>NC_048266.2:11473007-12098007 GCF_005286985.2 Setaria viridis
CGCCGCCGACCTCCACCGCGCCATGCTCTTCTTCGCCTCCGACGTCGCCCACGGCAGCAGCCACGGCCTCGTCGAAGCGCAGGCGCTGCTCCAGACCGCCATGCGCAGGCTCGACCTCGAGCTCCGAGTCCTCCTCGACGACATCGACAGCATCCAATCAGACCACGCCGCCGACGCCTCTCGCTCTCGCAACAACATCTGCGCCGTCGCGGAGGCCATGATGGCCGCCGGATACGGCAAGGAGTGCATCTCCACGTTCAAGACCCGCCGCCGCGCCGCGCTGACCGCCTCGCTGCGGCGTCTGCTCGGCTTCTCGCCTCCCGTCGACCACCTGCATAAGATCACCTGGGACCAGCTCGACGCCCGCATCATACCCTCCTGGCTCGCCGCCGCGACCGCCGCCTTCGGCTCCCTCTTCCCCGCGGAGAAAGACCTCTGCGATGCGGTCTTCGCCGGCGACAACGCAGCCGTCGGCGAAGCGGTTTTCGCGGCCGTGGCCAACGACCAGGCCACCGGCCTCCTTGCCGTCACGGAGGCCGCCGCGGCACGGGCGAGGCGCGCCCCGGAGCGCCTGTTCCGGGTGCTGGACGTGCACGACGCCCTCACCGAGGCGCTGCCGGCGCTCTTGTCCGTGTTCGGGGACGGCTCCGAGGTCGCCGCCCGCGCCGCCCTTTCCGTCGCCAAGGTTGGCGAGGCCGCTCGCGGGGCCCTGGGCAGCTTGGAGGCCGCCATCCAGAAGGAGCCATCCAAGTCCACGGCGGCCGGCGGCGCCGTGCACCCGCTGACCCGCTACGTGATGAACTATGTCGTCTTCCTCGCCGACTACAAGGAGGGCCTTGCTCTGCTCTACGACTACGACTACGACTCCGACTCGTCCGAGCAAGCATCGCCGTCGGTGATCCATCGGTTGGTGTCGGCTCTGCTAAGCAAGCTGGAGGCCAAGGCCGGGTGCTACCGGGAAGCGGCGCTCAGCTACCTCTTCCTGGCGAACAACACGCGGTACGTGGCCAACAAGGTCGCCGGCAGCGGCCAGCTGCGGGGGGTCCTCGGCGACGGGTGGGCGGAGGCGCAGAGCGCCAAAGCGCGGGCGCACGTCGGCGTGTACGTGCGCGCGGCGTGGGGCAAGGTGACCTCCCTGTGCACGCAGCAGGGAGGAGCTGAGCCTGAGGCCGTGGAGGCGGCGGTGATGGAATCCGTGGGCATGCAGGAGCAGTGGGTGGCGGCGGACGACGAGACGGGCGAGGCGTTAAGGGCGGCGGCGACGGCGGCGGTGGTGCCCAAGTACAGGATGTTCTACAGGCGGCACGGCGCCGCGGTGAGGCTCACGCCGGGGGACGTCACCGCCATGATCGCCGCTCTCTTTGGCGGGCCTCTGGATCTGGTTTCGCAACGCCATCAGGAGGATCCAAATCCATACCGCGATCCAACAAGGAGCCCGCGGCAGCTGTTCACGTAACTACAGATGAGCACAAGCATTTGTTTGTAACTAGCAGAATAGAGGAAGATCATCGAACGTTATCATTACATCTCTGGCCAATATAATCACTAATGGAATATTCAAAAACGCAGTTCATTCCTTGCAGAGCCCACGAAATCTGCCGGCTCTCCCTTGGATCACTCCCTCAGCGTGCTGCCGCCGGCAGTTTCGAGGCTTCTGCTCACCGTGAAACCGCCGTCGACGACGAGGTTGTGCCCGTTCACGTACTTGGATTCGTCGGACGCAAGGTACAGCGCCGCCCGCGCCACGTCCTCCGCCTCCAGCACCTGCCCGTCCGGCGTCCATCACGTTCATGTCCATCTCAACGAGCCGCCTAATCTCCTCGGCGCTCTTCCGGGGGAACCACGAGGCGAAGGCTCCCATGACCAGCGGCGTCGGGATGATGTGAGGAGAGATGGCGTTGATGCGCACCCCGGAATGCGCCAACTCCGTCGCCACGGTGCGCACCAGGCCGGCCACCGCCGCCTTGGAGGCGCCGTACGCGGGGGACGAGAAGCCGCCCACCACGCCGGTGGTGCTCGCCGTGCAGATGATGCCCGCGTCGGCGCGGGACCATGACGCGCGGCGTGCTTGAGACCGGCCAGAACGCCCCAGGCGTTGGTCGCCATGACCCGGTCGAACTCGGCGAGGTCGACGGCGGCGAGCGGCGGTGGCAGCCCGGGGTTTCCCCCGATGCCGGCGTTGTTGAACATGACGTCGAGCTGCCCGTGGGGGGTGACAGCGAGGTCCACGGCCGCGGCTACCTGCGCCTCGTCGGTGACGTCGCAGCGGGTGTAGCACGCCGCGCCGGGCCGATCTCCGCGGCGACGGCGTGGCCGAGGTCGTCCTGGACGTCGGCGATCACGACCTTGGCGCCGATCCTGACGAACTCGGCGGCGGTCGCCTTGCCGATGCCGCTCGCGCCCCCGGTGATGACGGCGACCTTTCCGGCCAGCCTACAAACCAATCCCGCAACAACAATTAGTCGTGAACGGATAAGAAATTGAAGAGCACAGCACAGGAAACTTCAATTCCTTCGATGATGTGCAAGTGCAACAAAGCACAATCTGCTAGAGGAAAGCTGTGAACGAGGAGAGAGGAGTGAACCTCTGACTCTGAGTCTGAGAGGCCGAAGCCGAAGAGAAAGCGCTGACGAAGCGCGACGATCTTGAAGCAATGATCCGTCTCTTCTTCTCCTTGCAAGACAAGACAGAAATCCATTGAAATATTCAGAGCTTCTCGTAAACATCAATTAAAATTAACCCAACTCTGAGCGCCCAGTTACCTGACAATCAATTGCAAGGCTCTGATGAACATGGTTCGCTTATTTGCTGAGCAGATACGATCCTAACAAGCGGAAAATCCAGCTGGTTAATTGCAATTACGCGCAGAGCCTTCTAAGGCCAGTTAATTTGGTGTTCTGAGTCGTCTTGTGCGATGTCAGTTGCATCAACTTCTCAGCGATCGTCGTTAGAACTAGAAACAAATGGCGCCATCGTCTGAGGCTCTGAGCATCCCAGCCCCATCTTATCTAGTTACCCTGACTAATCTCCAACTTTTGGTCTCGTCAATCAAATTGAGGCTTTCCTTTTCCTGGTTGGGATTTGTTGCTTTCCCTGTTCTTTCCTGGTGGTGCTAGGCTTGTGTGACCTGGATGGAGGAAGCCAAGATTTACTCTTCGTTGGGTTATGGTGTTTCTTACCACACACAAATCTGGGCAAGTTATCAGAAAATTGGGAAAGCAGTAAATGGTGCACAACGGGAAAGTTCAAAATTGCCGAGTGTATTTTTTTTGCGGAGTATTTTTTTTCGAGCACTCGGCAAACAAGCTCTTCGCCGAGTGCCAAGCCAAAAACACTCGGCAAATAAAAAACACTCGGCAAATCGGGGCTTTGCCGAGTGTCAAAAAATAAACACTCGGCGAACCCCCGTCTTTGCCGAGTGTCAAAAAAACACTCGGCAAAGAGGGGGGTTCGCCGAGTGTCAAAAAAAACACTCGGCAAAGAGGGGGGTTTGCCGAGTGTCAAAAAAACACTCGGCAAAGAGGGGGGCTTCGCCGAGTGTTTTTTTGACACTCGGCAAAAAAATAATTCTTTTTCCTCTTTTCACCATGAAATTTTTCCTACTTCCCACATACAACATGTGGTACTCCATGTTAAAATTTGGTATATTTTTGGATTTATTTGCTATATTTATTTAATTAATTGCATTTCAAGGGAATTTTTGGTATAAGTCAAATTTGAACTGCAAGTGATTCAAATTATGGAACAAAATGAGTAGAAAAATGATATTCATGTTTTTCGGCCCAATTTGAGACCTGACCCATGAAATGACAAGAAATTTCGAACATCTTGTTCAGGAAACATGACCATGAACGTGTGGCAGTGGTATTTTTAAATTATAAAAAAAACAAGCAAAGTCTGAAAATCATGAGATTTGTCATGATGTGATGATATCATAGGTGGAGGCTGTGGAAAAAAATTGAGAATGTTTTGCCCATTTCATCACGTACCATGTTTACAAACCGAAGTATTTCAGAAGAAAAATAGTAACGTTGAGAAGGATTGCATAAGATTTGGAGTCAAAATGACGGTCCAGTTTTGATTTGACTACAAAACTTTTTGTACAGTCAATAGAGAATATATATTATTTCATGTAAATTTTTGACAATTTTTTGAAACTGTTAGATATTTTTAATTTTTTTTTAAAATAGCTTTGCCGAGTGTCCTAGGGTAGAACTCGGCAAAGAACCCTTCACCGAGTGTCACCCTAGGACACTCGGCGACTTAATTCCCCGGCCCCAAGGACTAAGTCCCGGCCGCACCTTAAGTCCCGGCCGCACCGCACCTCTTCCCCCCGTCACTCCCACTCGTCACTTGATCTACTCCCACCTCTTCCTCTCTCCCTCCCGCCGCCGCCCGCCGCCCAGCGCCCCCCGCCGCCGCCCGGCGCCCCCGGCCCCGCCGCCCAGCGCCGCCCGGCGCCCCCGACCCCGCCGCCCCAGGCCCCGCCGCCCGGCGCCCCCGGCCCCGGATCCGCCGCCGCCCGACGCCCCCAGCCCCGGATCCGCCGCCCGCCCGGCCCCTGGCACTCGGCATCTTTCCTGTTTCCCGTAGTGGTGGTGGTGTGGAAACATTCTATTACATGTGTTTGCTGCAAGTTCATTCTATACATGACCACCGTGCTTATCTACTCTGAACTAAATTAGTATTCATTTTATTACTGCACATTGAAATAATTGCCATGTTAGTGAGGACTAAACATTTATATTGTTTTGTTTTTCTATCTTAACCTTCCCTACATGTCAAGGAACATAATCTGTATGCACGGAAGGTAATGAAATAATAAAAATGCTTAACAGGTTTAAAATTATATTGATAAGAACCTTGGAGCAGTATTAGGCTCCACGTACTTATTATTCTGAATCACTTGTATCAAAGTCAAGCCTTTGAATAAAGAATTATCTTCCTCAAGATATGCGTTCAATCGTCAAGCACTTTGTGATAAGATACAACTTATCACAAGTCATTTAATAAAATACATATTTCCTATGTTAATGGCTGTTGTGTTCACATGTTCGTAGACTATTAAGTTAATCCAAACCTCCAAGTTCGTACGTGTACACCAAAGCAAAATATGGAAAAGCAGCACTGACAATTCACTTGAGCAAAACAACAAACAGGTTCAAGGCATGATCCGAGTGACCCAACCTTTGGGTTCGAGAGGTCATGAAAGGAGTTGACGAGGCCCTCGAACAGTCGAACTGCCGCAACCGGAACCAATGCCGACGCCTGACGAAACACCAGTTTGGCATCACATCGTGATCTCTCTTTGCTTTGCTTTCGTTTCTCTCAATGGAGGGGATTGTGGAAAACAACGATGGAGGATGGATTAAAAGAATACCGGGAGGCCGGCCGGCCGGCCGGCCGGCCGGCTCACTTTAATTTGGAGCACCAGTCTTGAAGAATTCTGCTTTGCTGTTGCTGGATCATACTACATATTCATAGATACGATAGCTCAAAGACCCAGACCAGACAACAATGCAAGGTCAGCTAGCTGGAATGCTGGATCATACTATACTATATTCATACACAAATTACTGGATTAGCAAGGCATCAGCTAGGTCAAGCTACTCTATTGGAGAACTAATTGCCTCTTTGCTCAGTTCCAATAATCTAAGCTGATCCATCCCATTCCCATCGTGCGATGGGATGCAAACACATGTTTTATATACCTCGAGCCCACATCAGCACCAAAGGTAAAAAAAAAAAATGTGGTAGCTTTTTTTTCATCCTCCTTCCAAATTATAAGTTGTTTTAGTTTTGTTCTAAGTTAAACCTATCCATCTTTGACTAAATTTATCGAAAAATATTGATATTTATAATTACCAAATAAATATGCTACGAAATATATTTCATGGTTTAAAACTATAGTTTTGTATTATATATTTTTCTATAAATTTTGTCAAAGGTAAATAAGTTTGACTTTAGACAAAACTTAAACGACTTTAATTTTTGTAACGGATAGAATATTTCTTATAAAAAATCATCGCGTTGCCTTATCCACCATCCGTTGTACAAGGAATCATGTTTTTTCTTTTTGAAGAAAGCAACGAGGGGCAGAGCGCGCCCACCTGAACATTTCATTCAAAGGTTCGACAGTCGACAATGGCCACAGGTAAAGTTACAGGGCGGTCATTATGTCGGATCGAAAAGCAGGAGGGAGGGACACATGGTGTCTTACGAAACGCATAGGGCAGTGCACCAAGCTACTAAGAGGGAGGTGTCGATGCACCTTGGGGTGCGGTGAGCCTAGAGAGCAGCGTGATCTAATGCAGCCGCGGTGATACTAGCGACAGGCTGAGCGATGGAATCAAAAGCCATCCTATTCCGGCTCTTCAGATCACCTAGAGGAGCATCAAGGTGGTGGTGTGGCGGGCTGGGCTGGATGGCAGCAGGATGCTCTGGACCAAGGAGGCGATGTCAATGATAGCAGAGCTGGAGCAGGTGCCACGTTAGAAGTGCTGGAGCTGGGGGCAAGCGAAGAAGAGGTGCTCCGCGGCCTTCGTGGCCGCTGGGCTGAATGGACAGACCCACACGCCGAGACTGCCGTGGCGGAACAGGAAGTCTCTAGTGCGCGTGTTCCCGTGGTGGAAGACCCGGAAGAAAACCTTGACCTTGATCGGCGTGAAGTTATCCCAGTTCACGTTGGAGTGCAGCACCGTGGACCAGGAGCGCTTGAGCATGGTGTACATGGCGCCGGAACGTACGTCGGCACAGTCCCCCCAGAGGAGGTGACAAGAGTCATGATCTTGGCCAAGGCGTAGTGACTGCAGGCAAGCAGAGAGGACGGTGAGCTCGTCCTGAGTAGTAGGGCTCAGGCGATCATACATGGGGAGCACCAAATGCCCAGTGGCAAAGGCGGCGGCGATGGTGATGTTGGGGTGAGGCAGTGGGAATGGAGGGTTGGCAGCGCGCGGTGCAAGGGCCCTAGTGTGGTCCAGTTGTCGTACCGGAAGGATGTCTCCACGCTATTGCTAAGGACAACAGTGGTGATGCTCCGATAGGTGGCCTCCAGGCCCTGGAACATCCGCTAGCATGGTGTGGGCGCTGTCGCGCGGGTTAGAGTGTACCAGAACTGGATCCAGTCTGCCCACTAGCTGTCATGCTCTTGATGGAGCTTGTCTAGCATCTTGAGCAGCAGGCAGGTGTTTTGCACCTCCAGATCGATGACGCCTAGCCTGCCTTCATCCTTGAGCGGCAGACGAGGGGCCATGCAGCCTGGCAGTCACCACCGGAACATGAGGCAGCCCCTTTTCACAACATCCCGTGGCACGGTTTGTCCACCCGCTCGATGGTTGACTCGGGGAGCTTGATGGCGGCCGCGGCGTAGGTGAGCTGTGCCGTGAGCATGGAGTTGGTGAGGGTGAGGCGCTTGCCTTTGTTGAGCAGGTAAACGCAACAACCGGAGAGGCACCGTTCGACGTGGATAGCCAGGGAGTCGAGCATCGATGTAGGGAGCTTCTTGCACGAGAGCAGGAGACCCAAGTAATTCTGGGGGAAGGCCACGACAGGACAGTCGAGGATGGTGGCAAGGGCGGTGTTGGGCGTGGGGATGTGGATGGGGACGAAGGTACTCTTGTGGTAGTTGATCATCAGCCCGGTGGCAGCAGCAAAGTCGTCGAGGAGGGCCCTCAACCTGCACACTTGGGCCTCATTAGCACGCACCAGGATGAGTGTGTCATCCACGTATTGGACAACAGGGTAGGGAGATTGTCGGCCAGCGGGTGGAGGAGCAGTGGCGCGCCCTCTACGTCGATGAGCATGCGGTGGAGGAGGTCCGCGATGATGATGAAGAGGTAGGGGCTCAGGGGATCGCCCTGACGCAGCCCGCACTGGCACTGGATCCAAGGGCCGGGGACGCCATTGAGTAGCACGGCGGTGCTCCCGATGGCTAGGAGGGTGCGCATCCACCCCCACCACCAATCGCCAAAGCCACGCAGCTCAAGGACCCTGTCCAGGCCATCTCAAGACATGTGAGGAGGACAACTATCGGTGCGAAATCTGGTCAACAAGTAAATATTTATAGTTTTGCCATGCGTTAGATCGGATATGGCGTAACATGCAATGACATAGGATGTATACTGGTTCGAGCAACGCGCCCTACGTCCAGTCGGGGTCGGGGTCGGTCGAATTTATTCCTGAGCCCAGGTGCTCAAAGTTTGTAGTGGGGGTACAAACGAGAAGAGTATGAGGGGAGGTTCCTGAGTCCTGACCTTGTTCTCATCTCAGTGGAAGAGAGTGGCAGGAGCTCAAACGAGCCCTAAATGTGTGTGTGTGTGTGTGTGAGTGTGAACATCTGAGAGCGCGTCTCCTATTTCTTCAGAAGCGGGGAGGGGGGGTCGTCCCCTTTTATAGTACAAGGGGACGGTCCTTACAGGTCCGAGGATGATAAGATAGTGAGTGTACGGTCGCTGCCTAGTCTTGTCGAATCCCATGTCGGTGGATACAGTATGGCTTCCATCCTCGGTCCCTGTTCTCCTCGTCAGGCCACCACGCCATAGCAGGTAGGTTTACGGCGCCATTGTGCAGACGTGCATAGGGCGTGGCGTGGTACGGCTCCGCGTACGACCGGCTGACCCGGGCGCCACCTCATTATCTGCCCCACCTGCTCCCTGGGCCCACTCCATGCGGGCATACCCGGTCAGTGTAACAACTCTAGTTTTAATTAACCTTGCCTAAGCTTAAGTAGAAAATTTAGAAGTTAATCTAGCACTAAAAAGGACCAAAATGCCCTTAAAAGCTTAATTTGGAGGCAAATCATAAATTTAAAATTTTATATAACAACTTCAATTTTTGCCTATATAAGAGTTGTAAAACTTGACAAAACAAATAACTTTTCTTATTTAAAATTTTTCTAGTTTGAAGAGGAAGAGGTTCAAAAACTAGATTTAAATTCAGTAGCAATTCAACTCATACTCAAAATCACTGTCCTAAAAATAGAGCTGATTAGAGTAGTTTAGCTTCTGTCATTTTAAAATTCTAGACCTGGTCTTAAGTTGAATCTTTTACAAAAGTTGTAGAGTCTACTTTGAAGAACAGGTTTGTAAATTAGAGCTTGAACTAATTCACCCTAGAACCTATTCAAACTCTAGGCTAAATTCAGCACCAAATTCAAATTCAGCCCCTCAGCTCTAAGTCTAAAACAGTGAAAGTCTTCAACTTTGCATGATGATTTCTCCTAAATTTGAAATTGAACTCGAGCTAAACTTTTTATAAAAGTTTGAATATACAACATGTACTAAAAATTCAACCATTTGACCTAGCGCAAATCTCAACAGAACCATTTCAAAATTGGATCCAAAGTTGGCTAAATGCCCAAAATCACCCTCAAATCGAAAGAACTGCTAAGTCCTCAAAGCCGGCGTTCCCAAAAATTTTGGCATCAAATAACTTCCAAATTAGCATGAATTTGTACCTAATGTCTTTCTAGGATTTGCAGAGTATAGTTTAAACTGCAAGTTTTATATTTGGAGTTGGCAAAGTTTGAATTAAAAATTTCGCGCAAATATGCCTCAAACCCAGCCCCCTTGCACTGCATGTGCGCTTGGATCGGGCAATCGCGCCCGGCACGTTGCAGAGCACTGCGTGGTGCCGCCACATCGATGTCCACGCCTTGCCCAACCGCCAGCATTGACAGGACCTGATGAAGCCCCGAGCTGCCCAATAGCTGCATCAGCATGAATACACCCTCTGCACACTATCTCCCCCGCCCAGTCATGCGCCATCCCTTCGCTGCTCCCGCACGCCACCGTGCGCCATGCTGCCTCCGCTCACCGGAGTGCTCCACTTCGCCCAACCGCGGCCCTGATGCGGCGAGACACGCCCGCCCGCAGCTAGCCAACGAACGCACGAGGAAAAGGAGATCCTCTCCGCTTCCTATCCCAAGCGGCCAATGGTCGAGGATTTGCCCACGTGCTCCGCATCACCGTCAGCCAACCATGGCCGCCGGCCAATAAGACGCCGCGCAGCTGCTCCCCACTGCTAGTCGGCCACGTCCTGCACACGCATTAGCTTCACCACACGCACGCACTCACACCTCGGCCCTATATAAGGCGTTAATGAGCATCACCGGCGCTCCCTCCCCGCGCCTAAGCTCTGCCAAGCTCCGCCACCGCAACCGCCACCGTGGAGAGCCTACTTCCGCACTGCACCGCAGCCCCGTAGCGCCCCAAATCGCCTCTACGCAACGCTCAAGCCGCCGCCAGTCTTCGTCCTCATCGCCTACAGTCCACTTTGAGCCTTCTCTGCACCAACACCTTAAGTGCAAAGATCCCTGGTGAGTCGCGTAGCACTCCCGTGCCCTTCCCAACCTCAGCCGTGCCACCCTTCGCTGGCAATCGCGCCGACGAGTCGCCAGCCGCCAGAGGACCTCTGTGTAATGATGGCAATCTTTATAAGGGCCTTCGTGCTAGTTTCCAGGGACTTATCTATGATTGTTTGAAACGTCTAATGGTCCCCAAATAAAACTGCCTTGGCTTTTCTGATTTAAATTTGGTTTAAATAGCCTGAACTTTGGAAATGCATAAGTAAATGTAGAAAAGTGATAAAAATACAAAACCAACTTGTTAGAATCCTTGAGTTTTGTAGTTTCACAGAAAAATACTTTTACACATGCCACTGTTGTGTTTTTTCCTCTAGATTTTGTTTAGAGTTTAAGCCTTTAAATGCTTGGTAAATCACCCAAAAATGGTAAAATAGCAAAAGCACCTTTGTTAGCTTTGTTACATTGAACTTGTGCTTATAAAAATAGTTGTGACCCTAGTTTAGATGATTTACACACTGTTTTAGATTTAAACTTGAAACCTTGTGTGAAATATTTCTTTTTGCATAATAAATAGAATCTGTGAGAAAAATGTGAAACCACTTTTGGTTGGATCACACATGAAACATACTCGCTAGGGAAAATATTAGGCACTGGATAAAACTAGGTGAAACATGCTTATCTTGTTGTACAAAATTAAATCATGAGAAAATATGGAAAATAGTTGTCCTTCACCAAAAATCGTGGAAAATCACAAAAGACTCTGTTGTACATGTGTAACTCAGTGTTAAAATTTCAGAGCCAAACCCTCTTTAGATTTTGAGATAAAAATAGTTAAGTACTTGCTACCTTAGGTTAATGAATTAATTTTAAGGATTTTTTTGTAGTAATCAAATGCACCCCAAAATTTTACAGTAGCTTAGTAATTCTGATGAGAAGTTTGTGTAAAATTTTCATCCCCATAGCTCATCATATGCAACCGAAATTTTTTTTGAAAGTTAAACCAAGAATAAATGAATAAAACCACAATAAGTAATAGTAAGGGTCAAATGGTAAATAGTGGAAGAGGTACAGAAAAACATTTAGAAATAGAATAACTTTCCGATCTAAAGTTTAATAAACTATTATATGTGTACACAATCCCTATCGAACTAGACTAAGTATCTAAATCGCAAAAACGCTTTAAACTATGAAGAAAAGTAATTAGGTGCTTGTCTAGGTGAAGTTGGTCTTGAATTAGCTTTACTTTGTCATAATATATGAAATTCCTTTCAACCCATAAAAGATAGAGATATTGAATCATTGCATTGCATCTCGTGTAGAAGCAAACCTCGCAGACAGGACCTATGAGTTGATGCCTGCTGCCGAGGAAGGATCTGCAGAGCTACACAACATCGAGGCCGAGCAGGAGATTCCCGAAGCTTCCAACGACTTGCTAACTAAATAGTTCAGGAAGGCAAGTCCCGGAGCATAACCCTATCTTAAAAGTTCATGCAATATCTATGTTCTGATGTTTGTGCATTTAAGTTCATAGGAGTTGATTCAAAACTTATTTGCATGATGTTAGGTACCTATGGATGAATACTAGCATGATAGGCCGAGTAGTTGCTGTGCTAAATAGGACTTGGTAAAAGTCGAGTGATTTCCTGTCACTCGCGAGTTATAGGAGTTGCTTGTTTACTCATACTGCAACCATAAGGATGATGGACGGGACCGGGAATGGTTCCAATGTGGTGGTTTGATCCCGTCTGTCTAGTAATGAACTTGCTAAGACCGAAAGGTGTCGGTGATTGCAGTCAAGTATTTGAAAGTACTAATCTCATACCTAGTATGGGATGGGGAAGCCTAGTACCTGATTGAACCAGGATGTGGACATACTCCCCACTGTCTCTGGAACTTTGTTCCCATGGGGCCCTATTAACGTCGGATTTTGACACGTGTTAAGGACAGCGTCAAGGAGAGGAAGGTGGCCGATGCAGTAAGCAAGAAGCTACAGTTGGAAATCGGCCGATAGAGCTACAATATTTCGGCCGATTGGCTGAGGGAGTCAATGAAGACTGGCCGATTGGGAGCCGGAGTGACTTGGCCGATATGGGCTTAAAATGGGTCAGGATGTTGATTAGCCAAAGATGAAGATTGGCCCGTAGGAAAATAGTAACCGACTCCGACGCGGGTTGTGTTCATGTATAAATATTTGTTATCTTTAAATTAGAGATAAATCCTAGTCGGTTAGGAAATCAGTTGTAACAGGGTATAAATAGGTGCCTCGTAAGGTTTGTAAAACAACACATCAATCAAAAATACAGATCTACTTTTTCCATGTACTTTACTTTCAAGTCGGCGACTTCGCCAAATTCTTTTCCTTTCACGAGTTCGTACGAGTTGGCAGGGCTGCATCAATACGACCTCCGGCCAATTTGTAAGTTCCGCGTATCGAGTAATATCTAAGCTTTAACTTCGGGCGCATCGCTATTGTTTCGTTTGGATTTATTCACCAGTTATCGATATTAACTAGAATTATAGGTTTTACCTCTTGTTTTAGTTTTATCACCAGTTATTCAGCTTGAGACACGAACTGTCAGCTTTTTTATCAATATTCCCTATTTATTACCATATAGCCGATTAGATCTGTTCCAAATGTTGCTTTTGTAGCATTATTTAGGTTACTCTAGTAGTTTCTTATACAACTGCTACGTGATCATCGGCTATTCTATAGCCGGTCATCTCTACAGTAATTCGACCGATTCGGTGATACATCCTTCAAAATAGATCGGAACTTTAGCCGATCGAAGCCTTGGAATTTAACGCTTTTCTTTCCTTGTCAATCAAGAGGTTAAATTGACTAGCACGCCGCGCGAACCGCACCAGGGCGACTACCCGAACAGGAGCTAAGTAGATTCTCCTGGGTCGTGTGTTCGACGCAGAAGCTGGAGTCCTTGTCTGATTTTTAGCGTCAACACACTTTTGGAACGCCCAGTGGGATAGAGACAAGATCCAACATGTCGAAGGCTGCTGAGATCTTGGAGGATAACGTCATTGAAGTCACTGAGGCAGATTTCAAGGATGACCAAAGGGATGAGCTGGCAAAGGCTATGGAAGACTACAAGCCTGCAATCCTATAGTCGTACCAGAAGCGGGGAGACTGTCAGAAAGACTGCTCTTCCAACTCCTCGCTATATTACTGTCGCTGAAGACTCAGGGAAGATGTCTGAGATGATCCAGCAGTCTGTTTATTAGGCTATGATCGATCAGTCCAAGGTGATGACCCACATAGTGTACAACGCCGTCATCAGCTCCATGGCCAACGGCGCAGCTTAGGGGTATTAGGGGCCAGCTTACGCCCCTCCCATCATCACACCGGTTAGAGGCTTTTCAACGGCGCCCAACATGTCTCAGTCGGCTCCTCAGCCGATGCAGATGCAGAGTAGGGGGTACAACACCACCATACCCCTAGGTCATAACGGTTCAATGCCCTATCAATCACAAGCGTTGTTTTACCCTACACTGGTTCCTCCCGTGCAATCGCCGTTTGCAACCTCGGCGCAGTGGGGAACGACAGCAATACCTGCCGATCTGGACCCGTCCACTAGTTACGGGAAATCTTTGGTGCAGGCGTCATTTCCATTAGCCTCTCGGTCGACAGCCCCGCAAACGCTCCAGATCCCCTTAGAATTGTGGCGCCAATAGTATTGTACGATGAGGTGGCGGATGCACTAGTTCACGTTGACCCCATACGACAGTAGCTGTCAGCTCCTTAGCCGACAGTCCAGCCGCAAGATATGCAGCACGTACCAACCTACCACCCAATCGCGGTGCCACAAGTTCAACAGCACAAGCCGATTCCTTAGCTGGTTGTACATCAGCAATAGCAGCATCAGCAACAAGTGGACTGGACCGCAAGAATAACTGATATAATACATGACCAGTTTGGGTTAAAACCAAGAGTGCAGACGTATACATACAGGACACCGTACCCACCCGCTTATGATATGTTGTCGTTCCCTCATCGGTACAAAGTGCCCGACTTCACCAAGTTCTCGGGCAAAGATGACACGTCCACGGTGGAGCACGTTAATAGATTAATCATCCAGTGTGGAGACGTTGCTGCACAAGACGCTCTGAGGGTATGTTTGTTCTCATCATCCCTGTCTGGGTCGGCCTTTCAATGGTTTACGACGCTACCACCTAACTCCATAGTCACTTGGGCCGATCTGGAAAAACAATTCCACAAATATTTCTTTGCGGGGGTCCACGAGATGAAGCTTTCAGATTTAACTGGCCTCAAATAGAGAAGTGATGAGTCCGTGACCAGCTACATACAGAGGTTCAGAGAGGTTAGGGACAAGTGCTACAACCTAGTTTTGACCGATGCCCAGTTGGCTGACACTGCTTTCCAGGGACTCCTACCGCACATCAAAGAGAAATACAGTTCCCTGGAGTTCGAGAGTTTGAGCCAAATTGTTCACCGACTGTCCGGCTAGGAGGAGTGCCCATTTGACCAACAAATTAGTTTTGAGAAAAAGGTGGCGTACGTGGAAGGGTCCGAATCGGAAGAAGAAGCAAAAATCGGCCTGCCAGAATAGGTAAAAGGAAAAAAGCCAATATCATGCCCGTTCGGTAAAAAGGAACCTGAAATGTTTGGCTTCGACACATCTAAGGCCGATAAGATCTTCGACTTGTTGCTACAAGAGGGACAAATCAAGCTCTCACCCTACCACACAATTTCGTCGCCCGAGCAGCTCAAGAAAATGAAGTATTGCAAATGGCACAATGCCACGTCTCATGACACCAATGAGTGCAAAGTCTTCCGTCAACAGATACAGTTGGCCATTGAGCAAGGAAGACTTAAATTCGAGGTCCCCACAAAGCCATCAAAGCCGATGAAGATCGACCAGCACCCCTTCCCTGCTAACATGGTCGACGCCGGAAGGAACGCGCTCCAGACCAAAGTGCTAATGTCAGAATCAGCCAGAAGAAGCGGTGCGGTGGACCCCAGAAATCAAACCTCGGCCGAAGATGTTAAAGGAAAAGGGCGGATGGAAACCGAAGGTGAAAGCTCGAAGAGGCCGCATCGGCATGTCACGTCCTGGGATCTACTCAACAAGTACCAGAGGCAATAGGAGGACACGAGGCACCGGGAAGAAATGATACGTTGACACGAAGATCAATGGAGATGCCCGTTCTTCATCCACTATTGGGAAAATAACCTTAGACTACCATCGGCCGATAATTGCCCTGAATGCAACGGTCAGTATCGCAGCAGCCGCCCGTTCAAAAGATCACTCTCCAGGGATCGAGGATGAGAGCCGATCAGCAGAAACAGGCACGAGCAAGAAGATTGGCATGTTTCAGTGCGTGATTGGCTGGGGGGCAGAGTAGACCAGCATAATCGGCTAGGAGGCAGAGCCAGTGCACATGATCGGTTGGGAGAGATGGCCGACGCAAGAGTCTCAGACGAAGACCCTCTAGGGTGGGAGCCAGACTGCGAACGCGCTAAGCCACCAAGCAAACCAGTGAACCCCAGATGGTGCCCAGATGGTCTGACTAAGTCCCAAAAAAAGGAGAGTCCAACATTTGCGCCAGTAGGAACAGCAAGAAGAGGAACAAAGGCAAGCGGTGGACAAGAGAGGAGTCAAATCTCATGTTTGGCACCCCAGAAGAAAAGCTGACGGAGAAAACAATGACCACGACTCGGCCGCCGACGTCAACATAGTGTTCATCTTGTCGATGGAATTTATGGCTCCTGTCAACCACGACAATGCAACAGAAATAGAGGAGCAGATGGCACAATTGGCTCTGGAGCCAATGACTGCCACTTTTCAAAAACCTGAGGATGAAAAACGCCAGCATCTCAAGGCTCTGTTCCTCAAAGGGCAAGTCAATGGGCGACCAGTCACTAAGCTATTCGTGGATGGAGGCACTGCCGTGAACATCATGCCGTACACTATGTTTCAAGAACTCGGCAAAGGGGAAGAAGATGTAATCAAGATGGATATGATGCTCAAGGATTTCGAAGGCAACATATCTCTAGCCTGGGGGGCACTCTGCGTCAACCTCACCATCGGCAGTAAGAACCTACCCACCACTTTCTTTGTTATTAATGGTAAAGGGTCCTATAATATGTTGCTCCGGCGAGATTGGATCCACGCAAACTGCTGCATCCCGTCTACAATGCACCAATACCTCGTCCAGTGGATCAGCGACACCATTGAAGTAGTCACCACCAAGTCCGCCTACAGTGTTGCCGCAGCCGACGCGCAACATTAGAGCTACGAGCACGTTAGATGCATATCTGGCAGGAACTGGGACACTAATTTCTTGAAGGTGTCCGATTTTGGTCTACAGCTGATCCAAACAGTCAGCTCAGAAGAATCAGATTAAATGGATCAGTTCGTCCGAGAAGATGGAAAACTTGGGCACGGGTTTACGTTGGCCGATTCATTAGAGATGGTAGCAAGCCAAGGCCAACATATATCAGTGCTAGGTTAGACCCCGAGTACAAGCGTGAGTTAACAGATTTGTTAAGAAAGTTTAAAGATTGCTTTGCTTGGGAGTATCATGAAATGCCTGGTCTAGACCGGTCCATTGTCGAACACCGGTTGCCTATAAAACCAGGGTATCGGCCATATCAGCAGCCTGCACGATGTTGTAATCCTAAAATTCTACCTGATATAAAAGCCGAAATTACAAGATTGATTGAAGCAGGGTTTATTCGGCAGTGTTGATATGCCGATTGGATTTCTAATATTGTTCCTGTATACAAGAAGAATGGAAAGCTACGTGTTTGCATTGACTTGAGAAATCTTAACCAAGCTACACCGATGGACGGATACCTGATGCCGATGGCTGATGTTTTGATAGACGCGGCCGCGGGGCACAAAGTCATCAGCTTTATGGATGGTAACACCGGGTATAATCAAATACTAATGGTCAAAGAAGATATCTCAAAAACGGCCTTCAGGTGCCCTGGTCATCTCGGCTTGTTCGAGTGGGTAGTCATGACTTTCGGTTTGAAGAATGCTAGAGCTACATATCAACGGGCCATGAATTATATATTCCATAAGCTTATTGGTGTCCTGGTGGAGATTTACATTGATAATGTCGTCGTCAAGTCAAAGGGGCATCAACAACATTTGGCCGATTTGCGCAAAGTGTTGGAGTGCACAAGGAAGCATGGGTTGAAAATGAATCCAAACAAGTGTGCTTTTGGCATTTCGGCTGGCCAATTTCTAGGCTTCATGGTCCACGAGCGCGGCATCGAGATCAACCAGAAAATTATAGCCGCCATCAACAAAGTTGTGGCCCCACAAGGCAAGACTGAGCTATAGTCCTTAATCGGCAAGGTCAACTTCATCCGGAGACTCATATCAAACTTGTCTGGGCGCATTCAAGCTTTTACCCCATTGTTGAAATTAAAACCCGACCACGAGTTTGTCTGGGGTGAGGAATAGCAGAAAGCATTAGATGACATCAAACAGTACTTGGTCTCCCCGCCGGTGTTGGTCCCTCTGCAGGCTGATAAGCCTTTCAGACTCTATCTATCGGCCGATGAACGAGCTATCGGCTCGGCACTAGTCCAGGAGTTTGAGGGGAAAGAAAGGGTAATTTATTATGTCAGCAGAAGACTCTTGGATGCTGAAACCAGATACCCTCTGGTGGAACGATTGTGCCTTTGCCTATATTTTTCTTGCACCAAACTCAGGCACTACTTGTTGTCGGCAGAGTGTGTAGTTGTGTGCAAAGATGATGTCGTCAAGTATATGTTATCATTGCCGATTTTGAAGGGGAGAATTGGAAAGTGGATTCTAGCCCTCTCAGAATTTGACCTGAGGTACGAATCAGCCAAGGCTGTCAAAGGTCAAGTAATGGCCGACTTCGTAGCTAGCATTGTGGACCAGAGGTTATTGCTGTCGAGCCAACTCCATGGACATTGTACTTTGATGGATCTTCGTGCGGGGCCGGATCAGGAATCGGCATCATCTTCATATCGCCTCGGGAGGCAAGTTATGATTTCTCTCTGCCGATTGAGGCATCCGCTACTAATAATCAAGCGGAGTACTGGGCTGTCTTAAAAGGCATGCAACTATTGAGGGAGGTCAAAGTCAACGCGGTGGAAATATTTGGGGATTCCATGCTTATTGTGGATCAGTTGACTGGGAAATGTGAGTGTAAGGACGATATTCTAGGAATTTATTATGAAGAATGCCTCCAATTACTGAAAGAGTTCAAGACCGCACTTATTGAATATATTCCCAGGGATTACGACGAGGAAGCTAATAGACTCGCCCAGCATGCTTCCGGTTACCGGCCGATTGAAGGCGCCATGGCTCTGGAGCTTGCGGCCGATGATTGGAGGAAGGAAATTGCCGACTATCTGAAAGATCCATCTAAAAAGGTCGATCAGCAAATACGCTTTCAGGCTACAAAGTACGTACTACTTGAGGATGATTTGTTTTACTGGACGAATGATGGGGTGCTACTCAAATGCCTTGGAGTGGAGGAAGCAAAAACTCTGATGGGAGAAATTCATGAAGGTGTATGTAGGTCCCATCAATCGGCCTTCAAAATGAAGTGGATGATTAGAAATAATGGGTATTACTGGCCGACGATACTCGAGGATTGTTTTAAATATTATAAAGGGTGTCAGGATTGTCAGAAATTCGGCAACGTGCAACGAGCACATGCCTCGGCTATGAACCTAATAATAAAGCTATGGCCGTTTAGAGGTTGGGGAATTGACCTCATCGGACAGATTTATCCACCATCGAGTAAAGAGCATAAGTTCATATTGGTGGCTACTGATTATTTCACCAAGTGGGTGGAGGCAGTTCCTTTGAAAGTTGTGACATCGGCCAACATGATTGATTTTGTGAAGGAGCACATTATTTATCGGTTTGGTATTCCTCAGACTATTACAACTGACCAGGGGTGACATGATTGGCCTACTGCCCACCACATCTAGAAGATTCAACCGAGTTTTGGTGGCTATTGACAAATTTACCAAGTGGATCGAGGTGAAGCCAGTTACCTGCCACAAAGCAGATAGAGTACTCGACTTCCTTGACAAGCTTGTTCATCACTATGGCTTCTCCAATCGCATAGTCACAGACATGGGTTCAAACTTCAACAACCATGGGTTCTGGGAATACTGCAAGAACAGTGGGATCGATGTTCGATATGTCTCTATCACTCATCCACGGGCTAATGGCTAGGTTGAGCGCAACAATGGGATGGTACTCGAAGCTCTCAAGAAAAGGCTGCACGATATCGGAAACACGAAAGGAGGCAAGTGGCTCAAAAAAACTACCCAATATCCTTTGTGGGCTCGGTACCCAGCCATGCAAGCCTACAGGGCAATCGCCCTACTTCTTGGTCTATGGATCCGAAGCTGTCCTACCTACCGACGTCATGTGGAAATCTCCAACAGTCGAGCATTACAAGGAAGGCGCAACAGAGGAAACAAGGCGTCTAGACATTGATAGCCTTGAAGAAGCTCGTTGCGCAGTACTCGTCCAGTCCGCAAGATACCTCGAAGGCCTTCACCGCTACCATGATCGAAACGTCAAAGAACAATCGTTCAACATAAGTGACATGGTCCTTCGCCGTATCCAGGACACCAAAGGGCTGCACAAACTCAACTCACCATGGGAGGGGCCTTTTATCATCTTCAAGGTCACTGGACCTGGATCATATTGACTACAACACCCCTCTGGTGAAGACGTCGACAACTCGTGCAACATCGAGAAACTCTATTGATTTTATCCCTAATTTAGATTTGCATATTCATGTAAATCAGTCATCGACCCTAGTTGTAGAATTACAACTTAACAAAGCAATCATAATTTTGTTGTAATTCGACTACTTATGTCTACCTTATCACGGCTTGCAGAAGCAAGTTCGCAGTAATCTTAATGAGCTATTCAGCTCCCTTGGCAAAATCACCAAAATCGTGGCTTGTAATAACATGTCTGCACAACTCCAATGGGCTATTCAGCTCCCTAGGCAAAAGTTGCCCAAATACGGCTTGTAACAACAAGCCTGCAAAATTCTAATGAGTTATTCAACTCACTGGACAAAATCATCCAATTGTAGCTTGCAAAGCAAGTCTACAGTAAACTTCATGAGTTAGTTAACTCATCGGACAAATCTATCCAGTCGCAGCTTGTAAAAACAAGTTTGCAGAATTCCAGGAATCTTCGAGTGAACGTCAAAGCGAGCCCATTGAGGACGTGGAGATAAGCTCTGTCCATAAGACCCTGAAGAGACCTCTATTGAAAGAATTCTACAGCCCAGGCAACTTGAGTACTCGTGCACCACAACAAAGGAGCACATAACAAGAGCAATCACAACTAGCGCCTGATGAGGCTCATCAAAGAAGCCTTGTGCGCAGATACTTACATCTACCATATGAGCAAATATCAGGGAAGGTTGTAAGATGCACTAAAATAACAAGTCAAAAACACCAGAGAGTGCAACTAGACTTAGAAATATTTACATTACAAAGCATTCATATCATGTTTTTAATACAGAACTAATGTTTGCTTTAATATAGAACTACTCAAGGACCAGATGATTGGCTAATTCTTCTGCATGGGGGTCCATCTCCTGCATGTATTGCTTGAAGAGTTCATCAGAGCAGTCCTCCACTATACCTTCCGCAACAGGAGCAAGATCAACTTGAGGATAGAAAGGCTTGACGAAGCTCAGTAGTTGCTTGGAGACAGATTTCACCATCTTTTGAATGTAGCGGGTGAATTTCCCTGGCACGTCCTTCAGTACTTCAAATAGCGGACGGGGCTCTACACCTTCAACTGGAGGCTCCACCATGTCCGCTATTGGCTGGGCCGCTTTAGATATCTCCTTCAGAGCGAGTTTGGTAGCTTCCAGCTCAGCTACGCGCTCTCAAATGGTCTGCATGGCATTGACTAGATCAACCTCACCATCCTCACGCATCTACGTCTCCTTCTCTAGATTATGCTCCAACTTTTCAACATGAAGCACCAGCTTGTGTTGATCTGTCACTCGATAGAAGGTATTTTTCCAATCGGTGATTGATGCTTGAAGCTCTGGCTCCAATTTCTTATATTCTACGCAACATCTGCATGGGGTTAATAAGAATCGACATACAATCAGTAGTTGACAAACATCAAAGGAGAAGAGACTACCTTCAATTTTATGATTGAGAGACTTATTGTGAGCAACAAGACGCTCCTTCTCATCCTCAAGATCTTGAATCTGGTTTCAAAAGGCCACCGTCGAGCTGTCGTGCTTCATCATCAAGCGGGTGATGTACAATTTTTCTTTCACAAGCTCTTTCTCTAGAGTTTCAGCATGGAGCATGGTATCACCATACCCTTCAAGCATCTATGACTTGTGGTGGGAGCGTTTAATGATGTCCTGCAGCACAAAATCAGTACTCGTGTCAGTTCATGAGCACAAATTTATTAATTATCTCTAATGAGACAAGGGCAAGAGCATATACCTACATATAGTTGCCCATGTGACGATGCGACTCCATCATTAGTGACACCATCTTTGAGTTCAGCAATGGGTCGTCAATCAATTGGACATCTTCCAGATGGATTTCCTTCTCAGCTCCAGATTCTGCATGGAATTCTCCTTGCGGCACAAAGGCATGACTACTTGATGGCCCAGCTGCGGTAGCTTCCATCGCCATGGCCTCTAGAGCTGATGCAGTTTCAATTTCTACACCTGCTCGAGGGCTATAGGAGATGCCACGATGCCAGGAGTAGTCACGGGACCCTTGGGAATGGCTTGGGGGCTGGCACTTCTACATCTGCCACCAACTCGACTACCTTGTGCATCAACGCAGCCACATTGGCTACTGCACCCGGAGTAGTCGTTGTCCCTTCAGGATGCTCTTGAGGCATGAGGGTTGGCGGCGCCAGGGCAAGATCTTTTGCTGAGGGGCCAAGGCCATCAGTACTTGATTTCTTACCAGGCCCTAACAATTCCATGTCCGAGGATTTTCTACAAAACGAATAACTCACAAAGTTGAGTAGTGAAGACAACGCGATACAATAAGTAGTCATGAAAGAGCCAGAATTACCTGGACGATCTTTTCAACATCAACTTGGGCTCTCTCATTAAGCGCAAGGGCTTGATGCTCAGGGAGGGTACCTTGGGCGCAGTCTACTCCTCCATAATGTGAACTTGACCAGCTTGTGGTACTATCTCTGGTCTTTGAGTTGTTTTTACGCTGGCAGGATCCACCATTTGACCAGTTGAATGGTCATCAGCAGCACCGTGAGATGACGGATCATCGTCAATCTTAATGACTTCAATGTTCATCAGCAACCTATCTTGAGCAGCCAAATCAGCTACCTTCTCCGCGTCCGTCACCGGCTCGATCGCCTGTGAACCACCAATATCATCTAAATTAGACATGGTGGTGATACTGGAGACATCTTTTGGGAGTATATGATACTCAGAACCTTGTCCTTCCTCATAGGTAATTACCTTGGGGGGCACATTATCCGCAGCGATGGATTTCTTCACGGCCCGTTTCACAACAATAGTCCATTTCTTCTTCGGTGGTGGAGGGATCATGGCTGCAAGCTCATTTATAGCCAAGCGCTTCTTCGACCCGGAGGACGATCCGGCCTTCACAGATGGTCGGACCTCGACTTCATATTTCTCCGCAGCATTAGAACTAGTGCCGCTGGAGGACTCAACTACTTCTTCCTCCTGGTCATCGCCTATCATGCCCTCCCGTGTAAACACGCGAGGAGCAGCTTCACTGGATTCTTCGAATCCGCGAGGATGACAAGCAAAGAAATACAAATCAACATCTTCCTGCAAAGAAAGACAAGTTAACAAACCCAACAACTTCAAATAAGTACTCGGGGGCTACAGCCACATGTACTTACAAGCTTTGGTGGGTTGGCAGCACTAAATTCCCGCGCAATTGTGGGGGTCTCTCAAACATTTTTGAACATTCGCTTGAGCTTAGCCATGATTTCATCCATGCTAATTTCATCAGGAGAGCATCTAGATGGATCATCAAGGCCGGTGTGCTCATAGCCTAAATGACAGCACTGCTGCAGTGGCTGAATCTGTCGCTTCATAAAGCTAAATGCGACACTAAGACCGGTCAGATCTGATTTCTTCAGATCTTCTATCCGCTTCACTAGCTCAGGTACTTGCAGGCAATTGCCTGTCAGTTTGGGTAGTTTCGGATCATGGTTGACAATGTAGCACAACTTCTCCTTCCACCTGGCATTGGAATCTATTAACTCGTAATCCAGATACTGGCCACTCGTTATCTCTTGCATCTGGACCCCGGCACCTCCAACCAAGAGGGTATGATCTTTTGAGGGTTGAGGCTTCACACAGAAATTTTTTCGGAATAACTGAAAATGCGGTCTGATCCCCAGAAAAGCTTCATAGAAGTGGATGAAAATAGCAATCTGGAAGATCCCATTGGGGTTCAGATGAACCACCTCCAATTTATAATAATGCAGCAAGCCCCAAAAGAAATCTAAAGTTGGCAATGTGAGACCTCGCTCAATGAAGTGGGCAAAAAATACCGTCTCATCGGGAAAGGTCTCCAAAGGGCAGGCGTTGCCATATGCAGATCGCCAGTTGATGAAGTTTTGATCTTGGAGTAATTTGGTAGATACGAGCGCCTTGATGTTCTCCTCCTTCAGAGTTGACCGCTTCTAGGCACAGACGAGATTTGTCGGCACGATTTGATCAGTTTTTCCGTACTTGGACGCTGGCAATTGTGGCTCTTTCATCGTGTCGGATCTTTTCTTCTTATCGCCTTCACCCTCTTTAGATGCAGCAGCCTTCCTTCCCATCTTTGATGTCATGAGCATCTTTAGTCGCATACGCTCTGGGGCTACTTGGTGGGGGGGACGGCGGCACTATTGTTCAGAGATCGAACAGTGGCGACAGCTCTAGGGCTAAAGTGTGGAAGTTGGAAGGCAAATGGCAAGGGTAACACGGAAGCGATAACTCCCTCCGTTATTTATCACAGCGACATGGTAACAACTGTGCAAATGAAGGGATATTGATTTAAAGGATCCCTAGAATTTCGGACACCTGATTGGCAGTTATCTTTATTTAAGGAGGAGATAAGATCTCCTTCCAGAGTTGGTCACGTTGACCAAAGGTTGACCCTTATACCCACCAAACTAGTCGGCTAAAGGCTCGAGGGCTGTGTGCCACATGTCCATCGACAAAAAAGTTTTTCTTTGAGTTTTTAGGGGAAAGTGATGTAGATTACAGATTGATCACCAGCCTGGTTCTTCGATTCAACATAAGGCTCAGGGGCTACTCCATGTAAAATTCAAGATTAAAGGATGAAACTAAGGCTTGAGTACATTCTAGCTGCATGACAGTTTTTTTACCTTTGAAGATTCAACCAGATGAAGTACCTGAAGAGTACCAAAACTAGTCGGTGAAGTGTGCAAAAGTACTTTGAACTGTTGTATTTGATGAAAAAAATACTCAAGGGCTTGTCGTACATACATATATGGGCCCACTAGAAGGTTTGGACAGTCCTAAATATAGGGCTGGATACCGAGACACATCTGACATGGAGACCATAGCGCACGACGGCATAATCTCCATGGCAAGATAGGAACTAGTCGAGGATTAGGAAAGTACTTGTTATAATAAGAGTAGAACTCCTCTAGTCATATCCGACTAGTATTCTTGTAATCAATCGATCTGTAACCCTGCCACCAGCAATATAAGGCGAGGTAGCCCCCTCCAAAGCAATTCAATCCAACCAACACACAGGATGTAGGGTATTACACAATCTAGTGACCCGAACCTGTCGAAATTGTGTGTCTGCGTTTACCTTCGAGTTCCTAATCTTGATGAGCCCCAGTAACAAAAAACACTACCTTGGGCACCCCCCTCAGTAGGTTGCCGAGTCTAAACACTGACAAGAGGTGCCACTATGGCTATTGATACACCGGCCTAGACAATCCCTCCAGATTCTCTCCGGAAGAGATTAGCACTGATGAAGTCATGGTGAGGCTCAAATGAATGTTCAAAAATGTGGGCGAGATCCCCATTTTTGTGTGGGAATTCAGTACCGCCAACCCGCCAAAACCTGTAAGTACCCATGGCCGTAGCCCCCGAGTACTTATTTGAAGTTGTTGGGTTTGCTAACTTGACTTTCTTTGCAGGAAGATGTTGATCTGTATTTCTCTACTCCTCCTCCTCCTAGATCCGAAGAATCCTGTGAAGCTGCTCCTCGCGTGTTGATGCGGGACGTCATGATAGGCAATGACCAGGAGGAGTAGGTAGTTGAGTCCTCCAGCGGAACTAGTTCTAACACCGCAGATGAAGTCAAGGCTCAGCCATCTGCTAAGGTTGGGTCTTCCTCTGGAGCAAGGGAACGCTCGACTACTGATGAGCTTGAATCTGCGACCCCTCCACCACCAAAGAAGAAGCAATCCGTTATTGTGAAAGAGATCATGAATAAGTCTGTACCCGTGAAAGATGTGCCTCCCATAGTAATTACTTATGAGGAAGGACAAGATCCTATGTATCGTGTACTCCTGAAAGGTGTTTCTAGTATCACCATCGTGTCTACTCAGGATGACACTGGTGGTTTGCAGGTACTCGAAGAGGCAGCCGAAGCAGAAAAGGTGGCTGCTGTGGCTGCTCAAAGCAAGGCGCCAATCACCGAGGAGCTGATTGAGATTGAGGATGATCCAGAGCCTCAAGATGTAGTTCAGGATGATCCATAGGTGATAAACCTCAATGTCGCAGAGACAACTCAAGCAGCAGAGGTGAAGCTTAAGGTTTGCCAAGATCCTCTTGTGGATGTGCAAGTCCCACTGAAAGCGCCATCTCCATCTGTCAAGCCACTGCGAATGTTTGGTGAACCCACGCTGAAGTTGAGGAGATCATCAAAGTAATCTTTCTTCTCCTTTCAAGTACTTATTGTAACTTTTTGTTGCTAAGATTTTATCTTGTGCAGGAAATCCTGTCATCTAGACCTTGGAGGACCTGGCTCTAGGCCCATGACCGATGGCGGTAGCCTCTCAGTTCAGGATGTTGCCTCGGCCCAAGCAAGTCCACAACTGAAAAATCAACCCACGACAATAGGTAGTCCAGGTGCTGTTTCTTTTGTAGCAGTGTTTATGCAGAAAGTAATATGGTCATTGACTGATGTTTGTGGTGCCAGCCCCCGAGCAACAAGTACCCAAGGAGACGGTGGCTATCGTGGCAATGGCGGCTACTTCTGCAGCCTCCACGCAGCCGATTGGGGGTGAAAGAGCGACTACCTCTAGCACTGTGGCTACAGATGTAGCCCTCGAGCAAGAGATAGAAGTTGGGGTGGTAATAACCATGGGACCATGGTCGTCAATTCATCTTCTGAACCTAGGATGTGTTGAGTTACGAGGTAGGCTACACTAGCGCAAATAAAAATTTCTACCGCGTATAACCAGGAAGAACTGCCGTATAAGGATGACGGGATTACCACTCGACGCACTACTGGTGCGGAAGATGTAGATATGCGTCGGTGCAGTGAAGACGATCACGTAGTCGTACGTAGTCGATCAACGTAGTCGTACGTAGTCGATCAAGTCACGTCAAGCAGCTCCCACGTGCAGCAAGATCGCCTCCGGTGCCGTGGCTCGTCGTCGGCTCATCGCGGCTCGTCGGCGGCTCGTCGATGGCTCGTCCAAGTGCTGCAGGCGCAACACCTCCAAGGTATCCACACGTGCAGGGAGGAAGCGTCGCAAGCCGGACTGCTAGATCCGCGAGTTGCAACAGGCGAGGGCGTGGGAGGCGCGGCAAGTGTGTTCAGCCAAAAGGTGTTAACCCTAGGGCGCCCCCACCCCTCTATTTATAGAGGTTCCTGATGGGCCTCTGGATCCGAGGCCCATTAGTACTCCTAAACCTAATCCAACTCGGATCAGATCTGAATTGGGCTTCCAGCCCCTTAAGTGTGTGACCCTATGGGTTCGGTTACGTATAGACATGGCCCGAGTACTCCTACTCGGCCCAATAGTCGGTAGCGGCCTCTAGCAAGACGTGCCAACTCCTATACGCATACGAAGATCATATCAGACGAACCATCACAACATAATATACATGCTATTCCCTTTGCCTCACGATATTTGGTCTAGCTTCAAGCCGACCGCTCTTTCTCGATCCTGTGATTCGGAATCCCTTTGTAGGTTAACTCTTAACCGTACGTAGCATGGCCATGCATTTTCGGATCCGATCACTCGAGGGGCCCAGAGATATCACTCTCAATCAGAGAGGGGCAAATCCCATCTTGATTAACCATGTCTCATAGCATGCTTCTTGACAAACCCGAAAGCTACCTTTATAACTACCCTGTTACGGCGTAGCGTTTGATAGCCCCTAAGTAGGTCGATCCACATCTAGAATACATGTGACAATCTCAGGTCTAAGGACAAAGCGTATATGTTGTTTAAAGAGAGAACTACTTCTCGTGTTGGGTCAGTCCTAGCACATGTCTCCTCATGTGTCCACATTATTAGTTCAACATCTCCATGTCCATGACTTGTGAAACATAGTCATCAACTAATACATGTGCTAGTCTAATATTCATGTGTGTCCTCACATGAACTCCGACTAGGGACAACTTTTAGAATAACCATACAAGTAAAGAGTTTCACATACAATTCACATAATTGCAAATCAATTCAAGTAGCCTTTAATGGATATTCAATGAACACAATATACAAATCATGGATACAAATGGAATATCATCATCTCTATGATTGCCTCTAGGGCATACCTCGAACAGTCTCCCACTTGCACTAGAGTCAATCTAGAAGGTACCTAATACCCATAGCTCTTACATGCGCATCATGCTTAGCCTGCGGGAGTGGTTTTGTCAACGGATCAGAAATGTTCAGATCCGTGTGTATTTTGCATATCTTGATCTCACCCCGGTTAACGAAGTCTCGAATGAGATGAAATCGCCGCATTACGTGTTTGTTCTTCTGGTGGTTCCTTGGCTCCTTTGCTTGCGCAATTGCCCCATTGTTATCACAGTAGAGATTCAATGGGCTGGACGCATTCGGGAACACACCAAGCTCAATGAGGAAATTCCTTATCCAAACACCTTCCTTCGCGGCTTCCGAAGCCGCGATGTACTCGGCTTCTGTCGTAGAATCGGCCACCGTCTCCTGCTTGGAACTCTTCCAACTAACAGCACCACCATTTAGCGTGAACACAAATCCTGATTGTGACTTTGAATCATCTCTGTCGGTTTGGAAACTAGCATCGGTGTAACCTGTTACAACGAGCTCCTCCTGACCTCCATAGATGAGGAACATATCTTTAGTCCTTCTCAAGTACTTAAGAATGTTTTTCACCGCTGTCCAGTGACTCTCACCTGGATCAGATTGGTGTCTGCTTGTCATACTTAGCGCATATGAAACATCTGGGCGAGTACTTATCATTGCATACATGATAGATCCAATAGCCGAGGCATATGGCACTCTACTCATGCGATCCCGCTCATCAGCAGTCGAAGGACACTGAGTCTTGCTGAGATGTATGCCATGTGACATAGGCAAGAACCCTTTCTTTGCCTCTTCCATGCTGAACCGCTTCAACACTTTGTCAATATAAGTATCTTGGCTCAGACCTATAAGCCTTCTCGATCTATCTCTATAGATCTTAATGCCCAGAATATATGCCGCCTCCCCTAAGTCCTTCATCGAAAAACTATTTTTCAGTGAAGTCTTTACGGACTCAAGCATAGGAATGTTATTTCCAATCAGTAATATGTCATCCACATATAAGATTAGAAATACTACAGAGCTCCCACTAACCTTCTTGTAAACACAAGACTCTTCTTCGTTCTTGGTGAAGTCAAACCCTTTGACCACTTCATCAAAACGAATGTTCCAACTCCTAGATGCTTGCTTCAATCCATAAATGGATCTCTGAAGCTTGCATACCTTTCCAGCATTTTTCGGATCGACAAAACCCTCGGGCTGTATCATATACACGTCCTCAGCTAGGTTTCCATTCAGGAAAGCTGTCTTGACATCCATCTGCCATATCTCATAATCGAAATATGCAGCTATAGCTAGAATAATCCGAATGGACTTAAGCATCACTACGGGCGAGAAGGTCTCGTCGTAGTCAACTCCTTGAACTTGTCGAAAACCTTTTGCGACAAGTCGTGCTTTATAGATGTGAACATTTCCATCCATGTCCTTTTTCTTCTTATAGATCCACTTGCACTCTATGGCTTTAACACCATCAGGCGGGTCAACCAAGTTCCAAACTTGATTGTCTCCCATGGACTCTATTTCGGATTGCATGGCATTCTGCCATTTTTCGGAGTCTAGGTCAATCATTGCTTCTGCATATGTCGCAGGCTCATCATTGTCCAACAATAATATTTCCCGCATTTCGCGGAGCCTTGCCGACCTTCGTGGTTGTGGCGGTGCTTCTCTTGCCATGGGTATCTCAACTTGTTCTGCTACGTTAGCATCACTCATTGATTCTTGCCCGATCGGCTCATCTTGAACTTCTTCAAGATGCACTGTCTTTCCACTCTTTTCTCCTTTGAGAAACTCTTTCTCTAGGAAAACCCCGTTCCGAGCGACAAACACTTTGCCTTCTGATCGGTTGTAGAAATAATATCCCAAAGTTTCCTTTGGATATCCCACGAAAATGCACTTATCCGACTTAGGTGTGATCTTGTCCGACTGAAGTCGCTTGACAAACACTTCACATCCCCAAATCTTTAGAAAAGACAAACTAGGAACCTTTCCAGTCCATATCTCATATGGTGTCTTAACTACGGATTTAGATGGTACCCTATTTAGTGTGAAAGCTGCTGTTTCTAGAGCGTATCCCCAAAATGACAACGGTAGGTCCGACTGGCTCATCATTGATCGAACCATGTCTAACAAAGTTCGATTACGTCGCTCGGACACACCGTTTCTCTGAGTTGTTCCAGGCGGCGTAAGTTGTGGAACAATTCCGCAACTCTTTAGATGATTGCTAAACTCGTGGCTCAAATACTCGCCTCCACGATCAGATCGCAAGGCCTTAATTTTCTTGCCACGCTGATTTTCAACTTCATTCTTAAATTCCTTGAACTTTTCAAAGGTTTCAGACTTGTGCCTCATCAAGTAGACATAGCCATATCTACTAAAATCATCAGTGAAAGTTATGAAGTATTGGAATCCTCCTCTTGCCGTCGTGCTCATTGGTCCGCATACATCACTATGTATGAGTTCCAACAAGTCTACTGCTCTCTCAGGAAATCCTGTGAAAGGCGTCTTGGTCATCTTGCCTAGCAAGCAAGCCTCACATGTCTCGTATGATTCAAAATCAAACGAAGTTAGAAGTCCATCAGAATGGAGCTTCTTCATGCGCTTTTCACTTATATGACCCAAACGACAATGCCACAAGTAGGTAGGACTCAAATCATTAGGCCGAGGCCTTTTAGCACTTACATTACAGACAGGTGAACCATCAAGATTTAAAACAAATAATCCATTCACAATGGGTGCAAAAGCCATAAACATATTATTCTTAGAGATCACACAACCATTGTTTTCACTCGCAAATGAATAACCATCCTTCATCAAACATGAAGGAGACAAAATATTTCGACTTAAACTAGGAACAAAATAACAATTATTCAACTCCATAATAAATCCTGACGGGAGGTGGAGTTGCATCGTCCCGACGGTCAAAGCAGCAACTCTTGCATTATTGCCCACGCGGAAATCAACTTCTCCTCTTTCCACGCTTCTACTTCTTATCATTCCCTGCATCGAATTGCAAATATGAGCAACCGATCCGGTATCAAATACCCAAGAATTAATAATTGTATCAGCGAGAAATATGTTGTCTATAACATTAACAACAAGCGTACCTGAGGTAGAAGTACTCTTACTTCCGCCATTCTTCAAGGAAGCTAGGTACTGCTTGCAGTTTCTCTTTTAGTGACCAAGTTCATGACAGTAAAAGCACTCTTTGTCTGGAGCAGGTCCAGGTCCAGCTTTAACCTTGGGCGGTGGGTTTGGCTTGGACGTTCCAGCCTTGCCCTTCTTCTTCCAAGAATTGCCCTTCTTCTTAAAGCTGGGCTTGTTCTGTATCGCCATCACATGGCTGGTACTAGCGCTTTTCTTAATGTCAGCCTCTGCTGTCTTGAGCATACCACACAGCTCATTCAGACCCTTCTCCGTCCCATGCATATGGTAGTTCGAGATGAAGTTCCCATAGCTAGGCGGAAGAGATGAAAGAATGAAATCAGTGGCCAACTCTTGGCCCAGTGGGAAGCCTAGCTTCTCCAACCGTTGAGTGTAACCAACCATCTTGATTACGTGTGGTCCTACTGCTGCGCCTTCTGCTAGCTTGCTCTCAACAAAGGCCTTAGACACATTGAACCTTTCAGTCCTGGCCTGTGTTTGGAACATGTCTCTAAGAGCCACGATCATATCGTGCGCCTCATGGTTTGTTTCGAACTGCATCTGCAGCTCGGGTTCCATGCAAGCAAGCATAAGGTAGCTTACTTCAAGGTTAGCATCACATGCCTTCTTGTAAGCATTCTTAGCAGCAGCGGGTGCATCATCAGCAGGTTCTTCTGGTAGTGGGTTGTCTAGAACATCTTCCTTTTTCTCAGCCCTGAGAACAATTCTCAGGTTACGGATCCAATCCGAGTAGTTTGTTCCATTCAACTTGTCCTTCTCAAGGACCGAACGCAAAGCAAACGGTGTAGTGCTGCTAGGTGCCATTTAATCTACAACAAAAGTAATGCAAAATACACTAAGACAAACGTATCCATGATAGAGCAAATTACATTAAACTATTTTAACAGAATCTACTCCCACTAAAATCAATATCCCTCTATTGAAACTTAGTGATTCAGGATCCACAACTAACAAGTCTACTAGTGAGCTTTAGCATCACTACTAGCAAACGAGGTAAATCGGTAAGCAACTTTTGCAAATCATATCACATATGACTCATGTTGTTGGGTGACATCTCTATGTCTCGGCGCCCAACCTTTATGCCCCAAGGTCCTTAACCGTTAAGATAACCTTGTTAAGCAAACCAACCCTTATGCGTGTAAGTGTCCGACACAAACCCGTCTAGTCAAGGAAAACTAGTGGCACCCTAATTTCATAGACCCACCACTAATTGTACAAGACATGGGACGGTGCAAGTTTTAGTTGGGAGGGAATAGTAACTTAAACTTTGTGAGGGATCGTTCTACTTCTAACATCACAGCATGCAGAAAGTAAAACATAAACAGAATAGCATTCACACAGTTGTGACACAGTATGGCCCGTTTTCATATGGTGATCTCCATCTCCATAGATCCTGTTCACCATGGTGATCTCCATCTCCATGTTCCATGTGCGCCATCCTCCTGGTGATGAGTCCTCCAAGAACTAGAGCATGCTATTACGCCTAATAGCTAGTAAAGAATCTAGTAATGAAGATTACATAGTTGCTTGGATCATCACAGATTGGTACGCAGACCATTAAATACAATAAAGTGACAACACATATGGCTCCTGCCGTGTTCCCGTACGCGCGACACGCAGATCACGAATGAGTTACACACATGCATCACATACACAAGGGGGCCATACTGATCACAAGATACATGCATACATCCTGCAAAACAGAGTTAGGCGTCCTAACGTTCCAAACTTCGAAGGCCCGAAACTCCATCTTCCAAGCCGAATTTGGCAAATCTAATTTCGCCGAAAACGGCAAAGTTGTTGAAATTCATGTGTAACTTTTTCTGTAGATCAATTTTCGTATAGAAATCGCCCCGATCCGAGATCGTACCGAAAAGTTACGGCTGATTTACCGAAGCATGCGCATACGGCAAAATCCCGACCCCGACAGTAGATCCCATCTACTATTGCACATCTAATGCGCTTGGCGTATGACCCTGGATCTCGATTCGACCAATCATATTGATCTTCGCTCACTGCAACTGGATTTACGTGTATCACTTAACTCCGATGGCGGAAACCGACCGGTAGGAGTATGTCGTTACACTACCATTGCAGCAAGGGCACGAAATCAGGACATAGATCAAACAGAGAACTCGCATATCTCCATATGCACACATCCCGAATCCAAAACTAAGCAGCTAAGGCTCTGATACCACTGTTGAGTTACGAGGTAGGCTACACTAGCGCAAATCAAAATTTCTATCGCGTATAACCAGGAAGAACTGCCGTATAAGGATGACGGGATTACCACTCGACGCACTACTGGTGCGGAAGATGTAGATATGCGTCGGTGCAGTGAAGACGATCACGTAGTCGTACGTAGTCGATCAACGTAGTCGTACGTAGTCGATCAAGTCACGTCAAGCAGCTCCCACGTGCAGCAAGATCGCCTCCGGTGCCGCGGCTCGTCGGCGGCTCGTCGGCGGCTCGTCGATGGCTCGTCCAAGTGCTGCAGGCGCAACACCTCCAAGGTATCCACACGTGCAGGGAGGAAGCGTCGCAAGCCGGACTGCTAGATCCGCGAGTTGCAACAGGCGAGGGCGTGGGAGGCGCGGCAAGTGTGTTCAGCCAAAAGGTGTTAACCCTAGGGCGCCCCCACCCCTCTATTTATAGAGGTTCCTGATGGGCCTCTGGATCCGAGGCCCATTAGTACTCCTAAACCTAATCCAACTCGGATCAGATCCGAATTGGGCTTCCAGCCCCTTAAGTGTGTGACCCTATGGGTTCGGTTACGTATAGACATGGCCCGAGTACTCCTACTCGGCCCAATAGTCGGTAGCGGCCTCTAGCAAGACGTGCCAACTCCTATACGCATACGAAGATCATATCAGACGAACCATCACAACATAATATACATGCTATTCCCTTTGCCTCACGATATTTGGTCTAGCTTCAAGCCGACCGCTCTTTCTCGATCCTGTGATTCGGAATCCCTTTGTAGGTTAACTCTTAACCGTACGTAGCATGGCCATGCATTTTCGGATCCGATCACTCGAGGGGCCCAGAGATATCACTCTCAATCAGAGAGGGGCAAATCCCATCTTGATTAACCATGTCTCATAGCATGCTTCTTGACAAACCCGAAAGCTACCTTTATAACTACCCTGTTACGGCGTAGCGTTTGATAGCCCCTAAGTAGGTCAATCCACATCTAGAATACATGCGACAATCTCAGGTCTAAGGACAAAGCGTATATGTTGTTTAAAGAGAGAACTACTTCTCGTGTTGGGTCAGTCCTAGCACATGTCTCCTCATGTGTCCACATTATTAGTTCAACATCTCCATGTCCATGACTTGTGAAACATAGTCATCAACTAATACATGTGCTAGTCTAATATTCATGTGTGTCCTCACATGAACTCCGACTAGGGACAACTTTTAGAATAACCATACAAGTAAAGAGTTTCACATACAATTCACATAATTGCAAATCAATTCAAGTAGCCTTTAATGGATATTCAATGAACACAATATACAAATCATGGATACAAATGGAATATCATCATCTCTATGATTGCCTCTAGGGCATACCTCCAACAGGATGTCTCCTATTCTTGCTATGGTTCCTCATGCAAGCATGGATGCTGATATTGGCAAAGCTAGCAGGATCACTCTGGAGGACATCTAGTTGATCGATGATCCGCTACTGAACCCGGAGATGATAGCCAGTATCATGGAGATGCACCGTCCTCTTGGTAATTATGTAGAGGTGAGTTGAGATTGCCTTGCTCTGCAGTCACAATATTTGCTAACTTGTACTCAGGTGACAATGCGAGTACTAATTTTTGGGTTCCAAGATCTTATCAATCGCTCTCGCCATAAGTCAGAGATGCTCGAGGGGTATGGTGATACCATACTCTGTGGCTGAAGCTCTAGAGAAAGAGCTTGCGAAAGAAAAATTGTACATCTCCCGCTTGATGATGAACCACGACAGCGGGCTTTCGGAACTGGATTCAAGATCTGGAGCATGAGAAGGAGCGTCTTGTTGCTCGCAATAAGTCTCTCAATCACAAAATTGAAGGTAGTCTCTTCTCCTTTGATGTTCGTCAGCTACTGATTGTATGTTGATTCTTATTAACCCATGTTGATGTTGCATAGAATATAAGAAATTGGAACCAGAGCTTCAAGCATCAATCACCAATTGGAAAAATACCTTCTATCGGGTGACAGATCAACACAACAAGCCGGTGCTTCATGTTGAAAAGTTGGAGCATGATCTGGAGAAGGAGACGCAGATGCGTGGGGATGGTGAGGTTTATCTGGTCAATGCCATGAAGACCATCCGAGAGCGCGAGCTGAGCTGGAAGCTACCAAACTCGCTTGGAAGGAGATATCTGAAGTGGCACAGCCAATAGCAGGCATGGTGAAGCCTCCAGTTGAAGGTGTAGAGTCCCGTCCGCTACCTGAAGTACTCAAGGATGTGCTAGGGAAATTCACCAGCTACATTCAGAAGATGGCGAAGTCTGTCTTCCAAGCAATTGTTGAGCTTCATCAAGTCTTTCTATCCTCAAGCCGATCTGGCTCCTGATGTGAAAGGTATAGCGGAGGACTGCTCTGACAAACTTTTCAAGCAGTACATGCAGAAGATAGACCCCATTGCAGAAGAATTAGCCAATCATTAGGTCCTTGAGTAGTTTTGAGTTGTTCGCCTTTGGGAGATATCAAGAGTACTCTTGCTCCAGTGCCCTCAAGCTTGAGTGATCCATCGAAATACATGACCCAATGCTCTGCACACTCCGCTAGCGTTGGTAGTTGATTGTCCCACCACACTGCCTTGAAATCGACTAGGGCCTGGGACTTAATTGCAGTCCTTGACTTGAATTCTAAGGACAATGCTCCAAGTTCTACCGTCCACTTAGATATTCTTTGTGTTGCATCCAGATTATGGAGAATTTCTCCCAGGGGAGAGTCAATGACAATAGGTATCTTGTGCTCCTAGAAGTAATGTCGTAACTTGCATGAGGTGAGCAGTATCGCATATAGCAGCTTCTAGACTGGTGGATATATGGTCTTGGACTCTGACAGCACCTCGCTTACAAAGTAGACAGACCTCTGTACTTTGAATACATGGTCTGGTTCCGTTCTTTCAACCACAATCGCCATGCTGACAACATGAGTAGTTGCGGTGATGTAGAGCAGCAAGTCTTCATTGGGGTTTGGTGCCGTGAGGACTGGTGGCTTTGATAGAAAGTCCTTCAATTATTGTAGGGCTTGATCTGCCTCCTCAGTCCACTAAAACTTGTCTTGCCACTTGAGTAGTTTGAAGAATGGTAGGCCTCGTTCTCCAAGCCTTGAGATGAATCTATTGAGGGCTACCATGCATCTAGTCAGTTTCTGGACGTCCTTGATGCCTGATGGAGCATGCATATCAGTGATGGCAGAGATCTTCTTGGGGTTGGCTTCAATGGCTCGATGATTAATGATAAACCTGAGTAGTTTCCCGGATGGCACGCCAAAGACGCACTTTGTCGGATTAAGCTTCCACAGGAATTCTCGCAAACTAGCAAAGGTTTCTTCTAGGTCAGCAATCAGATCATCAGGATTTCTTGTCTTTATGACCATGTCATCCACGTACACTTTGACATTACGGTGTAGCGGTTTGTTGAATCACTCCTGGATTTCCCGTTGATAAGTGGTGCCTGTGTTCTTCAAACCAAACAACATTGTTGTCTAGCAGAAAGCTCCGTATGGGGTGATGAACATGGTCTTGATTTGATCTTCTTCTTTGAAAGCTATCTGGTGATACCCTGAGTAGCAATCGAAGAAACAGAGTAGGGCACATCAAGCTGTGGAGTCGATGACTCGATCAATCCTAGGGAGCCCGAAGGGATCCTTTGGACAGTTCTTGTTGAGGTCTGTGTAGTTGACACACATCCTCCATTCATTGTTATTTTTCTTTCGCACCAGGATGGGATTGGCAAGCCAATTGGGCGATAGACTTCTTTTATGAAGCCTACCGCGAGTAGTTTGGCTAGCTCTTTCTTGATGGCTTCCCTTCTGTCTTGGGCGAATCGTCGTAGGCGTTGCCTTTCTAGTGTAGCTTTTGGATTCATGTTATGTGCTCGATCAACTCCCTAGGCACCCCCGGCATATTCGCTGGTTTCCACGTGAAGATGTCTCGGTTGGCCCGGAGGAAACTGACGAGCGCACTTTTCCATTTAGGATCTAGCCATGTGCCAATCAGGGCTATCTTGGAGCAATCATCAGTCTCAAGGTAAATGGCTTTGATGTCTACTTTACTTGTCAGCTTGACATTGGTTGCCCCTGACTTCTTTTCTAGAATCTCAAGCTCTGTTGGGGATAGCTTCTTGGATGCGGCGAAAACTTGCATCATTGAGTTTGATACTTGGGTAGTTGTTGCTAGTTCCATGGCTTCTGTATCGCAATCATACAACCTCTTCAAGTATCCGCGCAGGGAGAGTACTCCCTCGGGTCCCGGCATCTTGAGTACTAAGTACACATAGTGCGGGATGACCATGAATTTGGCCAATGTTGATCTTCCAAGGATGGCGTGGTATGATATTTTGAAGTTCACCACCTCAAACCAGATGTATTCTGCCCAGTAGTGTTCTTTGGTCCCAAAGGTAACTGGCAAAACCACCTGTCCGTGGGGTACAATTGTGTTGCTTGGGATATCCCATAGAATGGAGAGTTCATTGGGGCAAGCATATCGGTGAGTCGAGGCCCATCTTCTTCAGTGTCTTGGCAAGCAGGACGTTGAGACCGCTACCACCGTCGATGAGTACTTTAGTAAGTCTGGAGCAAGCAACAACCAAGTCTAGGATGAGGGGATACTATCCTGAGTCTGAGAAACTAGTCCATTGGTCCTTTCTGGAGAAGGTAATTGGCACCTCGGACCATTTCAGGAACGTTGGCGTTGTAGGTTCAATGGACATTATCTCTCGAACAGTGAGCTTCTGGGACCACTTAGTAGTAGTACCTGGGGTTCCGTCGAAGATGATGTTGATGGTATTGGATGAGTTCTAGAACTTGCCATTGTCACCATCATCTTCTTCTTCCTTAGCCTTACCCTTGTCTTTGGTGCTAGATGGCTCTGGCAGGTCCTTCATGACTCTTCTTAGATTGAAACAATCTATCGCAGAGTGTTTGTGGTATGGGTGCCATGGGCATTATTTCTTCAGGAGTTTTTTGAATGAGGGCCTATCTTGATTCTTCTTGCCACCATTCTTGGACAAATGCAAATTTTCCACGACGGTATTGTCTGGCTTGCGCTTGCAGTTGTGACCTCCCAAGTAGTTATTTCGGTTTTCATTATTGGGGTGATCATTGCAGTTCTTGTCATTGCGTTGGCCATTGTTTTGATTGTTGTTGTTCTAACCCTTGTTGCGATTGGGCTCAAACCTTTCGATCTCCCTATCTTCTTCATCTGCCCATGTCTATACCATGATCTTGAGAGATTTGACATCAGTGGGGCATCTTCTGCCGAAGTACTAGAACATCCGGTGGTCGTGGATACCGTTTTGGAAGCAGTCAATAACGTCACGCTCCATGACATCCACAATTGTGGCCTTCTTGTTGAAGAAGCGATATAAGTAGCTCCGCAGGGTCTCATCTTCTTGTTGTTTAACTTGAGATAAGTCGATCCTGTTGCCAGGACACCACATTGCCCTTGTGTAGTTGTTGGTGAACGCTACCTTGAGGTCCTTCCATGAGTTGATGGAGTTCTTATCCAACGATTCGAGCCATGTGAGTGGCACTGCCTCCATGCAGATAGGGAAGTAGATGACTTTGGTGTCGTCGTTTACCCCAGCTACTTGTACTGATAGCGAGTAGCACCGGAGCTATTGGACTGGGTCCTGCTTACCATCATACTTAGTAAGACCCGAGGGTTTGAACTTTTCAGGTACAGTTGTCCTCCTCACACATCTTGAGAAGGCAGGGAACCCATCAGTACCATCTCCTAGGTATTCGACTTCTTGCTCACACTCACGGTGCCGTCCATCAATGATGGTACGAGCATTGCAGCTGGTGTTGATCTTGTTGTGGAGGTCTCTTACATGGTGTTCGGGCTCTGGGTTAGCTCCACGGTGGCCACGGCCTCCCGAGGGTCTTGCCCGAATACCTTCAGCTCCAGCTTGACTTGGTCTAGTGCCTCCAGGTTGACTTGGTCTGGCACCTCCAGGTTGACTTGGTCTGGACAGAGAGCCTCTATGGCTGCTGACATGTTGACTTCGCTGGGATGGGGAGCATTAGACTGACTGTATCAGATTCTGCTAATCGAGTTGCTCGTACGCGAGCTTGTTCAGCCAACTGTCTTGTGTACTTGTTCTGAGGCATCACGTGGGTGATGAGATCAATAGACGTGACGGTAGCCAGGGAAGTACGATGGTGGCGGTGAATTCTGTAACAACTCTGCCTTAATTAGGTGTACTTAAACCTAAACCAGTTGTTAGTCGCTAAGCAAAAGAGGTAAAATGTCCTTTTGACCCTAAAAAGCTCTTTTTGGAGTTAAATTTAAGACTTGAGTTTTTATATACAAACTTAAATCTTTTGCCCAGATAAGAGTTGTAAAACTTTTAATTTCAAATAACTTTTGTTAAAAGACCCTTTGGCTAATTCGGAGTGCCCCCCCCCCCCCCAAAGTCGATAGTGTGCGGTGCCCGACCTTGCCTCGATGCCAGCGCGCCCAGGCATATTCGCCCGTGCGTCACTGGCGGCATGGCCGCCGTCCACCGGCAGCTCGCCGGCTCCCTATCCCCAACGAGGAAGCGATGGGACAGGAGCCTCGACGCCCAACCCACGCCCACGACAAGATGGGGCGAGCGTCGTGCTAGCCAATCGCTGGCCGAGTACATCCTTCACCCCTGCCGCGCATCCATGCCCGCCAACCGGAGCTTTGCCCGCTTGTCGGAAAAGCCACCACGCCACCATCGTCCCACGCCTTCGCCCACTCGCCCAACCAGCGCCCGCGTCTTCCTTTCCCTCGCACACCATGCCACTACCGCACACCGGCCGAGCCACCGCACCCAATCCTGCGCTTGACGCGACCAGACACACACTCGACCTCGCCAATCCTTCCACCTAGCAAAACTACGCTTGCCTAACGCTATCTTCCTTGCCGCCGATCCTTCCACCGGAGTCCCCTTCACCATCACCGCCTTTGCTGCAATGCTTGCTCTATTCTTCTCCACCGCACTCGCCGTCGCACACTCCTCTGCTTCGCGCTCAAGCACTCGCCGCCGCCTGAGCTCTCTGTGAAACTCCCCTTTTCACCCAACCCCACGCTTGGCTGACACCACCAACCACTTCATCCTCCTCTCGCACAGCTCTAGAGCTTGCTGGTTGTCCACGAGAAGCACCACCACCGTCGGAGCACCACCGGACCTCGCCGCCACCCGAAGTTTACCGCCTCCCGCCGTTCCGCTTCGACTTGTTTCTTCCCGACCCCAAGACCTCGTCCGTTGGACCGGAGGTGAGCTGCCGACCCCAATCCATCTCGCCCAACCCTGTCCGCCTCGCCCGAGTGCTGTCCATCTCGCCCGACCCTGTCCATCTCGCCCGACCCTGTCCACCTCGCCCGAGTGTTGTCCGCCTCGCCCAAGGGCTCGGCTATGTCTTTTTCTTTTGACTGAGGGTATCTGTGTAAAATTTTGAGGACTTCTCTGTGTCAAATCTGAGGATCCTGATGCAGTTATTCCTCAAGTCTAAGGGTCAGATCGTAAGTTTTCCCGATCTGACTCTTTTAACTCGTTTTAAATCGATAGAAGCTTGGAAGTTACATCTTAAATCGAGGAAAAATCAGAAAAATGAGAAATCACTTGGGTTGGAATCCTCGTTCTGAGTAAAATCCAATAAAGTGGGTTCCGCACCTTTTCCTGTAGTTTTGCTACAGTTTTTGGGTTAAATCCTTGCAACCGCTGTTGAAATCACCGTATAAGTGTCTTACCCTTGCATTGCATTTCGTGTAGAGCTGAACCTCGCCGACGGCACGTACGAGCTTCACCCGACGCTGGAAGACAAAGCCGTAGCAGAGCTGCCACCTACAGGAGTCAAGCCCGTGCACGCCGAGGACCAGTTCGCTACCGCCTCGCTTGAAGACAAGCTCCGGAGCATAACCCAGTTTTTCTAAACTTGTGCATGCCTTTTGTTGTTATGTGTGTGCATTTACGTTCCATGAGTTGATTGACACCATAGATGCATGACTTAGATTCCCTTTGATCTGAACACTAGTATGATAGGCCGAGTAGCTGCCTTGCTTAAATAGGACTCGGTAAAAGTTGAGTGATTTCCTGTCACTCGCGAGTTATAGGAGTTGCTTGCTCTCCTTTTTGTTACAACTATAAGGACGATGGACGGGGCAGGGCTCTGTGAACTATTTTGGTGGTCGGTGGATTGCCCCATCTGTCTACATGAAATTGGTTTAAGGTCGAAAGGTGATGGTGTTCGTGATCAAGTGTTTGAAAGTACTAATCTCATACCTAGGATGGGATAGGGAAGCCTAGTACCTGATTGAACTGGGGCGTAGCTTATACCCCTGCTTTCCCTGGAACGAGGTTCCCATGGTGCATCATGTGGGTGAAAGTGCGGTCATAGTGCAGTAATAGGCCAGGACTGTGGAGCATTGCATGCCAAGAGAAGTTTGGACCTGACACACGCTTGGGAATTGATGGGGATGGCTGAAAAATGAAGCAACCCTTCGTGGTGCGCGGATGTCATGAGATTAGGTTCACCATGCATGGTTAAGAAATTCGAATCGATTCGTCTGCCTCTCACAGTTTGGGACTGCTTGATCGCTATGCTACACTAAGTAAGAATGGAAGATGATGGTGATCTAAATATTGTTACTTGCTTAATTGCTTGGAAACCATTGCTTGTTTAGTATAGCTGCTAACCTAGAATGGTAAACAACAATAGAACTTGTGGCTAAAATGTTGAAAGTAAGGATCTACTGTAGTCGCTTTTGGCAAATCAAACCCCTCAGCCAAAAAGCCTTGCATGTCTAGAAGTTGGTGGATTAGAACCACCCGTCGGTTAAGTCTTGTTGAGCATAGTTGCTCAGCCTTGCTTGTCGCACATCTTTCAGGTGATGTTAAAGCCCCTGATTTTGCTGCTTGTGGCACTTGGCCTCCCCAGCTTCCTCCTGGGTGGACGGTCGAGTGGGATCCCTCCTCGGACGGCGAGGATGGGACTCATTGATGTCATGATCGGCCTTGTCGTGACGTCCGACTCCGACGCTAGCTTCCGTTAGATCATTTTCGCTGCTTAAGAACTCCGCAACTATGTTTGAATTTCGAACCCGATGTGTAATAAATTAATGTACTTATTTAATTTTGGATGATCTATTGTATTCTCTGGAACCACTCACCTTCGTGTGAGCTCTGCTTTCTCGGTCCTGTGTAGTGGTTTATTGGATGAAATTCGACAGACTACCGAGTTAACTTGATTAAAGCATACGATCGCGTGTCAGGCGACTTGATTGTGCTTTAGCTAATTTAATTAGAGCAGTTCCGCCACAAGCTCATCCTGCAAAACATCATTCGAGTGACGCTCATGTCGCAGGTTTTTGTCCCGTTGCTCTTCTTCTTCATCCTCTTGTCTAGTAATGATGGCAAAGAGTTCTCACTCTTGAGAGTTGCTTCCCGAGCTTGAAGTGATGACCTTCATGGTGCCGCCTTCCTCGTAGATGGGCGACAGAGGAGCTCTCTCCTGGTACGGGAGAGTGTTGAGGTAGGCGATAAGGCGCGAATTGTCATCTTTGGCAAGAGCAGGTGGCTTCATGTTGGGCTAGTAGATGAATCTGCCTTGGGGAGTTGATATGATTACCAGGCCCTACTGCGGACCTGATAAAGGAGTCTTCTCGTCCAAATCCGAGTAGTAGTTGAGGTCCTTGATTGTATCTGTATCGGATTGTGATCTTTATTGGGCAGCCTGATAAATAGTGGCCACATTGCGGAGTCCGAACGGGAATCAACTCGGGTGGTAGTTTGACTCGCACGATGGCTTATGTGCTAGCCCATGAAAGTCAATCTGACTGGCAGAAGAAGTTGAGTTGAACTCAGACTCGTCCCCCCAGCCTCTGACTAGGTCAGAAATTGAAAATTCGCTAAAATTCTTGATGAGATCCTCTTGAACTTGGCGCTGGAGGTTCATGGTTTGTTGCTTCTTCTCCGGGATCAACGCAATGTGGCGGTGGAAATTTCTAGCGCTGGTCAACCTAGGAGACGAATTAAGGATCGTTAATGAAGGCAAGTCCTAGCACCCACCCCTTGATCATATTTTTATCCTATGTTTATGTAGATAATAAAATATACCAAAGTAATAATTGGACTTGCATGATTTTTGAAAGCCATAGGGACAACCCCTCTATTTCCTTCCTCGCCTTGACTTGAAGCCAATTCTAGCCAGAAATCCTATTAATGACCCTTGTCATGACTAGATCGATGATCGAGTGTCATTTAGAAATAGAATTCCTTATAAATATCACAATCATTATGTTTTCATGGAAAACCCTGAAAGGCATAAGTTTAATAAAATAAACCAACCAAAGAGTTAGAAACCATTAAGGATAGGACACGGGAGTAAGGGAGCAACCTCGTTGGAGGATTTTGTCCCAATGCTTACTCCAGTCATATAAGGATTGGTTCGTGGGAAAGTCTTTCTAGTGATATGTATAGCCATGCGTGATAAAAAGGTACAGCCTTCGGGAGTGCCTAATCATGTGAGGCCTTGATTCACACCCCACCAGCGAAACGTAGTAAACCATCCCAAGGGGCCACAGTGGACAACAGGTAGACTGGAGTAGGACCTTCGTAGAGTCCTAGGTTCGGTCAGCATGGGTCATAGGTTGAGGTCAAGAGGACCTAGTGGCATTGTATGCCAAGTTATGATGCATCTTTTTCCTAGGATAGTGTCCATGTGTGGACGTAGTATGGCCCCTGCTTAGATCCCAACAGTATCTTTGGATGGAGCTAGGAAATGTTGTTTAGGAATAGACGCCAGTGGGTACGGGTCTTGTAGGTCAGTACCGCCTAAAGCTGAGGTATGGGCTGACCGAATGTATGGGTAAAGTGTACACCTCCGCACAGAGTCATAAATATATCTGGATAGCCAAGGCTCACGCTTACAAGCCCACATAGTCAAAGCTTCTGTTGATTAAAATCATAACTTGAGTGTGGTAAGATGGGGCTGAGGCCCTAAGAGAACAATTTAGAATGAGGCATAAGCCGGCCCAGAAGGACCCTGACGATCTCTGGTGCTCCTTAAAATTTGGGAACTAGTAGGGGAGGTAAGATTCCCCCTCCAGGGCCAAAAACTTAAAGAACATGCTTTCTTCCTATTCTTTACCAAAACTAACCTCACCCTGCATAAAATGAGTTTCTTCAAATAAAACCAAACCTCATAACCTCTCCTTGATCATCTCTGCATATAATATAATTTCAACACTAGGATTTGCTGTGAGTGTACTCAGACTTGCTTTCATTATACAGGAATAGGACTAGTGGTGCTCTAAATTCATTATACTTGTGGAATGGGTAACTGCACCGCTCTCCACTACGTAAAGGTGAAAACCCTTTTTCTATGATTTTAAGCATCTTTTATTGTTTTGATACTAAACTGTAATGAGGACTGTATCAGCTACTGATCCAGGGATTGATACAGGGATGGATACAAGTAATCAGCAGGTTTCCGAAAGGAAGACGCTACTTGGGCGGTGAAGACGAAGGTTCCACTGACTCAGCCTCATCCTGTGGTTTATTTGTGCCGCCTGAAACGGTAGTACTAAGTGGATGTGAAACACCCGGGACTAAGGGTGGAGCATAACGACCACCAAAAGCAGGTTCCTGACCCGCGGCAACAGCTTCTTGATGACGTTTCTGCAAATAACGAAGCATTGCTTTTTCCAACGCGCTCATTTTCTTCGGCTTATGCTAAGGGCCAACTATGATTTTCCCCTTGCCGAAAGAGGAACGGCGATCGCCCCCACCATAGTCACTTCCTCCAGTAGAAAAAGCCATCTATGTACAAAAATTATTACCTTAGCACTGCAAAAGTTGTTGAACTTGAAGACCGTGATCATCTCGCGAGCATATCCTCAACTGGGAGGCACCGCACTTTGTCATGAAAAAGGTTCGATGCTACAAAAAAGGGGGACACAGTCACGATGTTCGTATCCACTCTTTCTCGTAGAATCGAACCTCCTTCTTGACATACGTTGCTGCTCGGTGGAGAACATCATCACAGAGATGAACACGGTATGCAAGTTCAACAAGTATGGATTTGAAAAACCATATTGAATTTGATAAGTTCAACAAATAGCAGAAGCCATCTATGTACAAAAATTCTTACCTTAGCACTGCAGAAGTTGTTGAACTTGAAGACCGTGATCATCTCGCGAGCATGTTCTCAACTGGGCGGCACCGCACTTCATCATGAAAGAGGTTCGATTCTACGGAAAAGGGGACACGGTCATGATGTCCGTATCCATTCTTTCTCGTAGAATCGAACCTCCTTCTTGACATACGTTACTGCTCGGCGGAGACATTCCTCGCCGAGATGAACACGGTATGCAAGTTCAACAAGTATGGATTTGAAAAACCATATTGAATTTGACAAGATAAACCATCTAGACAAGGTAACATCATTCTTATATACTATATATGACACATCAATCTCCCTCACATTCTAGCTCAAAATACCCCTCCATTTTCTACTTCATCACATTCTAGCAAATAATCTTTCCATCTCCAAAGCATCAATCAAAGCATAACACGAGGATGAAGTAGCAAACCTTCACAACACTTGTGTTGGCTGAGTGAAATTCCCACGAAAATGAGGAAAAAAATTCGTGCAGCACCTCCCTTGCTTCGGCACCACCGGAGAGTAGGTGAAGCTCAGCTCTCTGTCTATGTGGTGGACTGGCTCGGGCTGGAGGAGGAAGAAAGGCCTCTGTCTTGGTATATAACGGGGATGAGTTTTTATCCCGGTTAAAAACTCCAACCGTTTGTCTCGGTTGAAAGATTAGTCCCGGTTGGAGCCTCCAACCGGGACAAAAGGATGCCCCTTTAGTCCCGATTGCAAATACCAACCGGGAGTAAATCTCCCCTCCATTTTTGCCTACCGTGGCGCACCCTCTTTTGTCCCGAGCCAACTTTAAACCGGGACAAAAGGGGGCGCATCGAAAGCCAATTCTCTACTAGTATCTTCTAGACAATATCTAACTACCAAGAACTGTTCAGAAGTGCACTATTTAAATTAGTTTTCTTCAATAGCAAGTTAGTTCTTACAATTCTATCCATCCTATCATGTAGGGGAAGTTATGGATTTCGATTCATCGACTTTCGAAGTATTTGGTCTGTGACAGTAAATGCAATTTAATTTTCCAAACAATTTTCAATATTGTTATAAGTGTACCTTGATGCTATTGATATATCACAGTATATTGAGATTTTGTTTGTGGATATAGATTACGCATGCTATTTTTCTTGGTTTTATGTATTTTGTGTGTACATGTACTCACAAATTTGGTAGAGGAAGAGACAGATTAAACAAACTGGTGGTGCGATACATTTAAACTACAATGTTACTGCACAACACAACAAAGCTTCCTTTGTATACAGATATATAGCACACATGGGCAGTAGTACTCAAGCAGACGGTTCTCCCGTTAAATATTTTTCCCCCAAGAAGAAAGAACCACCCAAAACTCTCCCAAGAGCTAGCGCTTATTCTGTTCCGGCGATCTTCTTCTTCAAGGTCTCAATGTCAGTAGCCAACTCTTTCCGGCTCTCCTGCAATCAAAAAGGAAAGAGGACGAATTTATTTCTGTAAGTTACGCCGAGATGCACGCGTTGCCAGTGCAAGGAAAACAGCTACGAAGTTGGAATGATTATATTTAAGCCAGATGCCTTGATAATTCAATATTTCTAGTGCGTTAGCTCTCCAGCCGAAATATGTTTAGTTATTGGTTCGTTATTACCTTGAAGAGGAGGTAGCGGTAGACGAACCAGCCGGTGTAGCCGAGCCCAACGAGCTCCAAGATTTTGGGGAGCTGCTCGATCAACCACACGGTATCACAGATTAGCACAATTCAGAGCAGCACGCACCAACACATACAAGAAGTTACATCATCACGAACACTACGACGACGTACCAGCGGCACGGCGTTGATGGCGCCGACAACCACGGACGTGAGCCAGAGGGCGACGACGGCGCCGCCGCCGTACAAGAGGACGGTGGGCTTGTCCTCAACGGCGTCCCACTGCACGATACGTCAAAGCCACGTCACATTGCCTCATGCTCATGGATTGCACCGCAGGCAGGCGTTCATCAACAGATACTAGCTAACACACGTACCTTGGCTTTGAGGTCCTCGATGAGCTCGTCGCCGGAGGCCGATGTGTCCTCGGAGGCGGCCTTCACGCGGAGCAGGGACAGCCTCGGCGCATCTGCAGAGGGAATCGCCAAAACAAACCATCATCAGTGACCGGTGTTCCTCTGAAACTGCTGCCACAAGAATCTGCTCCGAGATCGATGATGATACCTTGGAGGCGAAGCTGGCAGGCGGTGCGGCGCGGGAGGAGGGCGGAGCCGCGCGGGACGGCGGGGAGGCGCGCGCCGCCGAGGAGCGCCACGGAGTACGCCGTGGCCGCCATTGCCGCCGGTGGCACCAGCTACTACTCTACCCTTATCGCTACGGCTAGCCGAAGCGCTTCTCGACCTCTCCTTTTTTTCGCTCGCGCTCTGCTCTCTCGCTGTGTGCTGGCTCTACCTACCAAAGTGGGACGGTTATTGTGCACGTATGCTTCGGCCGTGCCCTGCTGGCCTCACGCACTGAGCGGTGAGCGCACACGTGGCTCGATGCTTGGTTCCGATTGGCTGCCCCCCTATCTTCGAAATCCATGGGTGGCCTCTCGCTCATTCCCGGGACTGATTTTGGGGCCCACCTGGCGCGGCTGTTTCTTTTTCTTGGCTTGTGTAGACTTTGGGCATTTGTTCTGATGACTGATGGGCACCTGGCACCTCGCTTTCGATGCTACGGCATGACCTTATTAGACAGAAAAATGGTAGTCATCACCGTGACACCGTTCGTACTCGTACAAGTGCAAAACCCCGAAGTACAACATGTATTGTCAATGCACAGATGAGGTTGTCAGTGAACTTGTATCAGTACAGCAAAGCATGAATTCATCTCGCTAGAACATATTGTTCACCGTTTTCTCGTTGACACATCTAAATCGTTCACTATATGGTTCTTCTCCTCACATACCTGATTCTGCTACACCGGGGAGCAGAATTTGCCTCCCCTACAGAAAGAAACTACACCTACAAAGTTAATGGGCTAAATTCCATCTGCACCCCATGACACGAGCCGAATGAAAGATGAAGAACTTCTGTTTATGGGCCATGACAGATCCAGTGACAGATCCCTTTGCACGCCCACCATGCTCCCAGTTCTCGAATAATTGACACTACACCTTCTGACCAACTGGATCACTAGTTCACTTCATCGGGACTCATCATCTGTGGAGAGATATGCATGTTGCGTCGTGCTCACTTCTTGCTCAGACCCGTCATCTTGCTCAGAATCATCTTCTTCCTCAAAATCATCTTCAACTGATTCTGTGAAGGCAAATTCAGCAATAATGGGCAAATGATCGCTGCCAATTTCCTGATAATTTATATGGCATATGTTAGAGATGAAATATAATCAGTATATAGAGGCAAAACAAACACAAGTTCAAGCCTCACTGAAGTTTAAGCTTACACTATTGATGCACCCAAAGGATACATTTAGAATACTACAAGGCATATCAGACGAGGCATTACCCTGGTTGGAAGACCCCTTGTTCTCCTCAAAACACCTATTGGGAACGTGTCCAAAACTCTAGAGCATTCAAGTCCATGAGTATACCTTTGATAAAAGAATTTTTAGTCATATTGTGTGTGTACAAGGAGCTGCAGACGATATTTAGAGGCATACCACAAATAATCCACCGTGCCGAGAAATTTCTTGTGAAAGGAAGTTGCAAGAGGCTCAGCATGAAGACCCCTATTACTTGAATTTCCCTATGATAACTAGCAATTAGTTTCATTTAAAGGCCCAAATGTAAAAAAGTCGGTGTGCTCCAGATATAGTAACACAAACTGGTACCTTTAAATTAGCATATGAACTACTGAGCTTCAATGGATGTTCAGCGACCATGACATTCGAATACCCTGTTGCATTTCTTACTTCTTCATCACTCCATTGGTACTTCAGTGAGCTACGAGAAATATTCAGATAAGTCTCCAACAGAGCAGATAAAGATAACTGCCTTCTACAATCAGATGTAAATTCAGACTGCTGACCTACAAAGCTCGTATAGATCAAATTCAGAGCTATCAAGTCCAGATAACTTTCTTCTATCATGCAAAGAAATGTTCAGCTGGTGACACAAAAATCAAACACAATGCACGTGCAAGTTAAATTTTGTAATAACTGGGGATAACTATAACTTCTAAGAAATTACTACCGCCAGTCGCGAAAGCTTGTTGTTTCAGACAAGCTATATAAGCTGCAAACAGGTTAAGTTTTCTTGACCGGAGGGAGTATAAGGCATCACTCTACCTTCATTGTCGACAAGAACTTGTAGATAGCACTCTGCTCTCGAAGGAAACAAGAAAACAAAATAGCAGAAGAAATAACAATGTCAGCAACATATCAGAAAGGCACACATATTCTTTAAACTAGATATCATATTAAGAACTTGAGATGGCCTAATGTACCACACTACTATGGCCACATAACTAATTTATAGAATATTACTAATGAATACTAGTGTGTTCACATTGCTATTGCATACCAAGATACTTGCTACACATCATTTTGTGCTATAAATAAGACAATCATATGTGTCAAGAGGAAATAGAAACATACATCAGGTGTGCTGTTGAAATCACCAGCAAGCACAATAGGAATTTCATCCCATTTTTCAGCAAGAGCATTTGCCTTCTCAAGTAGCAAGCGAATCTGCAGGGAGGACAATGAATTGGGTAATGTTCTGGGTGGTAAGAAAGCAACTTATTTTAAGCCCAAATGTCAAAACTATACATTCTATTAGCATCAGGCCATCAGTAAATATGATCATATCAATATAAATAGGGAAATTGTTAATAAAGGATATAAAGGGGAATAAATGAGGCTGAAGTAAACAGATATACCTGGCCCAATTTTACATCACCCCTCTTTGGATTAAACAAAACATGAATATTCCCGAGTACTAATTTGTGTGTTCCATTAAGCTGAAAAGTAAACAGATAAAAAAACAAACAGAAAATAAGGTCAATATACCAGCAATAAAACACCATTTACTTGGCTTTAAATTGACAAAGACAGCTTCAAAATAATAGCAGACTTTACACCTTATGGCAATTAGGGAACAGTTTCTGTAATTAGTAATAGACAGGTTTTGTTGATATTCTGTTTAGCAAATATACAATCATGAGTCAAATTGAGGTTCACAGCACAGGAGTGGCATACATGCAATTATTCTTGAACTAACAAATGCTAATTAAAGTACCTCAAAAACACATATTTGAGCAACATTATTTCGGAGATTGAATTCACTAAAGTCAATACTATCTTCCTCAAGCAGACGTAACCTACATTTGGAAACAAAGAAAGAAGATGAAAATACCACTTTATTCAGATCAACGGAATTACGAATATAACAAAGGCCAAATGCATCATTCATACCGTTTTGACTTCCAAAACATGGCACATCCATCTCTAGTATCTCCAGTTCGCCTCTGATGATCACACAACTTTCGCTTAAGAACTGGAACACAGCAATATTTGAACGGTAGCATTTCTATGGAGAAGTGATGTACCTGATATATACCTTCATACCCTCTGCTCTTCATTCCTGCAGCAATGTCCTGAAACCTATCCACCTCCTAACTTCCAGATAACGAAGTGTTATGCAGTACAGTCCGAAAATGTCATCGCCAGCATGGAGACTAGTAAGTTCTTACCTGAAGACACACTAGGTCAGGGTCCCAGTGCCTAATTTCATGGATAATAAGCCGCCTCCTTGAATCCCACCTCATTGCATCCCAAGGGACATCCCGATAGAGGTCAGGATGATTCCTTGCATGGTAATCAGCCAAGATGTTGTACGACATGATTGTGCAGGCATCTAGGAAAACAAAGCACAAGCACTAAACTAATGCAAGGGTGTCATAATTCCACACTAAATAATATGCACCAATACAGCTTCATGGCAGACGACCAGAAAAAATATCGCAACTTAAAGGGGGGCACAGAATTGTGCTGATTCGTGCAAATTCCTTAATAGCGATCTAATTTGGTGAACAATGTCCTATCCAGTTCCTAGTATAGCAAAACTATAAAATAAGAAAGCAACGTCGCGACCATACTCAGGCATATTGACAAACACTTAGTGAGCAGAGGCAACTGGCAACTATGTTCTCCCAAAAATTAAGCAAAAGCTAGATTAGTAAAAGCGACGAATACCTCCAGAGGAGGATGTCGAGGCGCCCTCCGAGGAAACCCACCGCCGCGAGGTGGGCAAGGCAGACTGCGGCGGGCGGAACTGTCGCCAGACGCGATCAGGGGCACGCTCGGGGGCTCGCCAACGGCTGATTTGGTCGCGGGGCGCGACGTGCTCGGCGGAAGCGCGCCACGACGAAGTGCTTCTTGTGGAGGGGGGCGAGCGGCCGCGCTTCCTCGGGGGGCGGACGGCGGGTGCCGGCGGCGAGAGGCGCGCGCGCGGGGCGGCGGATGATGCCATTGCGGCGCGGCGAGACAGGGCGGTTGGGGAAACGCGCGACGCGTCCCGCTTTGGGGGCAGCGCGCGACCCGCCTGGTTGCCTTCCTGCGCTCCTCCTCTTTCCTTTCGTAGGGATGTTCTGTTTAGCAGCTCCTAAATTTACTCGAATCGAATGTTTAGATACTAATTAGGAGTATTAATATATACTAATTACAAAATCAATTACACAGATGCAGGCTAATTCACGAGACGAATCTATTAAGATTAATTAATCCATCATTAGTACATGTTTACTGTAGCATCACATTATCAAATCATGAACTAATTAGTTTTATAATTAGCTCATGTTTAGTCCTCCTAATTAGCCTCCGAATATTCGATGTGACATGAATTTTAGTCCAGACTAAAGATCCAAACACTCATGTAGCCTTCTTAAAAAACGAAAATAGCAACAACCGCGGGACGAGACGGTGCGGGAGGTGTCTTCCGCAGTGTGATTTATAGGGTGCGGCACTGTTTCTCGACCCCTCCCCATCTTCCTCCCCAAATTGGCGCCGCTCCTACGCCCTTGTGCAATAGTGCCTGCTACTACGCCGCCGTCCCAACCCGTGGAAAAAAAAGGGCAAATCCCTGTTAGAGAAGAAGGCAAATCCCTCCAACTAATCTGGATTAAGGTAAATCTGTCATCCTTGCTTGCTGCGATTTGCCTCGACGTTGTTGGATTTTGCATCTGCAAACAAGATCACTTCTGTGGGGATATATAAAAATGAAAATTGCCTCTGCAAATTTACCTATTCGTGGTGAAATATTATGTAATTTTGTCGTGCTTTGCTACAATTTAGTGTCAGAAGTTACAATCTGCATGATTTTGGAGGTTTCATGGATAGTTTTTGGCTGATATGGTAATTTAAGCTCAAGGAAACATATCTGTTTTTGGTGTGGCAACTTATGCTTTCCTAGCGTAGCAATTTGTATGTTAGGTGTGCCTATGTTACTAACGGATTGCATATGCTTATTTCTTTTTCTCTTACATATCAACTTCTGTTTTGTGTTACAATCCCTGATCCTAGCCTTTTGTTTGTATTTTTATTTTGCAGTTCCAAGATGCTTTTTTGAGGTCTATTTGATCTGAATGCTGAGTTGCTGCCTACTACTGACATTCCAGATGTGGGTGTTGTTGGGCATGATGAGATTGATGAGGTGTTTGAAGCCCTGTTGCCTAAACCTGTACCTACTCCAGATGCCACCTGTACCTACTCCAGATGCCACATTGTTGCAGCTTATCAGTCCACCTATGCCCAGCAGCAACTTGGGTGTTCAGTACCAACAGTAGCAACTGGGGCGTTCAGTAGCAACAATAGCTTGATTCAGAGGTGCTGCAAGCTGAGTCCGGCGGTGTCATGCTCGCATGATTGTGAGGAAGACATCCCAAAATCAGTGGGAGGTTGTTCATTTTGAAAAAGAACACAATCATGACTGTGTGAGAAAATTCTCGCTCACAAAATACCTTAACTCCCACTGAGAAATACCAAGTGAGGAAAGGGAGTTCATCAACCTACTCCATGGCTGCAACATTACAACTACACGAGCTTATCAGATAATGGGCGAGTTGTACGGTAGCATTGTGCATTGCCCATACATAGAGGGTGACGCCAAGAATTTGCGTGTTGAGTACCGTGCTGAAAATAAAGGCAAAGATATGAAGGCCACACTTGATTACTTCGAGGAGTTGAAGAAGGAAGATCCTGACTTCTATTACAATTACACTCTCGATGACGAGGATAGGGTTGAGAATTTATTTTGGGTGGATGGTGCAGCAAGGAAGGCGTATGAGCTCTACGACAATTGCATATCTTTTGACACGACATATTTGACAAATGCATACAATATGCCATGTTCACCCTTCATAGGTAAAAAATAATCCCCCTCCCCCCCCACCCCAAATCTGCTTCGCTCTAAAATTGCACCGCTGGATTTCTATGTGACTGAACCAAATTTAAGTTGCTGCTGTTGAAAAAGATATGCCATTACTGATTTGTTGTATGACTGAACATAAGTTGCTGCTTCAAATATATACAAAATGATATTATGGTTACCCATAAGTTGCTTCTTCTGAAAAAAATGTTGCTACTTGCAAAATATATGCAACTTTAGTTTTGGTTGTTAGCTCTAATTTATTTTTTAAAAACAAACTCTCAGGGATTGATAGGAATGGCTTAACTATACAGCTGGGTTGCAGGTTCTTGAGAAATGAGAAGACCGATGATTTTATATGGTTGTTTACTGAATTCAAGAAAGCAATGGGTGGGAAAGACCCTGTAACTATCATAACTGACCAGGACCTTGCAATGAAAGCTGCTATTGGTGAAGTTTTCACCACATCAATCCATAGGAATGTAAGTGGCACATCATGGAGAATTCTGTAAGACCATGGGTTCTTTTTTGAATGGCAAGCAAGAATTATCTGATGACTTCAAGGATTGTCTTGATAACAGCTTCTTGCCAAGCAAATTTGAGGGCAAGTGGCAAGTGTTTTTGGATAAACATGGCTTGAATGATGATGAGATTCAAGCATCTGTATGACATGAGGCATAGCTGGGTCCCGGCTTATTTCATGCAGTACTTTTTCCCCTTCCTCCAGATCACGGCGTGAAGTGAAGGCTTCAATGTTGTCCTGAAGCGCTATGTGAACCCAAAGAACTCAATTTACAACTCTATTCAGCAGTATAGGAAGATTCAGTGGAGGATTTTTGGCAAGCAGGATTTGCAAGAGGCAAGCTGTGGCGGAACCACCTCGGATTAGCTTGATTAAGTAGAGTTTAGCCGCCTAACATGCGACACTCCTGCCTAACTCGAGCTAACACGAAGCGTCGTCGGATTTCATCCGATTTAACCACTTAAACAGGATCGAGTTCAGCAAACCCACACAAGGTGAGCGGTTACAGAGAATACAACCAGTCCACCGAGTTTAAACGAGTTTTACTCATTTTTGTTCAACCATAAAGTCCAACATTAGAGTTTACAAAACAAGGAACAACAGAGAAAACACTAGCGGAAGACTTCGTCGGGGCCGGATATCCTGGGCGAGGCCAGCCAGAACATCACTGAGTCCTCTCCTCGCCGTCCGAGGAGGGGTCCCACTCGACCGTCCAGCCTGGCGGGAGCTGGGGCGACCAAGCACCAACCAGAGAGGGGTCGGACGCGGCAACTTCACCTGAAAACAGAAGCCACCACAAGGCTGAGCTACTAAGCTCAACAAGACTTAACCGATAGGAGTAAGGACTACTCCTCCTACTAGACATGCAAGGCTTCTTGGCCGAGGGGTTTGTTTGCCAAAAGCACTAAGTACAACCTATTTTCAAGTTTTAGCTCCGGTTCTAAGTTGATTAACCGGTCTAGGTTTTGCAAACTATTCTAAGCAACCATAGAGCCAAACAAGATGGGTAGATATAACAACCACATTGCCATCATCAGATTCCTCATTTACTCAGGGTGACATAGCGATCAAGCAATCTCAAACTGTGAGAGGTAGACGAATCGATTCGAGTTCTTTAACCATGCATGGTGAACCTAGCCTCACGACATCCGCGCACCCGGAGGTCGCTTCCTGTGTCGTCCTTCCCCATCAATCCCCTAACCCGTGTCGGGCCCATTTCCTTTGGTGCAAGGTTCCACAGACTCGGCCTCTGCCGTCCTGTGACCACACATTGCCACCACGTGCGACAACCAGTAGGGGAAACTCCGTTCCAAGAACAATGGGGCGACCGCTCACGTCTAGGTTCAATCAGGTACTAGGCTTCCTCATCCCATACTAAGTATGAGGCTAGTACTTTCAAACACTTGATCACGAACACCACCACTGTCGGGCCTTAGCAGATTTCATAGACAGACGGGGCGACCATCCGACCACCAAAAAGTTACCAAAACCCTGCCCCGTCCATCGTCCTTATAGTTATAACAGGAGAGTAAACATGCAACTCCTATAACTCGCGAGTGACAGGAAATCACTCGGCTTTTACCGTTTTCCTAGTTAAGCAATGCAGCTACTCGGTCCAACAGCTAGTGTTCAGATCATGGGGATAACTAAGGCATGCATCTAGGGTTTCAAACAACTCCTATACGTAAATGCACAAGCATGTTACAGAAGGCATGCGCAAGTCTGGTAAAACACATAGGATTTTCATGCAACCGGGGCTTGCCTTCAAGCAAGGAGGACGGAAACTGCTCGGCTCCGGGAGCGACTTCGACTTCGGAGGGCAGGAGCTCGGCTACAGCTTCTTCTTCTGGCGCTGGGTGAAGCTCGTAGAAACCGTCGGCGAGGTGTAGCTCTACACGAATGCAATGCAAGGGTTAGCTTAGACAGTTAGTTCAACAGCAACACTGGCTCGCCTGAGCCCAGAAACTCGCGACAAAGAGCAGGAGGTGATGGTGGTTCGAGAGCTGATGCTAAACAAAAGGTAAGGGTGGGAAAGGAACTAGTGGTCTGATCCTTGAACTAGAGGACGTGAGGAACCCGGGGTCCTTAGACGCAAGCGCTGAAGGTTTCCCAAGTTTTACACATACACCCTCGAGTTGAAGAAAAAGATCACAGCCAAGCCCTCGGGCGAGGCGGATAAGGGTCGGTAGAACAGACGGGGTCGGACGAGACGGAACTGGGGTCGGGCGGATAGGAGGGGTCGGGCGAGGCGGACTGGGGGTCGGCAACTCACCTTCTTCCTGAAAGGAAAGCTTGGGGTCGGGACGGAGCAGACTTGGGCGGAGGGGCTAAGGCTGGAAATGCTCCGGCGGCGGCGCTGCTTCTTGCGGAACACAAGAGAGCTCTTACGCAGCGCGGGGAGCAATCTGCTGGGTGACTTGGAGGAACTGAGAGGGAAATGGGAGAAGAACTTCCCAAGACGGGGTGGATGGCGCTAGGAGCTTGAGCAGAGAGCTAGAGAAAGCTAAAGGCAACAAGAGCGGAGGGAACTCCGGCGACGGGGGCATTCCTTTTATAGCTGCTGGGGTAGAGGAACGGAAACGGCGCGGGGAGAGAGAAGGGGAGCGGCGCGAAGGCCGGGGAGAAGCAATGGAGTGCTCTGCCGTGGCGGCGATTGAGCAACCAGGGCGGTGCTGCAGAACTCCGGGGGTGACGCCAGCGATCATTGCGTTCTGCTGTCAGGGCGGCGTAGGGGCGGGTAGACTGGTGGTTGGGATTTGGCGGAGAGCGGGCGTCGTCGTGCGGAAGAGGTGATAGAAGCGACCGGTTAAACGGCGCTAGAATCGAGGGCGCACAGGTGAGAAGACAGGCGAACGCGGGCGCGGGGGAGAGCGCGGAACAACAGATAGTCGGGCGGCTTCTGACAGAGCGGGGAAAGGAACTGTCGCGGCCGTGGTCGGGGTTGGCGGTGGAGGAATCGTCGTGTAGCGACGACCGGGCGGCGCAACTGTGGCTGAAGGGATGGAAAAGACGGGTGACATCGGTCTCCGGGGCCGGGATCTGGTAGCGTGATGATGGGCGCGGGAGGCGAGGCTCTGCAGAAAGGGGTGCAGAGGGCTTCCGCTGCCATTGGGGAAAAGGGGCGCGGGAACCCACTCTGCTGCTTGCCTGAGACAAAACTGAGCGGTGGCGTCGGAGAAAACGAGCCACGCGGCAAGGAAACTCTGGGGGCGGCCATGCAACTCGAGTGCGGCTGTCGCGTCGGATCTGGAAAAGATCTCGCGGGTCCACCTGTGGATAGATCTGACGGGGGAGGGAGATCAGCAGGATCCGTCGGTGGGCTGAGCTCGCCGGGGTCGGGAGAGGGGCGAAGCAGGAAGGGGTCGGATCTCAGGGGTCGGGACCGGCGGAAAACTGGGCACTTAGGTGCGGTCAAGCCAAACAGCTGACTAAGGTTAAGGGCTGGGATTAAGCCTAACTGGGAAGGCTTAGGGGTCGGTCGTTACAGCCTACCCCCCTTAAAAGAATCTCGTCCCGAGATTCAGAGATCAAAAGGGTGTACTGTTCTTACCTCCTTGATGGGGCAGAAAACCTGGAAAACGTTTGTTCAGATATTCGTCCGTTTCCCATGTTGCTTCGTCTTCGGTGTGGTTTCTCCAAAGGATCTTGTACATCTTTACCACTTGGTGTCGGGTGTGCCTTTCCTTTTGGTCAAGAACTCGATCTGGGTACTCGGCGTAGGTCAGGTCGGGCTCTACTTGGAGTTGTGCTTGCTCTAAGATCTCTGTTGGAACTCGGACACATTTCTTCAGTTGAGACACATGAAAAACATCATGTATTGCCGACAGCTGCTCTGGGAGTTGGATCCGGTAAGCAACGGGTCCACATATCTCCACAATCTCATAAGGGCCAACATAGCGAGGCGCTAACTTGCCTTTTATTCCAAACCGTTGCACTCCTTTGGTCGGGGAGACTCGAAGATACACCTGATCACCAAGGTCGAACTGCAGGGGTCTTCTCCGCTGGTCGGAGTAACTCTTTTGTCGAGATTGGGCAGCCTTGAGATTCGCTTGAATTACCTTCACTTGCTCTTCGGCTTCTGCCACTAAGTCAGGGCCATAGACCTGTCTTTCTCCTGGTTGGGACCAGTTCACGGGTGTCCTGCATCTCCTGCCATACAGGGCCTCAAATGGTGCCATCTTCAAACTGGCCTGATAGCTGTTATTGTAGGAGAATTCTGCTAAGGGCAGACACTTGTCCCAGTTTTTGTCATAGTGGATAACACAGGCTCTTAACATATCTTCAAGAATCTGGTTGACTCTCTCGGTTTGGCCATCGGTCTGAGGATGATATGTCGAGCTTCGGATGAGCTTGGTGCCCATAGATGCTTGTAGTTGTTCCCAAAAACGTGCCACAAACTGAACTCCTCTATCTGAGACGATAGTCTTGGGTACACCATGTAAGGAAAAGATACGGTCGAGGTACAACTCTGCATATTGCCTGACTGTGTAGGTGGTACGAACAGGTAGGAAGTGTGCCATCTTGGTCAGACGATCCACGATAACCCAGATGGAATCATACCGTTGAGTTGTAAGGGGTAATCCAACTATGAAGTCCATGCTGATGTCTTCCCATTTCCAAGAGGGAATAGGTAGCGGCTGCAAGGTTCCTGCTACCTTCAAATGACTAGCCTTGACACGTTGACAGGTGTCACATTCTGAAACATAACGAGCTATCTCTGGTTTCATTCCATTCCACCAAAAGGTTTGACTAAGATCATGGTACATCTTATTGCTGTCAGGATGGATCGAGAACTTGGAGAGATGAGCTTCATCTAGGATTTGCTTCCTTAACTCGGGGTCGGCGGGCACTACTAGTCGGTTTCCATAATACACACCTCCCGTTTCGTTCTGACGGAATTGCTTATATCCTTCCTCCTTTGCTGAGATCTTGCTGATGATCCGTTTTACATCCTTATCCTCCACTTGTGCTGACCGAATTTGGTCCTCCAAAACTGAGTTAAGGATGATGTGACCAAGGGTTCCATGAGGAATAATCTCCAAACTTAGTTTTCCCATCTTGTGACACAGGGTTTTGGTGAAGGCTGTCGACAACAAGCAGTTGCAATGGGGTTTGCGACTGAGGGCATCGGCTACCACATTGGCCTTGCCAGGATGATAGTGCACTTCCAACTCATAATCCTTTATCAACTCCAGCCATCTTCTCTGACGCATGTTGAGGTCGGCTTGAGTGAAGATGTACTTGAGGCTCTTGTGGTCGGTGTAAATGTTGCAGTGAGCTCCCATCAGGTAGTGTCTCCATATCTTCAAGGCATGTATCACTGCTACCAACTCAAGGTCATGTGTTGGGTAGTTTAGCTCATGAGGTCGTAACGCACGTGAGGCATAGGCAATGACTCAGCTGTCTTGCATAAGAACACATCCGAGTCCAGTGCCAGAGGCGTCACAGTATACGTCATACGGCCTAGAGGGGTCGGGTTGAGCCAAAACTGGGGTGGTGGTTAGCAAGTGCTTCAGGGTCTTGAAGGCTTCTTCACACTTGACGTTCCACACAAACTTGGCCTCTGTCTTTAGCAACTCGGTCATCGGCTTAGCTATCTTGGAGAAATCCGGTATGAAACGCCGATAGTAACCTGCAAGTCCAAGGAAACTCCTGATCTGGTGTACGGAGGTAGGAGACTTCCATTCCATGACTTCTTGTACCTTGCTGGGATCCACGGCGATACCGTCCTTGGAGATAGTGTGTCCCAGAAACTTGACACTATCTAACCAAAACTCACACTTGGAGAACTTAGCATAGAGCTGGTGATCTCTCAGCCGTTGGAGAACTATGTGAAGATGGTTGGCATGCTCTTTCTCGTCCTTCGAGTACACTAGGATATCATCAATGAACACCACTACAAACTTGTCCAACTCGGGCATAAACACCGAGTTCATAAGGTACATGAAATAGGCGGGTGCATTGGTGAGTCCAAAGGACATGACTAGGTACTCGTACAGTCCATATCTGGTAGAGAAAGCTGTCTTGGGTATGTCGCAGGGTCGAATCTTTATTTGGTGATAACCAGAACGAAGATCGATCTTGGAGAACACTTTTGCTCCAGCTAATTGATCGAACAAGACATCAATGCGTGGCAGCGGGTACTTATTCTTGACTGTTACCGCATTGAGGGGTCGGTAGTCCACACACATCCGTAAACTGCCGTCTTTCTTCTTCACAAACAGGGCGGGGCAACCCCAAGATGATGTACTAGGTTGAATGAAGCCCTTTTCCAACAAATCATGCAACTGGGTCTTCAACACGGCTAACTCAGCGGGTGGCATCCGATAGGGTCTCTTAGATATCGGGGCTGTGCCAGGAATCAACTCTATGGAAAACTCCACTTCTCTATCAGGTGGCATACCCAGCAAATCTTCTGGAAACACATCAGGGTACTCACAGATAACAGGGAGGTCTTCTAGACGGGCTCCCAAGAGAGGGTAAGCACAAGGAGTCAAAGACTCAGGATGGGTTAAAGATAGGGTAGAACTGCCATGAGAGGGCGAGCTGATGTAAAGAGATCGGGCTGAGGTATCTAGAACAACATGATGTCGGGCCATCCAGTCCATACCAAGGATGACATCTATGCCTTTCAGGTCAAGGATGATAAGGTTTTCTTTGAAGAGGGTGGGGCCTAGCTGGAGAGGTACAAGAATAATGACCTGATCCGATGTTATCCTTCCTCCAGGAGTGGTGATCACATAGGGTTCCTTAGTGTGACCGACACCTAACCCACATCTCTCCCTTGCCTTATTCCCGATAAAGCTATGAGAGGCTCCCGAATCAAACAACACAACAACAGTTTGATTTAAAACCAGGAAAGTACCCGTCATTACTGGCGCACCTTCGGGGAGTTCGGTCAAGCTGGTGTAGTTGAGTCGGCCTTGTCGGACTTGTACCTTGGGCCTCCTTCCTCTAGCTACCATGGGGTTCTGACCTTGTTGCTGATTCTTGTTCCTGGGGCAGTCCTTTGCGAAGTGTCCTTCATTGCCGCAGGTAAAACACCGATTACTGGCTGTCGGGCGAAGTGGCGTTGGCAGGGTCGGCCGGGGTACTTGCGGTTGGAAGCCTGGAAAACGAGGCGTTGTTGCCGTCGGGGGTCAGGCGATCCATTTCCCTGACTGCTGGGGTCGGCCAGGGGCTTATGGAGGAACCATCCGGAACCTTCGAGTCGGTGGACTCGGAAATGCCACAGAGGCCTTCCGCTTCTGGTCGGCCTTGAGGGCTTGCATGCAGTCCTCCTGAGAGATGGCCAGGTTGACCAACTCGTTGCAGGTGTCCACCCTGATGGGGTTGAGCCTTTCCCTGAGCTCCAAGCTCAGTCCTCGGCGGAATCTGTCCCGCTTCTTCTCGTCTGTGTCCGCATGATAACCAGCATAACGGCATAGGTCATTGAAAGCTTGGGCGTAATGCATCACATCCCGAGTTCCTTGAGTGAGGGCAAGAAACTCGTTGAGCTTACGCTCCAGGAGACCTTCGGGAATGTGATGCGCTCTGAACGCCGTCTTGAACTCGTTCCAGCTGACCACGTGGCCAACAGGCAGCATGGCATGGTAGTGGTCCCACCAAAGCCGTGCGGACCCACGCAGCTGCTGAGCTGCAAACCGCGCCTTGTTGTTGTCGGGGCATGGAGCGGTAAGGAGCTCGAACTTGGATTCGATCGTACGAACCCATGCATCAGCGTCGAGCGGCTCTTGTGTCTTTTGGAACAACGGGGGCTGTGTCCCCAAAAAATCCTCATACCGCGCGATATGCGGCTGCTGCTGTGCTCTTCCACCATGTGGCTGCTGGTGTTGTCCTTGCACCAGATGCCTTAGCAGCTCGGTTTGAGTTGCTAGGATTGCCTCCAATGGCGACGGGGGCGGGGGCGGGGGAAGATCCTGTCGCTGATCAGTACCACTGGGCATAGATCCGGACCTCGTGCGGTGCGCCATCTGCAAGAGTTAACGCCCCATTAATTCTCATAACCTTAGGTGCACTCCAACAAATGGGACGTATGAATTAAATTCCTTAATGCGACTCTTGCCAATGGTGCATCACACGTCCTCCTAGAGAAAGCACATTCCTCCCATTCTCGGCATAGGTAACCTCTATTGGGCCTGGTACTCCATTTCAGGCACACATGCCACACACAGACTCCTAGGATCTGGTCCACGCAAACCAAGGGGTCGGACACAGTCCATACTTGAAAGGGTCGGACGAGGCAGAGACTGCCTCAAGGGTCGGCGCACTCTGGCTCGCAAACTAGGGTCGGCCAACTGAACAGGCTCCCCGAAAACAGCATAGGGTTACAGCGCACTTACTCGACCCAGCATCCACACCATACGAAAAGGAGAAAACTATGCACCGGGGTTAACTTTATACACTCGATGTTTCAACACAGGAAGTACTCAACTCAAGGCTAACCTATTACAGCTTTTCCAAAAACTAGGCTGCCGAGGAGTACAACAAAAAGAAAGAAGGTTCCCTGAGAACCCTTAAGCTACCAATGGACACTATGAGTCGGAGAAGGGGCGCCATCTTCTTCTATGTCCATGCTGGACGCTCCCTCATCTTCCTCAGGGTCCTCCTGAGCTTCGAGCTGCATGTTGAGGGCATGCATATCCTCGAGCTCGGCTTGGTGCTCCTCCAGGTGGGCATTGGCGACTGCTAGCTCCATTTCTACCTCCATCTTTTCCTCCGAGAGTTCTATCATGCCGTCCACGAGGTCGGCGACTTCTCCTTCTAGCTCGGAGATCCTATCTTGCATATCGTGGATCTGGATACCACGTTGGATCAGCTGGTAGGTTTGGCCTACCAGGTCTCTTCTTGCTGCCTGGAGGTAACCGTAGGTATCTGCAGCCGTATAGGCGAAGAGAGTCATAGCTCTTCCCTGGAGCTCTATCAACCTGTAGAGGGCAGCCATGCACCGGACGTTGGTGGAGATGGTGACCATAGCACAGGTGGTGGCCAACACCTCGAGGTTTCCGACGCGGTCAAGCCAGGCCGGGTCCAGCCGACTCCTGACGGGGAAAAGACCGATCGGGTCCAGCGTGATCTCCACAGGGTGCAACTAACAGAACTGGGTGAGCAACTGAAGGGCAGCAGACTCCCATGTATCTTCCGGAGAAAGACCATAGGCTATTATGCCCAGGGAGGGCCAGTCGGGCCGCACAAGGGGAGGTGGTACCAACGCTTGCACCTGGCACGTCTGAATGCCCTGTTCCATATACAACCGCCCGGCATACAATGGCGGGGACTGATACCCAAACCATTTTAGCATATCCCACAATATCGCGGGAAACCCCTCGAAATGCAGGCACGTTGACTGGAAGGTACCGTCCGCTCCAAAAACAACATGTCCGGGAACAGCCATCTGGAACCAAGAAAACCGAAAACACGTGAGATGGATCCAAGGATCAGGGGTCGGATAGAAAAGCAGACGGGTTTCACCGAGAGCAACTAAGAGAAACTAGAAATCCTTAGATCAGAAGAACTCTTTCGGACAGGGTTGCTGCTGAGAAAAAGGGACCGTACAACTATATGACGCATGCACGGCCTACCTTACTCTTAACCTAAACAACTGCCCGAACTTTGGGTCTTACGCGGTCAGCGCCGGCGACAAGGCAACCATACGTCTCTCCCTATAATATCTAGTCGGTTCTAGCGACGTCTCTTAACGAGCGCGGTTAGCAACCTGCAGAAAAACACCACACACGAACCTTTCGTGCCAGCACCCACGAAAGCGTTCCCAAACATTACCGCTCACTATAGGAACGGCACCCATGCGTTTAAGGCTGCATGGACAGCACTCAACCGTGGAAATAGGTTCCTTCCGAATAGAACCGTATAACCCTTCGCATACTCGTGATGCGGGATCGGCACACGTATGACAAACGTGGCGAAACGACCGTGCCGATAGGCTCGTTGGAATCGAGCCGTACCAACCTTCGTATGGAACACATACGGAACCTGCTCACGTGTTATAGACGTGGGCGAAAACAACCGCAAAGATAGGGTCCTTTGAATGGAGCTCCCTATCAACCCTCGCATACTCGTGATGCGGAACTCGGCACACGTATGATAGACGTGGCGAAGTGCTGGAAGAGTTAGCAACATAACCAAGTACTTATTAGTCACCTGAAACAACCCCAAAATCCCCTAGGGCCTCTCGCACTAAGTCATCCTTAACGACCGTACGAGATTTTCAAAAGTTTCTTGCAATTTTTATCCTTTTCAAAGAAGTGTTTAGGGCTCGTTGTGTTCTCCGAATGCTAAACACAGCTCTGATACCAGCTGTGGCGGAACCACCTCGGATTAGCTTGATTAAGCAGAGTTTAGCCGCCTAACATGCGACACTCCTGCCTAACTCGAGCTAACACGAAGCGCCGTCGGATTTCATCCGATTTAACCACTTAAACAGGATCGAGTTCAGCAAACCCACACAAGGTGAGCGGTTACAGAGAATACAACCAGTCCACCGAGTTTAAACGAGTTTTACTCATTTTTGTTCAACCATAAAGTCCAACATTAGAGTTTACAAAACAAGGAACAACAGAGAAAACACTAGCGGAAGACTTCGTCGGGGCCGGATATCCTGGGCGAGGCTAGCCAGAACATCACTGAGTCCTCTCCTCGCCGTCCGAGGAGGGGTCCCACTCGACTGTCCAGCCTGGTGGGAGCTGGGGCGACCAAGCACCAACCAGAGAGGGGTCGGACGCGGCAACTTCACCTGAAAACAGAAGCCACCACAAGGCTGAGCTACTAAGCTCAACAAGACTTAACCGATAGGAGTAAGGACTACTCCTCCTACTAGACATGCAAGGCTTCTTGGCCGAGGGGTTTGTTTGCCAAAAGCACTAAGTACAACCTATTTTCAAGTTTTAGCTCCGGTTCTAAGTTGATTAACCGGTCTAGGTTTTGCAAACTATTCTAAGCAACCATAGAGCCAAACAAGATGGGTAGATATAACAACCACATTGCCATCATCAGATTCCTCATTTACTCAGGGTGACATAGCGATCAAGCAATCTCAAACTGTGAGAGGTAGACGAATCGATTCGAGTTCTTTAACCATGCATGGTGAACCTAGCCTCACGACATCCGCGTACCCGGAGGTCGCTTCCTGTGTCGTCCTTCCCCATCAATCCCCTAACCCGTGTCGGGCCCATTTCCTTTGGTGCAAGGTTCCACAGACTCGGCCTCTGCCGTCCTGTGACCACACATTGCCACCACGTGCGACAACCAGCAGGGGAAACTCCGTTCCAAGAACAATGGGGCGACCGCTCACATCTAGGTTCAATCAGGTACTAGGCTTCCTCATCCCATACTAAGTATGAGGCTAGTACTTTCAAACACTTGATCACGAACACCACCACTGTCGGGCCTTAGCAGATTTCATAGACAGACGGGGCGACCATCCGACCACCAAAAAGTTACCAAAACCCTGCCCCGTCCATCGTCCTTATAGTTATAACAGGAGAGTAAACATGCAACTCCTATAACTCGCGAGTGACAGGAAATCACTCGACTTTTACCGTTTTCCTAGTTAAGAAATGCAGCTACTCGGTCCAACAGCTAGTGTTCAGATCATGGGGATAACTAAGGCATGCATCTAGGGTTTCAAACAACTCCTATACGTAAATGCACAAGCATGTTACAGAAGGCATGCGCAAGTCTGGTAAAACACATAGGATTTTCATGGAACTGGGGCTTGCCTTCAAGCAAGGAGGACGGAAACTGCTCGGCTCCGGGAGCGACTTCGACTTCGGAGGGCAGGAGCTCGGCTACAGCTTCTTCTTCTGGCGCCGGGTGAAGCTCGTAGAAACCGTCGGCGAGGTGTAGCTCTACACGAATGCAATGCAAGGGTTAGCTTAGACAGTTAGTTCAACAGCAACACTGGCTCGCCTGAGCCCAGAAACTCGCGACAAAGAGCAGGAGGTGATGGTGGTTCGAGAGCTGATGCTAAACAAAAGGTAAGGGTGGGAAAGGAACCAGTGGTCTGATCCTTGAACTAGAGGACGTGAGGAACCCGGGGTCCTTAGACGCAAGCGCTGAAGGTTTCCCAAGTTTTACACATACACCCTCGAGTTGAAGAAAAAGATCACAGCCAAGCCCTCGAGCGAGGCGGATAAGGGTCGGCAGAACAGACGGGGTCGGACGAGACGGAACTGGGGTCGGGCGGATAGGAGGGGTCGGGCGAGGCGGACTGGGGGTCGGCAACTCACCTTCTTCCTGAAAGGAAAGCTTGGGGTCGGGAAGGAGCAGACATGGGCGGAGGGGCTAAGGCTGGAAATGCTCCGGCGGTGGCGCTGCTTCTTGCGGAACACAAGAGAGCTCTTACGCAGCACGGGGAGCAATCTACTGGGTGACTTGGAGGAACTGAGAGGGAAATGGGAGAAGAACTTCCCAAGACGGGGTGGATGGCGCTAGGAGCTTGAGCAGAGAGCTAGAGAAAGCTAAAGGCAACAAGAGCAGAGGGAACTCTGGCGACGGGAGCATTCCTTTTATAGCTGCTGGGGTAGAGGAACGGAAACGGCGTGGGGAGAGAGAAGGGGAGCGGCGTGAAGGCCGGGGAGAAGCAATGGAGTGCTCTGCCGTGGCGGCGATTGAGCAACCAGGGCGGTGCTGCAGAACTCCGGGGGTGACGCCAGCGATCATTGCGTTCTGCCGTCAGGGCGGCGTAGGGGCGGGTAGACTGGTGGTTGGGATTTGGCGGAGAGCGGGCGTCGTCGTGCGGAAGAGGTGATAGAAGCGACCGGTTAAACGGCGCTAGAATCGAGGGCGCACAGGTGAGAAGACAGGCGAACGCGGGCGCGGGGGAGAGCGCGGAACAACAGATTGTCGGGCGGCTTCTGACAGAGCGGGGAAAGGAACTGTCGCGGCCGCGGTCGGGGTTGGCGGTGGAGGAATCGTCGTGTAGCGACGACCGGGCGGCGCAACTGTGGCTGAAGGGACGGAAAAGACGGGCGACATCGGTCTCCGGGGCCGGGATCTGGTAGCGTGATGATGGGCGCGGGAGGCGAGGCTCTGCAGAAAGGGGTGCAGAGGGCTTCCGCTGCCATTGGGGAAAAGGGGCGTGGGAACCCACTCTGCTGCTTGCCTGAGACAAAACTGAGCGGTGGCGTCGGAGAAAACGAGCCACGCGGCAAGGAAACTCTGGGGGCGGCCATGCAACTCGAGTGCGGCTGTCGCGGGGGATTTGGAAAAGATCTCGCGGGTCCACCTATGGATAGATCTGACGGGGGAGGGAGATCAGTAGGATCCGTCGGTGGGCTGAGCTCGCCGGGGTCGGGAGAGGGGCGAAGCAGGAAGGGGTCGGATCTCAGGGGTCGGGACCGGCGGAAAACTGGGCACTTAGGTGCGGTCAAGCCAAACAGCTGACTAAGGTTAAGGGCTGGGATTAAGCCTAACTGGGAAGGCTTAGGGGTTGGTTGTTACACAAACACGGTCACAAAAGTCCCCCTATGGAGCGCCAAATGAAGGAGGTTTACACAAGGAAGCTGTTCAATTTGTTCCTATATGAGCTCCAGCTACTATATTGTTCGCGTCGAGGGGGATAATCTGATAGATGTTGTTTCATACAAATATTACCGAGAGCCGCTGTACGGCACTAGAACATTCAAAGTCACCATAGACAAGTCGGAGGGTGTGTATAGCTGCACTTGCTGTAAATTCTAGAGAGATGGTGTGTTGTGTTGCCACGTAATGAAAGTGTTTGATACGCTTGCTGTTCGTGAGGTGCCTGAACAGTACATCTTACCTAGATGGTCAACTGAGGTAGTGGATCAAGATGATATTGAAGTTGTTAGTGAGTCGCTGCAAGCACAGCAGCTTGCAAAGCCAGGGGAAGTACATTGTTCGTTATAGCAGGATTTACAACGGCTTTACAAAGATTGTTAGACCTTTCATGGGCAACAACGAGGGCTACGGTAGAGTTTCGAAGCATATGGTTACGATGCAGTCTGAACTTACTGCGTTGAAGAAGAGGAGAGCATCAAGTATTGATTCAAGGCTGCAATCCATTAGTGCTGCGGGCTCAAGGCAACACAAAAAGCAGTGCAAGAAAGCAAGTGCATCTGCTACCCAGGATGCTGCTGCTGTACCTTCAAACCCTATTGGTAGGAATGCAAGTTAAATTCATTTTTTTTCTAGCAGCATTCTTTGAGATGGTAGCAACTTATGAATGAAAAAGTGTTTATCTCTGCTGCAACTTTTATTCATTTTGGCTATCAACTTTGGGTTAATGATAGCAACTTATTTATTACATTTTCAATTTGCCACTGGCTCGGGGGGTGTTGTTGCAGTGGTTGGTGATCTGCCAATAACCAAAAGGCAGGGACGCCCAAGATCAAAAAGGTTGAGGACCGGGCTGGATCTCGTCTCACCAACTAAGAAGTTGTGTGGCTATTGTGAATCTATTGAACATATTAGAGCTCATTGTCTGTCCAAGCTAGCAAAGAAACGTACAAAGGAGCTTATTGATAAACCCCTAATGCAAAGCTAGTAGTGTGATGAGAAAAAAAAAGATTATTGTTTTGTTAGAAACTCGTTGGATTATAAGTTATAAGTTACTTTTAGTAGGATTAATATTTGAGTATACAAATATGTGGTTTGCGAAAAAGAGAATGTAATTATTTATCATGTGACTCCTTCCTCTTTAATACTATCCTCTGCAATCTGACTGCATGAATCTACGATCCGCAATTAATTTGCGTGGTTGCCACAAATAGTCCGGCAATCTGGCTGCATTCTATGGGAACAAAGGCAGCATTCTATGGGGATCATATATTTGCTCAAGAACTTCCACAAACTGTGGAACACTTTTCATATTTCGTAGTGTGTACATAGTTAATAAAAAGTTCATGTGCAAACTTATGAGTGAAACCAGTGAGGATTCCATGCAAAGTGAAGATTACACAACCGGTGAAGATTACACTTCTACTTAATACACAGAGTGGGCATAAAAGAAATGAGAAAAACATCTTTCACGTGCCATGGATTCCATGCAAAGCTTGTCTTTTTGTCTACATAGTTGCTGTCTTCTGCGAAGCTAAGTTCCCATGTTCTCAAAGAAACAAAAAAACAGTGAGGATAAGTTCAGATGGCAGAACCAAAAAATAAGTTGTTGTATGTAGTAAACAAGCTGCTGCTGAGGGAATGCATTTAGCACACAAGTTGTGTGGTGGGCTGTATGTATGTAGTAAACAAGTTTTGTAAGGAAAAATAGAGCCTGTATATGAAATATAACAGTTTAAACTTACTTTGCTTTTCATTTTAGATAAGAGACAATTCCTCCAATCTATCTTGTTTGTTGGGCTGTTTATCCACTCAAAAAGCATGTCTTTTCTCAGTTTAAACTCGTCGTATCCTATAAGCTTGGGCAACCTGCTCCCATCCCAACATTGCATTGCCTTAAGAGTAAAAGGTCCACAGTCATGTCTAGAAAAAAAATGGGGGGAAATTAGGATAAAAGGGAGAGAAAAGTTGCATTCCAAGAAAAATAGAGAAAAAAGGCAAGAAAAGAAGTTATTTTTGGGATTGCAGCAACTTGTTTTACTTACATTCCATTGCTTGAAACCTGTGATAAACTCTAGCTCGAACAAGTAGATTGTAGGGACTGTGCATCCCTTGTGTTTTGCTGTGTACTTTTTCCACAATGTGATCACTTTGGCGCGGACCTTATTCGCTTTGTCTCTCAATTCAGCATTGCTTGGCGCCCTCAAAGAGTCAATCACTTGGAACTTCTTAGCTTCCATGTTTACCACAATTGTGAACCAGTGCCCATCTCCCTTTGGTTCATTCTCATTGCTTTGGTGGATAGGGAATAGAATCTATTGGATAAATTCATAAAATACGGTAAAGTTGCTGGATGATATGCACATGTTGCTGCTGATTTTTTTTTTGGCCCCAGGGACTGCTATTTCCTAATTTGGGTGCAGAAAAAATGCAAATGGGTGCATGAGTAATTACCATGTCATAGTCTGCGTTCAGAAAGTCGAAAGCTTTCTCTACAAACTTGTTGTACATCCCATCTGACATCATTCTTAGCTGCTCGAGTAATGATAAAGAACAACCAAAAACAAAGAAAAGAAAAGTGAAGATGATGTTGATGATGTGCATTAATATAATAAAATAAAAGTGAAGCAAGATTAATGTTTTACCTCGACCCATGGAGACATTATCTTCTTCCTCTTTTGATATGGATCTTGTGATAGCACACAGGTACCTATATGGAGAAGCAGGTGTCTAGTGATCTGCCCATGAGCACACCATTTGCTATTTCACCCGCAGTGGCCGTGATCTCATTGGATTTGAATAAAATAGGGTTGCATCATAGTTGTAGTGGTTAAAAAAAATGCTGATTTGCCGGAGTATGTGTGTGTGAGTTGTGTAGGGGTGCGCATACCTCGTGTCGCTGGTAGGTTGAAACCTGTTGTAATTGCATAGTGCCATGTACAAATCATCCGTTTCCTACCTTGGCACGTGCTTTAGAATAAGCTCGTCTTCTAGTTCCTGTACCTACTGTTCGGTTGTTTGCTCTCCAATCTTCTTGTTCATTGCTTGTTCATAGGCCTGTTCCAGCATTGACCTAGTGATAGATCTTGATCCTGTTGATTTGTTTGGACTATTGCTTATTTCATCATCAAATCCAAGGGGGAAGCTTGGAGTATCTAGAGCGTCCTTCAAACCTTTGCTCTTCCTGATTTTATCGGGGGAGATGGGGGTTCGTTTTTACTTTTTAGAAAAAAAAATGTCTTCTGCAAAGACTTACATCTTCTGCATCACTGTGAGGAACATGACTACACCCTTCCCTATGCTTTCCTTTGCTGCCAGGCACATCCAAAATCTTGTTAAGTTGCTGCATAGAAAAAACAATAAAGTTGTTAGAAATTTCCACAAAGTTTTGATAAAGTTGCTAGCTGTGTTTGTTGTCTTATCATGTTTGTTGTCTCCTTTTGAAGGGTATCTTCTGCTTGTGGTGCCTTTTCCACTTCGGCTGCCTTATTATCTTTATGCTTTCGGGCATACACTACTACCCTTGCATCATTTTCTCTGTCACCATCTGGGCTGATGCTTTCGTTGGTGGGTGTCGCATCTTTTTGCTTGTTTTCTCTATCGCCATCGGACCCGTCTTGCCTAGATGCACCCCCACCTTCCTTTTCTAAAATCATTTTTGGTTTTGGTGCAAGTGGCGGCAAATTGCCAACAGGCTTTACTCTTTTGGCGAGCTGCTTCCTTAAAGGAAAATATGTCCTTTGTGCACTTCTCTTGGTCCTTCCTGACTTGACCTTGCTTTGGGGAAGTGGAAGGGCAGCTGTCTCCTCTTGGACTATTTTAGCTTCAACCTTCTGGGCTGCTTCTTTCAGTGGCATATTCAGTTCATTAGCCGTGTCGGCTGCATCCCTGAGTTTCCAAGCTCTATCTCAGCTAGATTGGTGATAATATTCCCTAGGTTAAGGTGTGTGCGGGTTTCTAAGATTTTTGGCTGCTGAAACATAAGTTGTTCTGAAGGTCCCCTCTTGGCTCGTTCTTTTGGTGGTCTGGCCATAAATTCAAGCAACGACATGCCCGCATAAAATCCTTTTTCATTTGTGGGTGTTGGTGGCGTGAGGTCTTCATATTCATCAGTGGATGCGTTCGAGGCTTAGCTATTATTCTGACCTTGTGCACACTGCCTTGGTTTCCTTGAGCATCTTCATTAACCCTATTTGCGGGTGTTGCTTGTGTTGTGGGTGTCAAATATTCATGGCCTTATTTTGTGCCCCCTGTCAAAGGTTGTTCATCATCTTCCTTGCTTGTTTCGTCAGCAGTAGGAGCATGGTCATGCCCTTCTTTGTTGTTGATTTCCACTATCAAAAAAGAAATTTGTTGTATGAGTTACAATTTGAGCACAATTGACTTGGCATAATTATTGCTATTGACCCTAAAATTATTAAAAAGCAGACATTCTATTACCTTGTTTGTCGCCAGCAGTTGTGTGGCCATCCTTATCGCCTTGATTGCCTTCTTTTTTGCCCTCTATCAAATCTTGTTGGACATCTTCCTTGTTTGTTCTGTCAACATTAGAGACTTTGGTGTGCCCCTCTTTGTTGCTGCTTTGCAATGGCGAAAGTATTTTCAAAAAGCAAGGAAAAAGAGTGTGAGTGGAAAGAAAAAATAAAGTTAATGCTGTGAAAAAATACACATAAGTTGCTGCTTGAGCACACTGAATTTGCTTATAAGTTGTTGCTTGAGCACACTGAATTTGAATATAATTTGCTACATGGAGTTGCTATTTGAACGCGCTGACTTGGCATAAATTTACTATTGACCCTAAATTATAAAAAGCAACTTTTCTATTACCTTGTTTGTCACCAATAGTTGTGTGACCATCCTTGTGGCCTTCATGGCTTTCTTTTGTGCTCTCTATCGAATGTTGTTAGTCTTCATGGGCGTGTCCCTCTTTGTTGTTGCTTTGAACTGTCAAAAGTTATTTTCAAACAATAAGAAATATAAAAGCAAGTGAATGGAAGAAATATAAAATTTAATTGCTGTGGAAAAAATACCCATAAGTTGCTACTTGAGCAAACTAACCTGGCTATAAGTTGCTAGAGAATCTGTGTACCAGTTATATTACCTTGTTTGTCAACAACAGTTGTGTGGCTCTGTGAACCAGCGTTCTCTGCTTCTTGTGTGACCATCTAACCGTCTTCGCTACAATCTCCGTGTGCACTGTCCTCCGGCTCACCATAGTCTTCTGGTTCCTCACTGCTGCTCTGAGTTGCATCAATGCTCTTCTCCTCATCAATTTGTGCCCTGGGGCTATCCTGTCTTCTTTTTGATCTAAGCTCACGAGTCCCACCGGTATCATCATCTGTCTCATCATCGTACTCCATTTTAGTAGTACCAGGGGGCGTATCACTTTTCTCTTCTAACTCATGCTCATCTATTGCCTTGGGGATCTTCAATGGTATCTTTTTGGTTGCCTTATTGCTCATCCTTCCTAACCCATGCGAGGTGCTAGGTTGCCCAGCAGCAGCACCGGCCGTGTTGATTTGACCAGTTGTGCTGGTATATGGGGCAGTGTCATGATGTCCTTGCTGCTTTATACCACCCTAGCATAAGTTGAGTGTGAAGTTCAGCACAGCTCGGTTGATGGTTGTGCTGAAATTAGTCGACAAATCCTTGAAAGCCTCTCTGCTCTACAATTACATGTGTGCCCATTTTTTAGTGAAGCAGTAACTCTAGGAAAAAAAGAGTAGGTGGAATTACAAGGGAAAATTACCAATGTGATGGAGTTTCCTGGCATAGTTGAATTCACAAAATCGTGGACACTGCTTGGTGGTATGAGCATTGATTGAGTTGAGCATGAGTATTCTTATTTTAGCTGTAAAAAGGAAAGGTTGGAAAGTTGCTGAGTGATGTGCACAAGTTGCTGATAAAAAATGAAATACACAAGTTGTTGGTAATGAGCACAAAAAGATGCAGGTAATGAAGAACAAGTTACTGGGGGCAATTTTTTTCTTACCAGTAGCTTGCCAAAATCATTGTCAGTAAGCCTATTCATGGAGCAAACTTTGCTGCCAAGGGTGCCAGTCCAGACAGCAGCTCTTGTTTCCTCATCTTGGTCTACAAGCTGTCCCACCTCAAGTGAATCAAGATATAAAACCTGCCAAAAAAAATAAAAAATCATCACTTGTGGCGAATGGAAAAAAGAAAGAAAGAGGGGAACAGATTAGTATACACGTACAGTTAGGAAGAAAAGGCAACCCAACACAAACTTTTGATTCCTTTCCTTAAACTCCGTGATGCCTTTTTTGAGCCTTTCAACGATGAGCTGGCACTAGTTGTAGCTTGCGATATTGTTTGGATTTGCAATTGAATGGAAAGTTCTAGCACATAGTTTTGTGCTTGATGTCGGGCACAACAAGGTGCTGATGGCAAAAACTAACCAATATTGTAACCACCTGTCAGTGATTTTGCCCTTTCCTTCACCTAACAACCACTTTTCAGCTTCAACAAATGTGGGTGGTATCTGATCTTATTCGTGGCCAAAGATTTTGTAGAACTCAACAAAGGTATCGGCGCCGCTCTTCTTCTCGTAATCGATGTACTCCTCTCCAATAGGGAGATTGAAAACTCTATGGACAGCTTGGTCGTCGACCTTGATCCTACCCTTGTATGGAATGACCAACTCTGACTTCTCTATGTCGAAAATCTTAATGAGCCAGGAGGACAATTTCTCAGGTACGTAAGTGCACTTGATCTTCAGTAGGCCACCAAACCCCACTCCTATGATATCTTCTTTCTGACGATCATCCAAATTGTTGTTGATGGTGATGAGTTTGCTTGCAGAACTACATCCTTGAAAAAAAAGGAAAAGTAATTAGTAGATTGCTGGAGTACGTATTAATAAGTTGCTGGAGTGGGGATTATAAGGTTCATACGTTGCTGTGCAATAGATAAGTTGATGGTGATTGAATTATCACAACAAAAATGGTGCAAGAAGGGTTGGTGCAATAATTGTTACCGGGTCTGTTTTTTCGGTTGATCACCTTGTTCAATTTTCCCTTTCCCCTTGATATCGTTTTCTACATTGCCCTCTCCTCCAATCCCTTTAGCACATTGTCTTCTGGTTTGCCTTCTTTGTCCTACCTCTGCAAGCTGTGAGTCCTGGGAATTTTGCACTAAGATGCCCTGGTCGTTCTTCTTGGAGAGGGGGCTGGAACAATGGCATCTAATTTGTGCTTTGTTCCCATTCTGTAAAAAAAATTATGCAGTGCAGATCAGTTGAATGGCATCTAGTTTGCGCGTTAGGGGGTTATACCATTGATTCAGAGAACGAACTACCACATAACTCAAAAAACTAGTGTCCACGCAGGGGAATTGACAAATGAAAAACATAACTAAACTCCATCAGACTAGTTGTATTTGTCAGTTGCTACCAACCATGAGAATAAGTTGCCATGGAACAGAAAGTAAAAATATAGTGTTGTGCATTATCTCCCTAAAAATGCAACATATTTGAACTCTCTCCTAATGATCGTTCCTCGCACAAAGTCTCTCCCCATACCCCTTCCCCCAACATCAAACCAAAGAAACGACGGGAGGATGAGTGAGCATGCGAAAATTACTAGGTAAAAGCAAAACTAGTGGCTTTTTTTTTAGAAGTTACTGACTTGTCAGTTGCTAAACCATAAAAATAAGTTGTCTATCCTTCCTTCCTAGACAAGGGACTTCCCCCCAAAAATAAAACCTAAAATCCGACAGGGGATGAGTAACCATGCGAGGGTGTGTGTCGCTGGGGAGGCTGGGGAGAGGAGTTCTCACCTAGGATTGTCGCTGAAGGAGGCCGTGCGCCTAGCATCAGTGCCCTTGCGTCCCGCCGCAACCGTCACGGTGTCAGCCTGCCCTCCCGTGCTCCCAGTCGCCTTGGGCATCTGGTCTGCGTCGCAAGCCCGCAAGCGTCGAACAGAAGGTGCCTCCCCCCCTCCCCCCGCCGAAGGCAACCCTGACGAGTCCCCTCCCCTCCACCTGTGCTCACGGATGCCGTCGGAGTAGGATCCAGTCACGGCGGCGGCCCCTTCTCTCCGCTCCTCCAATGCTCGCGGCCGCCACCAGCGTGGGATCCAATCGCGACGGCAACCCCTTCTCTCCGCTCCTCCGATGCTCATGGTCGCCACCGGCGTGGGATCCAGTCGCGGCGCCGCCCTTCTCTTTGCTCCGCTCCTCTGAAGCAAAGCAATCAGTTACGTGATTTTGGGGGAGGTTCCTTTGGGACAAAAACGGTCGGAACCGCTGATTGGGGGGCGGTCTTAACGAGCCTAAGAGGAGGCCTGCTGGGCTGAGGCAGTCGCATTGGAGCGCGACCCTTCGTAAAGTAGTTTTTTCCTTGGGGAAAGGGGAAGGAAATTGACGAGCTTGCTATGGCCTATGGGTTACGGCTGTTAGATCTCGACGGTGCGTCTTCTAATCAACGGCCACAGTGCGCTACAGAATTTACATCACCAAAACGCTCGAGATACCACAGGAATCTCAAGTAAAAAATAGAATCTCAAGTAAAAAATATCGTAAAAAAATCTTCGACAGGTTCGTCCAAAAAAAGAATATTCCATAAATCACACTGTTGTGCACTTTTTTAAATAAAAATAAATATACTACAGCTTTGTGTGCAAATGCGAAATGTGTTCGGCAAAAAAAATAAAAGGAGAATTCATGTGTCAACATATCAAAAAATAAAAGTGAATATACACATAGCCCAAGAAGAATAGATGCGATCGGTGTTCAGATCAACATATCAGCCGTCATTGAAATAGCATTGCCCTGTAAGAACTCACAGATGTATGTCTGGGTGTTGATCTTTTATTAAATATAAACACTACTGGAATGACTGGTAAGTGATCAGACCATCATAGTTCCAGATTAAGGAAATGAAAACCTTGGTTGCACAAAATATAAGATAAATCTGCACAAGTCACAAACAACCCCATGTGTGGGGTGCAAATTACTCACTCCATTCTAAATTTAGCTCTTTTAGGTTCATAGATATTATTATTCATCTAAATATTGTATATGGCTGGATGCATAATAATACCTATTGAATTTAGAGAAGTCAAAACGACCATAATTTGAAACGGAGGGAGCAGGAAACTAGATTAACGATAGCAATCTGCAACAGGATTAAGAGAAACAACCAAAGAAAATTGGTCACGGGGATGACAAATATTTACAACGCTTTGACCAATCCATAAACAAACAAACAGTGTACAGTAAAAACCCAACACGATGCTGCCAAGTATGGAGCACAAAGCATATCTCCATTGCTTGACTAAATGAACTTTGCCGCATGATATGAAGATGAAATGACCAGTGAACCAACATTCTTCTGCGACGACAGAAACTTTCACCATTGCTTAGACAGCACTGGCTGGAGCGACGGGTTTCACGAGGCTTTCACCAATAGCTGGACGGAGGCCGTTATCTGTAACGGCTGCAGGAGCTGCCCCTGGAGTATCTTCGTACGCAGCATCATGAACACCCAGAGCTGCACGGCCAGATGGATCAAGGTTCTTGGACCAGGCCGCGTCCCATTCAACAGCCTTGGCAGTGCTGCATGCCACACTTGGACCTCCAGGAACAGTCGACCTTGCTGCAGGCTGTAATAATCATAGGGTTATGTAGATGGGCAGACGCACTGTTTCAGGTTTAAGATTATTTCATACCGAAATAGCTTTGCAAGAGCAATGCAGCTTACAGACCTTGGGGAAGTATTTTTTAAATATCATTCTATAGTAGTACCCTTCTTTTGTTGTGGGTGTGTTCTCTGGGTAAACAAAGCTAGCATTCATCATCATGGAATCTGAGACCTGAAACACAAAGAATAAACATCAACTGCAAGTCCAAAAGGGACAAACTTCTTGAGTCGTTCAACATAGGAAATACGACATACATGTTCACTTGCATGGTCCTTCAAGCCATCAATCCAACTATACCCAACACCATCACTGAACTGTTCCTTTTGCCTGTATAGAATATGCTATTCACAGAAAGTAAAACTTACGTAAGTTGCCGCACCTAGGATTTAGAAAGTAACACCATGAAAATAACAAGAGAAACTTCAAACAACCTTAGGTAGATAGGGCCTCTTCTCATCATCGAATGCATTAGGATAACCCACTTCTCAATCCGACCAAGATCACGTTTTATCTAAAATTTTCAAGGCAATATTCAAAACAAAGCAATCGTGCTGGTTAGAACCAAAGAAATTTATTACAGCGAAATTAGATTCCTAATATTGTTGCAATACATATCAACATACCATCTTCCATTCAGGATCAATGTCCATTGCTACATTGATGAAACTCTTGTGAAGGAATGGAACACGTGCCTCAACACCCCAAGCAGAAGTTGCTTTGTTCGCTCTCAAGCAGTCATATAAATGTAGAGCTTTTATCTAAAGAGTCAGGGGAAAGATTCTCTTGTAAGTACATCTAATTGCAGCATTCACGATTGAATAACTAAGCAACTGTACTGAAAGAGGCAATATGTTTGTACTACTCTGCTTTAAATGCTTCAAGAGTACTTATTGGCTTAAAACTTTGGACAGTAACATATTTCCAGTGGAAACTTCCATTACCTTCCGACATGTTTCCTCATGGAATTCCTTCTTGTTTGGTGCCTTATGAAAATAAAGGTATCCACCAAAAATTTCATCTGAGCCTTCTCCAGAAAGAACCATCTTCACCCCCAAAGATTTGATTTTGCGTGACATCAAAAACATTGGGGTACTTGCTCTGATTGTTGTAACATCATATGTCTCAATATGGTAGATGACTTCTTCCAAGGCATCAATGCGTGATATTTTGTTGACAGCAGTACATAAAAAATTCAAAGAAAGGTTTTTTCTGATGTACAAAGAAAAAACAAATTGAGAACCTGCACAGTAAAGTGGAATTCATGGTGTACAATGCCAATGTAGTCAGCAACTTCCCTAGCAGCTTTAAGATCAGGAGAACCCTAGAAAGAACGAAAGCAGAAGAATTCCATTACATTGTTCCTCTGCTTATATCATTCTCAGTAGATATTCCTTACTCTTGTCAAAATAGTAAGCAACAAGAAAACGAAATAAAACTGAGAAGATGGCAAAAATGATGCTCAGCACTAAGGGTAAACAAGAAACTTACCTTCACCCGATACAAAACGTATGCAGTTTGTTTCCCCACTGTCTGGCAAATTTTGTTTCTTCTAAGTGCCATGAAGCAACAGATGCAACCAAAGAAGAGTCAAGTCCACCAGACAAGAGTACACCAAATGGCACATCAGTCATCAGCCTCTTAGTAACAGACTACAAAATTTGTAAATAATGTAAGATGGTATGGTAAATGATTAGTAAGCAAAACAATTTAGAACCAACCAGCAATAACTTCGAACATGTCACCTATCTAAATTCTTAATGAAGAAAGCAACACATTGAACCATCATTGAGTACATCACCACATATTATACTGGATTAACCATTGCACATACAAGATCAACTGATATACAGATAAGCAATTGAGCATTGCCCAACCAGAGGCATTAATACAACAGATAAGCATGAAAGATAGATCAAAACTTAAAATAGATTAGCACTAAAACAAATACAGCATTCATAAACATATCAATAAATTATTACTATATGCATCAAAGGATGTGAAATGAAACAAGACGACTGCATAGACTGCAAATCAACTATACTTTATGTATCAATAGGTATCAAAGTAGAACATGGTAACAGGAAAGGAAATGCCTTCTCAAACATCTCTTGGAGGAGAAGAGGATTGTAAGGGGTTGAGGGAATGCTTTCTAGAAACCATGGTAGGTTGAACCATCTCCTTAGACCACCTAGAAAGGATATAAGAACTCAGGTTAGAATGCAAAACAAAAGGAAATTTCCAACATAAGTACTACCTTTTTTTATATGTAAGTACCACCTCTGATCACAAATATAAAGTCCATTTAGGATTATTGTTGGTCAAACTTTTTAAACTTTGACCATAAATATCTAAAAGAACATATAGATCGACAACATAAGATTGATCACTCTTAAATTCACCATGAAAAGAACTTTCATAATATATACTGTTAGTCAAAACTGTTACATTGGAGATCATATCCATGCCCAAATGGACAATTTTTTTAAATTGTGATCAGAGGAAATAGTAGCTTATTGCTTTTTCCTGCAGGGTCTAAAAACTTATTCTGGTATTATGGCTGGGATGGGATTGTCAGCTACAAAAGTCAACCTGTTTTGCTGGAGTACAAGGTGCCCAGGTGGGAAGGTTATGAAGCGTTCACAATCATCACTCAATGCCTTCATCTCCGAAGAAAACCAAACTGACCCTGAAAACATACAACAGTATGAATTAATGCCATGTGGCAGTTATCGAAATTCAAAAAAAAAGAAAAATTGGATGAATTGAGTTGGGTGACAACACAACACCGCGTATTTCCCGATATTGAAGAAAAGAAGAAAATAGTAACAGTTTTTTTCTCGAACACGCAGGAGATCTGCTATCATTATATTAAAGAAGAAAAGAGGGTATAAAGAACACTTCTTCAAATACAAGAACATAGTTTCCCTAAATAACATAGCTACATAGTACTTTTTTCTGTTTTTGTTATTGGGCAACAGAAAAGACTTTAGCAGTGATAATCCCACTTCCAGACTGGTAATGAAAACCAAAAGGCCCACAAGAGCCGCTCTTCAACTATGTCGTTTTGTCTCAGTAACCGTCCATAAAACTATTGATATTTCATTGACATGCACATACCAATATTGGTCATACCCCCACATTCCTACCTCCAAGAATACAGTGTGCCAATAACCAATCTGGCATCTTCCTTGCATGCAAGCAGGATCTAACCACCAGGAACAAATGCAGACAATTCATTGTTACCTATGGGCTTGCAAGTACCACTTACAATTTCCAGAAACAAAATTCATATAAAGGCCAAATTTTGCATATTCTTGTGCACACCCAGACATTAAAAAAGAATAGCATCGTATCCGGAACACTAAGTTAGATAACTCCTATCAGTTGGAGGCACTGTATTCCAGATGGTAAGATCTAGAACATTTGCCAACCTGTTGGCTCTTTCCAACTTATTATGGAAATTGATAGAAAGTGTTTTTTCTACTATTTATTTACTAGGAGATCAGCATTCAAAATTCAAATTTGAATAAAATCTTCTGTGCGGTTTCTAAAGTTCGTGGCAGTAACTGGCTGGTTGCAACCAGGATTTTTGGACCATGACCTTCAAGCACTGATTGACTACTGCCAACAATAATATAACAACAAAATTCACCATTGACAAATTTCTGAAAATAAAATTTGAGATGGATAAACATGAATAACACACCTGATTTTCTGCACAGGACAGAAATTTAATTATTCTTTATACATACCATCAAGACCCCATCCCATGTATAATGGGCAGATGCCAATAGCATCACGAGCTGCAATGAAGCTTTTATCACGTGTATCAAGAAGAACAAATGCGAACATGCCATCTAACATATCCACGAATTCTTCCCCATATTCTTCGTACTGTTTAAAAGCAACATTAAAAGGTCTCAATGCGGAGATTAAGCAGGCTTATTTATAGAGGATGATGTTAAGATGAAGATAAAGAAAGGGCGTAAGAAATAGATATGCAACTTACAAGATGGGCAATAACTTCACAATCACTGACAGTTTGGAATTTATGAGTTGTCAACTTAGCTTTCAACTCTTCATGGTTATAGATCTCTCCATTCACCTGGAAACACAAACCAGACGATAAGTTGTTGTTCTGATGTAACTATACACAAACAGAAACATATTTCCTCTAGTTTATTTAGTTCAATCAAGACTTCTGGTGGGTTAATAATTAATATAATGATGCATTAAGGCACGCTCAGCCCAATGATGACATTTGCAAACCCCATAACAAACTTTTGGAAACAGCTGACAGCTACCAAAAGCAGAACAATGAAAAAGTCATTTGTCGAAATGAAATCTGCAGTTAGCACAAAGAAATGAGTGGATACTGTGAAATTGTATTTCCAACCCAGATACAGACCGTTACAACAACCGATTTGTCCTCATTGTACAACAGCTGGTCTCCAGATGTGGGATCCACAATAGCCAACCGCTGGTGTGCAAGATAGCAATCCTGATGGCAGTGTAAACCGCTCCAATCAGGTCCTCGGTGCCGTAACCTACAAAAATTATAAATTTCATTTGAGAGAGTGCATAAGCTATTTATAAGATGCACCATGCACTATGTCTTCCAAAGAACAAAGTGCCCAAAAAAAAGCTACAGAGAAATTATATACTACAGCAAAGAAACATCTGGCTCTTGGTTCTGAATTCTGAAAGAAGACACTAATTTGTGTTCAACAGGTTATTTCTAGTAGAAGATTATGTTAATTCAGGAAATTGTAACTCTTTGATTCAACAATTGTGTGTTCCTTAAAGATGAAGAACTTGCTCATAAGTCATAAATTCTACTCACTCTGATTGCTTCTATAAATTGATTTAAACTTTTCAATTTTTCTCTGATCATAAGCCACCGTGGAACTTCTAGGCAATCTTGTTGTCTTTTCTTTCTCTTCTGCCATGCCAAATGTGTTGCATCACCCGTTGGCAATGAGAAATAATTTTAGGGTAACCCAGCAATTTCATTTAAAATTTTAATTCTTGTCACGAACCAAAACATCCATGCCACAAGCACTACCAACCAAAACCTAGAAGTGCATCACTGGACATAAAGCACATCAACACATGCTACTTTTTACTCAAATTCAAATCTACATTCAAAACCATGGACATCCCGGAGCACACAAGAAGCGCATCTGCTACAGATGAAACGTGTCCATACATACCCACTACTACTGTTCTTGAAAAATACACATTCATCCCAAAACAAACACCTTCGGTATGACAACCTCACATGATGTCATATACAAAGCTACATAGTCTTCACGCCCAGAATCTGATCTTCCAAATTCTTCACACGAGCACACGACATAGATACGGCATCACTCGATCAGGGCACTTCACAAAGATCAGAGCCTGTCAGGGGCCACAGCCCATTCCTAGACCCTCGGAGACTAGCATTATACTATTATTCAGGTTTGACTGTATTGCCTGCGTATCGTTGATTCATTTCAGCTTGCGCAGATTCTTGACAAACTGTTAATCTAAATCAAATCGACAAGTGGACAGCTACAAATGGCCAGATAATCCAGAACGTTCCCATTTCGCCGAAAGTAAAATACGTTCTCTCAACCCGCCCAAATCCGCCACCAAATTTCCGCCACCCTCTCCCTCACGCGGGCGCAAGCACCCGCCGCCCCCGCTCGCTGCGCGTACAGACACAGAGGGAACCGATGGATAGGGAGATGGCGAGACGGGGCGGGGGCGGCGGGCCTCACCTGCGCGAGAGCTCGATGATGCGGGAGCGCTTGGCGAGGGAGACGTCGGCGACGCCGAGGACGGCGAGGATGCCGCACATGGTGGCCTGCTCCGGCTCGGGCTCGCGCTCGCCTCGCCCGCCGCTGCTCTAGCACCCACACCACCACCACCCGCCCCGCCGCCCGTCAGCCCCCGCGCCGCCTCGGGATGCGAAAGAGGTCTCTCGCGAAATGGTGGGTCATGCCTGGGGAGGAGGGGGATCTAATTAGGGCTTTGCAGGGTAACCACGGCATCTCGGCCGTCGGATCTGCGGGCTAGGGGGGTTTCGATACATTTAGTTTAGCACGTGTCGATGTTTAGATGCTAATTAGGAGTATTAAATATAGATTAATTACAAAACTAATTGCACAGATAGAGTCTATTTCGCGAGATAAATCTATTAAGACTAATTAGTTCATGATTTGATAACGTGGTGCTACAGTAACCATTTGTTAATGATGGATTAATTAGGCTTAATAGATTCATCTCGTGAATTAGCACAGGTTCTGCAATTAGTTTTATAATTAGCTCATGTTTAGTCCTCCTAATTAGCATCCGAATATTCGATGTGACATTGCTAAAGTTTAGTACCCAGTATCCAAACACCCCCTTAGTTGACCCATAGTCTATGGGTAGAGTCCATGATGCCAAAATCAGCTGGACACTACACGTAGAAACTACTTCTCCCCATGGTTTCGTGTTGGTGGCCGGCAGCGAGAATCCACAGTTTCTTTTGAGTGAGAACCACCTAATATTCTATCCTTCGTCTCTCTCGTTCCCTCTCTCTCCACCCAATCCGCACGCCAAGAAGGGCAGCGGCAGCGAGCTGGTAGCCGGTAGCAGCCGCCAGTCGGTGGGGCCGTGCTCAAGCGTTCCCGTGCAGGCCATGGCTACCGGCCTAGCGCAGGCGATGACAACGCCCACAGCAAGGCCGCTGCACGGGCCAGGGGTTGCACGCTGTGCGCGAGGCCAAGCCACCGGGCGACACGGGCAGTGACGACCATGACAAGGCTCACGTGCAGCTGTGAGGCTTCCGCGTGCAACGACATCAGAGCAAGCACGAGCAAACTACCACGAGGCCGCGAGTAGCGGCGACAAGGTGCGCAGGGGAAGAGGCAGAACTCCCATCCCGTCCTCTTCTCTCCATCTTCTCGCTCAGATAATCTCTCCAAACAGTGATTGCAAATTGGAATGTAATGCATATACAGGTTAGCAAATCTAAACTAGATTTTGCATATTTCGTTGCGAGATCCGGTCCAATTTCCTTGCTTCGATTTGACTTGATTTATTCCCGCTTCTGTTTTGTTTGCTCTATCTTACTATTACTGAGGCTCCTTTTGAAGCCTCCAGGTGAAGTGACTTAGGATCCTAGGTGGACACTCTAGAAAAAGAGAGAAATCCAAGAAATTCTAAAAAAAAGCAAAAAATCTAGCCATCAATCAGTAGACTCAAATTATCATAGCTATTGGATCTATCATGTTTTCTAAAAAAGTACCCACCTATACCATTATATAAAATATACTCAAATAACCCCCTAATCTTCATCAAAATTACCCACTTTCACCATTATAAAAAATAATTTAAAATAACACCCTAAATCTGCAACTAAATTACTCACCACTAATATTATAAAAAATAACTTACTTAACCCCTTAAATTTCCATCAAAATTACCCACATATGTCATTATTAAAAAATTTGAATTCAAATCACCTTAAAAAAATATCAAGAGGTACGACAATATATGATTTTAAATAGTCTATTTCTTACACTTTTGGTACAGAATAATAATTAAGGTATATACATTTAACATGTCATCATTTATAATATATAGAGGAAGTGATGATGATAATATAGATTTTCATGCTAAAATATAGTTCAAGTTAGGGTCCATTAAAAAATTCAAACACATACCTGCGATGTAAGATGAAAACAATAAATATTATAAACTAAAGTTTATCATAATTGGTTGAAGATAATAATTATATATCTATATAAGTATTGTGTTAACGTATTTAACAAATGAAAGAGAGGTTAAGGCATAACAATTTTGATTGTTAGCCATGCGCTCTTATTTTTTTTCAATTAGAGACTCCACAAGATGCGATAAGAAAAAACATACATACTAGAAATTCTCATAAAAATAAAAAATATCTAAGCGTCAATCATGTAGATTATAATAACCATAGCCATTAGTCTATTATATTTTCTTAAAATATTATCCACCACTAACATTATGAAAATATTTTAAAGTAAACCCCTGAACTGATATCTAAATTACCCACCTTTGCATTATAAAAGATAATTTAAAGTAATCCTATAATCTTCTTCTAAATTTTCTGTATATGTTACTATAAAAAATAACTAAAAATGATTTTCTAAATTTGTATCTAAATTACTATTATATGTCATTATTAAAAATAACCTAAACTAAACACCTGAATCGTAATACAATCATCTAAACTAAACACCTGAATCGTAATACAATCATCTGCATGTTCATTATATAGAAATGTCCAAAAGTAAAACAAATATAAGATTATAATTTACCTATTTCTACGTTTGTTAATATAAAAATACTAAGTATATATACAAGATGTGTGTCACCATGTAGACCATTTATACATGTAGGGGAGAAAGTGATAAAAAATATTGATTTATATGGAGGTGCATTATAAAGTAAAAAAAAAGTATGAACGTGGATAAAAACGTGCGTAGAGTAATTACTAATTAAAAGTCAATCATAGAGTATTGTATTAGACTATTAAATAAATGAGAATCATAGATAAATAATTTTGATTATTAGTTAGGAATCTAATTTTTAAATAACTTTATAATATAATAATTTTTAAAATAATTAGCCCGTGCGGAAGCATGAGTTGATGAACTAGTTCTGATTCAATCAAACACGGTGCGTTGACGGGACTGTGGCTCCACACTGTCGGCGAGAGGCAGCAGGCAAGGCTCAGTGCAAGGTGCATGGCCACGCGCAGGCCACCGTGCCGAGCATGCAGACTGCAGGCTCCACGTGGGCGGCTGGGTCGCGCACAAGCTAGCAAGGCTAGGTCGTTGGCATGGGCGGCTGCGTGCGGGGCGCGCGGGCGGGCGGCGCAACTGCAGGGCTCACGGTCGGGACTCGAGCGTTGGGGCAGTGGCGGGCTGGGGCGAGGAGGGCGCAACTGCGTTTCTCTGGCGACGAAGTTGCTGAACCGTGGGTCCCGTGGGAAGAAACGCCAAAGCCTTCCAACGTGGAATCGCCCATGCCTTTGTGCCTCGGTCCGCGAGTCGACCCAGTTTCTCACCTGAGAAATGAAGTCTTGCATTTTTCTCCTCTCTCCTCGTTAAGTATACTGCCACATCATATTTTTCTGACATGTCACTCTATTAAATGCTATGGAAACTAGCTAGGTGGAGGGTTGGGACTGCTCTAATGGTGCCCCCACCATGAGGCGGCGACTACCGCTTGGAAAGGGGTTGTAGGGGGAGTGACATGTGGTGTAGGTTCTTACATGGGTTCATGTGTCATTGGGGTTAGGTGGGGTGGAGCGAGGTGGACTTGGGAGAGGGCATGGTCAGAATCTTGGACCATGGGCGCATGGAGATTCTACCGGTCCACGTCATGAGGTGGGATTCCCTTGCTAGCGGACCTACGTGCGCCGCAGCTCGCCCACTGGTGCAGTTGAGCTGGCCGTCTCTGTCGTGACTCGGTTGCATAGTTTTGCAACATGATCATTTTGGGCTAGTTTGGCTGTGCTCCTTGGGGCTCTGGCTCCACCTAACACCGACCACTACAGCATGTTAGGAGCTGGAGCCGGAGGAGCCATGATTTCTAGCTCCACCGGCTCCTCCGGTGGCTGTGAGGGGGAGGGAGGGGAGAGAGAATACCGGTTCCGATGAACAGTGCTTCTACAGTAACGTGTCAGGTTGGTGTTAAAAAAAACAAGAGCTGTTGAGAGCTGCACGAAACACATCCTTTGTTGGACCTGGCCTGTTGGTTCGTGCACAACCTTTGCACCAAAGCAATGACAAAAGGGTCAAAGGAGAAGATCAGATGACCATAATAGCATGCAACATCAAGGTAGACACGGGCGGATGTAGGAAAAAAAAAGATACCAACAAAAGTTCATTGTTTCTAAGTCGTGTTACTGTTCACTGACAATCCATAGCGAGGGGTTGGTTTGGGACCGCCGCGTGCAGTGCTGGTCTTGGCGTCACATCCCGGCATCCCACCATGCCCTGCTTGCGGCCTTGGGTTGCTGCTCTACACGCATCGGCGCTTCCGGCGGCTCGCCGTTCTCCCTTGGCCCTCCGCCCTCGCAGCTTGAGGCAGGCCGTCGTAACTCGCAGGTGCGCGTAGGTTAGGACCATGGGCTTCATTTGTTTTGGGCTGTAGGCCATAGGCCACGTCCCAACTAATTGCCTAGTTCCTTTGCTCAGCCTTTTTCACCCATCCTAGTGGAATAACGCACAATTCATCTTCTACCTCTGTCTAAGCTAAGCAAGAGTGTTCGGTGCAGATTGCTGTGGCTGTTCAGCAGCCGCAGCTGGAGCCGGGCAGCCGGCTGCTGCAGCCAGCCGCTGCTGCCAGGCAGCAGCGGCTGCAGCCAGAGAAGCCAGACTTATTCACATTCAATCATTTAAAAAATGGGGAATCAAAAATTGAAATGGACTTTTAATCATGTATGCAAAGATGCACAAAATAAATGACATGCATATTGCACTCAAGAGTACACAAGGCACACAATTAGAACATTTCAGTGCTACAATAGTTGACAGCAATAGCAAATTCAGGTGAAGCCTCAGGCCACAACAAAGTTCAGTCAATGGTACCTCAGTTCATAGCAAGAAGATCAGTGCTTTCTCAAGTCACAACAACAAATTAGATAGAAATTGATAGGTTACATTCATAACAACAAATTAGCCATATTGAGAAAATATCTCCATCATGTCAACGCATAAAGTCCAGCTGCAATCCAATCACGCATTGTGGAAATATTATCACCAGATGTAGCCTTAAACCAATGTGATGCTAGTCCATTTTCTTCACCTGTCCTATTAAGATACGTGTTGGAACCAAACATGTCCGCCACATCCATGAGGCGGCTCGCTTCGCATCAATGACGACACGTAGCGTTCTGCGCGTTTTGCTTTTTTGTTCCTAATTTTTTTGCTCCACAATGTTATGATTCAAATTTTGTTTCTGAATTTATGAAAATTTTGCGCTTCCAAAGTTGTGCTTGAAAACTTTTTCCAAATTTTGTCTCCAATTTTTTTTGTTACAAACAGCAAAAATTGTAGGATCATGATCGGCAGTCGAAAGTTGTAGGATCTTAAAATTCATTTTTTTTTGCTGGACAACTATTGGGGATCACCCAAAATAACGTTCAACCTCGAGATCGTGCTAGTCGCAGCCTGTTTCACTTTCGGATCAAAACCTCTAACCTCAAGCAGGTCCTAAAGCGTGCGAGCTTCGGGTGAAACCTAAGGAAGGATGTTCCGCTGTTTTGTAACCCCTATCTCATTCGCTAACTTTGCCATTCCAAATGAGTCATGTCTGTGCAGGATGACGAGATAGGAGCACCCGAGGATGAGCTACCGATGGGCGAAACCAAGCAGAGGTGAAGAAGCACCCGAAGCCAGGGGCGAGCTCTCTGTGTCGAAGCCATGAGAATCTGGAAGGACCCCGGAGGCGGCCGTATCCTTCGAAGCATCCGAAGCCACGTCAAACTTCGGATACGAAGCCAGCTCGTCCAATGACGTGAACGACATGGTAGCTTGATTTGCGGAACCATGTGAGAGCACAAATCACGAGGCTGTGGGGTAGCGAAGAAAATGTGATACTTTTGTGACCAATTTGTAAGGTATATTCATGAATGTAGTGGTTAAGAATGGGTAAATGGATCACGTAAAAAGTTGTCTCAGGCATTATAAAAGGATAGTCTTGCCCTTTTTGTAAACGGTATGTAAAACTATTAATATCGTTAGCCACCTGAAATTTATTGTTCGGACTAAGATTAAGAGAATTGTATGTTTCGATTTGCGTTGTATAGTGTTGGGCTCTAGGCAAAGTTCTGACCAACAACAACCAAGTCAGAAGCCGGTCACCCACGGTGTCCACTGCAGTGGCATCGATCCGTGATCACTTGTCAGCCGCCAATCAGTTGGCGGTGAGCACGCCGTGCGCCCACGGCCCATGATTGCCGGGGTCCAACCGCATCGTCATGCCTGATCCCACGGCGCACAGCCGGCACGTAGCCAGGCGTGGCCTGGCCTCTGCCCGTATCCCCGGCCGGCACGCCCGCCCCTGGGCTCTATCCCCACCCCTCACCTGCTCCCGCCACACGCGAACGGCGAGCAGGACCGGCCGCGGGCGGTCATGATGAGAGGGATGAGGGAGATCTGATTTGGTTTCTCTTAGTACCCATCACATCGAATGTTTAGATACTAATTAGGAGTATTAAACGTAGATTATTTATAAAACCCATTACATAAGTGGAGGCTAAAAGGCGAGACGAATCTATTAAACCTAATTAGTTCATGATTTGACAATGTGTTGCTAGAGTAAACATTTGCTAATGATGGATTAATTAGGCTTAATAGATTCGTCTCGCCGTTTAGCCTCCATGAGTTTTGTAAATAGTCTACATTTAATACTTCTAATTAATATCTAAACATTCGATGTGACACGTACTAAAAATAAGCAAAGGGAACCAAATGCCCCCGGAATCTGCCGCGGCCGCAGGCTCTTGCAGCCACACCCGTGGGCAAGCCTTTACAGGCTGCACTGCACCGTACCTGGAGCTCATACGCAACAGAAAATCTTTCCTGCACGGTGGATATATAGAACGCAGGAATTTCCCGGGAATTACACTAGGGTCCACGAGACGCAGGTTACGCTGCCGGGCCGGCTTGAGAATTGAGAGTTTCAGACCATGACAGTGGAGGGGGTGTTTGGGAACATCGTGCTAAATTTTAGCACCTGTCACATTGGATGTTTGAATACTAATTAGGAGTACTAGTCCATCAACCCGTGCTCCCGCACGGGCTAATATTTTTAGAAGCTATTGTATTTGGAAATTATTTAGAAATTAAACTCCTTGCTAATAATCAAAATTGATTACCTACTACTCTCTTATTTTTTCAATACGTCAACATAATACTATATAGATACGTACCTATCTTTATCCAGTTGTGATTGATTTTTAATTAATAATTACTCTATACACTTTTTCATCCATATTCATACTTCTTCCATTTCATATCGCACCTCCAATCCTCCATACATTATGTTTAACATACAAATCAATATTTTTCATCGATTCCTCACATACATATATAAATGGTCTAAATGGTGACACTCATCATGTGTATATACTTTAACTTAGTATTTTTATATTAATAATGACATAAATAGGTAATTTAAAATCATATCTTAGTTTACTTTTTGATATTTCTGTATGACGCACATGAAGACAATTAGATTAAGATTTAGGTGTTTAATTTAGGTTATTTTTAATAACAACATACGTGGGTAATATAGATAAAATTTTAGAATGACATTTTAAGTTATGCTTTATAACGATATGTATTAGTAAATTGGACGAAGATTATGAGGTTACTTTAGATTATTTTCTATAATAGTTGAGCTTGGTAATTTAGATATAGGTTTAAAGTTCATTTTTGAATATTTTCACAATGGTGGGTAACTTTTTAGAAAATATAATAGATCAATAGCTATGATTATTAGAGTTTACAGGATTGGCGTTTGATGTTTTTGATTCTTATGAGAATTTGTGTCTTTTTTCTAGCTTGTCTCGTGGGAACTAATGCGGAGTCTCCAATTGAAAAAATGGGACTACATTGCTAAAAAATATTACCATAAGCTACCTCTCGTTTGTTAAATATTCGAACGCAGTACTTATATAGATATATACTTATTATCTTCATCCAATTGTGATAGATTTTGGTTAGTAATTACTCTATAATATTTTCATCAATATTTATAATTTTTAATCTTTCACTTTGCATCGCAGGTATGCGCTTGAATTTGTTTAATGAACCCTAAGTTTGTGATACAATTTTAACATAGAAATCTATATTGTCATCACTTCATCTATATCTTTATAATGGTGACACACATCATGCGTATAGACCTTAATTATTATATCATATACCAATAGTGCAAGATATAGATGATTTAGAATCATATATTGCTGTATATTTTTAATTAAGGTTATTTGATTCAAACGTAGGGTTATCATGTTATTTTTTATAATGGCATGTGTGGGTAATATAGATGCAAATTTAATGGGTTACTTTAAGTTTTTAAGTAATAGTGGTGGGCAATTCGGTTGCAAATTAGTGGGTTATTTTAAATATTATTTATAATGGCATAAGTGGGTAATTTTGATGAAGATTAGAGGGTTACTTGAGTTTATTTTATATAATAGCATAGGTGGGTAATTTATATATATATATTTAGGGGGTTACTTTAGGCAATTTTCATAATGGCATAGGTGGGTAATTTATATATAGATTTAGGGGGTTACGTTAGTCTATTTTTATAATGGTATAGGTGGGTAATTTTTTAGAAAACATAATAGATCCAATGGCTATGATAATTTGAATCAATCGATTGATGGTCGGATGTTTTGCTTTTTTGTGAGAATTTCTAGGATTTCGAAAAAGAGTGTCCACCTAGGAATCCTAGGTGGCTTCATCTGGAGGCTTCAAAAGGAGCCTCCAATTAGTAATAGTAAGATTAAATATAGTCTAATTATAAAACTAATTGCACATATGGAATCTAATTCGCGAGACGAATCTATTAAGCCCAATTAGTCCATGATTTGACAATGTGGTGCTACAGTAACCATTTGCTAATGATAGATTAATTAGCTTTAATAGATTCATCTCACGAATTAGACTCCATCTATGCAATAGGTTGTGCAATTAGTTTTGTAATTAGCTGATGTTTAATCCTTCTAATTAGCATCGGAACATCCGATATGACCCTACTAAAGTTTAGCACCTCGTATCCAAACACCTCCAAAGTCGAAATGGAAACGGAAGGAGGTTGTGCAAGTTTTTCCTACAAAGCTCAGAATCAGAATGGTACACTACACTAGCCGAATGGCTGCCGAATCTCAATAGCTCGTACTAGCCTACCGAGTTAAGTTACGAACACCACCAGAACTCCAGAAGTCATACGATTACAAGACTTCCGCGGCCTTTCTCTAGGGTCCGTTTGGTTTTGGGACCATGTGGGTTGGGTTGGAGCTAACCCAGTTTTCTGGGTTGGAGCCAACCCAGTTCTTGTTTGGTTGCAGGGTTGGGTTGAACCCAGTTTCTTGTTTGATTGGAAGATAAAGTGGGTTGGAGTGGTTCCATCTCTTGTTTGGTTTGAGGATGCGGGTTGGACAGTGAATATGTTCACCTTCTTGGTGAGATTACCACACACATAAGCTGCCACAATTCTACACACATGTTCAACAATCCGACAATTCATCAATTCTTAACAGTAATTCAACAATTGACCAAGTCAATATTTCATATATATTGTTCAACACCATTTCACCAATTCAACAATTCTTAACACCATTTCACCAATTCTTAACACCATTTCACCATACAAAGTCCAAGCCTTACTTACATATACCAAGTTCAAGGCAATACAACAAGTTACACGAAGTTCAAGCCTTACATAATATAAGTTCAAGGCTTACACAGTGACATAAGATTTAAGTTCTAACAAAAGAAATATCCCACACTTCTAAATCACCCTTACATTCCAGGGAACTTCTCAGCAATGAACTTTGTGACCCAGTTTAACTTGTGCTCAAATGGCAGTGTATAGAAAGCTCTACCAATGTGAGGATTTTCCACCAAATGAGCATAGTAGAAAGATATGTGTGCTGAATTAAAATCAGGAAGTTGGTTCAACATGTCAAATAGGTCAGCTGGCAGGTCATTATCAGGTTTAGCAACCATTTTTATGGCAGCGGCAAGGTTCTCACCTACACATTTGAAAGCAGCAACCAGCCTATCCTCCTCCATTTCAGCTACCCTGGCCTTCTTACTTGGTCTACTAGCAGAAGATGTTGCCCCTTGAGTGGTAGGCCCATCACTTGGACCATGCCCTGTAACCTCATCCCCTCTTCTTGACTTTCAACCTCATCATCCTCTCTACCTAGAGGTGCACTTGAGTCTTTTGCAAAGTTTCCAGTAGCTATGGTATTGCCAAATATTGCCTCCATCTCTTTGTAGTGCAAGAGGGGCTTGTTCAAGAACTCAACATCAGCCTTGTGATCCTAGGCATGGAGGACGAATAAGTTAATTTAATGTAACACTTGTCAATGAATGAAGAACTAAGCAAATTATAGTAAGCTTACATGGACATGGCCGTTGTAGTGCTCCTCATCTAGTGTAATCATACAGTTTTCTTCATCAAAGAGTGCACCACTCAACTTCTTCAATCTATTTATCTTTGCATACATTTTCTGTCATGTTTTCAAATGATTCTTGACTTGCTCACCAGTGATCCTTGTGGTGAACTTCTCATTGATAACTCTAGCACATCCATTCAAAAGGTGTTTCTTAAAGCCCTTTGATGTCTTCAAACCACCAACCACCAAATCATTGAGATGGGAGAGCATTAAATCAGACATTACTGATGTCCACGTATCATGCCCACTAGTTCCCCCACGCCCTTCAGCTACTTCCTCCATTGTTCTGCCACACAAAAAACACAAAATCAGCACCTAGATGTAGAAAAAATGTACAATAGCATCAATACAAACTCAACACATCAGAAATAGACATTATCACCACAAATTACAAAATTTCAGCAAGCAACATGTTCATAAAAATATTATTCAAAATCAAATATGTCCTTACAAATAGCAATACATCATCCAAGAAAGGCTAAAAGATGTTGTACAAATGAAACAAATTCAAGTTCGATACAAATATTAGTTAACATTGTTGTTTTGACGGTCTGCCCATATCTGTTCTGCTAGCTGCTGCCTAAAATTGACCATAGAAGCATGCTCATTTGCTTGGCCAATGCGTGTGGAAGCATGATTGTAGCTTGGCCAATTAATATCCTCTGAGAAGAACTCATCATGCCCATCTTGTATGACCCAGTTGTGAATAATGCAACAAGCACAAACAATATCTACTTGTGTTGGAAAAGGGAAGAATGGAGTTGCATCATCAAGAATTTTGAATCTCCTCTTCAGTACCCTAAATGCTCGCTCTACAGTGACACGTAGCGATGAGTGCCTAAGGTTGAACAATTCCTTCTCATTTTGCACTGGATTACTTCCCCATTCGTTTAAGTGGTACCGAACTCCACGAAAGGGAGGCAAAAATCCTGGTTTGGCTCCATATCCAACATCCACTAGGTAGAATTTGCCTATCATTTGATAGACAGATTGGTCATAATACTATAAGCAGGAATTTGTATGTAAAAGTTGAGAGTTTACTACTTTATTACCTTGTGCGACACGAAGGCCATTCTCACATTCTAAAGCATCACGTAAAACTAGAGCATCATGTGCAGCCCCTTTCCAACCAGCCAACACATACGTGAACCGTAGATCAAAATCTACAGCTGCTATTACATTTTGTGTGCAATAGGGTTTCCTACCATGAAAGGCATGCTCAATGTTCTTAGGAACAGATGCTCTTACATGAGTACCATCAATAGCTCCAATACAATCCTAATTTTTTAAAAAAGGTAAATATTAGGGACCACGTGAGGTTACAGTAATACAAAAGTCAAAATAAAATAGGGATAAGCCTCACACCTTAAAGTAAGGGTCCCATATGTTGTTCTCTGCAATTTTGCTTGGAGTGTCCAAAGACGGGGGCCTAATAAGTTCCCCTCGCAGCTCTCCAATAGCACGGGGTACTTTGTTGAAATAGCGGCTAACTGTTTCTCCTGATCTATCAAAATTAGTTGCAACTAACCTATTCCTAAGGTTATGTCCCACTGTATTTAGAAACATACCCACCTGTTGCTCAACACACAAGTTACATGTATCTTGAAGCAAACCACACTCTCTAAAAAGATTGCAAAACCGAAAGAACTTGCCTCTATTAAGTCTTAACATGTTCAAGCAAGTTGTGTCATCCTTCCGAACTTTGTTATTTAAATAATCTAGTCTCATCCTATCCCTTGCCTCCATAGGCCCATAGGTAATACCAACCCTTCTTGTACATTGTTTACATTTTCTAGATTGAATAATCATGGTCATCATTGACAACAGCATGTATGTAGCAGCAACACAAGTTACAATCTTGGTGCTCTTATCCATCTACAATACAAGAATGAAAAAAAATACATATTCTTAGAGACCATTAAACCAGGATATCCAGCTACTAGTTACTGGATTATTTGTTCAATTCAACTCCCACAATACTCAATTCAACTCCCACAATACTATCAACCATGAGAGCAGGGATACTTTGGAGACCATTAAATATAGTAAATATTAGTGCACCAAGATGTATACCTTGGGGAGCAGAGATGCGGCGCTTAGCAGCGGCGGTAACGCGTGGCAGGGGCGGTGGCGGGTAGGGGAGGTGGAGCTTGGCAGGGGAGGCGGCAGGCAGGGGAGGCGGTGGCGCTTGGTAGGGGCGGTGGCGGGTAGGGGAGGCACCGGCGGGTAGGGGAGGCGGCGGCGGGTAGGGAAGGTAGCGGCGCTTGGTAGGGGCGATGGCGGCAGGCAGGGGACGCGGCGGCGAGCAGGGGAGGGGAGGCAGCAGCGCTTGGTAGGAGCGACGGCGGGTAGGGAAGGCGGCGGCGAGCAGGCACGGATCTCAGGCGACAGCCGCGAGATCTAGTCGGGAGAAGGAGGCCGGGTCAGATCCTTCACCGAGTGAGAGGGGTGGCGGATAGGGGTGGCGACAGTAGCTGGCAAGGGCGGCGGCGGCGGCGGATGGAACGGTCGGCGGTGGCGATAGGAGTGGAGGCGTCGGGGCACCTGAGCATCGGGAGGGTAAGGAGGTGACGATAGGGTTGGGGGGCACCCAGCGTCACGCGCAAGCGGAACTAGGTCCGCGCGGTTCCTCCTTTTCGCTGGAACGAGCTCGACCCGGATCTCATAGGAATATTCCTATGTGGGTTGGATCCAACCCACACTTTGCAACCAAACAGGGATCGAAGAGGGTCGGCTCTAACCCAACCCACTTCGACCTCAGAACCAAACGCACCCCTAATCTCCAATTTCGGACGAACCCAAACGCTTTTCACCTCCACAATCTCTCATCCACGGTACAGACGCCGCATTGAACACGCCTGTCCACCGCCCACCCGATCAGTCAGTCAGTCCCTTGGCCGCGTGAGCCAGAGGGAGCTGAGCGCTCGGAGCCGGGAGAAGTAGTCGCTGACGACGAGCAGCGCGCGCGCCGCCTGCCGCGTGGTCAGGATCCGGCGCATCTGCTGCAGCGTCTGCTGCCGGAGCAGGTCCGCCTGCCGGAGGAAGTTCTCCACGGTGGCGAGCTTGCCCATGGCCACGGCCATCTGCCCCATGTAGTTGGTCACGCTGTCCGCCGCCCCGGCCCCGGCGCCGGCGGCCGCCGCGGCGGCGAGCGTGTCCGACAGCGCCTGCTGCAGCGCCTCCATCCCCTGCGACAGCGCGTCCTCGGCCTGCTGCGACGACTGCCGCAGGCTGCAGATGCCCACCAGCTGCTGCTCCGTCAGCGGCTCCACGTGGCCCGCCAGCACCTTGAGGAGCTCCGACGACCGGAACCCGCCCAGCCACATGAAGAAGCGCTCCGCGGGGCTCGCCCACATCCCCGACAGCACGTGGAACACGTCGGCACGGGTGGCGGCGCCCTTGAGACGGAACATGTGCTCGTAGTGGAGCATCGCGCCGTCCACCAGCACGCGCAGGTCGTCGTCGCCGATCTGCGGCGCCGCCAGGGCCACGCGGAGGTCCGTCATATGGCGCTGGTGCTCGTCCAGCCACCGCGCGTACTCCAGGTCGAACGCCGACGCGCCTGCATGCAACGACCACACAGATTACGTTTATAATCATGACGATTATCGGAAGTGCTATGCTGTATACTCTATAGTTGATGGCAGGATGAAATCGAAGAGCTGAGCAGATCATTGCCTCCGGTGGAGCCTCCAAGATCGCCAGCGCGTCCACTTGCAATGAACATCCCCTGCGTTAGACATCAAAGTGCACAGATAATTAGCTATTCAGTTCCCTCAAAGGGTTGTTCTTGCCAAGAATAACAGGAGTTCAATCCACCTGTTGCCTTGCCCTCTGAAGCTCCTGCTCAAGCTGAGCCAGCTTAACCCGGCTGCTCTCCAGTTCCACGATGTACGCCTTCAGAACAAAATCGCACAATGCTCAAAGGTGTGAGATCCTGAGCATGTACGGTAGTTGCAAGTGGCAACAGATAGGACATGATACAGTAAACTGTAAACAAAACGCAGTAAACCCAATCCTCCAATGTAAATTCGGACAGATGTATGCACTGTTGGAGTCAACGACGTGATAACTGATATCCATCATGAAAAAAAATGCAATGCAGCACCAACTTTTTTTTCACTTGGTAGGACAGGATGGAAAGACATGCAAACAGAGACAAAAGCTAGTAAATGTAAATAGCCAACATAATGTACAGAGGCTGCTCATTCAAGTGGTCACCTTCTTCCTCATCCGGCTTTTGCGGGCCGCCTCGCGGTTCTGCGCCAGCCTCCTCTGCACCTGCCATGGCAACACAAATCACAAGCACTAGCACCGGTCAATCACATTTGCTACCAAGTCGACTCTGATCTCTATCCCCGCAATGGATTGCAATGCGCACCTTCTGATCCCTGCTTGATCCATCCTTGGACACAGCGCATGAATCCACGTGGACAGCGACGCTCTGCGTCATGGCTCCACCCTACGACGCCGCAACAATCACAACGCATGAGGTGCATTTCATGGCGGCAGGCTTATGGTCGGTACAACGGATGACGAAGAACCAAGAACAGAGGAGCACACCATTTGCGCTTGCTGCTTGTCGCCGCTGACGTCGGTGGAGGTCGCCTCGGTGAGCGGGCTGGTGACGACGATGCCGGAGTCGCCCCAGTTCTCGAACTGCGCCGCGCCCGCCGGCGCCGCCCACGGTAGGCAGAACCGGCCGTCGTCCGCCGCCGCGGCCATCCCCGGCGGCGCCATGCCGAACGAGGGCGCTACTCCTCCATGCTGCATTATACCAAGACAACAACAATCCCCATCAGCCACACCACAGTCGCTCGCTCATCAAAAAACCATGCACAAGAACCGCCTCGCGGAACAGCACAGAGTACACCGCAGGGAACTCACCGCGACGGCGAGCGGCGGCACGAAGGTGGAGACGGTGAGGTTGCTGGAGGACTTGGAGCTGTAGTTGGGGCCTTCACATCACCATCCCGCAACGCGCGCGTGCAACCACCATGAGGAGGAGGTGAGGACAATGGCATGGACACATCCCAGAACAGAACAAAATGGCGGAGGCAATAAACAAGGAGGCGCGGCCTTACTGCGCGGGAGCTCGGGGAGGAGGGCGCCGTCCCCGACGTGGTGGTGGTATCCGCCCGCGCCCTGCTCCGCCCTGCACACGAGGCCGCGCAAGGCAACAAGGCGTTAGCGAGCCGGACGCGCCGGGCCAAGAGAGACAAACCGGGGGAGCAGGGTAGCCAGCCGAGGCACTGTTGGTGCCGCGCGCGTGGCACACCACGTGTCGCCATGGCGGCGGCTCCACCTACCTGAAGACGTGCGAAGGGTGATGCATCGGAGAGGAGGGGATGGACGGACGGCGACAGGGGTGGAGCAAAGCGAAGCGGCGGCGGCAATGTGGCGACGAGGACGACGGCTGCTACAGGTACTGCGCCGTGCAAGGTAGATGGATGTGAAGGTATTGCCTACCGGAACGAGACGACGCCGTGCATCTGCTGCCGGGGTTATAAGGGGAAGGAAGGAAGGAAGCAGGGGATGGGGATGCCGTGCGAGGGCAAGAACACATTGAAGAAAGGATCACGACGCGTCAGAGTTCAGCTGTAGCGCGCGAGAGAAATCGACGGAAAGATACGATCACGACGCGTCAGGCCGATTCTCCATCCATCAATCCATTCCATCATTCAGTCCATCAACAATCAGGCGTCAATCAGTCCCGGCGACGGGGAGCGCAGGGTGGCAGCAGCCCAGTGTCGCGGGGTCAAGAGCGCAAGCAGTGGGCTTTTTGTATCTGAGTGACTGACATGCGTGGTTGCGTTGCGTGTGGCGAGTCCCGGCGCTGGCATGCGTTGCTCGAGGAGGACGGAGGGGGGCAGAGGAGGCAGAGCAATGGAGCATAGCTCTGGCTGGTTGTGAGAGAGAGCACATCTCCAGTAGCGATGGTGACTGACCGGAAACGGCAGTGAGCATAGCCCCAGCACCTGCAGCTCGTGTATGTTGCGCCATGTGAAGGGGTGAGCCAGTGGAATGCTTTTAGCCATTGTTGTCCGGTCCTAGGTTGGGGGAGGGACACCGCGCCCTTTTTGACTGGGATAGCGCGGTACGCGAGCAAGACAAAACTCGCCGGGACAACGCTACTTGCTTAAGCGCAAAAAGGAAACAACTAGCTACACGTACTCGTAGAAAAACTTCTCATTTACTAGCGTGAAATGAGAATGTTTACTCATTTTCTCTTTTGATGAGGCACAAAATAGACCACTGGAATGCTTATGTAAGGGCGGCTTAGCACGCCAGATAATTTTTCTAGGAAATGTGCTCGAGTATTTTGCCGTACTGCTCACAACCCTCTACTCTAATTCTCTCCTCCGTCTCTGGCAGGGAAACAGCTGCCTACCACAAAATGAGAGTACTCATTAGAATTCAGCAATTCAAAGGCTCAAACCCAACTACCCGAGTAGCTAAGTTGCCAGAAGAAACTTAAACAAGTTACGCTTGAATACTAACTGTGATAGTAACCACAGCAGTTTTTTTTTCACATTGCGAGCACATTCAACTTGACAGCACTTTCCATTTTAGGTCAACTTGACAATAGTTTCCTTTTAGGCTCGGAGGAGAATAAATAGTTGAAGTCGCATGGAGTTTGATTCGTGGACTTAGGGGGTCTTTGGATCCTGGAGCTAAAGTTTAGTCCGTGTCACATCGGATATTCGGAATGAGTAAATATGAGCTAATTACAAAACTAATTGCAGAACCCCTAGGCTAAATCGCGAGATGAATCTAAGCCTAATTAATCCATCATTAGCGAATGTTTACTGTAGCACCATATTGTCAAATCATGGACTAATTAGGTTTAATGGATTCGTCTCGCGATTTAGCCTAGGGGTTGTGAAATTGGTTTTGTAATTAGCCTATGTTTAATACTCCTAATTAGTGTCCAACATTCGATGTGACAGGGGCTAAAGTTTAGCTCGGGGATCCAAATACCCCCTTAAGGATCTAATTTTGAGCTGCTAAAAAAGGAGGGCTAAAAGTTAACTAAAATTAGCTGCACCCTAACTAGAAATTAATCTATTAGCTCTTGCAAGGTACTCCCTCCGTCCCAATATAAAGGACGTTTGAGGGTTGAAAGTTTTTTTCAAAATAAAAGACGTTTTAGCCCTGGCAGCCTGTACGTAGTAGGGGAGTCAGCACCTGTCAATATCGTCCACTACGAGAAAGCAAGCTGCATAAAAAAAAAAGACAAACCAAGCGATGGGAACATAAAAAAATCTCGAAACCTTATCTCCTCTCACGGCGGGCACGCACAGCATCCGTCTCCGCCTCCGCGAGCTGCGCGAGGCCGCGCTCACGCCGAACTCCCTCCTCCGCGAATCCTCCTCCCTCCTTCTCCGGTGTGGAAGGCAGCGGCGGCCTCCGCCGATCTGCGCGGTGCCGTCGTCTGTTGGAGCCGACGACTGCGCCCATCTCCTTCGCCTCCCCATCTCCTTTCATCTCCACCGCCACCACATCTCCTAGTCTTCGATTTCCTCCTGCCACCCCGTCAACTACAGCGCATCAGGCATGGCTGGCGCTGCGCGGCGCCGTTGCCGTTTCCCTAACCACCTAGCCTGGATCCGTCGTCGTACCGGGTCGAAGCAGCGCGGCGCAAAGCTGAGAAGCAGCAGCAGCGAAAGCGACGACGATGCGGCCTCCAAGGTCGCCCTGAAGGTGGGGGATGGCGGCGATGCGGCCTCCAAGGTCGCCCTGAAGGTTGGGGACGGCGGTGATGCGGCGTTCAAGGTCAGCCTGAAGGTTGGCCGCGACGGTGATGCGGCCTCCAAGCTCACCCTAAAGGTAGGGGACGGCGGCGATGTGGCCCCCAAGGTCGCCCTGAAGGTGGGAGACGGAGGCGACGGCGGCAGCTACGGTCCCAACACGGGCACCTGTGGCTGGGATGGGAGCTCGAAGCACATCATGGAGGTGGGGGGCGGTGGCGACGACGATGTCAGCTACTCTCCCATTTTGGGGTGCTGCAGCTGCAATCTGATCCGAAAGCACCTTGTGGCGGAGGAGGGCGGCTGTGAAGGCACCTGCCCTCGCCACTTGGGGAGCTGCGACTGTTGTGGGAGCTCGAAGCACGTCGGACATGGTCGTCTGCGTTTGGACGCAGAGGGACAATTGTACGTTCTCGACTCAGAAGCTGAAGATAGTGAGCTGGAGAAGAGCTACCGTCCAGTGCTCCGCCGAGGTCAAGGGGCCTTTGGCCGTCGACTTGCTGCAACCGGTGAGGTGGCCTTGGAGGCAGGCACAACCAAAGCTACCGCTGATGCCGGCGGCGAAATGACCGAAGAGATGGTGCAGTACATGGAACAATGCCTTACCGGCATCGAAGAGGCCAACAGGGAAGTCTTTATCCCCTGGATCAAGGTTCTCCTCACTTCTATCTACACCCATAACTAGTTCTGATGCCTGCATATTATCTGTACAAATATGTGCTGCTTTTGTGTGTTTTCGCTTTTGGGTATGAATGTACCTGCAATTTAGAACTATATTTCCGCTATTTGATTTCCGCTATCTGAACATTAAGAACTATATTTTGTTAGCTTTTGGGATAGTTATGATTTCCGCTATCTGAACATTAAGAACTATATTTCGTTAGTTCAATGTCACCAGAACAACGCAGCATACTGTTGTTTTTGCAGTGAAGTAAATATATGCACGAACAGATGGTGTTTTTAGCGGCAGAAAATGCATGAACACGATTAATAAGTAAGTAGGAATTCAGAGAAACCAAACTAGTTTTTATACATGCAACAAAAGGCTTTCCTTCACCTCCACTAGGATTACAAGATAGTAAACATATTTACAAGTACACACATCACAATAGCAGTACATTAAGCAAAAGCTAGACATCCATATTGCATTGGTGCTGCACACTTCAAAAGCTAGACATCCAGATCCCATTGTTGCTGCACACCTCAAAAGCTTAACAAACAATTTGATTAGTTGTTCAACGACTCAATTGCCTTCTGAACTATCTCCCTGTCGCAACTAAGATATTTGGGAAGCATGCCTGCTGCCTCTAGCCTCGGCTTATTCATGTGGGGGATCTTGTACCTATTCCCTCCATTATCTTTCATAACTTCAATCATGCATCCTTGTAGCGTCAGGAATACCCTATTTAGAATAACAGGGTTGTAGTGTTCATATTCATTAATCACATTTGCAATGATGTCATCCATATTTCTAGATGTCGTTCTATCCGTCATCGACTGAAGAGATGCAAAGAAACCAAGATCTAGGCAATTCATATCAGGAGAATTAGCAGGTTGATTCATTATGCGTATATCCAGGCCGGTATGTGCAACTGCTGTTTTAAAATCAGGATCATCGGCGTGGATATGTGAGGGAGCATTGTCCTGCTGTATCCAAATTATCTCGTTGGCATCTTCTCGAGGCCAACGAATGCGTATAGCTTCAAGAAGTTTTGTGATCATATAAGATCTCATTGTTTGTCTATCAACCTTCATTGTCTTCATGATAGGTGTGCCCCTAGGCCTATTGTCACTTCTTCTTTGTGCTGGTTCCTGAAAGTAGAACGATTCTTATGAGAATATAGTTGTATTGATTCTTAATCGAAACAAGAATAAAACATGGCCGAGAATGCTACCTCACGGACAAAAGGCCAACAGCCTAACTTGCCATCAAAATGACATCTACCTTCAGCATCAAACCTAGGCTGTGTAATTCCAGAATAAAACATGACTTTATCAATGTTATTCTTGTTTTGCACTGTCCTGTGGGGGTCTTCTTCGTCTGGAGCCATGTACATCTTCTTATTCTTTCTTGTCCCATTGAACCACTTCTCATCTGTGTGGATTATATTTTTCATGTGTCTGAACATGGGATTAGTTTGCAGCGTACTTGGTTCTAGCATAGAGAGACACCACTGCAGCCTAGCCTTTTTATTTGCTTCCTTCAAATATGGCTTCAGTGAGTTGGAGTGTCGTCGTAGCAATCCTTGCCTGAATGCCCTATGCAGATTGCTTTTATGGACACCTAGAGCATTTGCAAGTGACCTTATAGTACCCCTTCTGCTTAGGGGAATATCTGGAACTCTAGAGACATCCACTTGAACTTTTTTACGGCCACAGTTCTTAGGTTTCAAACTCTGAACATCAACTGGTATGCCTTGTGCCCAACAATTTTTTGCTCTCTTCCATACACGTTGTATGGTACGTACACGGACATTGTACTTTTCAGCAATAATAGTTGTAGTGTTTCTTTTTAATTTTCCATTGTTACTGCTCCGAAGCAAATCTTCAAATATGTCTTGTCTTTGTCTTTCTGTCAAATTCCTCAATCTATGTGGGGCCTGATCATGATTTGCTTGGTCATCATCTACACCATCATGTGCTTGCTCATCCTCTTCAGCATCATGTGCTTGGGCATTGTCTTCGTCGTCATGTGTTTGCTGATTCTCTTCACCATCTGAGTCCGACAACTCCTCTTCATCAAAGGCGATGTCTACAGTTTCAGCATACACGCCAAACACCTCTATGAGGTCATCCAAGGCATCTTGTTGACCTGGATAAAAATAGAACTGATCAATACAAATCGTTTTGGACTTGGAGCTAATAAATGTGTTGTAGGACCTTTTTATTTGGATCACATGCTGCACAGCTGCAGATATGCACACAATTAATAATTTTGCCTAGGATGTGCACAAATGCATTAAATATGATTCTTTTTAGCAAACATATGTGTATGCTCAAGTCACTAATTGGAAATAATCACCTGTCAGCAGGTTGTCTTGTTCACTGCCCTGTTGAGGAAGATTCAAGTCAAAGGGATGGAAAACATTATGAACCGGTGCATCATCAAAGAGGCCAGGTAAGGCATCTGCTCCACCACTAAAGGCATTCTCACATGCTACAAAAAATAATTTCAGGTGACAAACATAAACACACCACTTTATTTGTGCTACTGAAATGAGCATTCTAAGATAGCCCTTTAATTGTAGAGAATTGATGTTCGTTAAATATCTTGAACTCCTGGAAATATTCACCTGCATGTACGCTTCCTTCTTGTTCATTTAAAGAAAATGGGCGGGCAGCTGTCAATTGCACTTGTGAGTTATCCACCCCTATGAAATGTACTCCCTGTCAGCACTGTTTATTTTGGACAAGATGCTAAAAAAGCATTTGGTATACCAAATTTTTTGTAGAAGCAACAAAATATATGGTGAGGTTAGATGCAGCTCTTAGTAGATTAAAATTTTTTGCACTTCTATTGAATCCAGGAAATAACCTTAGGCTACACCAAATTGAAATCCAATAGGAGTAAGGCATCAAATTACCTTCACAAAATCAGTTTAGGAGATAGAGAAAAGACAAACAGAATCCAAGCAAACTCATTTTAGGAGACAGGGAAGAGAGAGAAAAAGAACAAGAGTCATCATACTAAACTGCATGTTGAAGGAGGAGGGCAGGTAAAGAATCACCTCTTTTTATTTCGCTTGCACCAACTGCTTCCAAGGGATCATGGATACTCCTATCTTGTTCATTTGCAGGTGGCTCGTTGAGATCAGGCCCCTCATCTCCTTCCTCATCTAGAGTTGCATTCAAGTCAAGGGCCATGGCGAGTGAATGGTTTGGAGGAGTTGTGGGCAGTGAGGCAGTAGCTTTAGTAGCCCAGAAGTTAAATATGGCGCCTGAATGGCTATTTAAATTTGTTTGTGTTGCTTCTCTTAATTTTTGGCGCTAAGTTTGGTTCCCGCCAGCTGTAAAATTATGTTTTGGTGAAATGTTCATTTGTTTAATGAAAGTTGTACAAGCAAAAGTAAGTGGAATGTACTGTGATATCTGCACATGTAATGATTGCAATTGTAGGGGTATGCATGTCATTTGGTGGTGGCCTTGGTACTCCCCCAAGAGACTAAAACGTCCTTTATATTGGGACAGAGGGAGTAGTAGCTAAGTATCTAAAAGCAAGCAAAGGATGGATGGAAAAGGATCCAAACACCTCACCTCTAACGTATCCACCTCTAACCTATCCATAGCTGGGGACCATTTCAAAAGGAGGGGTAGGATAGTTTTTGCTTTGTATCCAGCTAATTTGTGAGGAGCAGTTGTCCAGTTTCACCTCGAACTCCTTAATCAGATTAATGGCTATTTTGGTGCAGCTCCAAACGGCAAGCTGGCCAATCTTTGCACTGTAGCAACATTGTTGACATGAGTTATTTTTCTCTATCTTCTCCCTCCCTCTCACATATCAAGGAGGAGTCGGTGGAACCAATTTTTTTTCTCTTCCAACTTGGAACCAGAGATTGTTGGAGTCAAACTAGCCCTAAACATGCAATCAGAGGCTCAGAGCTAGGTTCACGCACCTCACCCGAGCTCCAAGCAGTGCTGTCTTCGGGGGTGTTTGGATACCCCTGCTAAACTTTAGCACCTGCCACATCGGATTGGAAACTAATTAGGAGTATTAAACATAGTCTAATTACAAAACTAGCACAGATGGAGTCTAATTCGCGAGACGAATCTATTAAGCCTAATTAGTCTTCCATGATTTGATAATGTGGTGCTATAGTACTAATTAATAATGATGAATTAATTAGCCTTAATAGATTCTTATCGTGAATTAGACTCCATCTGTCCAATTAGTTTTGTAATTAGCTCATATTTAATTCTTCTCGTTACCATCCAAACCTTCCACCGTGACTCTACTCAAGTTTAGCGTGTCGTATCACACCCTCCTTTCTTGTCCGGAGCCTGCAAGGCTGATCCTGATTCCTGAGTGACGTACAACCCCAACGCTGGTGCCGGCCTGGATAGTGGAGACAGAGAGGTCGCAGAACGCAGACACTGAACCGCTTGCGTAGAGTTTGCGCTTGCTCCCCTTTTCCGCGTGACGCGATGGCGTGACCAGAGCCGCAATAAGTGTGGCGGAGATGACGAGTGGAGAGAGAGAATGCAGAGTGGAGCCTGGTCGAGCAGCAGCCAGCAGTAGCGGGTGACCTCGCTGCGTGCGCCGGGAGAGGAGCGGCAGCAGCAGAGTTGCAGTCGCAGGCAGCAGGCCGCAGCGGCTGCAGGTGGCCGTGGAGTGGAGCCCCGCGCGAGAGAGAATGCCCTGGCGCTACCGATGGGCGATGGCCGTTTACCGCTCCCCCGGCTCGCCGTCCTCGGTTAATCACTTGCCCCGGCCGAGCGCACTGCCGGACCTCATGCAGGTGGGGATGGCGCCGCGCGTTCCACGTACTCAGGGCAGCCATCCGTAGCGTAGCGGCAGTCTGCAGCTGCAGCGAGCAGCCGGCACTTGATCGATGCGTGCGTGCATGAGAACTCGCCGCGGCACGCATCGCGGCCTGTTTTACCCCCAAACTTCCAACTTTAACACTATAAAAAAAGATTCCCCGTCACATCAAACTTGCGGTACATGCATGAAGTACTAAATGCAGACGAAATTAAAAATTAATTGGACAGTTTTGTTGTACTTTGCGAGATGAATCTTTTGAACCTAATTAGTTAATATTTGAATAATAATTCACAAATACAAACGAAACGCTACAATGTACTACAGTACTACAACAGTGATTTTACATCTCCAAAGTTAAGCAATGAGCTCCAGGTTCCAGAGGCAGGTAGGAGCAGTCGCAGACTCGCAGTCCAGGACTCCAGCCAGTCACGTTCGCTTCAGCTTATAAGCCGGCTGAAAAGTTGAAACGACTGATTTGTTGTGAGAGGAAAACACTGTTTGGTGAAGCGAATGAGTTTTGGCTGCTGCCCTGCCCCTGCGTGCATGCATGTACGCGCGCGTGCATCCGCGTGCGTGCTAGGCCGGATTCCGCGCCGGGAGCGGCCGGTGCCGCGCCGTGGCCTGGGTGAGTTATGATGAGCCAGTACTGGCTGCCTCATTAATTTGTGTTGCCAAGGCGGAGGCGGGGGAATCGGCAAATCCCGCAGTCCCGCTGTGCCCGCGCTGCTGCATCGTGCAGGGCTCCAGGCACCATCAGCCAATGCGTTTCGTCATCTTCGGAGTTCGGAGACTACGATCTGTGCGCTACGCTTACCTACCGACAGTAGGATACTAGGGTGCGTCTAGCCTTAGGGGATGTTTGATACCGGCGGCTAAAGTTTAGCATCTATTACATCTAATGTTGGATACTAATTAGAAGTATTAAACATATGCTAATTACAAAACTAATTGTACAGATGGAGTCTAATTTGCGAGACGAATCTATTAAGCCTAATTAGTCCATAATTTGATAATGTGGTGCTACAGTGACCATTTGCTAATGATGGATTAATTAGGTTTAATAGATTCGTCTCGTGAATTAGACTCCACATGTGCAATTAGTTTTATAATTAGCTCATGTTTAATCCTCCTAATTAGTATTTGAACATCTGATGTGATACTGCTAAAGTTTAGCACCTGATATCCAAATACCCCTTTAGCCTCGACTGTCAGCTGGCTCGAGCCAACGTAGCTAGATCGGGGTGTAGAAAAAATGATTGATAAATTTGTAACTCATGGTGATGGCTGACTGAAAGGGTGTTTGATAGGCTGTACAATAAAGTAGCCTTACCTTATCTCTAAGATGTGGTAGAGTTTACCACCGTCATCTTCTTCCTCTCGCAAACGATGACGCCGCACCTCATGCTTCGTCCTGTTGACACTCGTTATTTACACACTTTTAGTGCTATTTAAGTGGTGTTTTCATATATATTCTTATACTAACCCGCCACTTGGTACCTGAAATAATCCCATTTTTGCATATGCAATGTATTTTGGAGCATACACTACAAGATTTTGCGCCTAAAGCAACGCCTCAAAATCGTTGCAATAAGGGTATTTTAGTTGCAATATGCAGCAATCGCAACACTTTGGTGGCGTTGCGAGGCATTGCATGTACCTCCGATGCAATAGGAAATTGCATCACAATTGTGTGGCGTTGCTATAAATGTGGCGTATTGTAACGCAGTGTGGTGTTGCAATGGGTTGCAGAAGCAATGATCAGAGGCATTTCATTTGTGGTACTTGCAACGACAAGCGTCGTTGCTATAATGATTATTGCAATAACGTAGGCTAGTTGCAAGCAAGCACTATTACAATGCTAGAGGTTTGTAGCAATATCCTATATTGCCACGAGATATGGTCGTTGCGATAAGAGTCTTTGCTATTTTCTTAAAGGATATCGAAACGTGGTGTGTATCATTGTAATAGCTACATGTAGCATCAGTTAATTGTTATGGCAGTATGCGCAATGGTCATTGCAATACTAAATTCACACCGAATTACAAATGTTGATTCTGTGATTATTGCAACGATGTTGATTCTTTAATGTAATGACATTTTCAAAAAAAAGAAATTGATATATATATATATATATTATTAATGACATCAATCCATCATTCACTCCCAGCATTCATGATACAAATGATGCAACAAAATATTCAACATATGAAAGTAAGAACTTGTCCTTTCATCCATCACTCCCAATACTAAAATATCTACAAAACCTATATATTATTCATACGCATCTAAAATCTTGATCACTCCCACCATTCATGATCTTTAACTTTGCTTCACCTAAAGGTTGAATGCCTTCTTGTATTCCCAAAACCATCTAGTGCAATCTTGGGGTCTTATTATTGCCCCACCGTAGCTTGAATGTCCTGCTGCTGAAGAGAGAAACATGGTTTCAAGTGTAATGAGAGAATTACAGCTTGTACATGAATGAATCTGAAGCAAACTTTGAATTGATACTGGAAAATGGTAATGGCATCATGAAAGCACAATTCCAATTCTTACCTATTGTTTCTTTTTTCCTGCTCGCGTTTTAGCACCGGATAGCAGCGGTTGTGTACTAATGTATTTGTGTGCTCCACTTTTCGAACTCTTGTCAGTGAACAGACTCTTTGAAATGTTGGAAGATTTAGCATTGCAATTAGGTGGCACATTTTCTTTTTCTGTTGTGATAATGCTTCTTGGCTCAATCTGGATTATAAAGTTCTTGGAACAATGTTAGCTGTAATTCAATGCACAAAACCATCATGACGAAATATGCTTGTTCGATGTCGATACTTGGTTCGCTGTTTCTTGACTTTGCACTGGTATTGCATCAATGTTAATCTCAGTGCTCCCAGCTTCATCTTGTGTTGCATTGTTGGTTTTAGGGGTACTCTGCGCATTTTAAAAAAAAGGGCAGATAAGAGATTAGCAGCCATATATCTATTGTCAATCATATCCAATTACAGTTCTTCAGTCTCACAACCACCACATAACCAATATTTTTAAGTAATTCTCAGACTGTGACTATAATCCAAAGTTGAAACTCTTACTAGTGTACATGATGGAAAGTTTATGATTCAAAACAGTAATATTTCTTGTCAATCATTAGGCAAGTTAAGGAAATAACATAAATAAACATGCATAACTTATCTTTTGGTTACCTCATCATGTACTAATGGCTGTTGATGGTTCTATGCCAACATTGTTGGAAACTCCTGCATCAATTCTTATCTAATTGAGGCTTTAAGTTGTTCCTTCTCTGCTTCCTTTTCAGCTTCTTGCTTTGTAAGTTGTTCTTTTACTTTCTATTGAAACTCACGTTCTCGTTCTTCGAGTCCCTCCTGAAACAGTCTCTCCTGAAGCAGTTGGTTTCTATTTAGATCAGACATGTAACCTTGGCCACGTGGTTTGGTTGATTTGGCTCCTGTTGTTTCCTTGTACGTTTCCTGGAAAACAAGGTCTTCTTTAGCACTTGTAGATGTGATACTTCTTGGTTCTTGTTCACCCATTTCATCTGAATCTATCATAGACAATTTCCTAGCTGCAGTATGGTGAGGGCAAGAAACAATCGTATGAGATCAATATAGGTAATGTTGTGGTAAAGAAAAAAACTTTTAGTGTGGAATCAAGTTTATGCTCAAATTAGTACTCACATAAATACTCTTAGCCATCTCATTGGACTGTTTTCCTTGCTTCGTGTGAGTAGTCCTCCAAGTTCCAAAACACCTGGCTCAACACCAATTTTTGGATCTCTCTATGATTCCGATATTGAGTCATTAATATATCATTGTTTAATGTCTTGGAAGTAGAGAATAATGTAACAAATCTTTACCTTACCCAACTACACTAAGAGAAAGGTTTGGAACCCATCGAATGGTTGGTTTTCTTTTGTTGGCAATTCGAAGAGTTTTGGTTGCTAATATTCTGCATGGAGTGAGTAAGTAATGTTTAGCAATGAAAAATTGTACTGATGCTTGTGTTCTTAAATCAACAAAATAGTGCGTACCTTGAACTCTTTACTCCAAAGTACATGATCAAATCGTGCTACTCCACAATGTCTAAGTCTTCAGGCTTATGCTTCATGCGCTCATCATAGCTGTTGTATGCCTTGTATGTAGCACTCAAAGTAGGTCGCCATCCTTTGTAGCGTTCTTCGGTAGTCTTCCATATCTTCTTCTTCGATTCATCAGTGTTCTCAATCTCCCATACATTCTGTTGGAAAGAAAACATATAAAAATATTTTGAACTTATTATGTATGCTACATTCATAACATTTTTCAGCAAGAAAGTAGAGGGAACACTAGCTACCTGATCAAAGAGATAAGACATTCCCACCAAATGTATTCATTGACTACTGCTATATGACATTAAAATGGATAAAGATGGGTCATTAACATACCATTATAGATTCTGTGATATCAGTCTTGACATCTTCCTTCACATCTTTCCATCGTGTAACTCCAATTAGTGGAGTCCTCATCCTTGTAAACATAAAAACTTCATCCACAAATGTACGTCTATTTTCTCCACAGGGACCACCCAGATTTTCAAAAAAATCAATTTTATATTTTTGAGTGCGACACTTCAATCTCTTTTCCATTGCAGCTATCCCTTTCAAGCTACCATGACCAACTTTCTTGCCATCTACTTACAATAACATAAGAGAAGCTTAGATTATATTTACTGCTGACCAATAAATTAAAGAGTGAACTTATGAAATGCATGATGCTTTAAAACCTTTTGTCTTATTTGTTTTCCTAGCATGAGGTGGCCATTGTGTTTCTGGCGACGTGCTACTACCATTGCTCCTATCAGGTACTGTTGTAGGCTGATCTTTACCTTTATAAGCCACTGAAAAAATGAAAAACACGTGCACTTAGTAGATTCACAATTTTCATTACAAATAAGAAAGTCCAAAGGAAAAAGAATTACTAATTTGTTTCAAATGGCCTTGCTCCCTTAACCATTCAGTGTATGTTTTTATTGTGTCATCCCTGAAGACATCGTGTACAACTGCAAGTTACCAATAGTATTATGAGAGTAAACAGTACAATTATTATAAGTACATGTGGATAGTGTAGGACAAACATCATATATACCAGTATCAGAACCTTTTCTCTTCAAGCCAATCTTTGTATGCATCAATTGATTCATCACTGCCAAGACTATCATCATCATCATCACTATCATCATCAGGCTCATTCTCCCTTGGTCGTTTCAGGAGTGTAATGTTTACATGTCGTTCCAGTTCTTGGTTTTTTACCATCAACAACCTGACTTTCCTTTCTGAAGCCACATGCTCAAGCATATATTCTACATCTTTGTGGTAATCAATTGGCTCAAGAGTTTTTACATCAATTCCACATCTCTTCTTGTGGTAGTAGTAGTCCCGCACACCATACCCAAGCTGATCTTTGAAACTTACCAAGTTGAAAAATGTTACATCAGCCTTATCAAGACTTGCTTGGACGATGCGCTCTCATCCATCTTCCTTCTTGCATTGGACAATTATAGTCCACATCTCACCTATCAATGGGGCTCTATATGTGTACATAAACATGAATAAGTTAGCATGAATAAATTCAGTTGTAGTATATGCATACTGTCGTTGTCAAGATTTGTGGATCGAGACTTAGACTAGTAAATTTCTTTTATGCGCGTAAGGCTTCGGATGGTGGCGTGGGAGACACGGGGTTAGACTGGTTCGGGCAAAGGAAGCCCTACGTCCAGTATCGAGGCAGCTCGTGTTGCCCACGCGGGGTTCTGTAGTAGGGGTTACAGAAGGGCGAGAGAGGGAACTGGTCCCAGGTCTCTTAAGTGCGCTTGTGCTCTAAGGGAGTGTGAGGGTGTTCTGTTGGCTTGAGAGAGAGAGAGAGTTCAAGTCCCCGTCTCCAGACCCCCGGTCCTCCTTTTATAGCGCAAGAAGGAGCTCGGGGTTACAGGTGAGCCGGGCGTCCAGTGGAGAGGTAGAAAGGATAAGCTAAAGAGAAAACATAATACATGGGGAAGGTCCCTAGGCCGCCACTCTTGCTTCGGCCTCCGGTCCCTGTCAGCACGTCCGGCGCGGGAGGGCGATTCCTTCCCTATCTTGTCGAAGATCTCCCTAGTCGTCGTCGCCGTCGAGCGTGATGATGATCCTCAGCCTCGGCATCCGTGCCCGCCGGGGAGGAAGCCCGATTCTGTTGCCCCGCCGATTACCGTAAGACCCGGACATCGCATCCCTGAGACTGGCGCACGGGGCACGAGAGCGAGCGGTGCACCCTCCTGTGTCATTCGGCGCAGCTCATGAGTACTTTGTGATGAATCAGAAGGAGCCGCGACCACTGCAGCCCGCGCCGCACGGCCGTGCACCGGTATTCGTGACCGGTTAGGTTGGGGACGCCGCTCCCTTTTGGCTTGACAGGGCTGCGGCGCATTTATGGCGAGGTCGATAGGGGGACCCACGAGATTGTTATCCCGATCCTCCAGTCCGTGCCCGAGGGGAATATCCGTCTCGTGAACCCGAGTGAGTCCGACCCCCGCATCCAGGGTCGGGCAAGGCGGAGTTTCTGTGGTGGGGGTCGGGCGCTCCCGACCCCGGTTCCCTGGGTCGGGCGAGACGGAACCTTGCGGCGAGGGGTCGGGCGCTCCCGACCCTGGTACCGCGGTCGGGCGAGGCGGAGTCCCTCCATCGAGGGGTCGGGATTGTCCGACCCCGGGGCCCTGGGTTGGGCGAGACGGAGTGGGATGTTCTGTGCCTTCACTGGGTCGGATGTAATCGTAATTACCGCAGGTGGGCCTGGGCCTTCATGACTGTCGCTTTAAGTGGTATTAGGAGGTCGTTAATATTTCCCCCCAACAGTAGCCCCCGAGCCTGTGGTGGAGCAAAGGGGCTCCTCCAGAGGCTTTTTTCATTGCTCATCGGGGATCTCTGCTCGCCCTGCAAGCTGCGGTCGATCAGGGGTAGGGAGTGTTGTTGGTCCGGCTTGGCCAGGGAGTTCGATCAGGAGAGGTGTCCTGTGGATGACTTGTTGCGGGAGGACTCCTCATTGCTCCGTAGGGTGCTCCCGCCTCGAGTCCTCAAATCGCGACCACACGCGTGGTCACTGGTTGCGACGCTAGCCCCCGAGCTCCCGCGCATTGCAGGAGACCGATCGGGAGGCTAGATTGGCTTTTGATCGTTACCCCTCAAGCGTCCGTTCGCTGGGACGGAGGGGATGAGCCGTGTCACGCTATCCTCGTTGGACGAACCGTGGTGCTTGTTGAGCTGCGAACGGGTCGGTTCAAGTGGAGTCCCGGTCCCCGTTCGGGGGGGTCCAGCTCGGGCTAGGCTGGTGGCGTACTCCAGATTCCGGCTGGCCAGTTCATATAGTTCCCGAGTCCGTTCGATCGGATTCGGGGGCTCGTTGCCTTTCTTCGGGGGAAAACCATGAACATAGACGCCAGCTCGGGCTCGAACGTGAGGTCGGGACGCCCTTGGCTTTCGCTCGCCTGGGTGGTGGCCGCTAGCGGACCCGTCCCTTCTCACCCCTTGCTCGTGGGCATCCTGAGGCGGCCGTCGAACCCGTAGCGGGCCAGCCTTCGAACCTCTGGATGATAAATGGGCCGTAGGGGTGTTTCCAGCCCCGTATCCTTTATTACCTTTCGGTGGGCCTTGGGCTGAATCAGGGCGGATGTTGTGTGCGCGTCTTCCGGGAGAGGGAGTTATGGAGGGCGCTGACCCACGAATCGAGGAGGAGAGGATGTCTCTGCGGCCGATCGTGCGCGCGGTTTCCGAAAGGAAAGTGGGCGTGATGGGGGTGTACTTGGCGCCGCATTTATGGCGACAACCCTTCGCGCCTTCCCTATAAAATGAAGGCGCCGCCTTGCTGGTTCCGCCCGCCTTCTGCTTTCAAGTCTTTTCGCCTTCCCAGCTCATCCGCGCCCGCTTCGTCTTCCTCCGCTCGGCGCTACACCCTTTCTCCCCATCCCCGTCGAGTTCCTTCCTCCTTCGGCGATGGGATCCTGGTGAATTTCCCACTTCAATTCCTCGCACGCCGAAGGCCTGGTGAGGAAAGGCCTCCTCTACGAGAGGACGGAGGTAGGCGAGTGGGAGCTGCCAGGGTCGGAGCAGGTGCCGACGCCTCCCGCCGGCTACATCGTCTCCTTCGCCCACTTCCATGAGCGGGGGTTCGCGACTTCGCCGAGCCGCTTCTTCCGCGGGCTCCTCCATTACTACGGGCTCGAGCTGCAGCACCACAACCCCAACGGGATCCAGCATATCGCGGCGTTCGTCGCACTGTGCGAGGGGTTCCTGGGCATCGAGCCCAACTTCTCACTGTGGAAGTACTTTTTTACAGTCAGCCTGTACCAGAAGACGGAGAGGAGGGCGAACCAGCAGCGGTCGCCCCCGGTGCCGATTGGGTGCGCTAGGATCCATCTCTGCCATACTCGCTCCAAGGAGTACATGGTGGTGAAGACCGCGACGTCCCACAAGGGGTGGCACAATCAGTGGTTCTATGTGAAGAACTACTCAAACTCCCCCCTGCCGGAGTTCACCGGCCGCACCATCGACGTGGCGCCGGAGGTGTGGGCGTACGGACCAGTCGACAAGGAGAAAAAGCGGATCCTTGACCTGCTGCAAGCCATCGAGCAATTGAAGAGGAGAGGGCTTATTGGAGTCGGGGTCATCGGGGCGTACCATGCCCGGTGGGTGGCGCCGCTGATGCTCCGGGCTCGTTCGCTCGCCGACATGACTCCGGGCGCGTCGATCGAGGGTACCGTCCTGGCAACGGGTGCGCTCGCCACCTCCGGGATCCGACAGTGTATCCGGGAGGCGTTGGAGGACAAGGACGCCGACTACCCGGTGCCCGGGCACCTGCCAATGCGCCCGGATGAGGGCTTCATCGACTTGGTAAGGAATTCGTGCGCCGACCTTCTTTTTTCATGTTTCTTGGTTGTCGCTCTGACGCGAGGCAATTTTGTGTTTGTAGGGTATGTTGACCCGGGTTGTGGACTCGCACCCGCCGGTGCCGGAGGACGCCGATCGGCGGCTGCAAAACCGTCTCCTTGCTGAAGAGCAGAAGCGCCGCAAGGATAAGGAGACGATGAAAAAGAAGAGGAAGGCCGCCAAGGAGTTCCAATGGCGGCGACAAGGGCAATTCGTGTTGGACGACGATGACGACGACGATGATGACGATGAGGAGGAGGATGAGGATGATGATGATGAGGAGGAAGAGCTTGCTTTATCCCCTCGGTCGGGCGCGCTCGTTATTCGGGAGGCGCATCTGCCAGCGGCCGTGAGGGATGAAGCGGGCGGACCGTCCGCCCGAGGCTTGGTTCCGCAAGGCTCCGGGGCCATGCCCCAGGGGTCGGCGCGGAATGCCCCCCCAGGAGTCGGCGCAGAGCGTCCCCCGGGGGTCGACGCGGGGCACCCCCTCGGAGTCGGCGCGGGGCGCCCCCTAGGAGTCAGCACGGAGCACTCCCTGGAGGTCTACGGAGCCCGCTCCCGCCGTCGCGCCTGCGGCCCAAGAGCAGAGGAGCGGCGACAAGCGGCCACTGCCGGATGCCCCGGGGTCAGCGTCCGGCTCGAAGTCGAAGCGCGCGCGCCGTCCTTGCTCTGGAGGAACGTGAGTTGGATTTCCTCGTGAACCTCGCTCCTTTCCCCACCTTGCGTTTGTTTCCGCTGATATTCGTTTGTTGTTTCGCAGCGCCGCCCCCCGTGGCCTCGTTCTTCAGCTAGCACCCAAAAAGGCGCTGCGGGTGTCGTCCGCCTCTGCGGAGCAGACCGCGGCCCCGCCCGCGGCGAGCGGCGGGGTCCCCGGTGAGGTCGCGGATCCCACCACGGGAGCGGCCCCCGTGATGGCGACCGGTGGAGTGGTGGCACCATCGGGTGTGGGAGAGGGCGTGGACCCCGTTCCGCCTTCCGCCTCTTCGGCCGACCCTTCGGTGCCGAGCGTCGTTCCCTAGGGCCCTTAGGCTGGGGAGGTGATTGATGTCGACGCTGACGAGGTGGAGGGAACGACGGCGACGGGAGCAGGGACGGACGTCCCTGCAGCCGCGACAGGGACAGCGGCGGTGACAGAGGAGGGAGGGCCTGCCTCCGTGGCCGCGGCGGAGGAGGCGGCGGAGATGGGGGCGGGGACTTTCGCCCCGGGGGTCTCGGCAGAGGTGGCACCGGCGGCGGGGGCAGAGGTGCCCGCTTGAGGGGCTTCGGCAGGGGAGGAGGAGCGTCCCCCGGCGGTTGCGACAGAGGGCGAGGTGGCCGCGGGGATACTTGTTCCGCCGCCTGCGTCGGAGGCAATGGCGCCATCTGGTAGGTCCGCGGCGGCCCCAACAGCGACAGGTGCGCAAGCGCCGGGGCCGTCGGCGAACCCGGCGGCTTCCGGGACGATGGAGCCTGCTTCGACAGCGGCGTCGGGATCGGCTTTCGCCTCGGCTTTGGCCACTTCCGTTCCTAGGGCGTGGAGAGGGTCTGTCCTTCGTTGGATGTCCCTCGAGGACCCACCGAGGCACCTCTTCACCCTGGATGACGCCGCGGAGTGGCGCAAGTGGCAGGCGGTGCAGGGCAACCTCGCCAACGCCCGCGCGGCGTTATTCTCGGTGTTGGGGGAGTTGGACAACGTCGTCCTCCCTGGTAGCCAGGTACGTTACCTCTCCTGTCGGTGATTGTCCCTTTCCCGTTGCCTTACCCCTGATGGTGTATTGCTTTGTAGGCTCTCCAAGAATGCAGTCGGGGGAAATCTGATTTCCTTCGGCTGGAGCGGGGGCTCTGGGAGCGCTTCAACTTGGAGAGGGAGCAAACCAGGGACCTAACCATGCAGGTTGCTGCCGCCCAGGGGGGGCCATTAACGACCTGCTAAGGCACGAGTAGGCGGCGCAGGAGGACGTGCGGCGGTCGGAAGCCAAACTCCAAGCCATCATCAATAAGGCCCGCCTCGACCGCGAGGGACTCTAGGCTGCTGCTGCCGAGAAGGCCCGCCTTGATGTCGAGGAGCTCAGACGGCTGAGGGGGGAGCTTGATGCCCTTCAAAAGACCGTCGAGCGCATCCTGCTCGAGCGGCAAAAGGCCTGGCAGAAGCCGGATTCTGAGGTGTCCCGGAGGAATGAGGCAGAGAAGATGGCGACAGCTCCGAGCACAAGTGCAGGGGCTCCAGGCCGCTATGTCCTAGGGGGCCGATCGGGAGCGTGAGCTGAAGGCCCGGTCTGACGGTGAGACTCCTTTTCGTTTCTGTGTCTTCCGTGGTGTTGCGGTGATTTCTGACTTAGTGGGTCTTTCCGGGTGGTTCTTGCAGACGAAATCGCCAAGCTGAGGGAGCTACTCGACGCGGAGCGTGGTGAGCACGGCGCCCTGCGGGATGCGGTCCGCGTCGTCTGCGACGGACTCGGTGTGGTCCAGGGGGAGGGGTCGAGCTCGCTGACGGCTCGTGTCCTCGGGATGCACCGCCGGACCCGCGTGATCGCCGGGGATGCGCTCCACACCGGCGTGCGGCGAGCCTTTGGGGTCTTCGGCTCTCATTACTCCGACATCAACTTCGTCGGGATGAGCGGAGGATATGCTGCCGGCTACTCCGAGGCCGAGCTGGATGAAATCGACCCGTCGGTGTTCAACTCGGCGGAGGCCCTGGCGAAACTCTTGGAGGATGAGGCCGTCCCTCCCGAAGATCCCCCGGCGAGCTAACTGTGTCGGGTCGGCGCCCTAGATGTAAATACATTAGTTTCAGACTTGTTTTGTGATGGCCATAGAGGCCCTTCCTATAACTTGTCGTAAAAAAGTTCTCGATTCCCTTTCTTGATTTTTGGACTTGGAAAGTTTTGAGTACCGTTGTCGGGCATGTCAGTAAGCTTTGATGAGCGAGGGCACGATAGCCGCTGGGGCGTAGGCTTTTTCGCAGTCCGATCAATCTTGCTTGAACACCGTTCGTGCACTCTTTCCTTTTTATGCCCAAAAGTTCAGGAAGGGGGGATCAGTTCGGAAGGAAAAACGTTTTTTAGATGGTGCCAAGTGGCTTGGGCCGGAGCCCCCGATAGCCCTCGAGGGATATGCGTCCCTGGAACGAAGCCAGGGTCGGATATCCCTGAGCTCGACGGAAAAAGCATTGAACAGAACTGGCTTGAAATTCCTTTTTCCGTAAAAAGAAAACTTCGAATTTACAGAAGAGTTTATGTACAGAACTTGGAAACGAAAATTAGGGGTAGAAACGCCTTAGCTGTTCTATGTTCCAAGCATTGCCGAAGATCTGCCCGTCGGGGGTCGCTAGCTTGTAGGTGCCTGGCCGTAGTACTTGCAGGACGATGAAAGGACCTTCCCACGGGCGAGTCAGCTTGTGCCGACCCCTGTTGTCCTGGACGAGGCGGAGCACCAGGTCGCCAACGTTGAAGGCTCGGCCTTGCACCTTGCGGCTGTGGTAACGTCGTAGGGCTTGCTGGTATTTGGCCGAGTGCAGCAGGGCCACGTCGTGCGCCTCATCGAGCTGATCTTGTGCGTCTTCGAGCGATGCCTGGTTCCCCTGTTCGTTTTACGCCTTGACCCTCGGCGATCCGTATCTAGGTCGGTTGGCAGGATGGCCTCGGACCCGTAGACCATGAAAAACGGGGTGAAGCTAGTCGCCCGACTGGGGGTTGTCCTCAGGCTCCAAAGGACTGCGGGAAGCTCGGTGACCCACCGTCCGCCAAACTTTTTGAGGCGGTCGAAGATCCGTGGCTTGAGACCCTGGAGTATCATGCCGTTGGCTCGCTCGACCTGCCCATTCATGCGGGGGTGCGCCACGGGCGACCAGTCCACCCGGATGTGGTGGTCGTCGGAGAACTGCAGAAATTTCTTCCCGATGAACTGCGTGCCGTTGTCGGTGATGATGGAGTTGGGGATTCCGAAGCGGTGGATGATATCGGTGAAGAACTATACCGCCTGCTCGGACTTGATTTGCGTGACCGGTCTTGCTTCGATCCACTTAGAGAACTTGTCGACGGCGACAAGCAGGTGGGTGAAGCCCCCGGGCGCTTTCTTCAAAGGCCCGACGAGATCCAGCCCCCAGACCGCGAACGACCACGCGATGGGGACGGTCTGGAGCGCTTGCGCGGGCAGATGAGTTTGGCGCGCAAAGAATTGGCACCCCTCACAGGTGCGGACTACTTGGGTAGCGTCGGCGACCGCCGTCGGTGTTGGAGGTATGCCCTAGAGGCAATCATAGAGATGATGATATTCCATCTGTATCCATGATTTGTATATTGTGTTCATTGAATATCCATTAAAGGCTACTTGAATTGATTTGCAATTATGTGAATTGTATGTGAAACTCTTTACTTGTATGGTTATTCTAAAGTTGTCCCTAGTCGGAGTTCATGTGAGGACACACATGAATATTAGACTAGCACATGTATTAGTTGATGACTATGTTTCACAAGTCATGGACATGGAGATGTTGAACTAATAATGTGGACACATGTGGAGACATGTGCTAGGACTGACCCAACACGAGAAGTAGTTCTCTCTTTAAACAACATATACGCTTTGTCCTTAGACCTGAGATTGTCGCATGTATTCAAGATGTGGATCGACCTACTTAGGGGCTATCAAACGCTACGCCGTAACAGGGTAGTTATAAATGTAGCTTTTGAGTTTGTCAAGAAGCATGCTATGAGACATGGTCAATCAAGATGGGATTTGCCCCTCTCTGATTGAGAGTGATATCTCTGGGCCCCTCGAGTGATCGGATCCGAAAATGTATGGCCATGCTACGTACGGTTAAGAGTTAACCTACAAAGGGATTCCGAATCACAGGATCGAGAAAGAGCGGTCGGCTTGAAGCTAGACCAAATATCGTGAGGCAAAGGGAATAGCATGTATATTATGTTGTGATGGTCGCCCTAAGATGGCGTGATAGGTTCCGCGGAACCCCACCACCTCGAAGGTGAGGACCTCCTTCCTGTAGTTGGAGGGGGTCCCGAAAGTGACGGGCAAGTCGATTTGCCCGAGAGGCATCGCCTGTTTTCCCGGCACGATGCCGTGGAACGGCACCTTGCTGGGACGGAGGCGGGAGCGGTCAATCCCCACAGCATCAAGAGTCTCGGCGTAGAGGATGTTGAGGCTGCTGCCTCAATCCATGAGCACCTTGGTGAGGCGTGTCATGCCGACGATGGGGTCGACGACGAGGGGGTAGCGTCCTGGATGCCGGACGCGTCCCGGGTGGTCGGACCGATCGAAGGTGATGGCTAGTCCCGACCAGTCAAGGAAGGCTGGCGTTGCCGGCTCGGCCGCGTAGACCTCTCGGCGCTCCAGCTTCTGCTGGCGCTTGGAGTCGTACGCTGCCGGGCCGCCGAAGATCATGAAGCAGCCGTCCACCTTGGGGAAGCCAGCTTCCTTCTCTTCGTCACCCTTCTTCTCTTCATCGGGCTTCCGCTTCCGGTCGCCCTTCACTGGATTGCCTACAAAGTACCTCTTCATGAGGTTGCAGTCTTTGTAGGCGTGCTTCGCAGGGAACTCGTGGTTCGAGCACGGTCCCTTAAGCAATTTGTTGAAGAAGCCAGAAGTGCCCTCCGGGGGCGGCTGTCCTCGCTTGCGCTCAACAGCAGCCACGAGGGGAGCCTCGCACCACTGTTTGCCCTTCTTCTTCTGCTGGTGGTTGGAGGTGCCTTCGTCAGCATCCTCCTCCCGCTTTGCCTTGCCTTTGGAGCAGTCGAAGATCGCTCCAACGGCCTCTTCGCCCGAGGCGTAGCTGGTGGCAATGTTGAGGAGCTCCTCCGTGGTTCGCGGGCCTCGGCGCCCTAGCTCGTGGACGAGGGGTCGGCTTGAGGTTCCCGCTAAGAAGGCCCCTATGATGTCGGCGTCCGTGACGTTGGAGAGCTCGATGCGCTTCCTGGAGAAGCGCTGGATGTAGTCCCGGAGGGACTCGTCCGATCCTTGGCGGCAGCTCCGGAGATCCCAAGAGTTGCCGGGGCGCGTGTACGGGCCCTGGAAGTTTCCTATAAATATCTCCTTCAGGTCGTTCCAGCAGCGGATCCATCGCGAAGGGATATGTTCGAGCCAGGCTCGTGCCGAGTCGGCCAGGAAGAGTGGTAGGTTGCGGATGATGAACAAATCATCGTCCGCCCCGCCGGCTTGACATTCGAGCCGGTAGTCGCTGAGCCAAACCCTAGGGTTCATCTCCCCCGAGTATTTGGCTACGTTCGTCGGTTGCCTGAAGCGCGGTGGAAAGGGCGCGTTAATGCACGTGGAGAAGGCCTGGGGCCCCGCCGAGCCGGGGCTCGGGCTGCGGTCCTCCTCGCTGTTGTAGCGCCCGCCGCGGTGGACGTGGTAGCCGCGATCTACCCCGTCCTCCCTATCCGCGCGGGAGCGCCTCCGCGCGTCCAGGGTGTCGCGGGCGTCGCGGATGGGGCCGATGCGTCGATGAACGGATCGAGCCCCGCCTCCCGCGGGTGGTGGTGTCCGCCGGGCGGACGCGGCCTAGTTTGCCCTAGGAGGAGGCTGGTGGACAGACTCCCCTCATCTCTCCGTGGGCGCGTCGGGCGCCGCCCTACTGGCGTTTTGCCCGCGTCACCGGGACGCGGAACTTTCCGCCTGCTGGATAGCGGCGCATTCGAGCAAGTCGCGCATCTCTTGGCGCGCCCGTCGCTCCTCGGGCGTCGCCGGCTTGGGGAGTTGCCGGAGTAGGGCCGCCGCGGCTGCGACGTTCTAGCTGGCGCGAGCGAAGAGCTGAGGACGCTCTTCGTTCGCGCAGATGCGCTGCTGGACGTCGCGCACCCGCTGTCGCGCTCCGCCTTCGTGGCGGGGGCGCTCGTCCTCCTGGCAGGACGCCGCGCGCGCCTCCAGCTGCCGAAGGCGCTCCGGGGCCCTTGGCAAGGCCCCAGTCGTGGCCGCAGCGCGCGGGGGGGGGGGGGGAGTCCTCTGTCTCCCCTTGGCGCCGTCATCATTGGACCCCTCGTAGTGCACGTCGGCCATGAAGCACTCACGCGAGGGGTGGCAGCTCCCGTTGCTGGAGCTGGCGTCGGAGATCGTCCTCGCCACGCCTGCGAGCTTGTTGCTCGCGGGAGACATGGTCATGGACCGCGTCAGGAGGCGACCGTAAGTCGCCGCGGCATTGCGCAGCCCGAAGAGCCGACCACCTGGGAAGGGCCCTCCGGCGCGCGCCTGGCCGCTCGCCGCTGTCCCGGCGGCGGGGCCAAGGACGATGGGATGAGTGGGCAAGATGAGGAGAGGGATCAGCTCAATCCCCTCCTCGGTGGAGAGGAAGTCCAGACTCCCGAAGCGGATCAGGGAGCCTGGAGCGAAGCTGGTGTCATGGCTGGCCATCTGAAGCCGGAGACGTACGTGCAAAGGTCCCCTACCTAGCGCGCCAACTGTCGTTGTCAAGATTTGTGGATCGAGACTTAGACTAGTAAATTGCTTTTATGCGCGTAAGGCTTCGGATGGTGGCGTGGGAGACACGGGGTTAGACTGGTTCAGGCAATGGAAGCCCTACGTCCAGTATCGAGGCAGCTCGTGTTGCCCACGCGGGGTTCTGTAGTAGGGGTTACAGAAGGGCGAGAGAGGGAACTGGTCCCAGGTCTCTTGAGTGCGCTTGTGCTCTAAGGGAGTGTGAGGGTGTTATGTTGGCTTGAGAGAGAGAGAGTTCAAGTCCCCGTCTCCGGACCCCCAGTCCTCGTTTTATAGCGCAAGAAGGAGCTCGGGGTTACAGGTGAGCCGGGCATCCAGTGGAGAGGTAGAAAGGATAAGTGTGGCGGATCCACTTCGGATCTACTTGGTTAAACATGATTTAGCCGCCTGGTACGTGATGCTCATGCCTAAGTCGAGTAAACACGAAGTGGTGTCGGATTTCCTCCGATTTAACCACTTGAACAGGACCATTTTAGCAGACTCACACGAAGGTGAGCGGTTCCAGAGAGTACGACAAGTCCATCGAGTTAACAACTTAACCACTTAGTTTGGTTATGAAATAAACATCAGAGTTTTACAGGGTTTTCAGAGAGACAAAAGAAAGTAAAACCACTAGCGGAAGCAACGTCGGGGTCGGACGTCCGGGTGAGGCCAGCCGGGACATCACTGGTCCCTCTCCTCGCCATCCGAGGAGGGATCCCACTCGACCGTCCAACCCGGAGGGAGCTGGGGCGGCCAAGTGCCAGCAGGAGAAGGGTCGGGAGCAGCAACTTCACCTGAAAAACAGGAGCCACAACAAGGCTGAGCTACTAAGCTCAACAAGACTTAACTGACAGGAGTAAAGCTACTCCACACTTCTAGATATGCAGGGCTTTGGCTGAGAGGTTCGGTTGCCAAAAGCACTAAGTAAAACCCTATTTTCAAGTTTTAGCTCCGGTTCTAAGTTCATTAACCGGTCTAGGTTTTGCAACCTATTCTAAGCAATCATAGAACCAATCAAGGTATGTATATATATCAACAAAACCATGTCATCATCAGATTCCTCATTTACTCAGGGTGACATAGCGATCAAGCAGTCTCAAACTGTGAGAGGCAGACGAATCGATTCGAGTTCTTTAACCATGCATGGTGAACCTAACCTCACGACATCCGCGCACCCGGAGGTCGCTTCCTGTGTCGGCCTTCCCCATCAATCCCCTAACCTGTGTCGGGCCCATCTCCTTTGGTGCAAGGTTCCACAGACCCGGCCTCTGCGTTCTATGACCACGCTTGCCACCACGTGCGACAACCAGCAGGGGAAACTTCGTTCCAAGAACAATGGGGCGACCGCTCACGTTCAGGTTCAATCCGGTACTCGGCTTCCTCATCCCATACTAAGTATGAGGTATGTACTTTCAACACTTGATCACAAACACCACCACTGTCGGGCCTTAGCAAGTTTTCATAGACAGACGGGGTGATCATCCGACCACCAAAGAGTTACCCAAAACCCTGCCCCGTCCATCGTCCTTACAGTTGTAACAGAAGGGTATACATCCAACTCCTACAACTCGCGAGTGACAGGAAATCACTCGACTTTTACCACTTCCTATTTAAGCAAGCAGCTACTCGGTCCAACAGCTAGTGTTCAGATCATGGGAAACTAAGTCATGCATCTAGGGTTTCAAACAACTCCTATACGTAAATGCACAAGCATGTTTTAAGGAAGGCATGCGCAAGTTTGGAGAACATCATGGTTTTTCATGCAACTGGGGCTTGCCTTCGAGCAAGGAGGAAGAGAACTGCTCGACTTCGGGGGCGGCTTCGGCTTCAGCGGGCAGGAGCTCAGCTACACCGTCGTCTTCTGGCGCCGGGTGCAGCTCGTAGAAGCCGTCGGCGAGGCGCAGCTCTACACGAATGCAATGCATTAGTTAGTATAGACGGTTATTTCAACAGCAACACTTGCAAGTCTGAGCCCAGAAACTCGCGACAAAAAGCAGGAGGGTGGAAAGGTTCAAGGGAGCTGGTAGAGATCAAGAGGTAAGGGTCCGAGAAAGGAACTTGTGATCTGATCCTTAAACTAGAGGATTTGGTATGCTAGGGATCCTCAGACTCAACGCTGAAGGGTTCCCAAGTTTTACACATACACCCTCGGTTTGAGGAAAAAGGTCACAGCCGAGCCCTCGGGCGAGGCGGATAAGGGTCGGCGGAACAGATAGGGTCGGGCGAGACGGAACCGGGGTCGGGCGGATAAGAGGGGTCGGGCGAAGCGGACAGGGGTCGGATGAGGCGGATCAGAGGTCGGCAGCTTACCTTCTTCCTACAAGGAAAGCTTGGGGTCGGGAAGAAGCAGACTTGGGCGGAGGGGCTAAGGTGTTGAACAACGGCTAGGTCCGGCAGTGCTCCGGCGGCAGCGGTGCTTCTTGTGGATCACAAGTGAGCTCTGACGCAGCACGGGGGAGCAAGCGGCTGGGTGGCTTGTGGAAAACGGAGTGGAGCGGAGAGGAGAGTTCCTCAAGAACTTAGTGTGTGGCACTGGGAGCTCGAGCAGGGAGCAAGAGAAATGGCGGAACGCAGCAATGGCGGAGGGAACTCCGACGGGGCTCGTGCATTCCCTTTTATAGTGGCTGGGAAGGGAGAAGGGAAGCGGCGCGGGAGTGAGAAGGGGAGCGGCGCGAAGACCGGGGAAGAACAATGGAGTGCTCTGCCTGGGCGGCGATTGAGCGACGAGGGCGGTGGTGCAGGACTTCGGGGATGACGCCAGCGGTCATTGGGCTCTGGCGTCAGGGCGGCGCAGGAGCGGGTATGCCGGTGGTTGAGATTTGGCGGAGGCGGGCGTCGTCGTGCGGTAGATTTGATGGAAGTGACCGGTTTAACGGCGCTAGAATCGAGGGCGCACAGGTGAGAAGACAAGCAGCCGTGGGCGCGTGGGCGAGCGCGGAGCAACAGATTGTCGGGCGGCTTCTGACAGGGCGGGGAAAGGAGCTGTCGCTGCCGTGGTCGGGGTTGGCGAAGGAGGAATCGTCGGGTAGCGAAGACCAGGCGGCGCGACTATGTCGAAGTGACGGAAAATACGGGCGACATCAGGCTCTATGACCGGGATCTGGAGATGTGATGATGGGCGCGGGAGGCGAGGCGTTGCAGAAAGGTTATAGAGGGGCTTCCGCTGCAATTGGGGAAGGGGGCGCGAGAATCCATTCGGTCGCGACCAGAGACGAGGTGGAGCGGCGGGCGTCGGAGAAGTTGAGCCACGCGGCGGGGAGACTCTTAAGCGGGCATGCAACTCGAGTGCGCCTGTCGTGGAAGATCTGGGGGAAAAAGATCTCGTGGGTCCACCGGTCAGATAGAACGGACGTTTTGGGAAGGACTGAGAAGGATCCGACGGTGAGCTGGGTTTGGCGGGGTCGGAACTGGAGCGAAGCGGGAAGGGGTCGGGTCTCAGGGGTCGGGACCGGTCGGGAGGTTGAACACTTAGGCTCGGAAAACTAGACAGGTGATCAGGGGCTCGGATTAAGATTAACTGGGAAGATTTGGGGCCGGTCGTCACAATAAGCTAAAGAGAAAACATAATACATGGGGAAGGTCCCTAGGCCGCCACTCTTGCTCCGGCCTTCGGTCCCTGTCAACACGTTCGGCGCGGGAGGGCGATTCCTTCCCGATCTTGTCGAAGATCTCCCTAGTCGTCGTCACCGTCGAGCGTGATGATGATCCTCAGCCTCAGCATCCGTGCCCGCCAGGGAGGAAGCCCGATTCTGTTGCCCCGCCGATTACCGTAAGACCCGGACGTCGCATCCCTGAGACTGCCGTTGGGCGCACGGGGCGCGAGAGCGAGCGGTGCGCCCTCCTGTGTCGTTCGGCGTAGCTCATGAGTACTTTGTGACGAATCAGAAGGAGCCGCGGCCATTGCAGTCCGCGCCGCATGGCCGTGCACCGGTATTCGTGACCGGTTACGTTGGGGACGCCGCTCCCTTTTGGCTTGACAGGGCCGCGGCGCATTTATGGCGAGGTCGATAGGGGGACCCATGAGATCGTTATCCCGATCCTCTAGTCCGCGCCCGAGGGGAATATCCGTCTCGTGAACCCGAGTGAGTCCGACCCCCGCGTCCAGGGTCGGGCGAGGCGGAGTTTCTATGGTGGGGGTCAGGCGCTGCCGACCCCGGTTGGGCGAGGAGGAACCTTGCGGTGAGGGGTCGGGCGCTCCCGACCCTGGGACCGCGGTCGGGCGAGGCGGAGTCCCTCCATCGAGGGGTCGGGATTGTCCGACCCCAGGGCCCTGGGTCGGGCGAGATGGAGTTGGATGTTCTCTGCCTTCACTGGGTCGGATGTAATCGTAATTACCGTAGGTGGGCCTGGGCCTTCATGACTGTCGCTTTAAGCGATATTAGGAGGTCATTAATATTTCCCCCCAACACATACTATTCCACATCAGCGTGTCACGTGCAATGTGGCTTGGGCCATTTCGGAGATTCGGCCCACTGAGGTAGGTGCGCAGCGTGCGGGGAACACTAAGCGTTTTAGTTCCACCTCGGCTTCGCAAGGAAATAAACACCTACTTAAATACTTGGTCACCATCGCCTCTCTCAAAGTCACATGGATCCTCCTGTCTCATCTTGTGGCTTAGGCCGCAATGTCTCGTGCCACTGCGACTGGTCCATGTGCCATGCTGCTCGTAGTGCTTCGCGCGCTCGCAGATGGGCCCACGATCGGACGCGTTGCATGAGTTCGTGTGCGAGCCCAAAATTTTTTCTCCTGGTGACTTTAGTAGGCCTCACTTGTCGAAGACAGCAAAACGTGTGCCATCCCAAATATTTTGATCCTAGCGACTCTAGTGGGTCCCACCTGTTGGGTACACAGGAGATTACGTTTTCTCCTGGTGACTTCGTTGGGTCCCACATGTTGGAGGCACAAGGGATTACATTTTCATAGATAGGAGACATAAATTGGTACTGTTTTCGATTGAAAAGTGAATTTTCCTTTGTATTTAAATGTGGTTTAGGCAAATGTGTGGAGTTTTGAACTCGTGATTTGTTTTCACAATGTTCACTTTCAAATCCAACCTATCTACAAATTTTTATAAAATTATAGAGTGAATTTGTTCATGAATGTGGTTGGAAGATGACTACATGACCAATGACATATGGACCTTCAAGTCAAATTCAAGGTGAGAGGATCGTGTGCAGGTGTCTGTCCTTTTAAGCATTCCATCATAAATTTTATATGCAGATGTGTGTGAGGTGTGTCTAGACACAAAAGCTCATTGCCAAAATACAACTTCATTGGAGAGTTAGAAATTATTGTATGAACTGCTAAGATGTTTTCTTAATAATGTACAAAATCAAACATGAGAAACATAACGCAGTGGATTCCATGAGATAGAGAAACTTTTTCTAAGAAGTTAGAAAAAAGAACCACCTGATTTGGACAACAAATGAGAAATCTATACATGTTTAAAGTTTTCATTATGAATCAAAATAGAAAATATCCATGAATTGATGAAGAACTCACCAAGACCTGTGCGCCGACAGGTCGGACCTGCATGTCAACCGCATAGATGAAAGCGAAAACAAGGAATGCACCTCTTCGTCAGCACGTCGCATCCCGTGCGGCCTGGGCCGTTTCGGAGATTTGGCCCATTGAGGTAGGCGCGAGGCGTGCGGGGAACGCTTTGCATTTTAGTCCCACCTCGCTTTCATAAGGAGAAAAACACCTGCTTAAATACTTGGTCGCTGGTGTCTCTCTCGAACTCATGTACGTTCTCCTCCGTCTCCCCTTGTGGCTTAGGCCGCAACGTCTCGTGCCACTGCCACTGGACCATGGGCCATGCTGCTCATAGTACTACGCGCGCTCACAGCTAGGCCCACGACCGGATACGTTGCATGAGTTTGTGTGCGAGCCCAAAATGTTTTCTCCTAGTGACTTTAGTGGGCCCCACTTGTCGGAGACGTGAAAATGTGTGCCATCCCAAAGATTTTCATCCTGGTGACTCCAGTGGGTTCCACCTATCGGTGATCCAGGAGATTATGTTTTGTCCTAGTGACTTCGGTGGTCCCACCTGTTGGAGGCACAAGAGATTACATTTTCATAGAGAGGAGCCATAAATTGCTACTGTTTTTGATTGAAAAGTGAACTATCCTTTGCATTTCAATATGTTTTAGGCATTTGTGTGGAGTTATGGACTCAAGATTTGTTTTCACATTGTTCATTTTCAAATCCAACCTATCTACAAATTTTTAAAAATTATGAAGTGAATTTTTTCATGAATGTGGTTGGAAGGTGACTACATGACCGATGCCATATGGTCTTTCAAGTCAAATTCAAGGCGAGTGGGACGTGTCAAAGTGTTGGTCCTTTTAAACATTCCATCATAATTTCTATATGCAGATGTGTGTGAGGTGTGCCTAGACACAAAAGCTCATTGCCAAATGCAACTTCATTGGAGTGTTTGAAATTCTAAGACATTTTTCTAATAAAGTACAAAATCAAACTCGAGAAACACGAGGCAATGGATTCCATGAGATAGATAAACTTTTTCTAAGAAGTTAGAAAAAAGAATCAACTGATTTGGACAACAAATGGGAAATCTATACATGTTTTAATTTTTCATCATGAATCAAAATACAAAATAAAAAGATCCATGAAAAACTGATGGAGAACTGACCAAGATCCGGTGCAATGTGGTGTCGTCAGCGCGTAGTGTCCCGTGCGATGTGTTGTCATCAGCGCATCGCGTCCCTTGCGTGTGGTGGGCCCCATATGTTTGTGGCTTTTGGATGGAAACAACTGCCGTGTCCCCACATTCCATAAGAAGCTGATCCGCCTTGCCTATTTGCCATCTCCCCTAAAACAACCCATCATAACATGGGTTTTCTTCTGCCTCCCCTTGCCAGGTGTCGTTGTCAAGATTTGCGGATCAAGACTTAGACTAGTAAATTTCTTTTATGCGCGTAAGGCTTCGGATGGTGGCGTGGGAGACATGGGGTTAGACTGGTTCGGGCAAAGGAACGCCCTACGTCCAGTATCGAGGATGCTCGTGTTACCCACGCGGGGTTCTGTAGTAGGAGTTACAGGAGTGCAAGAGAGGGAGCTGATCCTAGGTCTCTTGAGAGTGCAATGGTGCTCTAAGTGGGTGTGAGTGTGTTCTGCTTGCTTGAGAGAGTCCCCCGTCTCAGGACCCCCGGTCCTCCTTTTATAGCGCAAGGGGGAGCTCGGGGTTATAGATGAGGCAGGCCTGAGGAGAAGTAAAAAGAGATAAGCTAAGTAAAATATGACATAAGGAGAGGGACCCGGGCCGCCGCTCCTCGCTCCGGCCTCCAGCCCCTGTCAGCGCGGCAGTCGAGGGAAGGTGATTTTGTTGGAGGTATGCCCTAGAGGCAATCATAGAGATGATGATATTCCATTTGTATCCATGATTTGTATATTGTGTTCATTGAATATCCATTAAAGGCTACTTGAATTGATTTGCAATTATGTGAATTGTATGTGAAACTCTTTACTTGTATGGTTATTCTAAAGTTGTCCCTAGTCGGAGTTCATGTGAGGACACACATGAATATTAGACTAGCACATGTATTAGTTGATGACTATGTTTCACAAGTCATGGACATGGAGATGTTGAACTAATAATGTGGACACATGTGGAGACATGTGCTAGGACTGACCCAACACGAGAAGTAGTTCTCTCTTTAAACAACATATACGCTTTGTCCTTAGACCTGAGATTGTCGCATGTATTCAAGATGTGGATCGACCTACTTAGGGGCTATCAAACGCTACGCCGTAACAGGGTAGTTATAAAGGTAGCTTTCGGGTTTGTCAAGAAGTATGCTATGAGACATGGTCAATCAAGATGGGATTTGCCCCTCTCTGATTCAGAGTGATATCTCTAGGCCCCTCGAGTGATCGGATCCGAAAATGCATGGCCATGCTACGTACGGTTAAGATTTAACCTACAAAGGGATTCCGAATCACAGGATCGAGAAAGAGCGGTCGGCTTGAAGCTAGACCAAATATCGTGAGGCAAAGGGAATAGCATGTATATTATGTTGTGATGGTTCGTCTGATATGATCTTCGTGTGCGTATAGGAGTTGGCACGTCTTGCTAGAGGCCGTTACCGACTATTGGGCCGAGTAGGAGTACTCGGGCCATGTCTATACGTATCCGAACCCATAGGGTCACACACTTAAGGGGCTAGAAGCCCAATTCGGATCTGATCCGAGTTGGATTAGGTTTAGAAGTACTAATGGGCCTCAAACCCAGAGGCCCGTTAGGAACCTCTATAAATAGAGGGGTGGGGCGCCCTAGGGTTTACACCTTTTTGGCGAAACACATCTGCCGCGCCTCCCACGCCCTTGCCTGTTGCAACTCGTGGATCTAGCAGTCCGGCTTGCGACGCTTCCTCCCTGCACATGTGGATACCTTGGAGGTGTTGCGCCTGCAGCACTTGGACGAGCCGCCGACGAGCCACGACGAGCTGCCGACGAGCCACGACGAGCCGACGATGAGCCGCGGCACGAGGGCGATCTTGCTGCACGTGGACGAGCTGCTGAAGAGCTGCTGGACATTGACGTGATCGACTACGTACGACTACGTTGATTGACTACGTACGACTACGTTGGTTGTCTTCACTACATCGACACAAATCTACATCTTCTGCACCAGTAGTGCGTCGAGTGGTAATCCCGTGATCCTTATACGGCAGTTCTTCCTAGTTTTACGCGGTAGAAATTTTGATTTGCGCTAGTGTAGCCTACCTTGTATCCCAACAAGAGGGACTGGTACAATATCAGGTAGATGCTCGGCAGCGATAGGGGTTAGTGATGACGATAGGGTAGCAAGGAACAACTGGCTTGGTGCTCTTAACAATGCAGATAAGGTGGCTAGAGGCCGCACGACGCACTCGGCTTCGACCCGTCCCAGCACCTAGGGGTTAGGGCATGGCGGCAGGTGGAGGCGGTGCGACATCTTTCCTAATAAGGTTGAGCTCTAGGATCACAGTAAAGGGATATGTATGGTGTGTAATTGTGGAAGCAAGGCTTGGAATAGGTTTAGATGGCTCTAAGATATTTTTAGAAATTTTCCTAGGATTTTTGGAATTGAGATGGGCAAGACTTGGATTTCTAGCTGCATTTATAAAGGGTTTTTCTATTAGATGAGAGGAGAGTATTTTGGAAAAGGGCTCTAACGACATGAACAATGGAAAAGAAAGGCATGGATACGTTTGGAATGGTACTTAGTATTTTTGGAAATTTTTGGGAAGGTGGAAGGGCTTAAAGTAGAAGTTTGTGTGCACTCACTGGGTGTACCTAGCAATTTCAGATAGACGACGCAAGGGATGGGGTTCCCTGGTTATTGTGGCATGGACCCATGGTCCATGGGCTGTGGACCAAGGCACGATTGAGAGGGTGGTTTAAGTGCACCATGTGCACAGAGGGAGGAGGGGAGTAGGGTGGACGGAGTTGGGCCCATCCATCAGGCTGAGTGAGAGAGGGAGATGACGGCGGCAGGGATGGAGGGGAGATGGTGTGTGCCGGTTTGGCCGGCGGGGCCGGGCGGCACCGCCGAGTGCCATTAGCACCACTGGGCAGGGCGCCGAAATTACGCTGGATCGGCGATTCCGGTAGTCGCCTGCCCTTTGGTTGGCACCGGGAGGTAGAGAAGGGCGAGGCGAGTCGGGTGGGAAGGTTGTGGAGTGGAAGAGGGGAGAGAAAGGGTGTAGCCGCATGGAGAGTTGGAGCTTAAGCTCCTTGGCTCGATGTGCCTGGGAAAGGGTGGGGCAGGCCACCTTTTATAGGCCGAAGTAACACGCGGGGAGCGGCCACGTCGCTGGGAGGAATGTGGCACTAGCGTGGCAAATGGATGAGGCCAGCCGGGGGAAAGTCTCGGCGGTCGGCATTGATGGCAGGCGGTGGGTGTCAGGCGGTGGCATAGGGTGGATGGGGTAGCAAGAGGGGGACGGGATAAGGGAGAGGAGGAGGAGGAGCCTCCTTGGTGGTGAAAGAAGGGAAGACGGATGCACAGATGGCCAGTGGAGTGGGTGAGGATCGAGTGGTAATGTGGCAGGGTGTTAGGGGGGATGAGGAGATAAGGGAGAGGGGAGTGAGTACATGGGCACCCGTGAAGTGAAGGGAAGGCGCACCTACTGTGTCGGCCGGCGTGGCGACACAGTAAAAAAAGGGTAGCTACAAAGTGAAGACGGCACGGCGGCGGACGGGTTGCTGGTAGTGGCGCTAGCGTTAGTGGGAGGAAGGGGAAGGAGGGAGCGGCGCCGGGTTGGGCCAACTGGGCTGTAGTGCTGGGCCGAGGCAGGGATGGTGAAGTTGGGCCGAAGGGGTAACTGGGCTGACTCGGCGTGGGAAGGAGGTAGAGGTGGGCCAGGCGGAATGGAAGGATGGGCCGAATTGAAGGTTGTTGGCCCATTTAGCATTTGAAGGGTTTTTCATTTGATGGGCCGAATTGGATGGAGTTTTGATTTCAAATTTGAGGGAGATTTGGGGTGTGAGCTTGAGGGGGACATGAAAATGGAACCTTTCAAAAGGTTTTGGGGTTCATGAGTGTTTGAATATTTCTAGGTTTCAGATGGCAGTGTTATGGAGGTCAGAATGGAATTAATATTCAAATTCATAGGTATTTAAGAGAAAGAATTTAGGGAAATATTTTCCTAATGTTTTAGAGATTTCAAGGATTTCATGATAGAGGGTTTGGTATAGATTGAGTCAAGGATTTGAATAGCATTCGGAAGTAATTTGGAATAGGGTTCGGACGGGTTTAATATTTGAATAAAATTCAAATATTAATCTTGGAAGAGTTTTATCAGGAGAAATATTTCTAGACCAATCAAATGCAACACATATGCTCCAATTTATGCAAGGTTTATTTGTAAAAAGAGTTTTGAATATTTGGGAGAAAGGAAGTATATTATATTTAAAGAAAAAATTTGAAAAGCCCGTATTTTTGAATGCTCTAAAAGCGGGATGTTACAACTAAGTACTCCCTCCGTTTCAAATTGTAGGTCATTTTGACTTTTCTAGGTACATAGTTTTTGTTATGCACTTAGATATAGTATATATCTAGATGCATAATAATATCTATGAATCTAGAAAAGTGAAAACGACATACAATTTGGAATGGAGGGAGTAGCATATATAGTCGATTATGTACATGGAAACTTGTTTAGATGGCTGGGTCAAACTAAATGTTGACGGGGCTTTCAAGATTCAAACGGGCAAGGCAAGCATTGGTGGTATTGTCAGGGATCATAGAGGACAGGTAATCCTATCTTTCTGGCAAGTCCTTTCAGATTGCTCTTCGGCAGAACAGGTGGAAGCGATTGCTTTCCTTGAGGGTTTGAAACTTACTGCAGAATGGGTTAGAAACCCTGTTATTCTTGAATCAGATTGTGCATCAGTTATAGCTTCCCTTACATCTGAACAAGAGGGAAGATCACACATAATGCACATAATAAAAGAGATAAAAACTTGTGTTCCTTTGATCACGGAGGTGAAGTTTAAAAAGATTGAAAAGAGAGTGCTATGTCTCATGAGTTAGCTCAGTTGGCAAAAAGAACATTTCATAGTGCCGTTTGGAGAGGTAATGCTCCAGCATGTGTAAGCGAGCTACTCGCATCTGATTGTAGTCCCATGATTGATTAATATAAGCACTCTTTTTTGCAAAAAAAAAGTAATACTACTTTTGGTCAAATAAGCTTCGTTTTGGACAGAAGTAGGACTAAGCGAAAACAAGCTAGGTTGTCTTAACGACAAGTAAAGATGACTGGGGGAGTAATTTAACATTCGTTCAAACATTAATTCGCCAGTAAAAGCTATTACATTTGTTCAAACATCTGTTTATCTGTTTAGGTACTCATGCTATGCCAGCTGATCATGGACGTTCCCATGTTTAATGGCGCTTCCTAATCACTAATCAGTTGCGGCGATTTCGTTAAAAATAATAATCGCGGGATCCATCTATATGACTATATCTATCATGCATGCATCTCCATCACAGTTTTTGTTTGGAGTTGATGCATATCACCATCACATGAGGTACGGTGGCCGGATGGAATACGCTGGATTGGTCTCGAGTGTCGGCTGAGCTAGACTACACGCCCACAAATACGAGTATGGGCTGGATCATCCAGTCGAGCAGACGTACGAATGGGCCAATACATAACGTACGTCGAAACCGACAGTACGTACGGTACGCAATAAACTGATAACTGCCTTGCAAGGCATGGCGAGCAATTGAAGGTAATGCCACATTGATGCGATTGCCGGACGGGAATTACGTACTATACTAGCAGTGCTAATTACTGTTTCTCTAACACACACAAGAGATTGAAGACTCGCTGAATGCGATTCTACAATCGAATGAGAGCCAGGGAGATTGGATGGACCACCACATGTCCACACTCCACGAGTACACGAGACCACAACAACCTTCGGCCACATCCCCAACCTCTGGATTACGCGGAGTAGATAACACCTCAGTTCCCCCACAGAAACCACGAGTACTGTTGAGACTTGAGAGTCGATCGTACGTTGATCGACTCTCAAGTCTGAATAGTTGGAGACGACGACATATGCACGATTTATTAGCAACCATCATGTTCCAAACCAAAACGATTTGCCATCCCGGCTAAGAGTGCACAGGGTTTTTGTTGCGGAGTGGTCGGGCGGGACAGCAGACGGTGGGCGTTGGGACGTTGGTACTTGCAGGCTTGCAGCAAAGTTGACTATTGGGCCGAGTAGGAGTACTCGGGCCATGTCTATACGTATCCGAACCCATAGGGTCACACACTTAAGGGGCTGGAAGCCCATTTCGGATCTGATCCGAGTTGGATTAGGTTTAGAAGTACTAATGGGCCTCAGACCTAGAGGCCCGTCAGGAACCTCTATAAATAGAGGGGTGGGGGCGCCCTAGGGTTTACACCTTTTGGCGAAACACACCTGCCGCGCCTCCCACGCTCTCGCCTATTGCAACTCGCGGATCTAGCAGTCCGGCTTGCGACGCTTCCTCCCTGCACGTGTGGATACCTTGGAGGTGTTGCGCCTGCAGCACTTGGACGAGCCATCGATGAGCCGTCGACAAGCCACGACGAGCCGACGACGAGCCGCGGCACCGGAGGCGATCTTGCTGCACGTGGACGAGCTGCTGAGGAGCTGCTGGACGTGACGTGATCGACTACGTACGACTACGTGATCGTCTTCACTGCATCGACGCATATCTACATCTTCCGCACCAGTAGTGCGTCGAGTGGTAATCCCGTGATCCTTATACGGCAGTTCTTCCTGGTTATACGCGGTAGAAATTTTGATTTGCGCTAGTGTAGCCTACCTCGTATCCCGACAGATTTCTTCCAGATCATGTCGTCGATCTCCCCGGTCGCCGTTGCTACCAAGCACGATGATGATGTTCAGCCTTGGCATCTGTGTCCGCTAGAGAGGATGGCCGATTCTGTTACCCCGCTGATCACCCGTGAGACGCGGACGTCGCATCTCTGTCATCGGGAGCGCGGGGCACGAGAACGAGCGGAACGCCCTCCTGTCCCGTTCAGCACGGGCCATGAGTATCCTCTGACAAATCAGAGGGAGCCGCGGCCACTGCAGCTCACGCCGCACGGTCGCGCATGGATATTTGTGACAGGTTACGTTGGGGGCGCCACCCTCTTTCTGCATGCCAGGGCCGTGGCGCATTTATGGTGAGGCCGATAGGGGGACCCATGAGATCAGCACCCTGATCCTCCGATCTGCGCCTGCGGCGGATATTCGTCTTGTGGACCCAAATGAATCCGACCCCCGCACCCAGGGTCGGGCGAGGCGGAGTTTTGTGGCGGGGGTCGGGCACTCCCGACCCCGATCCCCTGGGTCGGGCGAGGCGGAGTTTAGTCTCCAAGGGGTCGGGAACGTCCGACCCCGGGACTCCGGGTCGGGCGAGGCGGAACGTGGTCTCTCCTTCCCATATTGGGCTGGCGGCAATCTTGCCATCTTAGGTGGGCCTGGGCCTTTACGTTTCATTGATTCCACGGGCTGGAGGAGATCGTTAATATTTCCCCCCAACAGTAGCCCCCGAGCCTGTGGTGGAGCGGGAATGCTCCTCCAGAGGCTGCTGTTATCGCCGGTATGGGATCCTCGCGGTTGATCCGGGACAGGGGGAGTTGTTCGGATGGCTTGATTGAGGGGATTGATTGGGCGACTCATCCTATGCGCTACTCAGTGTGGGGGGACTTCTTGTCGTTCCCTTCCGTCTACGAGCCTTAAGTTGAGACCACCCGCGTGGCCTTAGGTTGCGAGGCCAGCCCCTGAGCCCCCGCGCATTGCAGGGGACTGGTCGGAGGTTTGGTCAACTTTTTGTTCATTCCCCCTCAAGTGTCTATTCGCTAGGACAGAGGGGGCGAGCCGTGCCACGCTATCCTCGTCGGACAAACTGTTGTGCTCTTTGAGCTATTAACGGGTCGATTCGAGTGGGATCCTGGTCCCCGTTTGGGGGGTCCGGCTTGGGCCAAGCTGGTGGCGTACCCCAGGCTCCGGCCGGCCAGTTCATATAGGTCCCGAGTCCGTTCGGTCGAATCCGGGGGCTCGTTGCCTTTCTTCAGGGAAAAACCATGAACTTTGATGCCGGTCCGGACTCGAATGTGAGCTTGAGACACCCGGGGTTGTCGCGCGCCAGGGTGATGGTTGCTAGCGGACCCATCCCTTCTCACCCCTCGCTCAGGGGTATCCTGAGGTGACTGTCGAACCCGCGGCGGGCCAGCCTTTGAACCTCTGGATCATAATGGGCCGTAGGGGCATTTTCAGCCCGTATCCCTCTTTACCTTTCGATGGGCCTTGGGCTGAATCGTAGCGGATGTCGCGTCTTGGGCCGAACGTGGGGGACGTCGTGTGCGTGTCTTCCGGGAGACGAAGTTGCGGAGGGTGTCAACCCGCGAATCGAGGGGGGAGAGGATGTTTCTGCTGCAGATCGTGCGCGCGGTTTCCAAAAAGAGAGCGGGCGTGACGGGAGCGTACCTGGCGCCGCATTTATTGCGACAAGGGCGTCAGTTCTGCTTCCCTCGTGCCTTCCCTATAAAATGAGGGCTTTGCCTCGCTGGTTCCGCCCGCCATTTGCTTTCGAGTCTTTTCTCCTTCCTCGCACACCCTCAGCTCATCTACGCCCGCTTCGTCTTCCTTCGCTCAGCGCCGTGCCCTTTCTCCCCATCCCCCATCGAGTTCCTCCTTCTCCGGCGATGGGATCCTGGGCGATTTCCCACTTCAACTCCTCCCGCGCCGAAGGCCTAGTGAGGAAGGGCCTCCTCTGCGAGAGGGCGGAGGTGGGCGAGTGGAAGCTTCTGGGGTCGGAGTAGGCGCCGGCGCCACCCGCCGGCTACATCGTCTCCTTCGCCCACTTCCACGAGAGGGGGTTCGCGACTCCGCCGTGCCTCTTCTTCCGCGGGCTCCTGCATTATTATGGGCTTGAGTGCAGCACCTCAACCCCAACGGGATCCAGCACATCGCGGCGTTTGTCGCGCTGTGCGAGAGGTTCCTGGGCATGGAGCCCAACTTCTCGCTGTGGAAGTATTTCTTCACGGTTAGCCTATACCAGAAGGTGGAGAAGAAGGGGAGCCAGCAGCGGTCTCCCCCATTGCCGATAGGGTGCGCTGGAATCCACCTTCGCCATACTCGCTCCAAGGAATACATGCCGATGAAGACCACAACGTTCGACAAGGGGTGGCACAATCAATGGTTCTACGCAAGGAACTACTTGAACTGGAGTGCCTGTGCGGGCAGATGGGTCTGGCGCATGAAGAGTTGGCACCCCTTGCAGGTGCAGACCACATGGGTGGCGTGAGCGACCGCTGTCGGCCAGTAGAAACCTTGCCGGAAGGCGTTGCCAACGAGGGTTCTTGGCACGGCGTGATGGCCGCAGGCTCTAGCATGGATGTCTTGAATCAGCGCCTTTCCCTGCTCGATCGGGATGCAGCGCTGGAGGATACCGGTGTGGCTTCTCTTGTAGAGCTCTTGGTCGACGATGACGAAGGATTTGGCGCGACGCGCAATCCTACGTGCCTCCGTTTTGTTCACCGGGAGTGTGTCACGGACGAGGTAGTCGAGGCACGGGGCTCTCCAATCGGGCGGGGGGTCGGCCCCCGCCGCGGGGTCTGCAGTTTTCCATGACCACGGGGTCGGAGGGGTCGGCTTTCGAGACTGAGGTAGGTTAAGTGATGCTGACTCTGTCAGGGCCAACGCCCGAGCCTAGGACAGGTGGCGTGCTGTCGACCTTTCCTGGGTCGGGGCCTGAGTCCAGAGCCGGTGGCGCATCGCCGACCCTCTCCGGCTCTTGGTAATGGATTGAGGGCTTGAACTAGTCGCTGACGAAGACACTGTCGGGTACGGGCTTTCGGCTGGACGCTGCCTTTGCCAGCTCATTGGCTGCCTCGTTGAAGCGCCTTGCGCCGTGGTTGAGCTCCAGCCCGTTGAACTTGTCTTCAAGCTTCCGAACTTCGTTGCAGCAGGCTGCCATCTTGGGGTCGTGGCAGCTCCACTCCTTCATGACTTGTTCGACGACTAGCTGAGAGTCGCCCTGGATGTCTAGCCGACGGATGCCCAACTCAATGGCGATGCGAAGCCCGCTGAGGAGGGCCTCGTACTCGGCGACGTTATTGGACGCAGGGAAATGGAGGCGGATAATGTACCTGATGCGCACGCCTAGAGGAGAGACGAAGACGAGGCCCGCTCCGGCACGGGCCCTCATCAACGATCCGTCGAAGTACATTATCCAGTACTCCTGCTCCTCCGGCGCCGATGGTGTTTGGGTCTCCGTCCACTCTGCTACAAAATCGGCGAGTACCTGGGATTTGATGGCGGTGCGGGGGGCGTAGGTGATGCCCTGGTCCATGAGCTCGAGCGCCCACTTCGCGATCCGTCCCGTGGTGTCCTGGTTCTGGATCACTTCGCCGAGTGGGAACGACGAAACAACCGTTACCGGGTGGGAGGTGAAGTAGTGGCGCAGCTTCCTCTTCGTGATGAGGACAGCGTAGATGAGCTTCTGGATCTGCGGGTAGCGCGCCTTGGACTCGAACAAGACTTCGCTGACGAAATACACTGGGCGTTGCACCTTGAGGGTGTGTCCCTCCTCTTCTCATTCCACCACTAGGGTCGCGCTAACCACCTGGGTGGTCGCTGCAATGTAGAGCAGGAGGGGCTCGCCGTCGGTCGGCGGGACTAGGATCGGGGCCTTCGTCAGGAGGTCCTTGAGTCGATCAAGTGCCTCCTGGGCCTCGACGGTCCATTCGAAGCAGTCGGTCTTCTTTAGGAGTCGATTGAGAGGGAGCCCCTGTTCGCCAAGGCGCGAGATGAAGCGACTCAGAGCGGCCAAGCATCCCATGACGCGCTGGACTCCTTTTATATTTCGGATTGGCCCCATGTCGCTGATGGCTGCTATCTTCTCTGGATTGGCTTCGATGCCACGCACGGAGACGATGAAACTTAGTAGCATGCCCCTCGGAACCCCGAAAATGCATTTTTCAGGATTGAGCTTGATACGCTTGTCCCTCAGGCTTTCGAAGGCTAGTTCGAGGTCGGGGATGAGCTGGTCGGCCTTTTTGGATTTGACTACGATGTCGTCGACGTAAGCCTCAACGGTCTGCCCGATGAGGTCCCCAAAACATTTCAGCATGCATCGCTGGAACGTAGCCCCCGCGTTTTTGAGGCCGAATGGCATCTTAACGTAGCAGTAGGGGCCGAAGGGGGTGATGAAAGAGGTAGCGAGCTGGTCGGACTCTTTCATCGCGATCTGATGGTAGCCGAAATACGCATCAAGGAAGCTAAGGGTTTCGCACCCGGCGGTTGAGTCAACTATCTGATCTATACGTGGCAAAGGAAACGGATCCTTTGGGCACGCCTTGTTGAGACCGGTATAATCAACACACATCCTCCATTTCCCATTCTTTTTTCGTACAAGAACAGGATTAGCTAGCCACGCAGGGTGGTACACTTCCTTGATGAATTCGGCCGCCAAAAGCTTTTGGAGCTCCTCGCCGATGGCCTTGCGCCTCTCCTCATCAAAGTGGTGCAGACCTTGCTTCTCTGGCTTGGAGCCGGCCTTCATGTTCAAGGAGTGCTCGGCGACTTCTCTCGGAATGCCGGGCATGTCCGAGGGCTTCCACGTGAAGACGTTGCTGTTCGCACGGTGGAAGTCGACGAGCGTGCTTTCCTATTTGGGAGATAGGGTAGCGCCAATCCGCACGGTCCGGCTGTCGGAGCTGCTGGGGTCGAGGAGGACCTCCTTGATGCCTTCGGTGGCCTCAAAGGAGGTGGTCGACTGCTTGGAGTCGGGCTGGTCCTCGGCGCCTTCTGCGAGTTGGACCGCCAAATCTCCTATGAAGGTGATGGCCGCAGCGTACTCGCAGCATTCCACATCGCACTCGTACGCCTTTTGGAAAGACGTGCCGATGGTGATGACCCCGTTGGGCCCCGGCAGCTTGAGCTTGAGGTAGGTGTAGTTGGGGATGGCCATGAACTTGGCGTAGCACGGCCGCCCCAAGATGGCGTGGTAGGTTTCGCGGAATCCTACCACCACGAAGGTGAGGACCTCCTTCCTGTAGTTGGAAGGGGTCCCGAAAGTGACGGGCAAGTCGATTTGCCCGAGTGGCATTGCCTGTTTCCCCGGCACGACACCGTGGAACGACGCCTTGCTGGGGCGGAGGCGGGAGCGATCAATCCCCATGGCGTCGAGGGTCTCGGCGTAGAGGATGTTGAGGCCGCTGCCTCCGTCCATGAGCACCTTGGTGAGGCGCGTCGTGCCGACGATGGGGTCGACAACGAGAGAGGGTAGCGTCCCGGATGCCGGACGCATCCTGGGTGATCGGACCGGTCGAAGGTGATGGCGGATCCCGACCAGTTGAGGAAGGCCGGCGTCGCAGGCTCAGCCGCATAGACTTCACGACGCTCCAGCTTTTGTTGGCGTTTGGAGTCGGACGCTACCGGGCCGCCGAAGATCATGAAGAAGCCATCCACCTTGGGGAAGCCGTCTTCCTTCTCCTCGTCGCCCTTCTTCTCCTCGTTGGGCTTCCGCTTCCTGTCGCCTTTCACCGGGTTGCCTACGAAGTACCTCTTCATGAGGTTGTAGTACTTGTAAGCGTGTTTTGCGGGGAACTCGTGGTTCGGGAACGGTCCCTTGAGCAGCTTGTCGAAGAAGCCGGGAGTGCCATCTGGAGGCGGCTGTCCTCGCTTGCGCTCAACAGCAGCCACGAGGGGAGCCTCGTGCCGCTGCTTGCCTTTCTTCTTCTGCTGGTGGTTGGAGGTGCCTTCGTCAGCATTCTCCTCCCGCTTAGCCTTGCCCTTGGAGCGGTCGAAGATTGCTCCAACGGCCTCTTCGCCCGAGGCGTAGCTGGTGGCAATGTTGAGGAGCTCCTCCGTGGTTCGCGGGCCTCGGCGCCCCAGCTCGTGGACGAGGGGCCGACAGGAGGTTCCTGCCAGGAAGGCCCCTATGACGTTGGCGTTCGCGACGTTGAAGAGCTCAGTGCGCTTCCTGGAGAAGCGTCGGATGTAGTCCCGGAGGGACTCGTCCGATCCCTGGCGACAGCTCCGGAGATCCCAGGAGTTGCCGGGGCGCGTGTACGTGCCCTGGAAGTTTCCTATGAATATCTCCTTTAGGTCGTTCCAGCAGCGGATCCGATCCGAAGGGATATGTTCCAGCCAGGTTCGTGCCGAGTCGGCTAGAAAGAGTGGAAGGTTACGGATGATGAACAAGTCATCGTCCGCCCCACCGGCCTGACATGCAAGCTGGTAGTTGCTGAGCCAAACCCTGGGGTTCGTCTCCCCCGAGTATTTGGCCACATTCGTCGGTTGCCTGAAGCGCGGTGGAAACGGCGCGTTCAGGATGCGCGCGGAGAAGGCCGGGGGCCCCACCGGGTCCGGGCTCGGGCTACGGTCTTCTTCACTATCGTATCGCCCGCCGCGGTGGACGTGGTAGCCGCGATCTACCCCATCCTCCCTGTCCGCGCGGGAGCACCTCCGCGCGTCCAAGGTGTCACGGGCGTCGCGGATAGGTCTAACACGTCGGTGAACGGATCGAGCCCCGCCCCTTGCGGGCGGTGGTGTCCGTCGAGCGGACGCGGCCTGGTTTGCCCTAGGAGGAGGCTGGTGGACAGACTCCCCCCGCCTCTTTGGGGGCGCATCGGGCGCTGCACTGCTGGTGTTCTACCTGCATCGCCGAGATGTGGAGCTTTCCGCCTACTGAACAGCGGCGCACTCGAGCAGGTTGTGCACCTCTTGGCGTGCCCGTCGCTCCTCGGGCGTCGCCGGCTCGGGGAGTCGCCGGAGTAGGGCTGCCGCGGCAGCGATGTTCTGGCTGGCGCGAGCGAAGAGCTGAGGAAATTCTTCATCCGCGCAAATGCGCTGCTGGACGTCGCGCGCCTTGTCGTGCTCCGCCTTCGTGGTGGGGGCGCTCGACGTCCTGGCGGGGCGCCGCGCACGCCTCTGGCTGCCAAGGTCGCACCGGGGCCTTGCCAAGGGCCCCTGTCATAGCCGCGGCATGCGGTGGGGGAGTCCTCTTCCTCCCTTCGGCGCCGTCGTCGTTGGACCCCTCGGAGTGTATGTCGGCCATGAAGCACTCACGCGAGGGGTGGTGGCTCCCATTGTCGGAGTTGGCGTCTGAGATTGTCCTCGCCACGCCTGCGAGCTCGTTGCTCGCGGGCGACACGAATCATGTACCGTGTCAGGAGGCGACCGTAGGTCACCGTGGCATTGCATAGCCGTAAGAGCCGACCCCCTGGGAAAGGCCCTCCAGCGCGCGCCTGGCCGCTCGCCTCTGTCCGGGCGGCAGCGCCGGGGATGGTGGGACGAGCAGGCAAGATGAGGAGAGGGATCAGCTCGATCCCCTCCCCGGTGGTGAGGAAGTCCAGACTCCCGAAGCGGATCAGGGAGCCTGGAGTGAAGCTGGCGTCGTGGCTAGCCATCTGAAGCTGGAGACGTACGCGCAAAGGTCCCCTACCTGGTGTGCCAACTGTCGTTGTCAAGATTTGCGGATCAAGACTTAGACTAGTAAATTTCTTTTATGCACGTAAGACTTCGGATGGTGGCGTGGGAGACACGGGGTTAGACTGGTTCGGGCAAAGGAACGCCCTATGTCCAGTATCGAGGCTGCTCGTGTTACCCACGCGGGGTTCTGTAGTAGGGGTTACAGGAGTGCGAGAGAGGGAGCTGATCCCAGGTCTCTTGAGAGTGCAATGGTGCTCTAAGTGGGTGTGAGTGTGTTCTGCTTGCTTGAGAGAGTCCCCCGTCTCAGGACCCCTGGTCCTCCTTTTATAGCGCAAGGGGGAGCTCGGGGTTACAGATGAGGCAGGCCTGAGGAGAAGTAAAAAGAGATAAGCTAAGTAAAATATGACATAAGGAGAGGGACCTAGGGCCGCCGCTCCTCGCTCCGGCCTCCGGCCCCTGTTAGCGCGACAGTCGAGAGAAGGCGATTTCTTCCAGATCCTGTCGTCGATCTCCCCGGTCACCGTTGCTGCCAAGCACGATGATGATGTTCAGCCTTGGCATCTGTGTCCGCTGGAGAGGATGGCCGATTCCGTTACCCCGCTGATCACCCGCCATGAGTATCCTGTGACAAATCAGAGGGAGCCGCGGCCACTGCAGCTTGCGCCGCACGGTCGTGCATGGATATTCGTGACAGGTTACGTTGGGGGCACCACCCTCTTTCTGCATGCTAGGTCCGTGGCACATTTATGGTGAGGCTGATAGGGGGACCCACGAGATCAGCACCCTGATCCTCCGATCTGCGCCTGCGGCGGATATTCGTCTTGTGGACCCAAATGAATCCGACCCCCGCACCCAAGGTCGGGCGAGGCGGAGTTTTGTGGCGGGGGTCGGGCGCTCCCGACCCCGGTCCCCTGGGTCAGGCGAGGCGGAGTTTAGTCTCCAAGGGGTCGGGAACGTCCGACCCCGGGACTCCGGGTCGGGCGAGGCGGAACGTGGTCTCTCCTTCCTATATTGGGCCAGCGGCAATCTTGCCATCTTAGGTGGGCCTGGGCCTTTACATTTCGTTGATTCCACGGGCTGGAGGAGATCGTTAATATTTCCCACCAACACCAGGCGCATCACCTTCTTCCCCTCCCATTGCCAGTCGTATCCTTCTCCCACACCTGAAGTGCGACAATGGCGCGCCTTAACCACTTCTCCCGAAGGCAACTGCGCGACGCACGTGGTTGCTTCTCGCGAAGTCCCGCCACCTCAGGGCCATTGTCAAGGCGCAGCCCCTCATCCACCATGGGGCTGAGCTGCCGGCGAGTCATCGAGATGCCGCCCGCCATGGACTTTGACGACGATGTCAAGCATGAAGTCCCAGACGTGCCACGAGGCTTTGAAGGAAGCGTCGCTGCCCTCAGGAACCAAGGGAATGGAGCAGGAGCCTTAGCATCGCGCATCAATGACGAGGTGAGCCAGACCCTTTGTAACACCCAAAATTTTGAATAATTCAAATTCAATAAAATTTGCTCAAATTAGGGTGTCATTTAAATTCTAGGCATTTAAATTCATTTTCTTTAATTAATTAAATTCATCATAGGAGTTAATTGTGCATTCATGCTGGTGCATTTATTTTGATTGCTTGAGTTTGAATCAAATTTTGAATTTCCTAATTTAAATTTGATTTTCCCAAACATTTTTCCTTTCTCCCTCTCTTTTATTTTCTCTTTTACTCTCCTGGGCCGCATCCATCTTTCTCTCCCTTTCTTCTTCTTCTTTTGGCCCAGCTCCTTTTCTCCAACGCCAGCAGCGCCGGTCGGCCCGCTTCCCCTCGCCGGCCCGTCGCTCCTCCTTCCCGGCCCAGCACCCCGCCTCGGCCTGCGAAGCTCGCCCACGACGCCGCTCCGGCCTGCCTGCCGCCCGCGTCCGCTGAAGGGTAGGCCCCACCCGTCATCTCCCTCCTCCGGCCGTATCCGGCCGGGACTCCCGCAACCGCCGCGCCGCCGATTCCGCAACCGGCCGCCTCCGCTCCGACTCCTTCGGGGAGTTTAAACCCGGGGCGCCCTATCTCTAAGCCCTCCGCCCTATATATGCCGCCGCCCCTCCCGGTCTCCTCCGCCCGCACCCGTAGCACCCCAAAACCCTAGCACCCGAGCTGCAAGTGCCGCCGCCTCTTCCCCGCCGTCAAGCGCCGCCTCCGGTGAGCTCCGGTCGTCAAGGACCCCCAAAATGAGTTCGCCGTGTTCTCCTCGTGCTTCTAGTGCAATCCGCGCGCCAAACCGTGCCCCGGAGCGCCTTTTCGGCCAACTCCGGCGACCCGCCGCCGCTCGCAGCCGCTCGCCGCCGTCGGTCGCCTGTTTTCCGCCGCTGCCGCGATGTCGTGGATGACCGCGACCGTCGGATCAAGATCCGACAGCTCGTAGCGACTCAAACAAGACTGCGTAACGGTCAACCGAGCCGTGCTGCGCCGCTTTTGCTCTTAAGCCCCTCCCTTTTCCGCAAATCAACCCGCGGTCCAGATCGCGTTGAAAAATATTTACAGATCTGCCCTCGCACTTTTCGGTTTGACCCTTGAGCTTTCCAGAAATCAACCCGCCGTCCAGATTTGAGTTTTTACGCGTCAGACCTTCGGTTTATACGCGTAATTACATATAAGCCCTCGATTTTCGCGAATAGGCCCTAAAAGTTTGTTTTTCTCACAGAAAAGCCCCTAGATTTTGTTTTAATCATATCTTTTGCATTTTAACTCTGTTTTACGCGTTCTTTATATCCACGTGTTCATTTTAAAGCGAAGATCAACTTTTCAAGCTTGTTTTCTCTGTTTAACTATGTTTGGTGTACTGTTTTCTTACCTTTTGGCCATGTTTGCTTGTATGTGTTTGTGTGACGCGTGTAGACGTCCCGCAGTTCGAGGGAGTTACAGATCAAGCCTTCGAGGAGTACGAACAGCAGGAGCAAGGCCAAGAAGGCAAGTCGTGTCCTTGATCACTACCTTTTCGTCCTATACACCTTTACTTTCTCGTACTCAACATTTATGCTATGCACATGTTAAGATTAAATTGATGGGTCCCAATTAAGGTTCGCCTAGATTGATTTACCTTTGCCTTGACCAACCGGTTTACTTTATGTTGGGTAGCTCATGCTTAGTGCTTACTTGGTACATGGTGGTTTAATTAAACACAATGCTTAATCTTGCTTTACTTCTGTTATACCTTTCATTAAGACAAGATCATTATTTGTTAATCGGAACATGGAGAACCACCCAGGAAAACAGTGCTACCACAAGACTAAATGGCTCTGGTCTTGGCTGATTAATTAGAAACCTTAGTCTGGGGTGACCTTACTCGTGATGAGGCAAGAGGGGGGACTGAGTCATTGAATTTTGCCTGGGATGGGTGGTGCACGCCAGACACCGAAACCTTAGCGGGTTGCCACTGACTAATGAATCTTTGTAAAGGCCTCGTAGCGTCCCTATGCAATCACACCTCGGAAGTGTGGTATGGTGCCTTGCAAACACCGCATGGTTGGGTCCAAAGTTCCTTTGAACTTTTACGCGACTTGTGGGTAAAGATGTGCCACCTCTGCAGAGTGTAAAACTGATCGATCAGCCGTGCTCACGGTTAGGAGCGGCCTGGACCCTCACATGATAATATTATCGGAAGATGGATTTAACTTGTTATCATTTCATGCATATGTTGCTTACTTTATTTATGATCATGTTTAATTTCGGGAGGTATGAACTTATACTTAGTTAATTGCTAATAAAACTTGACCAACTTAATTAAAAGCGAATGCTATTTATGCATTAGCCATACCTTTAATTAGCCTTACACTACACTACTCCCCACGACTTGTTGAGTACCAACCATAAGTGTACTCACCCTTGCAAAACCGCTGTTCAGACCAAGCTAATTGGGACGAGGAGTATCTACACGACTTTGAGGAGTTCTAGGCGTACGTTTCTTCAGTCAGCTGCCTGTGGAGTCGTCGTCGTCTTTGGATTTCCGCTGCGTAATAATTAGACTTTGTGTTTTATTGAGACTTTCGGTCATGTAATAATGGTTAATACTCTCTTTATTCATTTTAGCACTGTCTTTGTTATTCACTATTGTCGTACATGTGTGTAACTTGATCCTGGCGCACATGTATTTAATGCACTCGATTTTGTCCTTAAAATCGGGTGTGACAAAAGTGGTACCAGAGCCGTGTTGACTGTAGGACGTTAGCCTAGTTAGAAAATGGTCGTATTTAAGGATTATAATAATCTAGTAGCCATTCCTACCTTTCTTAATTTAAATCTACTTAATTATTCTTAAACTTGATTTGTCTCATCCTTGTTGCTATTTTAATCTTTTATTTTATTACCTTGGTTCGTTCAAAATTTTATTCACCCATTTTCTTCTTTCTTTCTGTTAGATGGCTCGCACCCGGTTGACCGCACGCAAGAGCACCCGTCCCCCGCGTCATGGCATCGCGTCATCGTATGTTCCCATGGAGCCTAGGGACGAGGAGGAAGAGGAAGAATACTTCCAGTATCCGGGGGATGACACTGACGAGGACGCCGTGACCGTGGAGCAGGAGACCACACCGTCACCAGCACCGGCACCAGCTCCTGCACCAGCCCTGGCGCCCGTACCGGTCGTCGACTTGACGGATGAAGAGCCCGAAGCAGATCCCGAGCCCGAGAGATGGATCAAATGGGTGAAGGAAGATTATGGCCAAGGAGTGCACATGGCCGACATACTCAGGTGGACTTGTCATCACTTGGGGTACAGCATGAGGCCTATCTACAAGTGTGCTCGGTTCACCCACCCTCGCTATCCCACTTTTTGGGAGGTGAAGGTTGTCCTTCGTGAGGAGCACGAAGGAGGATGGGAGGTGAAGGCTGTTCACCATGATGTGACAACAAGGAGGACCATGGAATCCGGCATTGCCGAGGCAGCTAGGAGGGCACTTGAGGTCCTCTCCCACAAGAAACGACCACGACTACAGCACACATATCATCGGTTCCTTCCATCCCGAGCTAGTGGAGAAGCAAGAACCTTCATCGCTACTAATGATGGGGTTGACATGGCTACGGATTTCCTCCGCAAGTACACGTCGGCAGCTCTCACCGCATTGAATGAAGCAAACAACCACATCTTTGAGCTTCAACGGGAGCTTCATGAAGTCCGGTGGGAGAGAGATGTGTATGTGGCTTCCGCGACGGGGGCACCGCCGCCGTAGGAGTATGCTGATTATCCCGCTTCGTCGCCGGCACCTAAGCGTCCCCGCTACGACTCGCCCGGTGCCGCCGCAGAAGATCTCTAGGCGTTAGGAGTGTTTTAGTTTAAATTCTTGTAATCGTTAGACGTCGCTCGAGTGTGTTAGTTAAAGTGTGCTTAGATGCTTGGGTTTGTGTTACATGTTTGAGTTGGATCTTTGTAATGAGTGCGGTATGTGGGGCAATTGCCACACGAAACTGGTCTTATAATAATAAAGTGCTTAGTTGGGTTTTATTTCTGTTCTAAATCAGCTTCTAATCTTTCTTAATCATGATCTACCATCTGCCTAAATCTATCTATCATGCAAGCTAAGCGACATTCAATTCTGTTCTCGACATTAACTGACACGCCAGTACTGTTTTATTTATATCTCGAGCTACGGGAGTCCAAATGACATGAAATCAGTGGGGTTAGTTTCAGAATTTCGTGGAGTAGTTTCTGTAAATGTTTCAGAATTTTTGGAGAATCTGTCTGGGAGATGTATGCGAATTAGTAAAGCACTCAGAATATGAAACTGTCGACCGACACTGTCAGCTTGTTAATTTTGTAACTCGAGATCCAGAAGTACGATTGAGGTGATTCCAGTTGGGTTGGTTTACAAATTTAATAAGTTACAACTTGGTAATTTTTCAGTATTCATGGACACTTCTTCTGACGGCCACACCTAATTAAATGGAGCTAACAGAATCTGTTTTACTTTTATATCCTGTCGCTTTATCTTTCTCAGTTATTTTTTCACACATCTATCTAAATCTATTGTCTCTAACGCTCAGATGGTAAACACCAGGTCCGGATCAGGAGTTGACCGTCCCGCAGTGCCTCGCCACAGGGACAACAGCAGCAATCCCAACCCCGCTCCGCAACAGAACCAGCAAGCACCTGCAGGGATGGAGCAGTTTCTAGCAGCTCAGACTCAGCTTCTCGCCGGACTGACCAACACCGTGGCAGCCTTACAAGCTCAGCTGAACAATAACAACAACAACAACAACCAGCAGCAGCAGCCGCCAAGGGACAGGCACAGGGAGTTCATGAGCCACAAGCCCCCGACATTTTCACATTCTCCGGATCCGTTAGATGCTGATGATTGGTTGAAAACCGTGGAGAAGATGCTGAATATCACCCAGTGTACTAACAGGGAGAAGGTCCTGTATGCTTCATGATGCCTGGAAGGGCCAGCTGCTGATTGGTGGGATGCTTACACCGCCACCCATGCCAATGCTAATGGCATTACCTGGGAGGAATTCAGGACTAGCTTCAGAAGTCATCATATTCCTTCCGGATTGATGAAGCTTAAAAAGAAGGAGTTCCTTGCTCTTAAGCAGGGGAACATGACAGTGGCAGAGTACAGGGACAAGTTTGTCCAGTTGTCCCGATATGCTCCCGAAGATGTTGCTGATGATGAGCAAAAGCAGGAGCTGTTCTTGGATGGGTTGATTGGACCACTCCAATACCAGCTAATGTCACACACCTTCCCCAGTTTCCAGAAGATGCTAGACAAGGCAATTGGCCTGGAACACAAGAGGAATGAGCTTGGGGAGATGAAGAGGAAATTTAACTCCCAGTCGTCATCAGGAAGCAACACTCGCCCTCGCTTTACTCCACAGCAAGGGACACCGCTCCGCGCTGGGGGTCCGAGTGGGAATTTTGGGCAGCAGTCATTCCAGCGCCCCGCTCAGCAGTCATTCCAGCGCCCCAGCCCTCAGTTCCAGCGTCCAGGGATGCAGACTATGCAGACTCTGCGCCCCAGCTTTTCGCAGAATCGCCAGATGACCCCTACTGGCACTCCAGCAAGGCCCAATGCTCCAGTGGGTCCTACTTGCTTCAAGTGTGGCGAGGTTGGTCATTATGCCAGCTCTTGTCCTAAGAGAGGTGGGCCAGCTACCCCCGTGCAGAACAGCAGTGCCCCTCGGCAGAATCAGATACAGCAACCGAGGAATAGGAACCAGACCCCACAAGGCAATCAGGGGCAGCAAAGCTTTGTTCGTGGCAAGGTGAATCACGTGGAAGCCGAGACTGCTCGGGAGGCTCCAGATGTAGTGCTCGGTATGTTCTTTGTCAACTCTGCCCCCGCATCAGTTTTATTTCACTCTGGAGCATCGCATTCTTTTGTCACTAGTCATTATGTAGCAAAGCATAATTTACCCATGCATACCATGAGGCGTCATATGCTAGTGAGTTCACCTGGGGGGTCAATGAAGGCTCAATACATCTGTCCACAAGTTAAGCTGAGAATAATGGGTATAGAATTTCCGGCTGATCTTATCGTCCTTGAGTCCGGTGGAATCGATGTAATTCTGGGAATGAGATGGTTAGCCACTTCTGATGCAACGATTCAGTGTGCCAAGAGAACAGTTCTGCTAACAGGTCGTGATGGAGAGAAAGTGGAGTTTGTAGCTACTCTACCCTCAGCAGCAGATTGTGCAGTTAATCAGTTGGCTGGAAGACCTTTGCAAGATATCAAAGTGGTGTGTGACTACCCGGATGTGTTCCCCGACGATTTACCAGGTATGCCACCTGACCGTGAAATTGAATTTGCTATTGATCTTTTACCTGGTACTGCACCTATCTCCAAACGTCCTTATAGAATGTCTGTTGAGCAATTAAAAGAATTGAAACAACAACTAGAGGAATTATCAGCAAAACAGTTTATTCGGCCTAGTTCATCACCATGGGGAGCACCGGTTATCTTTGTGCCAAAGAAGGACGGTACTCAGAGGATGTGTGTGGATTATAGAGCACTGAACGAGGTAACCGTCAAGAACAAGTACCCATTGCCTCGCATTGAGGATTTGTTTGATCAAATGAGGGGAGCCAAGGTATTCTCCAAGATCGACTTGCGATCGGGTTATCATCAGTTGAAGATCAGGCCATCCGACATACCCAAGACCGCTTTTACCTCCAGATATGGTCTCTTTGAGTACACGGTAATGTCGTTCGGGCTGACAAATGCTCCAGCTTACTTCATGTATCTGATGAATAAGGTATTTATGGAGTACCTGGATAAGTTCGTTGTGGTGTTCATTGATGATATCATGATTTACTCCAAGAGTGAGGAAGAACATGAAGAACACTTGAGGTTAGTGCTTCAGAAGTTGAGGGAACATCAGTTGTATGCGAAATTCAGTAAGTGTGAGTTCTGGTTAAAGGAAGTCTCTTTCCTTGGTCATATAATCTCCGACGGTGGAATTGCAGTGGATCCAGGCAAGGTCAGGGATGTCTTGAAGTGGAATCCACCGCAGACAGTAACTGAGATCAGGAGTTTTCTCGGACTTGCAGGCTATTACCGCAGGTTCATTGAAGGATTCTCCAAGATAGTGAAGCCCCTCACTAAGCTCCTGGAAAAAGGAAGGGAATTCAAATGGACAGAGGCATGTCAGACAAGTTTTGAGGAACTGAAGAAGAGGTTGACCACAGCTCCAGTATTGGTAATGCCAGATCTGCATAAAGGATTCGACATATATTGTGATGCATCTCGACAGAGTTTAGGCTATGTTCTGATGCAGGAAGGTCATGTGATCGCCTATGCTTCTAGGCAATTGAGGAAACATGAGCAGAATTACCCGACTCATGATTTGGAGTTAGCCGCAGTGGTTCATGCTTTGAAGATTTGGAGACACTACATTCTGGGGACTAAGTGTCAGATCTATACTGATCACAAGAGTCTCAAGTATATCTTCACTCAGAAGGACCTTAATCTGAGACAGCGACGATGGTTAGAGCTTATCAATGACTATGATCTGGAGATTCACTATCATCCTGGTAAGGCTAATCTGGTTGCAGATGCTTTGAGTCGAAAGGGTCATGCTAACTTAGCCTTAGCATTCCAGCTACCTGACGAGTTAATGAAAGAATTTGAGAGGCTCAACTTGAGCGTCGTTGCGCATATTGAGGGAGCAACGATGGAAGTGGAGTCAACACTAGAGCAAGAGATACGGGCAGGACAGCTTGAGGATGCCAAGGTCAAGGAAATTAAGGAGATGGTAAAGGAAGGAAGAGCCACAGACTTTACAGAAGACTCTCAGGGAACCTTATGGATCAAAGGAAGGATTTGGGTACCCGATGTGGGAAATCTCCGTGAGACGATCTTGAAAGAAGCTCACGATTCAGCCTATTCCATCCACCCCGGAAGTACCAAGATGTATCAGGATCTTAAGCAAAGGTATTGGTGGCCCGGAATGAAGAAAGATGTAGCTGCACATGTAGCCATTTGCGACGTATGTCAAAAGGTCAAGGCTGAACACCAGAGGCCAGCTGGGTTACTTCAGCCATTGAAGGTGCCGGAATGGAAGTGGGAAGAAATTGGGATGGATTTTATTGTGGGTTTGCCTCGCACCCGAGATGGTTATGACTCCATATGGGTCGTAGTGGATCGATTGACCAAAGTAGCTCACTTCATACCGGTAAGGACTACTTACACCGGGTCCAAGCTAGCAGAGTTGTATATGGCAAGGATTGTGTGTTTGCACGGTGTGCCCAAGAAGATTGTGTTTGACCGAGGTACTCAGTTCACATCACGTTTCTGGTAGAAGTTGCATGAATCTCTAGGTACAAGGTTGAATTTCAGTTCCGCTTATCACCCTCAGACGGATGGACAGACCGAGAGAACAAATCAAATATTGGAGGATATGTTAAGAGCATGTGCATTAAAGCATGGAGGCAGTTGGGACAAGAGTTTACCCTATGCAGAATTCTCCTATAATAACAGTTATCAAGCCAGTCTCAAAATGTCGCCGTTTGAAGCTTTGTATGGTAGAAAGTGCCGAACACCCCTTTATTGGAGTGAGACAGGAGAGAGTCAGTTATTCGGGCCAGAAATTATACAAGAGGCAGAAAGGCAGGTCCAGATTATCCGAGAAAACTTGAGGACTGCACAGTCTCGACAGAAGAGTTATGCTGACACAAGGAGAAGAGAATTGACCTTTGAGGTAGGTGATTATGTGTATCTCAAGGTATCGCCCATCAGGGGTATGCGCAGATTCAAGGTCAAAGGGAAGTTGTCACCTCGATTCATCGGTCCGTTCAAGATTCTTGAGCGAGTGGGACAGGTAGCCTATCGATTGGAGTTGCCTAATCAGTTGTCGGTTGTACACGACGTGTTCCATATCTCACAGCTTAAGAAGTGCCTTAGAGTTCCCGAGGAACTGTTGCCTATGGAGGAATTGAATGTTCAAGATGACCTCACCTACACGGAATACCCCATTAAGATTTTGGATACTTTGGAAAGGGTTACAAGGAATCGGACGATCAGAATGTGCAAGGTTCAGTGGAGTCACCATACAGAGGACGAGGCAATTTGGGAAAGAGAGGACGAGTTACAGAAGGAATTTCCCCATCTCTTTGCAGGATCTTCCGAATCTCGAGGACGAGATTCTTCTTAAGGGGGGTAGGATTTGTAACACCCAAAATTTTGAATAATTCAAATTCAATAAAATTTGCTCAAATTAGGGTGTCATTTAAATTCTAGGCATTTAAATTCATTTTCTTTAATTTAATTAAATTCATCATAGGAGTTAATTGTGCATTCATGCTGGTGCATTTATTTTGATTGCTTGAGTTTGAATCAAATTTTGAATTTCCTAATTTAAATTTGATTTTCCCAAACATTTTTCCTTTCTCCCTCTCTTTTATTTTCTCTTTTACTCTCCTGGGCCGCATCCATCTTTCTCTCCCTTTCTTCTTCTTCTTTTGGCCCAGCTCCTTTTCTCCAACGCCAGCAGCGCCGGTCGGCCCGCTTCCCCTCGCCGGCCCGTCGCTCCTCCTTCGCGGCCCAGCACCCCGCCTCGGCCTGTGAAGCTCGCCCGCTCGCCGGCCCCCTCCTCTTTTCCTCCTGGCCGGCCCAGCTCCCCAATGCAGCGGCCCGCCGCTTCACTCCCGCCTCGCGGCCCGCAAACACGTGCGCCAGCCCACGACGCCGCTCCGGCCTGCCTGCCGCCCGCGTCCGCTGACAGGTGGGCCCCACCCGTCATCTCCCTCCTCCGGCCGTATCTGGCCGGGATTCCCGCAACCGCCACGCCGCCGATTCCGCAACCAGCCGCCTCCGCTCCGACTCCTTCGGGGAGTTTAAACCCGGGGCGCCCTATCTCTAAGCCCTCCGCCCTATATAAGCCGCCACCCCTCCCGGTCTCCTCCGCCCGCACCCGTGGCACCCCAAAACCCTAGCACCTGAGCTCCAAGCGCCGCCGCCTCTTCCCTGCCGTCAAGCGCCGCCTCCGGTGAGCTGCGGTCGTCAAGGACCCCCAAAATGAGTTCGCCGTGTTCTCCTCGTGCTTCTGGTGCAATCCGCGCGCCAAACCGTGCCCCGGAGCGCCTTTTCGGCCAACTCCGGCGACCCGCCGCCGCTCGCCGCCGTCGGTCGCCTGTTTTCCGCCGCCGCCACGATATCGTGGATGACCGCGACCGTCGGATCAAGATCCGACGGCTCGTAGCGAGTCAAACAAGACCGCGTAACGGTCAACCGAGCCGCGCCGCGCCGCTTTTGCTCTTAAGCCCCCGCCTTTTCCGCAAATCAACCCGCGGTCCAGATCGCGTTGAAAAATATTTACAGATCTGCCCTCGCACTTTTCGGTTTGACCCTTGAGCTTTCCAGAAATCAACCCGCAGTCCGGATTTGAGTTTTTACGCGTCAGACCTTCAGTTTATACGCGTAATTACGTATAAGCCCTCAGTTTTCGCGAATAGGCCCTAAAAGTTTTGTTTTTCTCACAGAAAAGCCCCTAGATTTTGTTTTAATCATATCTTTTGCATTTTAACTCCGTTTTACGTGTTCTTTATATCCACGTGTTCGTTTTAAAGCGAAGATCAACTTTTCAAGCTTGTTTTCTCTGTTTAACTATGTTTGGTGTACTGTTTTCTTACCTTTTGCCCATGTTTGCTTGTATGTGTTCGTGTGACGCGTGTAGACGTCCCGCAGTTCGAGGGAGTTGCAGATCAAGCCTTCGAGGAGTAGGAACAGCAGGATCAAGGCCAAGAAGGCAAGTCGTGTCCTTGATCACTACCTTTTCATCCTATACACCTTTACTTTCTGGTACTCAACATTTATGCTATGCACATGTTAAGATTAAATTGATGGGTCCCAATTAAGGTTCGCCTAGATTGATTTACCTTTGCCTTGACCAACCGGTTTACTTTATGTTGGGTAGCTCATGCTTAGTGCTTACTTGGTACATGGTGGTTTAATTAAACACAATGCTTAATCTTGCTTTACTTCTGTTATACCTTTCATTAAGACAAGATCATTATTTGTTAATCGGAACATGGAGAACCACCCAGGAAAACAGTGCTACCACAAGACTAAATGGCTCTGGTCTTGGCTGATTAATTAGAAACCTTACTCTGGGGTGACCTTACTCGTGATGAGGCAAGAGGGGGGACTGAGTCGTTGCATTTTGCCTGGGATGGGTGGTGCACGCCAGACACCGAAACCTTAGTGGGTTGCCACTGACTAATGAATCTTTGTAAAGGCCTCGAGCATCCCTATGCAATCACACCTCGGAAGTGTGGTATGGTGCCTTGCAAACACCGCATGGTTGGGTCCAAAGTTCCTTTGAACTTTTACGCGACTTGTGGGTAAAGATGTGCCACCTCTGCAGAGTGTAAAACTGATCGATCAGCCGTGCTCACGGTTAGGAGCGACCTGGACCCTCACATGATAATATTATCGGAAGATGGATTTAACTTGTTATCATTTCATGCATATGTTGCTTACTTTATTTATGATCATGTTTAATTTCGGGAGGTATGAACTTATACTTAGTTAATTGCTAATAAAACTTGACCAACTTAATTAAAAGCGAATGTTATTTATGCCTTAGCCATACCTTGAATTAGCCTTACACTACACTACTCCCCACAACTTGTTGAGTACCAACCATAAGTGTACTCACCCTTGCAAAACCGCTGTTCAGACCAAGCTAATTGGGACGAGGAGTATCTACACGACTTTGAGGAGTTCTAGGCGTACGTTTCTTCAGTCAGCTGCCTGTGGAGTCGTCGTCGTCTTTGGATTTCCGCTGCGTAATAATTAGACTTTGTGTTTTATTGAGACTTTCGGTCATGTAATAATGGTTAATACTCTCTTTATTCGTTTTAGCACTATCTTTGTTATTCACTATTGTCGTACATGTGTGTAACTTGATCCTGGCGCACATGTATTTAATGCACTCGATTTTGTCCTTAAAATCGGGTGTGACACCCTTCCAGCATCTCCATAGTCTTAGATTTTTAGACTTGAGTACTTGAGGATTAGTGTAGCCAGAAGTGGGATTGAGGGAGGAGTGTGCTATTTTTTTTAGATTGGATGCTTGCCTATTGGTGCTAGTCTGTGATGTCTTGATTTAATGCTAGTCTCACTATCATACATGCACTAAGCATTCGATAAAGATTCACATTTGCTAGATATACAAAAGGAATAATAGCTTTTTGAAGACGATGGCATGTAGTAAGCTCATTATGTCTACTTGTTAGCTTAATTTTTGTAATATAAATGCACCTCTCTTAAATTTCTGTTGCAATCACATTCTAAATATAGGTTCAGTGCATGAAACATTCTAAATATTGTTTTGTGGGTACATTTATGATAGAACCATGTAATCATATTTTGGGTTCATGATCTTTTGATACCACACGTAATATATAGGCCAATCAACAGAAAATTGAATATGGTTCGTGGCATTTGATTCATCATTATGCATATGTATGTATATTTGTTCCAGAAATGAAAACATGGATTCATAATATGTCATTTGCTCTCCTTTTCATTATACAATTGGCAATGATAGTATACCTCTAATTAGATTAGTTAATAATCAGGGTTGAATTTGATTTCTTTAATCAGGGGTGAATTAGATTAACCTATACTTTCATGAATGGTATCTGGTATCATCCAAATACATTCATGACTTTTGCTAGCAGCACATTCTTTTGTTCTGTTTATAAATAACCCTCTTTTATTTACTGTAATAAATAATTGCGACAGACATGAATCTAAGGGATAAAAAGAGACAATTCTACCATCCTGACTCACCAATGTGTACCATGTTTTATATGGTCCAGTGAAATTAGTATTGTATGAAGGGTGCAAAGTTTTATATGGTAGATGTCCTATATATTTACTGTGACCCTATTTTTCTGTTAATGAAGTTAGTATTGTACATGCCCTATCTATTTACTGTGACCCTATTTTTCTGTTAATGTAGGAGGATTCGTATAACTATGTGCTCTATTTCAAAAAAAATGAAAGTGTCGATGTCATTCTGTGTTGACAGCGACGATGAAGGCAATGACAATGTTCTTTCTTCCAAGCAGCTAATGGTCCTTCCCTTACCTAATCATTCTGGTTGATTTTTGTCACATGGGCAACAACTTCGTACTTATATGTGTTAATTAAGTACTTTGTGGGAGGTTATATCTCTTGTCTGGTAATGGTTAAATCTGTTGTGTATGCTTGTCTGGTTAAATTTGTTGTCTACTTATATGTGTTGTGTTAATTAAGTATTGTATATGTGTTGTATATCTCTTGTCTAGATATACCTATTGTGTATTTCTTCAAAAGTTTTCCAGAAATCCTAATTTAAACAAAAAAAACATCATCGTCTTCTCCAATATGCATTATAGGTATAGTAACTCAAAAGTTTTCCGGAAATCCTAATTTCTACTAACACCCATAAGTCAACTTTGCAACCCCAATTTAAACAAAGAAAACATCGTCGTCTTCTCCAATGGAATCGACTGGAGCAACCACATCATCAGCAAGGTAAGTGTCATCAAAATCATCGTTGTCTTCTGGTATGTCCGCATGATCCGGTTCAGGCATTGGTTCAGCACGTGCCTGTTCAAGTATAGAAGCATCACCACTTAACCCTTCCACGTCTAGCCTACTCCAATTTGTCAATTCCTCTTGTCAGTCTTCAACATTCATATGTTCGACTCCTATGACAACTGAGTCCACATTGGTATCAGCAACATTATTATCAGTGTCTTTTCCTTCAGGCATGGCAAACAGGTTCCTAGGTTTCATTCTGAGGACACTTCACCAATCAGTTTTGTTTCCACCTTTAACATAACACACTTGCTCTGCTTGTGTTGCCAGGATATATGGATTGTCTGAATAGCAACACCGAGTGGTATCAATAATGATAATCCCATATTGATCTTTATTGTACCCTTTGGATTTGTTCCTAGTTGTTGCCGGAACATCAAACCAGTCACACTCGAACAACGTGACTTCCTGCGTGTTAGGAACATCAACGATGATGATTTTCTTAATCACTCCGTACCATTCATTCCTTCTCCCTTGACGACAACACCACTGTTCTACGTTGATAGATTTTTCTCTACATGTGTTGTCTAGAAGAAAAATCCATTGATGGAGCACCTGTTATACACACGAAATCAATGATCTGGACCACGAGATAGAGAATATATCATATCATCTACTTTTCCCGCGGCATGTAGGTTCCTGATCTCCACTCAAAATTATTTGGAAATTATGTTAGGAACATATACAATTGTTATGAATTTAATTGAACAGAAATATGACTCACTTTACGCTCAAACCATGAAACAAATTGATCCTTGTGCACTTTTTTCAACATTTCGCGTGTTGCTTTTCTTCAATTCCTCCATATGCTCACTACAATGAAAAAGAAATTAGACCTTATCTTTGTTACATAGTGAACACATTCTTAAAAAAATCTAATTTTACACGTAGCTTACTTTATCCATGGAATGGCCTCATCACAGTTGGATATTATGTAGTGCCTCATCCTATGCAAGTCAAAAGAAGACGTGGTCTCGATTTAAGAAGTTTTCTTTCTATTGTAGTCCATGCTCGCAAATACACCTAGACTAGAAGGGGGTTCACTAACAATGCTCTTTTATTGACGATCTGGCCGATTCAGCTTTGTACTAACATCTTCAAAGAACTGAGAACAGAATGTAAGGTACTTCTTCGAGATATATCCCTCTCCTATTGAACCATCTAGGCACACTTTGTTCTTCACATAGCCTTTGAGGGTATGTAGGTACCATTCAACTGGATACATCCATCTATAGCAAATAGGGCCTCCAAGTCCAGCCTCTCAAGCAATATGAACAGGTAAGTGCATCATAATATCAAAAAATGTTGGAGGGAATATCATCTCAAGCCGACAAAGGGTCTGTCCAATTGAATTGTTAAGTTTTTCAATTTTAGAGTCCTCAAGGTCCTTTGAACATATTGAGTTAAAAAACCTGCTGAGCTCGATCAATGGGATCACTACATCTTCAGGCAATATGTCATGTACCACCAAGGGTAAGAATTTTTGTAATATAACATGGTAGTCATGACTTTTAAGTTCAGCAACCTTGCAACCATCGACATCAACACATCTCTTGATATTAGAAGCATAACCATCGGGCATCTTAACACCTTCTAGAAATTTGCATAGAATTTTCTTTTCTGAATCACCTAACGAGTACAACGCTGGTGGGAAAGTGTATTTACCTTTCTCGAGCAATGGATGTTGATCCTTCCTTATACCCAATTCTTGCAGGTCAAGTCGAGCCTTCTCACTATCCTTACATTTACATGCTAAGCCAAGCAAAGTCCCAAGCAAACTCTCACAATTATTCTTCTCAATATGCATCACATCTAGATTATGGCGTATAAGAAATGATTCCCAGTAAGGAAGATAAAAAAATACTCTAAGGACCAATGGTGGTCACCCTTGGATGATGAGTGATTGATAACGTTGTGTTGGATTGATGTTGCTCTTGGCTTGTGATGTGCAGGTGTAGGATAAGGTGTGGCGGTTGATGGCGCGCGGTGAAGGTCAAGCGAAAGGTTCATGCCGATGGACCAAAGGTGGTGAAGGATGAATGCGAGTAGGCTTGGACCGATGGACCCGAGGAGTCCGGGCGGAGTCATGGCGGTCCACATGGTGCACAGAAGGGCGAGAGAACATGATGGGATGGAGACGGCGTCGGTCGAGTCAAAGCGGGAGCCTCGGCGGAGGCTGGACACACATCGACATCGAGGAGATCGCGTGGCGGCCAAGCGGAGATGGACGGCTTGGGTGGTTTGGGCCTCAAAACCACCACATAGGCAGGTTTCCTAGTTTGGGCCTCAAAACTGGGGGCGAGCCTGGCGCGGCCAGCGCTTCGAGAAGGAGGGCACGTGGCATCATCGCGAAGCTTGCGTCGAGGCAAAGCAAAGTCGTGAAGGCGGCGTATCCATCTGATGCGCCGATAAAAATCTGGACCAAAATGCCCCTGCATGGGTCATTATCTTAGTTGTAGCTATAGGGGTAGTTTAGTCATCTACCATGGACTATATATATGGCTGGATGGCTGGTTGTTTTAGCACCTCTTGAGAAAACCCTAATTCATTTGCTTAGAGGCTAGCCATGTGCTTAGAGAGAGAGGAGAGAGGGACATGAGAGGGTGATTGCTCTTTTCTCTTAATTTCTTCCTTTTAGTGGGTGGATGAAGGGAGGAGGCTAGTCCTCGTCTTGTAGAGATGTTGTCCTCGTGATTTAGTTGAATTTGCGATTCAAATCCATGGCTAAATCCTTTGTTTCTCCCGTTTTTCTTTTTTGGTATTTTCAGAGCCATTGTTGGGGATTTTTCGTTCTTCGCGTTTGAGCTCAAATCCCATGAGGTTTGTTGGGGGAAATTGGTGCTAGGACCCTTGTGAGCATCTTTGATGTGTCCCCCCCCCCTCAAATCCCCAAGGATTCAGCTTGAATTTGAAGTTTTCCCAAAATTCTCTCTCTTGTGTTCTTGGCGAATTCTATGAAATCCATAGTGAAGTCTTGATCTTTTTTAGGAGATCTTTTGGGAAAAGTCTCACTAGACTGTTGTGGAGCTATGGTTAAAATTTCGTGAATTTTGGAGGTCATTTGATTGAATTTTGAAGTGTTGACCTAAACTTTTCTAGCTGTTTTTCTATGCTGTAGGAAGTTCCGACAGTGTGGAGGAGTTCCGACAGGACGGAAGTTCCGATACCTGGAAGGTGTTTTGAGCTCTATTTTGCCTAAACCTTATGGGTTTGCTTCCGTGTTGCTTCTGAGCCTTCCTAGCATCATTTCTAAGGTCAGTAGGTCCATCGTGACTACGTGATCTTGACAATAGCTAGAAGAGAGGGTTGAAGGTCACTTTGGGACTTTGATCGAATTTCTTGGAGAGTTTTTGAATTGGCTCCCATTCACCCCCCTTTGGTTGCCTGTTTCGGTCCTGCATACTCTTCTTCCTCCAGTTATGCCATCTAGTATCTTCATCACGCTGCTTCCTCTTCCTCGAAGTAGTGGTTCCAAAACTGACTTGCTCAAAACTCTTGTACTGCTCCACCACTTGTTCACCACTGAGCGGCACTAGAGTCTCCCTCATTTCAACCTTGTTATTGAAGCTACCCTTATTCCTTTGCCACTTGTGGTTTGTAGGCAAAAAACGGCGATGCCCCATGTAGTAATGCTTTGAACCAAATTTTAACCACAAGTAATCAGTATCTTTGTGACAATAAGAACAAGAAAAATTGCCTTTGATGCTCCAACCAGATAATATCGCGTATGCAGGAAAATTATTTATTGTCCAAAGTAGCATGGCACGTAGAGTAAAATTCTTCTTCTCCTTCACATCCCAAGTATCAACTCCATTAACCCAAAGCTCTTTGAGCTCATCGATCAGAGGCTGCAAATATACATCAATGTTAATTCTTGGAGATTTAGGCTCAGGAATTAGCATCGACATCATCCAGTAAGATTGTTTCAAGCACAACCAAGGAGGCAGGTTATAAGGTGTTGTGGCTAGATATATTGGAGCAGGCAAGCTCTCAGGACGGCAAGGCTCCCACCTTGCCTTCCTGAAGCAGCAGATGGATACAAGATGCAAATAGGCACAACTAATTTCTTTCTTTCTTGCTTTCCCTGATGACCAGCCCTTCATATATATATATATATATAGGCAGCATCCGGAATATCACGAGAAGACAGTACGCGATAGAGGACAAGGCAAAAGGAATAAACAGCAACTCTACTGTACCCAGGACAATTATTGAGGAGCGGGGAGCCGTCCAAGTGTCCAGGCGACAGAAGAGGAGAATAGTTGAAGGCACCAGAAGCCTTAAGCATGAAGCAACTCCAGAAGCCTCTGCCGCGACTATAAAAGGAGGTACCGGGTGAAGCATTGGAAGCACAGACCGCAGCACCACACTACGACATCAACCAGATCATCACCAAGAATCACGAAGACCTCCACTCATACTCCACTCATGAAGACATCCACCACCACTCTCTGAGAGAGAAAGAATTAGCCACCATACTTTAGAATCTACCGCTGTATTACTCCACCTCTGTACTATCACTACTAGAATAAAGGGAGGCCGTTGGAGCTCGTCCCTCGGTTTGTAAGGTAATCAAGGTTTGTGCTAAGTGCTTGGGGTTTCCCGAAAGGGAAAGCCGCATGTAAGCTTGTCCCGTGGAAATGGATTAAGCTGTCCTGGTAGCATCCCTGCCTTCCTTTAAGCTCGTTCTTATGGGGCGATGTCTCTACGCTAGGGACCCTAGAGGAGAAACCTCTGCGCGTGTCGTTCTCGTGTTAGCCCTGGTAGCGGCGTTTGAGGAGAACCCTGTGTGCGCAGAGAAGTGTTCCCTTCGGGTGGAACTGCCTGGGGAGACGGTAGAGCCTGAGTCCTGTTTGAGCGTGGCTAGGGACGGTGAGGGTGCAGTCCGAGCTGGCTTGGTTCTGAAGCGAGCCAGCGAGGCATGCGGTGAGTACCGAGTAGGACTGTCAGAAGCATAGCAGCACAACCGGCTGAATCTTCGGTCTCGCCAACCCGCAAAGATCCTGAGAATAGGCTTAATTAAGGAATATACCTAACCACGCACCCGCGCGTGCTCGTATCCCCCGAAAGCGACCCCGAATAGTGCGCAATAGTGCGCAATAGTGAGTGAATAGTGGCTGAATAGTGCCGCCACCCGTAGGTGCTCCACCCACTCCCGGTGAGTGCTCGGGCACTATTCATATTCCTGAATTTGAATAGTGAGCTGAATTTAAATAGTGCCGCGAATTTGAATAGTGTTCGCCGAATTTGAATAGTACTGTGAATAGTAACTCGAAATTTGAAATCCGAAATTTTTCGGAGTCGCTCGTTCCCTCGCCCTCGATCGCCGATTTCCCGCACTGGTATTATCCCAAATAAGCAAGAATGGATAAATAGAATACAAGGAAGTAAATATTTCTCAAAATTTGATTTAAAAGCTGGGTTTTGGCAAGTAAAAATGGCAGAAGAATCAATAGGTTGGACTGCCTTCACATGTCCTCAAGGTCATTTTGAATGGTTGGTAATGCCATTAGGTCTAAAAAATGCCCCTGCTTTGTTTCAAAGAAAAATGCAGAATATCTTCGGTCTCGCCAACCCGCAAAGATCCTGAGAATAGGCTTAATTAAGGAATATACCTAATCACGCACCCACGCGTGCTCGTATCCCCCGAAAGAGACCCCGAATAGTGCGCAATAGTGCGCAATAGTGAGTGAATAGTGGCTGAATAGTGCCGCCACCCGTAGGTGCTCCACCCACTCCCGGTGAGTGCTCGGGCACTATTCATATTCCCGAATTTGAATAGTGAGCTGAATTTAAATAGTGCCGCGAATTTGAATAGTGTTCGCCGAATTTGAATAGTGCTGTGAATAGTAACTCGAAATTTGAAATCCGAAATTTGAGAGAGTCGCTCGTTCCCTTGCCCTCGATCGCCGATTTCCCGCACTGGTATCAGAGCCGAGGTTGTTAAAATTTGTGTTTTTGAGGGTTTTTCTATATTTAGTCAAGATTGAAAAACTTCACTATTTAAATCTAGAAGTTAATACAGGAAAGACAGTTAATACTAAAAAAAATATAAATATAAGGTGCAGAATAAATAGCTCTGAAGATCATACTTGGCATACTTCACACGGTCAGATCAATTTATTAGTTGATTTAATACATAACTTCTATATATCTTGGGGTAAAAGGCAAGACGATTTAGAATTAAAATTTTAAAAACTACAGAAAGAACATAAGCATTTAGAAGAGAATATTTTAGCCTTGAATAATAATCTAGAATTAATCTTGCGAGCAGCAAAAGAAAGTAGAAATTCTCTAGGAAGAATAATTCAAAATAGTGATTATATTAAAAAGGATATAACTCACCTATATAAGAAATTTGATAATACTAATTTTGAGCATAACAAAGAAATTGTTCTATCATCAACAGGATTAGTCGAGTTTAATAGATCATTAAACTCTGAAAAATGGAAATATCTGAAAGTCTCTCTAGAAGAGACAAGTCTCTCCAACTAATAAATAAAGACATAAAGCCTTTAAGCTTTATGGATAGATTGAAAGGAGGATGTGATGATATTGAAAACTTAGAAGAAATGATAGATGTAGAAAGAGATCTTGAAAGATATCAGAGAGATACCTTAAGAAGGATAAGACATCAGCAAATATATCAAATGGGCTGGTTTGAAAATAAAAATGGGCTATACAGAATATCTAGAGAAGTAGAATTAAGTGTTCTAACAGAACCAGTTCAGCTAAGAATTGTTAGTAAACAATTTGAGAACGGGCTAAAATATTCTGGCTACAAATATATTCATCAAGGAATGTATATTATAGGAATTAAAGGAATGACTAGGAAGAAATTAGGAACCAAAGTTCTAATAACCTTGTTAGATAAAAGATGGGATTCAGTGAATAAAGCAGCATTGGGTTTCCTAGAAGGAGATATGAATGAAAATATGTTAATAACATACATAGCTCCAGATTTAATAATGCCAATAAAAGAATTTATAGATAAAATGGCAATAGGGTTTCAGACCAAAGGCTATGAAGACTTTAAAGGTACAAATTTATTAGTAAGTATAGAATTTGTAGGAAGGTTAACTAATAGAAGTGCAACTAAATACAAGGTAAATGTAAACAATGTAATAGAAAGTATGCAGTCTAAGGGAATAAAATTCATGAGTCCTTTAAAAATTAGTTCTGAAGAAAGAGCAGGTGAAGAATGGAATATAAGTGCTTTAATAGAACCAAAGATTTTAAAACAACCTAAAGATTATGTAAGCTATGAAAATAGTAAAGGCAAAACTAGTATCAGGTTTGTTAATTACAAAGAAAGAAGTTTAGATGATTTAGAAGTTTCAACTTCTGAGTCAAACATAGGAGAAGCTAGAAGACATAGTGTATGTGAATTCATGGAGAAATTAGATATTGATAATGAAATAAAACATTATGAGAAAAAACTAAGTAAAGTTCAAGATGAATACAATACCTCTATGATATGTGAATGGTCTGCTATTAGAGAAAAAGAGCTATATTTCAGAAGAGAATTATATAGACTTAATAAAATTAAGAAAGAAAGAGAGTTAAATAATAAAAAGATTAACATGCCGATAATAAAACATGAACCTACTTTGCAACATGTAAATGATAAAAATAGTAAGATTCAGAAAGATTTAGAGAATAATAAAGATAGGGTAAAGGAAAAAGAAGAGGTTGTTATAAGCGAAGAAGAACAATGGGAGATCAATAATAAAATTTTATTAGAAAGTTATGAAGAAGAGGATGAAGATATAATAGAAGTACATAGTAGTAAGTCAGAATCACATATTCTTTCTTTAAGAAGTGAAGAATTATACAATAAAGATACTGCTATAGAAGCCATGGATATAGATCCTAGTCCATCTAAAAGAAGACGAGAGCAAGAGAGAGATATAAAAATTGAAGGAGAAACGGATAGACCATCTAGAAAACCAGGTAATTGGCCACCAGAAAAGGAAGAGCCTACATATACCTATATACCTGGACAATATAAGCATATGGGTTCAAAAAGAAGAAAGTTTGAAAGGACTGTGCAGTTTCAGAATTATAGAAGCGATGGTGCAATATTAAATTTAGCAGCACACGATCCTATTGATTGGCCAAATATTATAAGCATATGGAAAAGCCTAATAGTCCAAAAATATATACAAAATCAGCATAATATTGGCAGTAGAGTAGAAGATATGATTACATATTTAGAAACATTCTTAGGAGAATCAGTTAAGGTTCTATGGGAACAATGGGTAGAAACTTATCCTCATTATTATGAAGAATTAAAAAGAGCTGGTAGTAACCCTTATAATTTTGCAAATATCATATCAAGTATTGTTATAGATGAAGATCCAGAATTAGGTTATACTGCATTACAAAATGAAAGATTGAAGGAAATAGAGAAATTGACTTTAACAAATTGGAAAGGAATAAAAGAGTTCTCTCAGCATTATTTGTATAACGCCACAACTGCTAAGCAAGGCTATAATAAGAGTATAGTTGAAAAATATTTTAATAAATTACCAGATCCTTTAGGATCTATGATATTTGAAGAATATAAAAAGGAATCTAATGGAAGGGAATATAATATTTCTCAGGCTATAACATTTGTTTTTAAGCAACTAAGAAAAATATGCACAAGCATACAAGCTCAAAGGTCAATGAAGCAATCAGATTACAACTTTTGTAATAAAATAGTTCAAATACCATTGACATATGGAGAAGAGAAATATAGAAATAAGAAATACCCTAAAAATTATAAAAAGGGAAATGTAAAAACAAAGAAAAGATATTTCCTAAGGAGATCAGATAATAGAGCTCCTTTTCTTCACAAGAGAAATGTAAGAAGATATAATCCTAGAAAAAATTATGATAGTACATGTAGATGCTTTATTTGCAATTCTCCAGATCATTTAAGTAAAACTTGTCCTAATAAGGATAAGAAGAGATATTCTAATAAGCAAGAAGAGCAAGAAAAGGTGTTAATTATAGATAGTGTTAACGAAAATATTCTGGTATGTGATGATGATATAATGGATGATGAATCTATATATTCAATAATAGAAACAGATGAGATTGAATATAATGAAGAAGATGAATCGAGTGATGAAGAGATGAACTTGATTGAAGAACTAGCAGGGTTAAAAATAGAAATGATGGATCAAGTAATTCGGGATCATAAAAGAGATGACGTTAATATAAATTGTGTATTTTGTATATATTATCAAGATCCAGGAAAAAGGGCTACTTGCAGTTTATGTATAAAACAGGCATGTAGATCATGCTTAGAACAGCCAAGTGACAAGAAAGTAGTCAATACAAAATGTGAGGAAAATAAGATCAGTCCGAAGGAGGACTCTTCAAAAGATAAAAGAAATAATAAATATTTAACCAATACTCCACACGAGTTTCTTATCCCTAGGATAAGTTTTAAGACTGAACAAGTGCTGGCATATTTTACACAAGATATTATAGATCTAATATGGAAGAAATATGCTGAAAGACAGTAAAAAACATTTCAGGATATACAAAATTACTTCATGAGGCTATATCAAGGTATAGAAAGGAATTTGGGAATAATAGTTACTATAAATACCTTTCCTTTGCTCCATCTTGATGATAAGTTAATTGTTAAGCCTCATCATAAATTTATAATACTTAAGGCTGATATAAACCTAAAATATTTTACAAATATACAAAGGCATACAGGAGAAGATATTTCTTTACAAGCTATTATTGATCATGGGTTAGTCCAAGATATAAATCGACGATCAAGGGCGAGGGAACGAGCGACTCCGAAAAATTTCGGATTTAAAATTTCGAGTTACTATTCACAGCACTATTCAAATTCGGCGAACACTATTCAAATTTGCGGCACTATTTAAATTCAGCTCACTATTTAAATTCGGGAATATGAATAGTGCCCGAGCACTCACCGGGAGTGGGTGGAGCACCTACGGGTGGCGGCACTATTCAGCCACTATTCACTCACTATTGCGCACTATTGCGCACTATTCGGGGTCGCTTTCGGGGGATACGAGCACGCGCGGGTGCGTGATTAGGTATATTCCTTAATTAAGCCTATTCTCAGGATCTTTGCGGGTTGGCGAGACCGAAGATTCAGCCGGTCGTGCTGCTATGCTTGTGACAGTCCTACTCGGTACTCACCGCATGCCTCGCTGGCTCGCTTCAGAACCAGGCCAGCCCGGACTGCACCCTCACCGTCCCCAGCCACGCTCAAACAGGACTCAGGCTCTACCGTCTCCCCAGGCAGTTCCACCCGAAGGGAACACTTCTCTGCGCACACAGGGTTCTCCTCAAACGCCGCTACCAGGGCTAACACGAGAACGACACGCGCAGAGGTTTCTCCTCTAGGGTCCCTAGCGTAGAGACATCGCCCCATAAGAACGAGCTTAAAGGAAGGCAGGGATGCTACCAGGACAGCTTAATCCATTTTCACGGGACAAGCTTACATGCGGCTTTCCCTTTCGGGAAACCCCAAGCACTTAGCACAAACCTTGATTACCTTACAAACCGAGGGACGAGCTCCAACGGCCTCCCTTTATTCTAGTAGTGGTAGTACAGAGGTGGAGTAATACAGCGGTACATTCTAAAGTATGGTGGCTAATTCTTTCTCTCTCAGAGAGTGGTGGTGGATGTCTTCATGAGTGGAGTATGAGTGGAGGTCTTCGTGATTCTTGGTGATGCTCTGGTTGATGTCATAGTGTGGTGCTGCGGTCTGTGCTTCCAATGCTTTACCCGGTACCTCCTTTTATAGTCGCGGCAGAGGCTTCTGGAGTTGCTTCGTGCTTAAGGCTTCTGGTGCCTTCAACTATTCTCCTCTTCTGTCGCCTGGACACTTGGACGGCTCCCCGCTCCTCAATAATTGTCCTGGGTACAGTAGAGTTGCTGTTTATTCCTTTTGCCTTGTCCTCTATCGCGTACTGTCTTCTCGTGATATTCCGGATGCTGCTTGGTATGGTCTTCCACGCCCGAATGATTGACGTCGCAGACTTCAATCAGAACATCATGGCATGTAGTATTATTTCGCCCCGGCCGAATTGTTGTTAACACGTTAACAACACTGGAGAATTATTCCTTTGTGTGTCAAATATTTTTTTATGCGAGCTGTATTTCTATTCTTCTTCAATATCCGGTACCTCTGGTTGCCACAGTTCATACCATGATAGTAATTCACGATATTCTTTTCTTAACTGGCATTCCATTCCATAATTTGGCTTAAGTAGCCTTCCTACTTCTTTTGATATTATACTATTCCTTCCATAATATTCTCGTAGAAATATTTTTGTTATTTTGTTTTGATACATCATATGGTACTCAGTATTGAATTTAGTATTTCCTTCTATTTCTTTTGCTTCACTGAAACTTCTCCAATTATCATGATTATTTTTGGCACGTATATCTTCATAATTGTACCATGTTTCTGAAGACCATATCGTAGGGAATTTATACGGACCTTTTATAATATATATATCATGACTTGCTGGTCTCAATGGTAGTGTAAATTTTGGTGGATTAGAAAAGTATTTTATTTTATATTTTCCTTGAACACACGCCAATCTTTTGCATGCTTCTTTAATAGCCTTTCCTAAATCAGATTGAAGTATTTCCTCCAATGTTCCATAAATATCTCGGACTAACCCATGATCAATAATAGTTTGTAAAGCAATATCTTCTCCTGTATGCCTTTGTATATTTGTAAAATATTTTAGGTTTATATCAGCCATAAGTATTATAAATTTATGATGAGGCTTAACAATTAACTTATCATCAAGATGGAGCAAAGGAAAGGTATTTATAGTAACTATTATTCCCAAATTCCTTTCTATACCTTGATATAGCCTCATGAAGTAATTTTGTATATCCTGAAATGTTTTTTACTGTCTTTCAGCATATTTCTTCCATATTAGATCTATAATATCTTGTGTAAAATATGCCAGCACTTGTTCAGTCTTAAAACTTATCCTAGGGATAAGAAACTCGTGTGGAGTATTGGTTAAATATTTATTATTTCTTTTATCTTTTGAAGAGTCCTCCTTCGGACTGATCTTATTTTCCTCACATTTTGTATTGACTACTTTCTTGTCACTTGGCTGTTCTAAGCATGATCTACATGCCTGTTTTATACATAAACTGCAAGTAGCCCTTTTTCCTGGATCTTGATAATATATACAAAATACACAATTTATATTAACGTCATCTCTTTTATGATCCCGAATTACTTGATCCATCATTTCTATTTTTAACCCTGCTAGTTCTTCAATCAAGTTCATCTCTTCATCACTCGATTCATCTTCTTCATTATATTCAATCTCATCTGTTTCTATTATTGAATATATAGATTCATCATCCATTATATCATCATCACATACCAGAATATTTTCGTTAACACTATCTATAATTAACACCTTTTCTTGCTCTTCTTGCTTATTAGAATATCTCTTCTTATCCTTATTAGGACAAGTTTTACTTAAATGATCTGGAGAATTGCAAATAAAGCATCTACATGTACTATCATAATTTTTTCTAGGATTATATCTTCTTACATTTCTCTTGTGAAGAAAAGGAGCTCTATTATCTGATCTCCTTAGGAAATATCTTTTCTTTGTTTTTACATTTCCCTTTTTATAATTTTTAGGATATTTCTTATTTCTATATTTCTCTTCTCCATATGTCAATGGTATTTGAACTATTTTATTACAAAAGTTGTAATCTGATTGCTTCATCGACCTTTGAGCTTGTATGCTTGTGCATATTTTTCTTAGTTGCTTAAAAACAAATGTTATAGCCTGAGAAATATTATATTCCCTTCCATTAGATTCCTTTTTATATTCTTCAAATATCATAGATCCTAAAGGATCTGGTAATTTATTAAAATATCTTTCAACTATACTCTTATTATAGCCTTGCTTAGCAGTTGTGGCATTATACAAATAATGCTGAGAGAACTCTTTTATTCCTTTCCAATTTGTTAAAGTTAATTTCTCTATTTCCTTCAATCTTTCATTTTGTAATGCAGTATAACCTAATTCTGGATCTTCATCTATAACAATACTTGATATGATATTTGGCCTTAAGCACGAAGCAACTCCAGAAGCCTCTGCCGCGACTATAAAAGGAGGTACCGGGTGAAGCATTGGAAGCACAGACCGCAGCACCACACTACGACATCAACCAGAGCATCACCAAGAATCACGAAGACCTCCACTCATACTCCACTCATGAAGACATCCACCACCACTCTCTGAGAGAGAAAGAATTAGCCACCATACTTTAGAATCTACCGCTGTATTACTCCACCTCTGTACTATCACTACTAGAATAAAGGGAGGCCGTTGGAGCTCGTCCCTCGGTTTGTAAGGTAATCAAGGTTTGTGCTAAGTGCTTGGGGTTTCCCGAAAGGGAAAGCCGCATGTAAGCTTGTCCCGTGGAAATGGATTAAGCTGTCCTGGTAGCATCCCTGCCTTCCTTTAAGCTCGTTCTTATGGGGCGATGTCTCTACGCTAGGGACCCTAGAGGAGAAACCTCTGCGCGTGTCGTTCTCGTGTTAGCCCTGGTAGCGGCGTTTGAGGAGAACCCTGTGTGCGCAGAGAAGTGTTCCCTTCGGGTGGAACTGCCTGGGGAGACGGTAGAGCCTGAGTCCTGTGTGAGCGTGGCTGGGGACGGTGAGGGTGCAGTCCGGACTGGCCTGGTTCTGAAGCGAGCCAGCGAGGCATGCGGTGAGTACCGAGTAGGACTGTCACAAGCATAGCAGCACGACCGGCTGAATCTTCGGTCTCGCCAACCCGCAAAGATCCTGAGAATAGGCTTAATTAAGGAATATACCTAATCACGCACCCGCGCGTGCTCGTATCCCCCGAAAGCGACCCCGAATAGTGCGCAATAGTGCGCAATAGTGAGTGAATAGTGGCTGAATAGTGCCGCCACCCGTAGGTGCTCCACCCACTCCCGGTGAGTGCTCGGGCACTATTCATATTCCCGAATTTGAATAGTGAGCTAAATTTAAATAGTGTCGCGAATTTGAATAGTGTTCGCCGAATTTGAATAGTACTGTGAATAGTAACTCGAAATTTGAAATCCGAAATTTGAGAGAGACACAAACAGAGAGATGATCCAATTACAACTCACGCAAGCCACCGAAACATAGGGTGATAAAAACCAACGTTCAACAACTTGTGCCAATCTAAACCGAAGCCTAACAACCTGAATCTCAAGTTCTCAATCAAATCAAATATCTAATAATAATACTATAGATAATACCTGTGCGCCTAACTTGCTGGTGCTACTGCCTTCTTGCACCGACGTTCGTAGACACGACCCCACATAACATCTCTCCCTCCCTAGAGCAGCAGCTCATCCTCAAGCTGAAAGGAAGGGAAGCGCTTCTGGAACTTGTCGAGATCCTCCCATGATGCCACCGAGTCAGGCTGGCCTACCCACTTGATCAATAGCTGGCGCACATCACGGTAGAGCCGAGCCTTGAGTGCACGTTCAGGTACCGGCAGAACCGCTTCGAAGTGCAAAGGAGACTGCAGCGGCAGAGCTTAGGGTGGTTCACCGATGGACTTTTTCAGCAAGCCAGCATGGAACACGTCATGGATGCGAGCCGTTGAAGGAAGCGCCAGCCGGAACGCCACATTGTTGATCTTGGCGACAATCTGGTACGGCCCAAAGAAGCGTGGGCGCAGCTTGCGTGTGGCATCGGTGATGCCCAGCGGTGCACGCTGGCGAAGGCGCAGCCAGACCCACTCGCCCACCACAAACGTGATGTCCTTGTGTCCCCGGTCGTACGTGCGCTTGGCATGCTCCTATGCGAGCTCCAGACGAGCCCGGATGTCCGCCAAACACTCGTCCCACTCCTCCATTGTTTTGGCCACCGCGACCACCCATGTTTAATTTCACCCTCCTCGTACGAATGATTTGATGGGGGATCACGGCCATAAACCACGTGGAACGGGGTGTCGTGGATCACCGAGTGGAAGGACGTGTTGTAGACTTACTCCGCCCATGGCAGCCAGCGCACCCACTGTCGTGGACGGTCGCCTATCATACAGTGCAAGTACATAGCAATCACCTTGTTCACGACCTCCGATTGTCCGTCTAACTGCGGGTGGAAGGCCGATGTCATGTGCAGCTTGGACCCGGACGCCTTGAAGAGTGCCTGGCAAAAGGAAGATGTGAACACCGAATCGCGATCGGAGATGAGCGACACTGGCATGCCGTGGAGGCGCACAATGTCATTGAAGAAGGCACGGGGCACGGACTCCGCTGGGTACGGGTGGCTGAGGATGATGAAGTGTCTATACTTGGAGAAGCGGTCCACAACGATGAGGATCACCGTCTTGCCACCCACCTTTGGAAGCCCCTCGATGAAGTCCAGCATGACGTTGGCCCGAACCGCGGACAGTACAGGCAGCGGCAGCAACAATCCGCCCGGATGCAGGTGTTCAGTTTTGGATCGTTGGCAAGTGATACACGCACGCATGTAGTCCTGGACCACTGTGCGAGCATTGGGCGTGTGGAAATCGCGTCGCAGGTGATGTAGAGTCTTCTGCACTCCTTCGTGGGCATCGTCATGCACTGCGGCTAACACTTGCGGTAGGATGGTGGAGGACGACGGCAAATAGAGGCTGTGCTGGTATGTCACAAGGCCGTCGGCAAGTGCCCACGATGCACCTAGAGTGCCGTTTTGCAGCTGCTCCTTCAGCGCGCGTAGTGCCGGGTTAGCGTCAGCCACCGCCTTGATCTCCCCCATGATGTCGAAGCTGGCCGTGGACATGGCGTGCACCGTGGCCACGTCCGTGTCCCGCTCTGACAATGCGTCAGCCACCATGTTCTGGTTTCCTGGCTTGTACTGCACGGTGAAGTCAAATCCCAAAAGCTTACTCACCCAGTGATGTTGTGGGATTGTTGCCAGATGTTGATTCAAGAGGTGTTTGAGGCTTTGGTGCTCCGTCTTCACCGTGAAGGAGCGACCCTAGAGGTAGGGCCACCAATGGCATACTCTTGCACAAGCCCGATGAGTTCCCGCTCATACGCGGCCAATGACCGGTGGCGTGGAGTGATTGGTCGACTGAAGAACACGATGGGGCTCGAGCCTTGGTGGAGCACGGCACCAAAACCGGAGCCGGAGGCATCACACACAACCATGAACGGCTGAGTGAAGTCCGGCATGGACAGCCCTAGTGCCATCGTGAGTTCTCATTATATTTTAGCGGCATGAACGCCTCATTGGCCGCCGACATCCACAAGAAGCCGTCCTTTTGTAGCAGCTTGCTTGGTGAGGGGAGCGGCCACCACGGATGAACTTCCGGTAGTAATCGGCGAGTCCGAGGAACCCCCAGAGTGCACGCATTGAACGTGGTGGCGGCCAGTCCACCATGGCCTGCACCTTTTCCTTGTCCATGGCGACCCCAGCAGCCGACACCACATGTCCCAAGTATGCCACCGAGTCGGTGCCGACGCGCACTTGCTTTGCTTGACGAATTGTTTGTGGGCGCGCAGGGTGTCGAGGACCGCCCGAACGTGGCGGAGATGATCGGACCATGATGTGTTGTAAATGAGGATATCGTTGAAGAACACAAGGACGAACCTGCGTAGGAACGACCGGAGCACATCATTCATGAGCGCTTGAAACATGGCTAGCACATTGGTGAGGCCGAACGGCATGACAACGAACTTAAAGAGGTCGTCATGAGTGCGGAACGCCGTTTTGCTGATGTCATCGGGGTGCATCCGCACGTGGTGATAGCCGGACCGGAGGTTGACTTCGGTGAAGACAATGGCGCCATGGAGCTCGTCGACGAGCTCGTCTACCACCGGAATGGGAAATTTTTTCCTCACTGTGCGTGTGTTCAACGCGTGGTAGTCAACGCGGAATCTCCAGGAGCCATCGGCCTTCTTGACAAGGAGCACTGGGGATGAGAATGCCGACGCACTACGGCGGATGAGACCGTGCTCCTCCATGGTGCAGCACTGCCTCAAGTTCGTCCTTCCGCAACCCCGGGTACTGGTAAGGTCGCACGGCCACGGGCGCCGTGTCTGGTAGGAGGTGTATGCGATGATCATGGGCACGTGGCGGTGGGAGACCCGTGGGCTCGGTGAAGACATCGTCGAACTCAGCAAGGAGGGCCAGCAGGAGATCGCGGCCGTCATAGGATCACAGCTGAGGGCTCGCTAGCCCAGCCATGCCGTGCCATGTGACACGATGATCACCATGCCAAAACGACATGGATAGGTGACCAAAGTCCTAGAGGATCGGGCCAAGGGTCGCCAACCACTGCGTACTGAGCACAACATCGTAGCCGCCTAGAGGGAAAACGTAGATGTCGGTGGTGAAGGACTCCGCATCGATGGCGAACGCGGCCTAGCGGAGGACACCTGAGCATGGGATACGGTCCCCGTTGGCCACCGTGACGCGCAGATGGGGGCGTGGCTGTAGAGCCCCGTGTGCTGTGCGGCGTGCTCGGAGATGAAGTTGTTGGTGGAGCCGAAGTCCAGGAGAGCGTGCAATGTCGCTGCGCCTAGCTACACTGTGATCTGCATGGTGTCGCCGGTCTTGATGCCCATAATGGCACAGAGCGAGATCATCAAAATCTCCACCTTTGCGTCCTCATCCTCGAGGTCGTCATCAGTGCACAGCTCAATTGAGAATAGCTTCGTGCACACTTGGTTATGGCCCCTGGTGTACTTGTCATCGCAGTTGTAGCAGAGGCCGAGGCAACGCCGCTCGTCTATCTTGGGCGGCGTGAGGCGTTGCACCGTGCGATTGCCCACCGTAACGGTGGGCGGGGCGCCTGATGGTGGCGAGGTGGGACCAGCGAGCGGAAAAAAATTGCATGCAGTCGGGCTGCAGACGGAGCGCCCTGCAGTCCGTCGCGCGATGCCCTCCGCGTGGGATCGGACGGAGGCACCCTCGCTCGGCTCGATAGTCGCTGGCTCATTTACGTATGCGCCGTCCGCATGGTACTTTCTGTCCGCAGCTCGCTCGGCTCGCTCATCGTCGCGTCCGCCGCGATCCTCGCGGTCAGTTGCCCTCGGCTCGCGTAATCTCGTGATCAGATCAGTTGCCGTTCCTCCTGCTCATCTCCATGGCCTCCTCCTCGGCCGCCTCCACCGGCATGTCCCACTCGCCGTCGTGGAAGGCGCGCACGTACGACTTGGAAGGTGGGCATCTTCGCCTCGCTCCAGTTCTGGACGTGCATCTCCTGCCGCTTCCTCTTCAACTACCCCGGCAACGGCACCGTCATGCCCATCGACTGCCGATCCAAGGTGACTACTCTCTCCATTATTTCTTTCATTCGTTCGTTTGGTCATTCCACAACAACAATTAGCAGGTACAAACGTCAATGAGCCATACTTGTACAGACGAATAATGTTGTTACATATAATTCCCAAGTGCAAGAAGTTAGGAACACACACGCTCATCAGATGCCATCTTCCTCTAGAATCGTTGGAGAACCTGGAGCAAATGATCAGCAGATAACTCAGGTACAGTTAGCTTTTTTTTTGATGATTGTATACGCCCTCCATCTATTTTTAATCCGTGAGTACATTTACATGCGTGAGCACATGCTAGGTCGCACATAATACAGAGGATACCGAGTCGATCACCACAGAAGCAATGGCGAATGAAACGCCAGATGAGGTAATTGAAGCAACTTGAATAATAAAATTCAAGTGAGATCATAATATTTCATATTTTTCTAAGGCACCTTTTAACTCTACGCTCATTATATAACAGGTGGTTGATAAAGTTGGACAAACTTTGATTGTTCCTGAAGTTGGAATGTCTTTCGAATCCGAGGAGAAAGCTTACGATATGTACAACACATATGCAGGCAAGATTGGGTTCAGTATTAGAAAGAGCGACATAAAGCGCCGAGCAGATGGCAGTATCTGTCACAAACATATAGTTTGCAGTAGTCAAGGTCATGGACAAACAGAATCATCAAAACACACTACAAGGACAGGTTGCAATGCTCGTGTTCAGTTTAGTGTTAGCAAGGAGGGGGTGTGGACAGTGTATAAGGTTGTGCTTGATCACAATCATTACCTGGCTAGTCCAAATAAAAGGCAGAAGCTGAGGTCCCAACGAAGTGTTGAAGAAGCAGACAAGAAACTAATTGGCCAAATGAGAGACGGCGGGATCAAGCCAGCTCAGGTGTTTGAGTTTATGGTACAATTTTATGGAGGAGTTGACAAAGTGCCATTCACACAGATGGATTGCAACAATGAGATTGGTCGACAGCGCAAGAAGTTTTTGGAATCCAATGACGCACAGACATTGTTGGAATACTTGAAAAATAAGCAAACAGAGGATCCATCATTCTTTTATGCCATTGAAATAGATAAGGAAGATGGTAGAATGGCTATGCCATTGAAATAGATAATGGCTAATTTCTTTTGGGCAGATGGTCAGTCTATCATGGATTACGCATGTTTTGGTGATGCCGTGTCTTTTGACACCACGTTTCAGACTAATAAGTTTGAATTGCCTTTTGCTCCACTACTGGGAACCAACCATCACAAGCAGACAATCATTTTTGGGGCTGCATTATTATTTAATGAGACTAATCGATCTCGGCGTTGGCGAGTACACCCGTCGCAAGGATGGTGCCATCGGTCGCTGCACCGGGAACCATGTCATCGAGCGCGCGGGTCCGAAGCATCAGTGGTGCCACCCTCCGAGCGTGGTATGCCTCGATAACTCCGACTCCGGTCAGGCCCTCCTCCTTCAAGCGATTGATGGCCTGGAGAAGACCGACGATGTTCTTCTTCTCCTTCTCGACCGGACCATACGTCTAGTTGTCCGGCGCCGCCGCGATGATGCGGCCAGTGTACTCCAGCAAGGGGGACTCGGAGCAGTTCTTCACATAGAACCACTGCTGGTGCCACCCCTTGTGGGATGGCACGGTCTTCAACGCCATGTACTCCCTAGCGCGGTTCTGGCGAAGGTGGATGCCGGTGCACCCCATCGGCACCGGAACCGTCCGCACCTGGATCCCTCTCTTCTCGATCCTGTGATGCAGGGTGACCGCGAAGAAGTATTTCCAGAGCGAGAAGTTGGGCTCGATCCCCAGGTACCCCTCGCACAGCGCGACGAATGCTGTGATGTGCTGGATCCCGTTGGGGTTGAGGTGCTGCAGCTTAAGCCCGTAGTAATGTAGCAGCCCGCGGAAGAAGTGGCTCGGCGGAGTCGCGAACCCCCTCTCGTGGAAGTGCACGAACGAGACGACATATCCGTCATCCGGCTGCGGCGCATCCTCCCTCTCGGGGTACTGCCACTCGTTCTTGGCAGTCCTCTCACAAAGGAGGCCCTTCTTCACGAGGCCAGTAGCACGTGCGGTGCTGAAGTTCAAGCGCATCCAAGACTCCATCGCTAAGGGAAGGGAAGGCTTAATGGCAAGGGCGGAGAAGGCTGCTGTGCTGGAGCGAAGGGAGGCAAAAAGTGCGCGAGAAAGCAAGAAAGGTTGGAGACGAGTGCGGGGCGGACTCCCTCGTCTTATAGGGGGGCGCGGGAAGCGAAAAGGGCAATCCGATCGCATTTATTGCGACGCCAGATACACCCGTCATCTCCACCTTTTTCGAAAACCGTGTGCACGATCTCTTCCTGCTATAGGGAACGTCTCCCCTCCTCATTTTGCAACCCGGTGTTCTCTGCCACTTCACCTCCCAGAGGATGCACGCGCAAGACTTCCTCCACGTATGGCCCGGGGCCCACCAACAGGTAAAAAAGGGATACGGAGCTGAAAATGCTCCTACGACCCATTACGGTTGAGGGGTTCGAAGGCTGGCCCACTGCAGGGTTCGACAGTCGCCCCATGATGCTCCCGAGCAAGGGGTGAGAAGGGACGGGTTCGCTAGTGGCCACCACCCAGGCGAGCAAAAGCCAAGGGCGTCCCAACCTCACGTTCAAGTCTGGACTGGCATTTAAGTTCATGGTTTTTCCCCGAAGAAAGGCAACGAGCCCCCGGATCCAATCGAACGGACCCAGGAACTATATGATATGGCCATCCGGAATTTGGAGTACGCCACCAGCTTGGCCCGAGCCGGACCCCCCCGAACGGGGATCGGGACTCCACTCGAACTGACCTGTTCACAGCTCAATGAGCACCACGGTTCGTCCGACGAGGATAACGTGGCACGGCTCACCCCCTCCGTTCCAGCGAATGGACGCTGGAGGGGTAACAATCAAAAGTCGATCCAACCTCTCGATTGGTCTTCTGCAACGCGCGGGGGCTCAGGGGCTGGCATCTCAACCGACGACCATGCGTGTGGTCACAATTTGGAGTCTTGGAATCTTCCTGAGCCGAGCCATCCTCGGAACACCCTGCCTACCCAAAACACCCCGGCCAAACCGAACGAGCGAAACGTTTTTCCATGATTGAATGCAGGTTGCAGGACAAACAAAAATCCTTGATGAACGACGAATACAGCTTCTGGAGGAGCATTTTTGCTCCACAAAAGGCTCGGGGACTACTATTGGGGGGAAATATTAATGACTTCCTTATTTTCTGTAAACAACGGTCATCAGGGCTCGAGCCCACCTACAGCGACAGTGACCTCCACCAACTTGGCACGACTAGGGAATATTTCGCTTCGCCTCGCCCGACCCATGGTCCTAGGGTCGGATGCGCCCGACCCCTTGCCGCAGGGTTCCGCCTCACCCGACCCCTGCTCGGCTTCAGTGGTCGACCGCTGGGTCATCGATGGGACCCAACGGCAACCATCCCTCCTCGGTGGCCATGCTGGCAGGGATGAGAAATCAGGAGGAAAGGTGGTGACCCCGACGGCCCAGCTCGTCTCCCCGTGCTCTACTTCCTTGCTTACCTTTTCTACTTCCCTTGACTCCTGGCTCGATTGTAACTCATGTGCCCTCCTTACGCTATAAAAGCAGGACCAGGGGGCCCAAGATAGGGACGGCTCTCAAGCGAACCGAACAAGCCCCAACTCACAACCCTTCTACACGAGCATCAGTGCACACCCACAGAGACTTGGGACCTGCTTTCCTCTCTCGCCCGTTTGTAACCCCTACTACAAACTCCGCACGAGTAACATGAGCAGCCTCCCACACTGGACGTAGGGCTATTCCTGCCCGAACCAGTATAAACCCCGTGTCCTTTCGTGCAACCATCCGAGCCTTACGCGCATAAAAAACAAATTCACTTGTCCTAGTCTTGACCCGTGATTCTTAACAATGACAATGGCCAACGGGCCCAAAAAGGGCCTAGATCGATCAGCCTATGGAGGCCCAGGCCGATCAACCTAGGGTCCTCTGATGCTCATTTTTAGCGAGCACTCCTCCAAGATTACTTAAGGGTTAAGTTTGCAAGGATATGGCAAGATGAGTTCGGGATCAAAGAGGATCAAGTGGAGATTTAAAAATTTTATCAAAGATCAATCTTATCCTGAAGGTATCGACGTGCCAGTCCCACATGCAAGTAAAAATAAGACTCCAGGACATCTAAGAAGACTTGGGGACGAAAGAGGGCGCGAGAGGCCACAAAGAAGGGCTAGGCCAATTGGCTTGGACCCCAGGCTGATTGGCCTTGGGCTTTCCTTGCTCCTCTCACCTTCTAATTTCTGCCACGCGCTCTCCAGACTATAAATACTCCAATATTTCATCAAGCACACAGATCCATCCATCAAAAGTCGACAAATAGAGGGACACACATTAGAGGGAGCTGAGGGCCGCTGCAAGTCTTCGAGGTTGTCTAGGAGATGGCTTCAGCTAGACCCTAGCTACTATGGTCGTCCTTGTGCGGCAAAGCCATGGTGGAGTTCTGGAGCTGAGCCTTGTGATCATCAAGGCTTATGTACACACGATGGTGATATCAATCTAATTTTGTGCCTACTTTGATCTACTATGATGCATCCTTATTCTCATATGTTTAGCTAGCATATGTTCTTAGTAGGAATAGATGTAATCGTAGTAATTAGTCTATGTCTTGTGGATACATCTTAGTAGTGCATAGGAAGTTGGTGTGATTACCCTTGTGTAGTGACAGCATATGGGAGGGGAAAGGTCAGATGATTGCGTAATGTTGAGTAGGATTGATGGCGAGTATTGTGGGAGTCATTGCAACAGCTATCAGGAGGAAGAGTTTTGGGTAGGAGCGCTTGATGGTTGTTTGAGGTAAAGCTTGGGAAACCAAAGGCGTTAACATGCACCTCGCAATGGTGATCACAAGAAAGTAGGAAGCTTGCGAGCTGTCTTTCTGAGAGATGACTCTTTATCAAGGTTAGATTGGTTACCACTTTGGATGGAACTACAACAAGAAGATAATAGGCTCATGCTACCTTTGGTTGTGTTACCTCGTATATATGGATGTGATCTGTTTACCTTGTCTATAATACTATCTCACGATTGGGTTTACCTTTATATGCAATTCATGCTTCATGATAGGATTAGATCCGTTTAGCTAGATAGAGAACTCTAGTCAGTTCACTGCTGATCCATGGATTGATAAACCTTGGATAGAATACTCTAAGAGAAAAGTTACAATGATCCATGCGCTTGTGGTTCACAACTTGGCATACTCCTTGCCGTCAACACGCCCATGGTACTATTGCGAGCTGCTGCAAGAGCTTGCCCTCTGCACGCCGCACACTCGGCCGTGGAAGCCTAACCAAAAGCTGTCGCGCCGCACGCACGTCGCGTGTCGCGTGCACACCGGCGTCACGTCGCCAAGCCACCGCGTGCCACACGCCTAGCCGCACCGCCGCACCCCAGGCTCAGCCACGCCGCACTGCCCAGTCAACCACGGGAGGCCCGCTGCGAGCCGCCACGTGCTGCATGCACGGCCATGCCACGCTGCCGCACCTAGCCACTGCATGCCGCACGCACGCTAGTGCCGCTAGGTTCCTGTTGGCGCTAGAAATCGGTCAACCGAATCCCCGCGTCTGACACACGACCTGGGAGAATCTGCTTAACTCCTGTTCGGGTGATTGCCCTGGTGCGGTTCGCGCGGCGTGCCAGCCAATCTGACCTGTTGATTGGCAAGGAAGAATACATGTCAGGTCCAGAAATCATGATCGGCTAAATTTTCGATCTCGAGAGAGCTTATCAGCTAATCGGCCGATTTGCCGTAATAAAGAAATCGGCTATAAGGCAGCCGATCACTGTAGCCTTGTAGATAGAAAACTACTGGAGTAATCAACACAATGCTATGATAACAACACTAGGAATAGATCTGATCGGCAATATATAAAATAGATGAATTTAATAGCAGAATGTAAAGGAAGCCGAAACCACCGATTCCTAGCTGGATAACTGGTGATAAAACTAGAAAGACAGGTAAAACCTATGATTCTAGTAAATATCGATAACTAGTGAATAAATCTAAACGAAACAACAGCGATGCGCCCGAAGTTAAAGCTTAGAATTTACTCGGTAAACGGAACTTACAAGATCGGCCGGAGATCAAGTTGATGCAGCCCTGCCAACCCATACGAACTCGTGAAATGAGAAAGTATTTGGCGAAGTCGCCTGCTTGAAAGTAAGTACGAGGAAAAAGTAGTTGGTTGTATTGATTTGTTGATGATTACAGATTTACAAAGGTAGCTATTTATAGCCTCGTACAGATGACTCCTTAACTGACTAGAATTCTATCCCTAATTCAAATAGAAAATGAATATTTACAAGCACGATTCGTGCTAGGTTGGTTATTATTCGCTTCATGGGCTGATTTCTCCCTTATCCTTCTATTCCTTCCCAAGCCCATACAGGCCCAATTAACCCAACCTCCTAATCGGCCGATTCCTTATCGGTAAAAAGGCAACCGATTGGGAACCCGGCGTGTTCGATCCGAAGCGAGGCAGAAGTCATCTGCCGATCTTGTACTGTAGCACCATTCGGCCGATTCCCAACTGTACTTTTCCAATTCCCTCTCTTCTTGGCGCCGATTTTACTAGTGACGAAATCTGGCGTCAACACATGCCCCCCCAGTTTCGGAGTAAAACATAGTCTTTTACTTCGAAATTCTTTTCAACTTCTCCTCCGAAACAACCGAAATGAAAACATCCTTCCGTTTCGCGGTCTTCCAACTGATGATTGCAATCTTTCCGAAATGGGTGCCCACGACAACCACTACTCCCAAAAAACTCGAAACGCCGGCGCGGTAAAAATTCCATTTTTACCCCTCTTCAGGGGTCCTTTAAATAGCGGTTCACCCCGCACTTCATCTTCAAGCTCACGTCTTTCTCCCTCAGCGCGCGCGCCCTCTTCTTTCCTTAGCACCTTTCCCTTATCGCCGAAGCTTCCTAGCGCCATCCTCCTGTTACTTCTTCTTTTTCCCTCCAATGGCGGCTCCTTCTGGCAGCTCTCCAGTGCGCAATGCTCCGGAAGTAGCACCTCTGGGGGTAGTGGCGACAGCAGTTACTCCATCGACAGAAGAAGGAGCTTCATCGGAGATCCCAATGGCGATCCCCATCGCGGCCTCATCCTCCGCAGTTGCACCGGCGGCCACGCCGACCACACGAAACTTCATCCCAGAGGTTATTACCGAATCTTTCTTCTATCGGCAATGCATTTACTTTAGATCTGTTTCTTACCTTTTTACACCCCCCTTTCCTTTTTTAGGCGGTTAGGCATCGCATTACTATCCATCTTACGGGAAATCCCGGCCTTATTTTCCTCGGACCCATAGGGAACCCAGATCCAATAGAGCTCATCAATCTAGAAACCCACAGAATCCCCTTCAAACAATCCACCATGGACCTGGATCACTGGTTGGGCACCTTTAGGTCTTGGCCGAATGAAACCCCAGGTTGGAGGGAGTGGTACCAACGGATAGCCGAGTCGAAGAGGGTCTCATGGGACGAGCTCAAAATCGGCCAATGTATCAACTTGTCTTTATCCCAGATGGAGAGAAATGAACCGTTGGTAATAGCGGCTTCTTACTTTTGGTCTGATGCCCTCAATGCTTTCTTATTTGGGCATGGACCTATGACCCCCACACTTGCCGATGTGGTTCTGTTGACCGGCCTTGACATTTCCTCCCTGGATACACCTTTCCGCCTCTTAGCCGCAACGTCACATCGGCTGGACACAAGAGGAATCGGCGGGTGGAAAGGATTTATCAGATGCAATAAAAGAGCTGGGTCTGTTGAGAATAGGGAACACACGGCCTTCTTAATGATGTGGTTAGAAAAACACTTCTTTTGTGGAAGAGCAGCCGGCCCATCAACCAACACCCAGGCTTTAGCCGAAGCACTATCCGGAGGAACTCCTGTTCCCCTTGGGAAACACTTGCTAGGGGCAGCGTACCACATGCTCCACCAAATCGGCATCAAACTATCCAAGGGGGAACCGATTGGAAACCCAGGTGGCCCCTGGTGGTTCATCAACTTATGGCTGAATCTTTATATGAACCAGATCACTCAGCAGAATGTGGGTCACATGATGTTCCCTAACATTGAATCGGCAGAAGATCCTACTGCTCGTCGCCGATGCATGTCTTTTGGTGAAGCGGCGTCGGCCTTTCCAGGTTGCTCATACTCTACTACAAAAGTGGCCGAGTACTTCCGATGCTTCTACAACGGCTTCAATGAAGACGCAACCGTCTGGTTTCCTTATCAGCGGGATGACCCGATCTTCGAACTCCCAACCTGCTTTGACTCAACCACTGGCCGATTCGACGAAGAACTCACTGATGAGTTAATCAAGCCAGGAATTCTGCCAGCCAACTTCTTCTCGGGGAAAGATGCCCCCACGTACGAGTTCTACAACCCCTCTGTTGCAGCACGTCAGTTTGGCATGGGTCAGCTGCCGATTCAAGTGTATTTTGCTGGCCGAGTCAAGTTCAGAGATGACCTCAAAACAGGCCTGGACTACAGTCGGGTACGAGACCGGATCCCGGACTCCAACACTATTGATCTGAACAACTGGATAGTAGCCCCCTTTTCTGTCCAGCCATTCAAACTTTGGTGGGCCGAATGGAAACAATTCCTCTTCTGTAATTCGGCATCGGCATATTGCAACCTCCTGGATCCAGCCAACATCGACCCGAATGCCGAGGTATTTTCCTTAGCCGATTTTTACTCCTTTTTTCGGCGCGACTGAACACTAATGTTTTACTATTTCTTCAGGCTGAGAATAGTACTCCTCCAACACACAGCCGGAGTGGTCGGCTAATAGAGGGTCATCATCCATACACCTCCTACCCTCTCATCGGCTATGACGCTCCATCCGTGGATGTGATTGCTGGCCGATCAAAACAAACTCAGAAGAGAGTCGCCAAGAAGACCAACCGCCAAGTCCGAGCTCGTATAGAATCGGCGGGTCCTCCCATGCTCGTATCGGCAGAGACTCCGGCTGCGCCACCCCCTCAGGCCACCAGAGACATCGACACTCAAGTCGTCGCACAAGCTGGGGTAGCCGCCGCGTCATTGTTGTTGGAGGCCGTTCAGGTAAATTTATGTTTTAATCCTCCCGATTGTTGTTTTGATATTAATCCTTCTTATCTTAGACTGCACAGAGTACTCCCATGGACACACAACAATCGGCAGCAACTCAATCGGCCATCGACGCACCCCCACTTCCATCCATTGGGGTACCACACCATTTCGCCGATTCCCCTAGTATTTGCATAATATGCTTACTCAACCTTCTGACACAGGTCATCGGTACGCCAAGCGCTCCTCAACCACTGGTTTTATCTCAGGGAGCAGGTCCAAGCACCGCGCCGATCATCGTGGAGTCTTCCTCTTCTGATGAACCTATGGTACAGGTCCCTGAGCAGGGCACAACGGCTTCCCAAGCGCAACTTGAAGAGATTCGCTTCAAAGTGGTAAGACATCTTTTAGCTTTATTTGGCCGATTCGCTATCACCATCAGCCGATTTATCTTTTCTTCCTTATTATTTCCAGGAACAGGACACTCCTGACAACAGCCTTTTCTCTTTTGCGGTTGCCCTTTCTGACGACGAGGAAGTCGCTTCCCACCAAGTCGCCTTGAGTTCCATCCCTGACGACGTCCGAGCCAAACTTACTAGTATCCGATCCCTTCTTCAAGGGGACATCGGCCGATTAGTAGAAGATGCCTCACCGATTCAGCAGCTTTTCGGTGGCGTCAGCGGACGAGTACCAGAAGAGGCGGAAGAAGCCTTGGCGCCGGCTGCATTCATCGAGTCCATGAGGATCCTGGTCTTCAGAGCCCTTCGTCACATGGCCGATCGCGCCAAGCTGGCCAAGACTCGTGAAGAGGAGGACGCGTTCAAACGTCAAGCTCAAGAGGTGCACCAGCATATCCATTTTCTGGAGGGCCCAGGGATCGTCGGTGAGATAGACCGCCTCAAACGCCGGAGGGCGGAGCTTGCCAAGGAAATGGAGCAAGTGACCAAGGCAATCAGTGCCGAAGAGAAAAGGCTCCAAGAACTCCCTTCTGTCATTGCCGATTTGAAACAGGAGAGGCAGCACTTGGCCCACGAGGCCCTAAAACTCCACCGCAGCGCATCAGAAGTCCCTGGATCGACGGATGAAGACCAACGGGTCCTGGACTCTGCCGATCAGATCCGGCATTGGGCGATTGCGGCTATCGATACCCTTCTGGGTAATCTGTAAAGCATTGACTATTTTGTACGAACATTTAATAACTGCTTTGACCGTCCTTCGTGACGCCCCTTCTATTTATTGCCTTTCTTATTTCCGACGGGACGCGCCCTTACCAAATATCCACGCTTCTTTTTCTTATAAATGCCGGCCTAGACTCCTCCTTTCCGATAGTACCAGCTTAGCTTTCGGCTTTATTCTCTCACCCTTCTTGTCGGCGCGACCTTCTGTCATGTCTTCGTCGACTTCCTCCTTCTCTGTCAACCAGGTGAAACCTTGGCCTTGATTCCCCTTTCTCTTTTTAGCTCTTGGGAAGAGGATGCCCCTTTTTAATCTTTCTTTGTTTCAGCCTCGGCGTCTTAGCCCCGAGCTCGAACGTGCCATTGAGCTCATACACTCTGATGACCCGTTGTCGTCAGAGGATAAGGACCTAATCAGGGCTCATCGTGACGAACTTCAAGAACACGTCACTGCGGAGGCCCGTCTGGTCTTGGACTTTCTGGAGAGCAACGGTCGCCGGCGACCTCCAACCGACAGGAGTCATCCGCTTCCCCCGCGAGTTGCCCTTGAAGACATGGCGGCAGGGACGTCACGTCCGGCGGTGGACCGGAGCCACCCTCTCCCCCGTCAAGTCGAAGCGGAGGCTTCCATGAAGGAAATAGAAGAAGAGTACCTCCGTCTTATGATAGAGTTGGGTCGGACTGAGAGGGAACGTAAGAAAAAGGCTGGTGAGGCTTCAGAGATGGACGAAGAGTACATCCGCCGTATGATAGAATTAGGCCGGGCTGAGAGGGAGCGCAAAAAGAAGAATAATTAGTTATTGTATATTTTTGTTCTAAGGGCGACTTGTATCTTGTTGGCCGTGTAATCCACCGTCCGTACCGAATGAATACATCGTCCGATTTGGATGATTATACGTTTAAACCGTTTTACATTGGTTGTGTGCAATTGTATTACGGTCAATCCCTTATGCTCCGACCCATATGCTAGGGTAGTATCTTTTCAAGTACCTTCCGTTCAAAGCCCTAGTAAACTCTTCTCCCTCGATTGTTTCCAAAATATAAGCATTTCCTGGAGCACATCTGCCAATTTTATACGGTCCTTCCCATGTAGGGGACCACTTTCCGAACTTAGGATCTTTCGCCCCAATCAGCAATACTAGCTTCCAAACCAAGTCCCCAGGGGAAAATTGTTTAACTCTGACCTTCTTATCGTACCACCTGGCTACTTTCTTTTTGTTTTCCTCAATGCTTATTAAAGCTCTCAATCGCTGGCCAGCCAAGTCATCGAGTTCCCTCTTCATGAGCGATCAGTATTCATCGGCCGTTAACTGGTCCTGGAGCGAAATGCGCCTCGATCCCGCCCTTGATTCCCATGGTAGTACTGCATCGTGACCGTACACCAACTGATAAGGAGATAACTTGGTGGCCCCATGACAAGCCATCCTGTACGCCCATAAGGCCTCAGTCAAACATAGATGCCACTTCTTTGGCTGCTCTTCGATTTTCCTTTTGATTAACTTAATTATCCCTTTGTTGGAGGATTCGGCCTGACCATTGGCTTGGGCGTAATATGGAGAAGAATTCAACAATTTGATCCCCATATCGGTTGTAAATTCCTCGAATTCCCCCGATGTGAACATTGTTCCTTGATCGGTCGTTATAGTCTGGGGGATGCCGAATCGGTAGACGATATGATCCCTTACGAAGTCGGCCATGATAGCCGATGTCACGGCTCTTAACGGAATTGCTTCCACCCATTTGGTAAAGTAATCGGTAGCCACCAGAATAAATTTGTGCCCTTTGCTTGATGGTGGGTAAATTTGGCCGATAAGGTCTATTCCCCATCCCCTGAACGGCCATGGCTTGATAATGGGGTTCATGGCCGATGCGGGTGCATGTTGGACATTTCCAAACTTCTGACAATCCTGGCATCCCTTATAATATTTGAAACAGTCTTCGAGGATCGTTGGCTAGTAGTACCCATTATTCCTGATCATCCACTTCATCTTATGGGCCGATTGGTGTGCTCCACATACCCCTTCATGGATTTCTCCCATTAGAGTCTTGGCCTCCTCTGTTCCCAGGCATTTGAGTAGGACACCGTCGATCGTTCGGTAGAACAGGTCGTTTTCGAGCAGTACGTATTTAGTAGCATGAAAACGTACTCGTCGTTCCACCTTTTTAGACGGATCTTTCAGGTAGTCGGCAATTTCTTTCCGCCAGTCATCGGTCGTGAGTTCTAGAGCCATAGCGCCTAGAATTGGCCGATATCCAGATGCGTGCTGGGCGAGCTTGTTGGCACCCTCGTTGTGGTCCCTTGGGATGTGCTCGATTACTGCCGATCTAAATTCTTTTAAGAGCTGTAAGCAATCTTCGTAATAAATTCTTAATACGTCGTCCTTGCATTCGGACCTTCCGGTTAATTGATCCACAATAAGCATGGAATCCCCGAAGACTTCAACAGAATCGGCCTTGACTTCTCTTAATAGTTGTAGGCCCTTCAATACAGCTCGGTACTCCGCTTGATTGTTAGTAGCGGTGGCTTCTATCGGCAGAGAAAAATCATAGCTTGCCCCCCGAGGCGATATGGGAACGATGCTGATTCCTGATCCGACCCCACATGACGACCCATCAAAATATAAAGTCCAAGGTGCCGGCTCTACGAGGGTAATCTCCGGTCCGCAGTGTTGGGCGACGAAATCGGCCATGACTTGACCCTTGACGGCTTTTGCCGATTCATACTGCAGGTCGAACTCTGACAAAGCTAAGATCCATTTGCCGATTCGTCCTTTCAAGATCGGCAATGATAGCATGTATTTTACTACGTCGTCTTTGCATACGACCACGTATTCTGCCGACAGTAAATAGTGCCTGAGTTTGGTGCATGAGAAGTAAAGACATAGGCACAACCGCTCCACTGGAGGATATCTTGTTTCAGCGTCCAGAAGTCTTCTACTGACATAATAAATTACCCGTTCCTTGCCTTCGAACTCCTGGACTAGAGCCGACCCAATAGCCTTTTCATCGGCTGACAAGTATAATTTAAATGGCTTACCAGTCTGAGGAGGAACCAATACCGGTGGTGAAACCAAGTACTGCTTGATATCTTCCAATGCTTTGCGTTGCTCCTCCCCCAATATGAACTCCTGGTCAGGCTTCAACTTCAACAGTGGTGTGAACGCCTGAATCCGCCCGGATAGATTAGATATGAATCTTCTGATGAAATTCACCTTGCCGATTAAAGACTGCAACTCAGTTTTATTCTGCGGGGCCACGACTTTGTTGATAGCCGCTATGGTTTTCCGATTGATTTCTATTCCCCGCTCGTGCACCATGAATCCTAAGAACTGTCCGGCGGATACGCCGAAGGCACATTTATTGGGATTCATCTTTAGCCCATGTTTCTTGGTGCATTCCAGCACTCTTCGCAAATCGGCCAGATGCTCTTCGTGTCCTCTGGACTTGACTACGACGTCGTCGATGTAGATCTCTACCAGAATGCCGATGAGTTTGTGAAATATGTAGTTCATGGCTCTCTGATACGTAGCGCCAGCGTTCTTCAAGACAAAAGTCATTACCACCCACTCGAATAAACCAAGGTGGCCTGGGCATCTGAAGGCCGTTTTGGGTATGTCCTCTTCGGCCATTAGTATTTGATTGTATCCAGCATTTCCGTCCATGAAGCTAATAATCTTGTGTCCTGCGGCAGCGTCGATCAGCACATCGGCCGTTGGCATGGGGTACCCATCCATCGGTGTGGCCTGATTAAGATTTCTGAAATCAACGCAAATGCGTAGCTTTCCGTTCTTCTTGTACACTGGTACAATGTTGGAGATCCACTCGGCATAACGGCATTGCCGAATAAATTTTGCTTCGATTAGCCGAGTTATTTCGGCTTTTATGTCTGGTAGAATCTTAGGATTGCAGCGTCGTGCAGGATATTGGTACGGCCGATACCCTGGTTTTATGGGTAGCCGATGTTCAACAATAGATCGATCTAAACTGGGCATCTCATGATACTCCCAAGCAAAACAATCCTTAAATTCTCTTAATAAATTTGTCAATTTACACTTGTATTCTAGGTCTAAATTTGCGCTAATATAAGTCGGCCTTGGTTTGGTACCATCGCCTAAGTCTATCGTCTCTAGTGAATCGGCCGATGTGAACCCGTGTTCTAGTTTCCCATCTTCTCGGGCGAACTGATCCATCTATTCTGAGTCTTCGAAGCCGACTGCTCGGATCGGCTGCAGGCCAAAATCGGTGACCTTCAGGAAATCGGTCTCCCATACTCTCGGATATGCACCTAACGGTTTCGCAGCTCCACTGCTGCGTGTCGGCTGCCGCGATGCTGTACGCGGAATCGGCGTTGACTACCTCGATGTTGTCGCCGACCCATTGTACAAGACATTGATGCATTGTTGATGGGATGCAGCAATTTGCGTGTATCCAGTCCTGGCCGAGTAGCATGTTGTAGGATCCCTTGCCATTAATAATAAAGAAGGTGGTGGGAAGGGTCTTACTGCCGATGGTGAGGTCGACGCAGAGAGCGCCGCGAGCGTTTGACACGTTGCCTTCGAAGTCTTTGAGCATCATGTCTGTCTTGGTCAAGTCATCATCGCTCTTCCCAAGCTTCTGGAGCACGGCATATGGCATGATATTGACCGCAGCTCCTCCATCTACCATTAATCTGGTGAGGGGGCGACCATTGACATGCCCTTTGAGGAACAAAGCTTTCAGGTGTTGTCGTTTGTCATCCTCGGGCTTCTTGAACGTGGCCATCATTGGCTCCAAAGCCAACTGTGCCATCTTCTCTTCTATCGCCGACATATCCTTGTAATGACCGACCCCTAATCTTTCCCAGTTAAGTTTGATCTCAGCCCTTAACCTCAGTCAGTTGCTCTGTTAACCGCACCTAAGTGCTCAGTCTTCCGCCAGTTCCGACCCCTGAGATCCGACCCCTACCGTTCGTTCCTTTTTTTTCCCCGACCCTGGCGAGTTCAGCCCTCCGTCAGATCCTGCTGATCTTCCTCACCCGTCCGATCTTTTTCCCCGGTGGACCCGTGAGATCTTTTCCAGATCCCCCGCACCAGCCGCACTCGAGTTGCATGGCCGCCTCAGAGCTTTCCTGCCGCGTGGCTCGTCTTCTCCGACGCCACCGCTCAGTTTTGTCTCTGGCAAGCGACCAAGTGGGTTCCCGCGCCCTTTTTCCCCAATGGCAGCGGAAGCCCTCTGCACCCCTTTCTGCAGACCCTCGTCTCCCGCGCCCATCATCACGATACCAGATCCCGGCCCCGGAGACCGATGTCGCCCGTCTTTTCCGTCCCTTCCAGCAACAGTTGCGCCGCCCGGTCGTCGCTACACGACGATTCCCCAACCGCCAACCCCGACCGCGACCGCGACAGTCCCTTTCCCCGCTCTGTCAGAAGCCGCCCGACAATCTGTTGTTCCGCGCTCTCCCCCACGCCGCATCCGCTTGTTCTCCCACCTGTGCGCCCTCGATTCTAGCGCCATTTAACCGGTCGCTTCTATCACTTCTTCCGCACGACGACGCCCGCTCTCCGCCAAATCCCAACCACCGGTCTACCCGCGCCTACACCGCCCTGACAGAGTAGCGCAATGATCGCTGGCGTCACCCCCGGAGTTCTGCAGCACCGCCAGGTTTGCTCAATCGCCGCCACGGCAGAGCACTCCATTGCTTCTCCCCGGCCTTCGCGCTGCTTCCCTTCTCTCTCTCCGCGACATTTCCGTTCCTCTGCTCCAGCAGCTATAAAAGGAATGCCCCCGTCGCCGGAGTTCCCTCCGCCTTTGTTGCCCTTAGTTTCCCTAGCTCCCTGCTCAAGCTTCCAGCGCCACCCACCAGTTCTTGAAAAGTTCATCTCCCAATTCCTTCTCAGTTCATCCAAGTCACCAGCAGCGTGCTCCTTGTGCTGCGTAGAGCTCTCTTGTGATCCGCAAGAAGCAGCGCCGCCACCAGAGTATCGCCAATCTTAGTCCCTGATCGAAGCTTTAGTTCCGCGCCCAAGTCTGCTTTTTCCCGACCCCAAGCTTTCCTTTCAGGAAGAAGGTGAGTGCCGACCCTAAGTCCGCCTCGACCGACCCCTCCTATCCGCCCGACCCCAGTTCCGTCTCGTCCAACCCTGTCTGTTCGCCGACCCTTGTCCGCCTCGCCCGAGGGTCTGGCTGTGATCTTTTCTTCAACTTGAGGGTGTAAGTGTAAAACGTGGGAACCCTTCAGCGCTTTCGTCTGAGGATCCCAGTTATCACATCCTCTAGTTCAAGGATCAGACCACTAGTTCCCTTCCTACCCTTACCTGTTGATCATCATCAGCTCTCTCTCAACCTCAACCTCCTGCTCTTTGTCGCAAGTTTCTGGGCTCAGGCGAGCCAGTGTTGCTGTCGACTTAAACGATTAAGCTAACACCCTGCATTGCATTCGTGTAGAGTTGCATCTCGCTGACGGCTTCTACGAGCTGCACCCGACGCCCGAAGAAGAAGCTGTAGCCGAGTTCCTGCCCGCTAAAGTCGAAGCCGCCCCCGAAGTCGAGCAGTTTCCGCCCTCTTTGTTTGCAGGCAAGCCCCGGTTGCATGAAAATCCTACGTGTTTTGCCAACTTGCACATGCCTTCCGAATAGCATGTTTGTGCATTTACGTTTAGGAGTTGTGTGAAACCCTAGGTACCTGACTTAGTAACCCTTGATATGAACACTAGCTGTTGGACCGAGTAGCTGCATTGCTTAACTAGGAAACGGTAAAAGCCGAGTGATTTCCTGTCACTCGTGAGTTGTAGGAGTTGCATGTTTACTCTCTGCTACAACTATAAGGACGGTGGACGGGGCAGGGTTTGGGTAACTCTTTGGTGGTCGGATGGTTGCCCCGTCTGTCTATGAAAAACTTGCTAAGGCCCGACAGTGGTGGTGTTCGTGATCAAGTGTTTGAAAGTACTAGCCTCATACTTAGTATGGGATGAGGAAGCCTAGTACCTGATTGAACCTAGACGTGAGCGGTCGCCCCATTGTTCTTGGAACGGAGTTTCCCCTGCTGGTTGTCACACGTGGTGGCAAAGCGTGGTCACAGAACGGCAGAGACCGGGTCTGTGGAACCTTGCACCAAAGGAAATGGGCCCGACACGGGTTAGGGGATCGACAGGGAAGGCCGACACAGGAAGCGACCTCCGGGTGCGCGGATGTCGTGGGGCTAGGTTCACCATGCATGGTTAAAGAACTCGAATCGATTCGTCTGCCTCTCACAGTTTGAGATTACTTGATCGCTATGTCACCCTGAGTAAATAAGGAATCTGATGATGGCAAATGTTGTTGTTTTTATATACACACTTGTTTGGCTCGATGTTGCTTCGAATAGGTTGCACAACCTAGACTGGTAAGTAAATCTAGAACCGGAGCTAAAACTTGAAAATAGGTTACTTAGTGCTTTTGACAAAACAAACCCCTCAGCCAAGAAGCCTTGCATGTCTAGTTGGGAGAGTAGTTGGCTCCTCCCCGGTTAAGTCTTGTTGAGCTTAGTAGCTCAGCCTTGTTGTGGCTCCCGTTTTTCAGGTGAAGTTGCAGCTCCCGACCCCTCCCTTGTTGGCGCTTGGCCGCCCCAGCTTCCGCCAGGCTGGACGGTCGAGTGGGACCCCTCCTCGGACGGCGAGGAGAGGACTCAGTGATGTTCTGGCTGGCCTCGCCCGGACGTCCGACCCCGACGAAGTCTTCCGCTAGCTTTCTCTGTTGATCTTTGTTTGTAAACCCTAATGTTGGATTTTGTGGTATAACCAAAATGAGTAAAACTTGTTTAAAAATCCGTGGACTCGTTGTATTCTCTGTAACCGCTCACCTTCGTGTGGGTTTGCTGAACGCGATCCTGTTTAAGTGGTTAAATCGGATGAAGTCCGACGGCGCTTCGTGTTAGCTCAAGTTAATCAGGAGTGTCGCATGTTAGGCGGCTAAACTCTGATTAATCAAGCTAATCCGAGGTGGTTCCGCCATAGCTTGGTATCAGAGCCGAGTTTAGCATATCAGAGAACCCAATGAGCCCTAAACACTTCTTTGAAATCATAAAAGTTGCAAGAGCCTTTCGAAAATCTCGTACAAACGTTAAGGATGACTTAGTGCGAGAGGCCCTAGGGGATTTTGGGGTTGTTTTAGGTGGCTAATAAGTATCTGGTTATGTTGCTAACTCCTCCAGCATTTCGCCACGTCTGTTATACGTGTGCCGAGTTCCGCATCACGAGTATGCGAGGGTTGATAGGGAGTTCCATTCAAGGGACCCTATCTTCGCGGTTGTTTTCGCCCACGTCTATCATACGTGCGCAGGTTCCGTATGTGATCCATACGAAGGTTGATATGGTTCGATTCCAACGAACCTATTGGCACGGTTGTTTCGCCACGTTTGTCATACGTGTGCCGATGCCGCATCACGAGTATGCGAAGGGTTATATGGTTCTATTCGGAAGGAACCTATTTCCACGGTTGAGTGCTGTCCATGCAGCCTTAAACGCATGGGTGCCGTTCCTATAGTGAACGGTAATGTTTGGGAACGCTTTCGTGGGTGCTGGCACGAAAGGTTCGTGTGTGTGTTTTCTGCAGGTTACTAACCGCGTTCGTTAAGACGTTGCTAGAACCGACTAGTTAATATAGGGAGAGACGTATTGTTGCCTTGTCACCGGCGCTGACCGCATAAGACCCAAGGTTCGGGCAGTTGTTTTTGGTTAAGAATACGGTAGGCCGTGCATGCGTCATACCAAAAATCTGTAATGTTCTCTTCTCAACAGCAACCCTGTCCGACAGAGTTCCTTTGGATCTAAGGATTTCTAGCTCCTCTTAGTTGCTCTCGGTTAATCCCTTCTGTTTCTCTATCCGATCCCTGATCCTCGGAGTTATCTTATGTAGCTTCGGTTTTCTTGGTTCCAGATGGCTGCTCCCGGGCATGTGGTGTTTGGAGCGGACGGTACCTTCCAATCAACATGCCTACATTTCGAGGGGTTTCCCGCGATTTTGTGGGATACGTTGAGATGGTTTGGGTATCAGTCCCCACCCCTGTATTCTGGGCGGCTGTATGTGGAGCGGGGCATCCAGACGTGCCAGGTGCAAGCACTGGTGCCACCCCCTTTTGCGCGGCCCGACTGGCCCTCTCTGGGCATCATAGCCTACGGTCTTTCTTCGGAAGATACGTGGGAATCCGCCGCTCTTCAGTTGCTCACGCAGTTCTGTCAGTTCCACCCTGTGGAGATCACCCTGGACCCGATTGGTCTTTTTCCCGTCAGGAGTCGGTTGGACCCGGCCTGGCTGGACCGCATCGGAAACCTTGAGGTGTTGGCCGCTACTTGTGCCACGCTCACCATCTCCACCAACGTCCGTTGCATGGCTGCTTTCTACCGGCTGATCGAGCTCCAAGGAAGGGCCATGACTCTCTTTGCCCGGACTGCTGCAGACACCCACGGGTACCTCCAGGCAGCTAGAAGAGACCTGGTAGGCCAAACCTACCAGCTGATCCAACGTGGAATCCAGATCAACGACATGCAAGACCGGATCTCCGAGCTGGAAGGAGAAGTTGCCGACCTCATGGACGGCATGATCGAGCTCTCGGAGGAGAAAATGGAGGTGGAAATGGAGTTGGCCGTTGCCAATGCCCACCTAGAGGAGCACCAAGCTGAGCTTGAAGATATGCATGCCCTCAACATGCAGCTTGAAGCTCAGGAGGACCCTAAGGAAGACGAGGGAGCGTCCAGCATAGACATAGAAGAAGATGGCGCCCCTTCTCCGACTCATAGTGTACAGTGGTAGCTTAAGGGTTCTCAGGGAACCTTCTTTCTTTGCTGTACTCCTCGGCAGCCTAGTTTTGGAAAGTTGTAATAGGTTAGCCTTGAGTTGAGTACTCCCTGTGTTGAAATGTCGTTGGTATAAAGTCAACCCAGTGCAGTGCATAGTTTCATCCTTTTCGTATGATGTGGATGTTAAGGTTAAGTAAGTGGTGCCGTGACCCTGTGTTGTTTTCGGGGAGCCTGTTCAGTTGGCCGACCCTAGTTCGCGAACCAGAGTGCGCCGACCTTTGGGACAGTCTTCGCCTTGTCTGACCCTCTGTGAGTACGGACCGTATCCGACCCCTTGGATCGAGTGGACCCGACCCTAGGAGTCTGTATGTGGTGTGGTTACCTGAGGTGGAGTACCAGGGCAAGTAGGGGCTATCGGTGATGAAATGGGAGGAATGTGCTTCCTCTGTAAGGACGTGTGATGCACCATTGGCAAGAGTCGCATTGAAGGACTTAATTCATACGTTCCCAAATTGCTGGAGTACACCTAAGGTTACGAGACTGATGGGGCGTTAACTCTTGCAGATGGCGCACCGCACGAGGTCTGGAACTATGCCCAGTGGCAGTGATCGGCAACAAGATCTTCCCCCGCCCCCGCCACCATCGCCATTGGAGGCAATCCTAGCAACTCAAACCGAGCTGCTCAGGCATCTGGTGCAAGGACAACAGCAGCCACATGGTGGTAGAGCACAGCAGCAGCAGCAGCATATCGCAAGATATGAGGACTTTCTGGGGACACAGCCCCCGTTGTTCCAAAAGACCCAAGAACCGCTCGACGCTGATGCATGGGTTCGTACGATTGAGTCCAAGTTTGAGCTTCTTACCGCTCCATGCCCTGACAACAACAAGGCGCGGTTTGCGGCCCAGCAGCTGCGTGGTTCCGCACGGCTTTGGTGGGACCACTACCATGCCATGCTACCTGCTGACCACGTAGTCAGTTGGAACGAGTTTAAGACGGCGTTTAAAGCGCATCACATTCCTGAAGGTCTCCTGGAGCGCAAGCTCAACGAGTTTCTGGCCCTCACCCAGGGAACTCGGGATGTGCTGCACTACGCCCAGGCGTTCAATGACCTATGCCGTTATGCGGGATATCACGCGGACACCGATGAGAAGAAGCGGGACAGATTCCGCCGAGGATTGAGCTTGGAGCTCAGGGAGAGGCTGAACCCCATCCGAGTGGATACCTATAACGAGTTGGTCAATCTGGCCATCTCCCAGGAGGACTGCATGCAAGCTCTCAAGGCCGACCAGAAGAGGAAAGCCTCTGTGGCTCTTCCGAGCCCGCCAGCCCGAAGGTTTCGGATGATCCCTCCACAAGCCCCTGGCCGACCCCAACAGTCAGGGAAATGGATCGCCCGACCCTCACCGGCAACAATGCCTAGTTCTCCAGGCTTCCAACCGCAAGTACCCCGGCCGACCTTGCCAACGCCACCTCGACCAGCAGCCAGTAACAGATGTTTTACCTGCGGCAATGAGGGGCATTTTGCAAGGGATTGCCCCAGGAGCAAGACTCAGCAGCAAGGCCAGGACCCCATGGCAGTCAGAGGAAGAAGGCCCAAGGTGCAAGTCCGACACGGCCGACTCAACTACACCAGCTTGACCGAACTTCCCGAAGGTGCGTCAGTAATGACGGGTACTTTTCTTGTTCTAAATCAAGCTGTTGTGGTGTTGTTTGACTCGGGAGCCTCCCATAGCTTTATCGGGAGTAAGGCAAGGGAAAGATGTGGGCTAAGTGTAGGTCACACTAAGGAACCCTATGTGATCGCCACTCCTGGAGGAAGGATAACGTCGGATCAGGTCGTTATTCTTGTACCTCTCCAGCTAGGCCCCACCCTTTTCAAGGAAAACCTTATCCTCCTTGACCTTGAAGGCCTAGACGTCATCCTTGGCATGGATTGGATGGCCCGACACCGTGTTGTTTTAGATACCTCGGCCCGATCTCTTTTCATCAGCTCGCCCTCACATGGCAGTTCTACCCTATCCTTGACCCATCTTGAGTCCTTGACTCCTTGTGCCTATTCTCTCTTGGGTTTCTGTTTAGGAGACCTCCCTGTTATCTGTGAGTATCCAGATGTGTTTCCAGAAGACTTGCCAGGCATGCCACCTGACAGAGAAGTGGAGTTTTCTATAGAGTTGATTCCCGGCACAGCCCCGATGTCTAAGAGACCCTATCGGATGCCACCCGCTGAGTTAGCAGAGTTGAAGACCCAGTTGCATGATCTGTTGGAAAAGGGCTTCATTCGACCCAGTACGTCATCTTGGGGTTGCCCCGCCCTGTTTGTGAAGAAGAAAGACGGCAGTTTACGGATGTGTGTGGATTACCGACCCCTCAATGCGGTAACAGTTAAGAACAAGTACCCACTGCCCCGCATTGATGTCTTGTTCGACCAGTTAGCCAGAGCAAGAGTGTTCTCCAAGATCGATCTTCGTTCTGGTTATCACCAAATCAAGATTCGACCTTGCGACGTACCCAAGACAGCTTTCTCTACCAGATATGGATTGTATGAGTACCTAGTCATGTCCTTTGGACTCACCAATGCACCCGCTTACTTCATGTACCTTATGAACTCGGTGTTTATGCCCGAGCTGGACAAGTTTGTAGTGGTGTTCATTGATGATATCCTAGTGTACTCAAAGGACAAAGAAGAGCATGCCAACCATCTTCATATAGTTCTTCAGCGACTGAGAGATCACTAGCTTTATGCAAAGTTCTCCAAATGTGAGTTTTGGTTGGATAGTGTCAAGTTTTTGGGACACACTATCTCCAAGGACGGTATTGCCGTGGATCCCAGTAAGGTGCAAGAGGTCATGGAATGGAAGTCTCTTGTCTCGGTACACCAGATCCGGAGTTTCCTCGGACTAGCAGGTTACTATCGGCGTTTTATACCGGATTTCTCCAAGATAGCTAAGCCGATGACCGAGTTGTTGAATAAAGAGGCCAAGTTTGTGTGGGACACCAAGTGCGAAGAAGCTTTCAAAACCTTGAAGCGCTTGTTAACCACCGCCCCAGTTTTGGCTCAACCAGACCCCTCCAGGCCGTATGACGTATACTGTGACGCCTCCGGCACTGGACTCGGGTGTGTTCTTATGCAAGACAACCGAGTCATTGCCTATGCCTCACGTGCGTTGCGACCTCATGAGCTGAACTACCCGACACATGACCTTGAGTTGGCAGCAGTGATACACGCCTTGAAGATATGGAGGCACTACTTAATGGGAGCTCACTGCAACATCTATACCGACCACAAGAGCCTCAAGTACATCTTCACGCAAGCCGACCTCAACATGCGTCAGAGAAGATGGCTGGAGTTGATTAAGGATTATGACTTGGAAGTGCACTATCATCCTGGCAAGGCCAATGTGGTGGCCGACGCCCTCAGTCGCAAACCTCAGTGCAACTGTTTGTTGTTCACCGCCTTCACCGACACTTTGTGTCACGAAATGGGAAAACTAAGTCTAGAGCTTGTTCCCCATGGAACCCTTGATCACATCATCCTTGACTCAGTTTTAGAGGACCGGATTCGATCAGCACAAGCTAAGGATGAAGAAGTAAAACGGATCATCAGTAAGATCTTGGTAAAAGACGAGGGATATAAGCTTTTCCGGCAGGACCAAACGGGAGGTGTGTACTATGGAAACCGACTAGTAGTGCCCGCCGACCCCGAGTTAAGGAAGCAAATCCTAGATGAAGCTCATCTTTCCAAGTTCTCCATCCACCCTGGCAGCAACAAGATGTACCATGATCTCCGTCAGACCTTTTGGTGGAGTGGGATGAAACCGGAGATAGCTCGTTATGTTTCAGAATGCGACACTTGTCAACGTGTCAAGGCCAGTCACTTGAAGGTAGCAGGAACCTTGCAGCCGCTACCTATTCCCTCTTGGAAATGGGAAGACATCAGCATGGACTTCATAGTTGGGTTACCCCTTACAACTCAACGGTATGATTCTATCTGGGTTATAGTGGACCGTCTGACCAAGACGGCACATTTCCTTCCTGTGCGTACCACCTACACCGTCAGGCAGTACGCAGAGTTGTACCTCGACCGTATCGTTTCCCTACATGGCGTACCCAAGACTATCGTCTCAGACAGAGGAGTTCAGTTTGTGGCACGTTTTTGGGAGCAACTACAAGCATCAATGGGCACCAAGCTCATTCGAAGCTCAACGTATCATCCCCAAACCGATGGCCAAACCGAGAGAGTAAATCAGATCCTCGAAGACATGTTAAGAGCTTGTGTCATCCACTATGACAAAAACTGGGACAAGTGCCTGCCCTTAGCAGAGTTCTCCTACAATAACAGCTACCAGGCCAGTTTGAAGATGGCACCGTTTGAGGCCCTGTACGGCCGAAGATGCCGAACACCCTTGAACTGGTCCCAACCAGGAGAAAGACAAGTTTATGGCCCTGACTTAGTAATAGAAGCCGAGGAGCAAGTGAAGATAATTCAGGCAAATCTCAAGGCTGCCCAATCGCGACAGAAGAGTTACTATGACCAGAGGAGGAGACCCCTACAGTTCGACCTTGGTGACCATGTGTACCTTAGAGTCTCCCCAACCAAAGGAGTGCAACGGTTTGGAATAAAGGGCAAGTTAGCTCCACGCTATGTTGGCCCTTATGAGATTGTGGAGAAATGTGGACCTGTTGCTTATCGGATCCAACTCCCAGAACAGCTATCAGCCATACATGATGTTTTCCATGTGTCTCAGTTGAAGAAATGTGTCCGAGTTCCAGCAGAGATCCTAGAACCAGAACAGCTTCAAGTCGAACCTGACCTGACCTACGCCGAGTACCCAAATCGAGTTCTTGACCAGAAGGAAAGGCACACCCGACGCCAAGTGGTGAGGATGTACAAGATCCTCTGGAGAAACCACACCGAAGATGAAGCGACATGGGAGACGGAAGAATATCTGAACAAGCGTTTTCCAGGTTTTCTATCTCATCCAGGAGGTAAGAGCAGCACACCCTTGATCTTAAATCTCGGGACGAGATTCTTTTTAAGAGGGGTAGGCTGTAATGACCGACCCCTAATCTTTCCCAGTTAAGTTTGATCTCAGCCCTTAACCTCAGTCAGTTGCTCTGTTAACCGCACCTAAGTGCTCAGTCTTCCGCCAGTTCCGACCCCTGAGATCCGACCCCTACCGTTCGTTCCTTATTTTTCCCCGACCCTGGCGAGTTCAGCCCTCCGTCAGATCCTGCTGATCTTCCTCACCCGTCCGATCTTTTTCCCCGGTGGACCCGTGAGATCTTTTCCAGATCCCCCGCACCAGCCGCACTCGAGTTGCATGGCCGCCTCAGAGCTTTCCTGCCGCGTGGCTCGTCTTCTCCGACGCCACCGCTCAGTTTTGTCTCTGGCAAGCGACCAAGTGGGTTCCCGCGCCCTTTTCCCCAATGGCAGCGGAAGCCCTCTGCACCCCTTTCTGCAGACCCTCGTCTCCCGCGCCCATCATCACGATACCAGATCCCGGCCCCGGAGACCGATGTCGCCCGTCTTTTCCGTCCCTTCCAGCAACAGTTGCGCCGCCCGGTCGTCGTTACACGACGATTCCCCAACCGCCAACCCCGACCGCGGCCGCGACAGTCCCTTTCCCCGCTCTGTCAGAAGCCGCCCGACAATCTGTTGTTCCGCGCTCTCCCCCGCGCCGCGTCCGCTTGTTCTCCCACCTGTGCGCCCTCGATTCTAGCGTCGTTTAACCGGTCGCTTCTATCACTTCTTCCGCACGACGACGCCCGCTCTCCGCCAAATCCCAACCACCGGTCTACCCGCGCCTACACCGCCCTGACAGAGTAGCGCAATGATCGCTGGCGTCACCCCCGGAGTTCTGCAGCACCGCCAGGTTTGCTCAATCGCCGCCACGGCAGAGCACTCCATTGCTTCTCCCCGGCCTTCGCGCTGCTTCCCTTCTCTCTCTCCGCGACGTTTCCGTTCCTCTGCTCCAGCAGCTATAAAAGGAATGCCCCCGTCGCCGGAGTTCCCTCCGCCTTTGTTGCCCTTAGTTTCCCTAGCTCCCTGCTCAAGCTTCCAGCGCCACCCACCAGTTCTTGAAAAGTTCATCTCCCAGTTCCTTCTCAGTTCATCCAAGTCACCAGCAGCGTGCTCCTTGTGCTGCGTAGAGCTCTCTTGTGATCCGCAAGAAGCAGCGCCGCCACCAGAGTATCGCCAATCTTAGTCCCTGATCGAAGCTTTAGTTCCGCGCCCAAGTCTGCTTTTTCCCGACCCCAAGCTTTCCTTTCAGGAAGAAGGTGAGTGCCGACCCTAAGTCCGCCTCGACCGACCCCTCCTATCCGCCCGACCCCAGTTCCGTCTCGTCCGACCCTGTCTGTTCGCCGACCCTTGTCCGCCTCGCCCGAGGGTCTGGCTGTGATCTTTTCTTCAACTTGAGGGTGTAAGTGTAAAACGTGGGAACCCTTCAGCGCTTTCATCTGAGGATCCCAGTTATCACATCCTCTAGTTCAAGGATCAGACCACTAGTTCCCTTCCTACCCTTACCTGTTGATCATCATCAGCTCTCTCTCAACCTCAACCTCCTGCTCTTTGTCGCAAGTTTCTGGGCTCAGGCGAGCCAGTGTTGCTGTCGACTTAAACGATTAAGCTAACACCCTGCATTGCATTCGTGTAGAGTTGCATCTCGCTGACGGCTTCTACGAGCTGCACCCGACGCCCGAAGAAGAAGCTGTAGCCGAGTTCCTGCCCGCTAAAGTCGAAGCCGCCCCCGAAGTCGAGCAGTTTCCGCCCTCTTTGTTTGCAGGCAAGCCCCGGTTGCATGAAAATCCTACGTGTTTTGCCAACTTGCACATGCCTTCCGAATAGCATGTTTGTGCATTTACGTTTAGGAGTTGTGTGAAACCCTAGGTACCTGACTTAGTAACCCTTGATATGAACACTAGCTGTTGGACCGAGTAGCTACATTGCTTAACTAGGAAACGGTAAAAGCCGAGTGATTTCCTGTCACTCGTGAGTTGTAGGAGTTGCATGTTTACTCTCTGCTACAACTATAAGGACGGTGGACGGGGCAGGGTTTGGGTAACTCTTTGGTGGTTGGATGGTTGCCCCGTCTGTCTATGAAAAACTTGCTAAGGCCCGACAGTGGTGGTGTTCGTGATCAAGTGTTTGAAAGTACTAGCCTCATACTTAGTATGGGATGAGGAAGCCTAGTACCTGATTGAACCTAGACGTGAGCGGTCGCCCCATTGTTCTTGGAACGGAGTTTCCCCTGCTGGTTGTCACACGTGGTGGCAAAGCATGGTCACAGAACGGCAGAGACCGGGTCTGTGGAACCTTGCACCAAAGGAAATGGGCCCGACACGGGTTAGGGGATCGACAGGGAAGGCCGACACAGGAAGCGACCTCCGGGTGCGCGGATGTCGTGGGGCTAGGTTCACCATGCATGGTTAAAGAACTCGAATCGATTCGTCTGCCTCTCACAGTTTGAGATTACTTGATCGCTATGTCACCCTGAGTAAATAAGGAATCTGATGATGGCAAATGTTGTTGTTTTTATATACACACTTGTTTGGCTCGATGTTGCTTCGAATAGGTTGCACAACCTAGACTGGTAAGTAAATCTAGAACCGGAGCTAAAACTTGAAAATAGGTTACTTAGTGCTTTTGGCAAAACAAACCCCTCAGCCAAGAAGCCTTGCATGTCTAGTTGGGAGAGTAGTTGGCTCCTCCCCGGTTAAGTCTTGTTGAGCTTAGTAGCTCAGCCTTGTTGTGGCTCCCATTTTTCAGGTGAAGTTGCAGCTCCCGACCCCTCCCTTAGTGGCGCTTGGCCGCCCCAGCTTCCGCCAGGCTGGACGGTCGAGTGGGACCCCTCCTCGGACGGCGAGGAGAGGACTCAGTGATGTTCTGGCTGGCCTCGCCCGGACGTCCGACCCCGACGAAGTCTTCCGCTAGCTTTCTCTGTTGATCTTTGTTTGTAAACCCTAATGTTGGATTTTGTGGTATAACCAAAATGAGTAAAACTTGTTTAAAAATCCGTGGACTCGTTGTATTCTCTGTAACCGCTCACCTTCGTGTGGGTTTGCTGAACGCGATCCTGTTTAAGTGGTTAAATCGGATGAAGTCCGACGGCGCTTCGTGTTAGCTCAAGTTAATCAGGAGTGTCGCATGTTAGGCGGCTAAACTCTGATTAATCAAGCTAATCCGAGGTGGTTCCGCCACAATCTTGTGGATCGGCAGGAGTCATGAATTCCATCGGCAATATGAAAATCATGCCAATATCGGCTGCCGATTCATCACCTGCCGATTCGTCGTCCCCTTTATCGTTTCTTTTGGGGCGCCATACCCGAGGCCTCCCTTCCTTCTTGTCCGTCGTGCTCTGTTGTTCTTCTTCCTGCTGTTCCCATTGGCGGAGACGTTGGATTCTTCGTTTTTGAGATTTGGTCAATCCGTCGGGACACCATCTGGGGTTTATTGGTTTGCCCCCTGACTTGGCGCGTTCCCACTCCGGTTCGCGCCCTAAAGGGTTCTTGTCTGTCACCCGAGCGTCGGCCATCTCTTCAAGCCGACTGTGAACGTTGGCCCTATTTCCTGGCCGGTCGTGTCGATCAAACTTGCCCCCCGGTCTGTCACGGCGTCTGTCTTCCGACCGGTAATATCGGTCACTTCTGCCCCCCAGCCGATCACGCACGGGAGGGCGCTGGTCATCTTGGTCGCGCCAATTCCTGCTGATCGGTTCTGGTCTTCCGTCTCTGGAGCGAGACCTATTGAATGGCCGATTGCCACGATACGGGCCGTTGCATTCTGGGCAATTATCGGCTGAAGGTAGCCTGAGGTTGCTTTCCCAACAGTGGATGAAGAACGGGCACCTCCAGTGATCCTCGTGCCGCCGCATCGCTTCTTCCCGGGATCTTGAGCGTTCATGCTGACGCTGGTATTTCTGGAGCAGGAACTGGGAAGTAATGCGTGGCTCTTCCGATTCGCCATCTTCGTCCTCCATCCGCCGCTTTCCTTTGACGTCTTCAGGCGTTGCTTGATTTCTAGGGTCTACGGCACCACTCTTTTTAGCCGATTCGGACGTCAGCACCTTTGTTTGGAGTGAGTTCTTCCCCGTATCAACCATGTTGGTGGGAAAAGGGTGCTGGTCGATCTTCATCGGCTTGGCCGATTTTGTCGGTACTTCAAATTTGAGTCTGCCTTGCTTAATGGCCGACTGTATCTGCTGTCTGAAAATTTTGCACTCGTTAGTATCATGGGATGTGGCGTTGTGCCACTTGCAATATTTCATCTTTTTTAGTTGTTCGGCAGAAGGTATTGTATGATATGGCGAGAGTTTGATCTGCCCTTCCTGGAGGAGAAGGTCGAAGATTTTATCGGCCTTTGTTGTGTCAAAACCGAACGCCTCTGGCTCCTTTTTACCGAACGGGCATGACATTGGCTTCTTTCCTTTGACCCATTCCGCAAGCCCGACCTCAACGTCTTCCTCGTCCTCCATCTCTTCCAGGAACGCCACTTTCTTCTGGAAATTCCTCCGTGGATCGAAAGAACGTACCTCCTGTCCAGACAATCGGTGGACGATCTGGCTTAAACTCTCGAACTCTTGTGAGGCGTATTTTTCTTTGATGTGGGGCAGGAGGCCTTGAAAGGCTATATCGGCCAGCTGCGCGTCGTTTAGAGCCAAGGAATAGCATTTGTTCCTGATTTCCTGAAACCTCTGTACATATGAGGATATCGGCTCGTCGCTTCTCTGCCTGAGGCTGGTCAAATCGGATAGCTTCATCTCATGCACTCCGGCGTAGAAGTATTTGTGGAACTGTCTTTCTAAATCGGCCCACGTGATAATCGAGTTTGGCGGCAATGTCGTGAACCACTGAAAGGCCGAGCCAGACAGAGATGACGAGAACAACTGCACCCGTAGAGCATCTTGCGTAGCTGCCTCTCCGCATTGGATGATGAATCTATTCACGTGCTCCACAGTTGAAGTATCATCCATCCCCGAGAACTTGGTGAAGTCAGGAACTTTATACCGATGGGGAAACGGCAGTAGGTCATATGTAGATGGGTATGGTGTCCTATAGGTGTAAGTTTGTACCTTCGGCTTTAAGCCGAATTATTCCTGAATCACCTCCGCAATACGTGCCGACCAATCTAGCTGTTGCTGGTGAACCGTTGGCTGAGGTATTGGCACGTGCTGGTATACCGGAGGTGGAATAGCTTGATGCTGAGTGAAAGCAGGTGGCATCTGAGTGAAAGCCGGCTGTGAATTAAAAATCGGCTGTTTGAATGAGCCACTTGTTTCATCATATAGTATGAGCTTTGCTGTTTTATTCATCTCTTGTGCGACAGGCTGGTATGGCGGCACGGTCGGCCGAGTGGCCGCCTGGAAAGATGCCTGGAATGGTGGGCTTCCTTGACTGGCCGATTGATTCTGACCGGCCGTGGCTGATGGTGCCCCCCAAGGCGATGGGCTAACCGGAGGGAACGGCGCAGAGGACAGCTGGATGGAGTTATACCCCATAGGAACTGATGATGAGGAAGCACCCGAACCTCTAACAGAAAATTGGATCGGCTGAGAAACCGAATTCAATTAACCCTGGTTTGGTGGAATCGGCTGAGTATATGCCGGTCCCCTGTATCCTTGAGGTATCCCACCAGCGAAGGAGTTAACAACGGCGTTGTACACCGTATTTGCAAGCACCGGGGACTGATCAATGAAGGCGTGATAAACGGACTGTTGGACCATATTGGCCATCTTGTCCGAGTCCTCAGAGATTGTGATCTGGCGGGGAGCTGGAAACGAAGTCTTCTTGATAATCTCCCTGCTTCTGGAACGACTGAAAGACTGAAGGCAAGCTTTCCGGAACTGTGCCGTATGCTTATCCAGTTCTTCCTTCTGGTCGTCCTTTAGATCTGCTTCCGTCACCTCGATGACGTTATCTTCGGAGACTTCGGCAGCTTTCGACATGGTGGCGGTTGTATTTGTCCCACCAGGCGTGCCAAAAGTGTGTTGGCGCTAGAAATCGGTCAACCGAATCCCCGCGTCTGACACACGACCCGGGAGAATCTGCTTAACTCCTGTTCGAGTGATTGCCCTGGTGCGGTTCACGCGGCGTGCCAGCCAATCTGACCTGTTGATTGGCAAGGAAGAATACGTGTCAGGTCCAAAAATCACGATCGGCTAAATTTCCGATCTCGAGAGAGCTTATCAGCGAATCGGCCGATTTGCCGTAATAAATAAATCGGCTATAAGGCAGCCGATCACTGTAGCCTTGTAGATAGAAAACTACTGGAGTAATCAACACAATGCTATGATAACAACACTAGGAATAGATCTGATCGGCAATATATAAAATAGATGAATTTAATAGCAGAATGTAAAGGAAGCCGAAACCACCGATTCCTAGCTGGATAACTGGTGATAAAACTAGAAAGACAGGTAAAACCTATGATTCTAGTAAATATCGATAACTAGTGAATAAATCTAAACGAAACAACAGCGATGCGCCCGAAGTTAAAGCTTAGAATTTACTCGGTAAACAGAACTTACAAGATCGGCCGGAGATCAAGTTGATGCAGCCCTGCCAACCCGTACGAACTCGTGAAAAGAGAAAGTATTTGGCGAAGTCGCCTGCTTGAAAGTAAGTACGAGGAAAAAGTAGTTGGTTGTATTGATTTGTTGATGATTACAGATTTACAAAGGTAGCTATTTATAGCCTCGTACAGATGACTCCTTAACTGACTAGAATTCTATCCCTAATTCAAATAGAAAACGAATATTTACAAGCACGATTCGTGCTAGGTTGGTTATTATTCGCTTCATGGGCTGATTTCTCCCTTATCCTTCTATTCCTTCCCAAGCCCATACAGGCCCAATTAACCCAACCTCCTAATCGGCCGATTCCTTATCGGTAAAAAGGCAACCGATTGGGAACCCGGCGCGTTCGATCCGAAGCGAGGCAGAAGTCATCGGCCGATCTTGTACTGTAGCACCATTCGGCCGATTCCCAACTGTACTTTTCCAATTCCCTCTCTTCTTGGCGCCGATTTTACTAGTGACGAAATCTGGCGTCAACAGTTCCGAACGGCAGTTTCGACGGCAGCAGAGGCAGGAAGCAGGTCAGGCCGGGTTATCGGCGGGATGCGAAGAGGCCGCCCGTGTTGCCTAGCTCGAAGCCTCGTACGATGCGGGGGCTTGTAATTTGGATTAAGACTTTACTTTAGTTGTGGACGACGCATTGGTCCACCGGGACTGGAGGGTGGTTTTGCCCAATCCTTGTGTCCATAGTTCAGTGGGAAATGCGATCCTTTTGGTGCTTCTCAAATATTGATATCAAGTTTTTCCAAAAACATATTGATGTCATCATGCTTCCGTCTTCCCGCTTTATTGCATTGCAGCAGCATTTTGCTACATCTACAAATCTACTACCATCTGAAGACTAGACAAAGGGAGGGGTGGAGGGCCTCAGGAGTGCGAGAGCATGCAGATTTCTCCAACGGTGTAAGCCAGCAGTTAGCTCTAAGGGGGTGATTGGATGCGAGGTACTAAACTTTAGGAGAGGTCACATCGGATATTCGGACGCTAATTAGGAGGACTAAACATGAGCTAATTATAAAACTAACTGCAGAACCCCTATACTAATTCGCGAGACGAATCTATTAAGCCTAATTAATCCATCATTAGCAAATGGTTACTGTAGCACCACATTGTCAAATCATGGACTAATTAGGCTTAATAGATTCGTCTCGCGAATTAGACTCCATCTGTGTAATTAGTTTTATAATTTGACTATATTTAATACTCCTAATTAGTATGCAAACATCCGATGTGATAGGTACTAAAGTTTATGAGGGAGTTGCCAAACACCCCCTAAGCCGGAAGAGAGGTGAAAAATAGGAGCAGCAGGTATTATTGGGAGACGTGCCGTGAGAGAGAAATGTATTGGGAGATGTGCAAGGCCATCTCTTGTTCTAACGCTACCTCTTCACTTTATACACTATTCATCGATTAAAAAATTCTATGAGCTGGCTTAGAACTACCTGTTGGAGAGGACCTTAGAGTATCTCCAACAGACTACCCATTTTTGACTCTGTATTTGACTCTCTATTTGAGTTGGCAAAAAGATTCCTCTCCATACCGAGTTGCTCATTCCAATAAACTATCCATTTTCCACTCTCCAAATCCCAACGGCTACTGTGTGTGTATATATATACACTCTTATATATTTTTCTTTTCTTTTTTTCTTTTTCTTTCTATTTATTTTTCTCTTTCCATTCTTTTTTCTTTTCCTTCTTATTTCTTTTTCTTTCCACCGTATGCTCTCCTCTTTCTTTTTCTTTAATCGGTCTCTGGCTCTCCTTCTCTCTGCTCTCTCCTCTCGTTCTCCTCCTCTCATGTTCTCTCTCAGCTCTGCTATGTTCTTTTCTCCTTCCACCGCAAGCTACTTCCTGCCCTTCTCAAATCGAACAGCAAGAAGTTTAGCAGCAGAACTTCTACATGGCGTCCCCTCCAATCCTCTCTCTCCATCGAATCCATGCAGCAGCTGGTCCTTTCTTTTCTCTCCCTTTTCCAATCAGAGCTAGCAAGAACACGCTAGCAGCAATCAGCTGCAGCCGCATCTCCCTCCTATGATCCCTCCACCGAAGCAAGCGCTATCAGCTCCTCTCCCTTCTCTGTCCTTCCCAATTGAAACAAAATAGCTGCAGCTGGCCATCCTCTCCGTGCACCACTGCAATTTCTCCCCAAAGCTTGCTTCTTTCTTCTCCCCGGCTCCTCCACCCGCGGCCCACATTGGAGCCGCCGCCGCACGGCTCTGGCGGCCGCTCGTGCGACCTCGCCATGCCACCCACCGCCTGGCCTAGTGAGGGGACAACGCCCCTGGCTGCGCTGCTCACCGACCGATCGAGGAAGAGGTCACCTGTTGGAACTAGCCCTAGGATCTCTTACTCGCGCACTAGATGGAGGTAGAAGATGAACAGTGAGCACAAACAGCAAGTACTAGCGACGAATGCCGTGGCCATCGAGTGGCCTGTATCTTGGCTGTTGCTCAACTCACGAGGACTCGAACCAGCTCATACACAGAGATTACATGGCCTTTTGTAGCCTCTCGGTGACGCAGTGCCCACGCCACTCCACTTCGGCGGACTCGGCGCCCACGCATGCACGATCCTAGTGACCCGGTTTCTTCCCGTTTGTGAGCAACTGACTCCCTGCACAAGAATCGGTCACCATCTTCATCCGTGAGGCAAGTGGCACTTCTCCCGCTGTTTCCGTAAGCCTCAACAACTTGGCCATCCCTGCTCCTAACCAGCACGCACCACACAACATGCTCGATACGACCTGGAATGCGGCCGCACCGGCGTCCTGACCCTGACTCGTCCTATTGGTGTGAGCGCGCGCGCACACGCCGTCCTACTCGACACTGGACGCGAACACGAGCATGAACTCGTGCACCAATGGACATGCTATGCTACAGACTCCTTATACGCACGTACACGCGACACATGCCACGACCATGAACATCATGGCTTGGTTTATTCTAACATCGCCGAGGATGCGGGGCGCGCAAGGAGGAAGGGGCACCGTCACCAGAGGGAGGAGGAAGGGGTGCGATGGAGAGGTGGATGGCTTGCCAAATGCCAGCGGGAGCGCAGTTTTGGCCAGCAAAATAGGCTCTTATTTAGTTCACTCCTAACTCCCAACTTTAGCACTATGCAGAAAGAAGATTCCTCATCACATCAAACTTGCGGTACATGCATAGAGTACTAAATGTAGACGAAATTAAAAACTAATTGCACAGTTTTATTGTACTTTACGAGACGAATCTTTTGAGCCTAATTAGTCAATGTTTGGACAATAATTCATAAATACAAACGAAACGCTACAGTGTGCTACAGTGCTGTAATAGTAATTTAGCACCTCCAAACTTTGGCAACTAAACAAGGCCGAAGTTGGATAGCAAGTCCCTCTTGAAGTTGCACTTAGGCCTTGTTTAGTTCACCCCTAAATCCCAACTTTGACACTATGCAAAAAGAAGATTTCCCATCACATCAAACTTACGGTACATGCATGGAGTACTAAATGTAGACGAAATTAAAAATTAATTGCACAGTTTTATGGTACTTTGCGAGACGAATCTTTTGAGCCTAATTAGTCAATGTTTGGACAATAATTCACAAATACAAACAAAACGCTACAGTATGCTACAGTACTGGCACAGCGATTTTAGCACTCCAAAATTGGGCAACTAAACATGGCCTTAGGTGCAAGGACAAGAGAGTGTACTTTGCCTAGCTACTCCATGCATGGCTACCAGTAGGGACTAGGGTGCTAGCTCTAGTCAATCGGTAGCTACTGCCTACAGCCATGCGATGCCTGCACTGCCCTAGAGGCTACAGCACACGTCTGCAGCGATCAGCGCGACAAATTAACAAGAGAGCGCCAGAGGAGCGGACAAGAGCAGGAGGAAGGCCACTGGCCAGGACCACGCTATAATAACCGGACCCACGTCCCTAGCTGCTGCCACCGCAAGCTGGTTCAGACTTCAGACTACGAGACTGTCCCGACTCCCGCGGCTTGAGCTATACTGGGCTCTCACTCCTCACCTGCAACTGCAGATGTTGACGAAATGAAACATGGTAGCATTTCCGGTGAAGGGCTATGACAAACGTTTCAGATATTGGATATTGTCCCGTAATAATCAAATAAAGATTCAAAATATTTCGTTCAAATAGTAGATTATATGAGTAACTTCTTTTTTAGAGTCTTTATCTGAGTTAACCATTCTCAGTTGTGGTGGAACATACTCATCTGGATTTGAGTCTTCGACTTGGCATGGGTGCTCGCATTTTTTTAGATTTATTTCAGAATTTAACCGATACTATTCTCTTAGTGGAAGGCGATGTGCCCATGAATAGCAAGGCGTTAGTATTAGTGGTGACTTAGTCAATCTCGAGATCCGTCGGCTCAGTCTCTTGGAGATGCTCATAGGAACATGGTTATATGCGTATATTTATAGGATTGAGTGTGCGTGCGTTTGTAAACGTATGCTCCTATACTGTATTTCTACAAAATCACGATTTAACATTTTTCAACATTTTCTTAAAAAATCACTACTTAATATTTTTTCTTCAATATTTTTCACAACCTATTTCAACCTATTAAGATAAAATGGATTCAACACTTTATCAACTTTGGGTCAATATTTTGAGAGAAAAAATAGTTTGTTCGTTGCTTCTTCCCAGCAATGATAGCGGCATACGACAGCGGGAGTGGCGCGCATCAGTAGCAGGTGCGATGGAGATGGCGGCAGGGTGGGCATAGCAGAGGCGAGGGTGGTGTGTGGTAGCAAAAAGTAGACTTATCATTATAGGGCCTGTTTGGCAGAGCTCCATGCAGCTCCAGATCCTCAAAAATAGCAGCTCCACCACAGAGCAGCTTCAGCGTGGATCTATGCTCTCACCGTGGAGCTGAGGAAAGGTGTTTGGCTGAGACAACAGCTCCAGATCCAGAAACAGAGTTTTTGGTTGGATTGCCCACTAATGCCCTTGGTGTTTTCCTATTTTTTTTCTCATTTTTTTTCTCTTCACATGGTGTTTTCCCAGAAACAGAGATTTTCAATGTACCTGGTGTTTTCTCAATATAACTTTGTTCCAAGCAACATAATTTAACCATTGTTGTCACATGACATAAAATTAACCTTGTTCAGACATAAATTAATTGTCCATACATAGAAAATAAATTTCAAAATTTACTACTCCATTACATTCTCCCTCTAAGCAAGAGCAAGATTGGTGGCTAGCTCATCGCGAAAAATATTCATTGTAGTCACGCCCTGCACAAGAGTTACCCTATCGGATCACAAAACTTGGAATTTACTCCAGGTCTGTAACAATAACAATATACTCAAGTTTGGAGCTAAGCATCAACTCTGAAACTGAAAAGTTCATTTTGTGATTTACACATTGCAACGCTAGAAAGAGCATACCCTTAAAGGTGAAGCAGACAGTATTTGGCAGGGCCTTGAGTTTGTCGGGTTGCATCTCAAATATCGCCGAGGATGGAAACGGTAGCTCGTGGAGTCAAGAATGGCAAACTCGTCAGAAACTAGATTACGAGCAAGCGGCGAACGCAGAAACGCCGTGTCCATACTGGAGCCGGGCGTTAGCTGGTGCCTCTCCTCGCGTGGGACCGGCAGCGACGCTGCCGGATGCGGCGGCTCCTGGCGCCTTGCGTGGGGGGCAGCAAGGCCAGCAGCTCTAGCTCCGATTTGGGTGGATGCGGAGTGTCGCGCTGTACCGGCGACATGAAAGAGAGGCCAGGCCACCGCCCACGGCCCCGGCCAGGCCAACGCCAGTGCCGACCGCGGCCGCGCCAAGGCCAAGGCCAGCGCCGGCCGCCATCGCACCCTCCGGCCACGCCAAGGCCAGTGCCGGTGAGGAAGGCAAGGGAAGTGGGCGGCGGCCGGCGCTGGGAGAAGGAACGGCGCTGGGTCAGAGAAACAGTGTCGGGGAAAAAGAACGAAGGCGGTGGTGGAAAGAAAAAAAAAGACGCGAACCGGTACAAGGGATGTGTAATGGATGGTATTGGTGGGTAATTTCCACCAACTCCATGAGGGGTTACAAAACTAGCGTTTTGAGAGCACCTCCTGAGGTGCTCCGTGGATTTGGTGGATCTGGGAGCTAGATCCAGGTTTTTTGCGGATCTGGATTTCACGGAGTTGAACCGTTTGGTTGGAAAAAATTGAAGCGGAGCTATTTTTAAGGATCTGGAGCTGCGTGAAGCTCTGCCAAACATGCCCATTATAGGGTCATCTCTGGTTCTTCCTGGTTTTGGGTCAAATTTTGGCGCATGACGGCTCGAGCAGGTCATCGGATCCAATTTTTTAGCCCGTGCCCGACCCATCACGTGGTCGGGTTGAGTCAGGTTAAACTCATATTTTTGTGTGCAATCTTCGGGTTGTGTCGGGTTTTTTCAGGTTTTGGTGAAAAAATTTTGGTTCATGCCCGATCCATGTTTTAGATCACCAACACATTGATTTGGTCGGATCGGGTCAATTGTTTTTTAGATGTATTGGGTCGAGTTTGTGGGATTTGATTGCCCGTGATTATGTCAGCAGGAAGTGCGCATGCATTTCAGAGGCGAGCAATGGGATAGGATTGGATGGCCATGAGATGCTAGAAGAAGAAAATCTCCAACACCAGAAGCTATATAGCCGATCATCTAGAAGCCACGGGGTCCAGATTTTCGTAATCCTCTCGCTCGGCAGGCCCACTACACACCCAAAAGCCGCCCTCCTGTGAACAGGCCTGTAACCGCCAGAAGCTATATAACCGATCATCTAGAAGCCACGGGGTCCAGATTTTCGTAATCCTCTCGCTCGACAGGCCCACTACACACCCAAAAGCCGCCCTCGTGTGAACAGGCCTGTAACCGATTGGTCAGCAGGACCTTAGCAGCACCTGGTCTAAGAGGGCGCGGGTTCGATCCCTGGTGGGGACGAAGGACGAATTCTGGTGGATTTTTCAGGATTTCTTCTTGACTAGCAAAATGCACGTGCGTTGCTTTGTTAGTGTGTTTTTTAATACATCTCTAAAGGAATACCCTCCTCCCCTCCCCACCTTCCTCCTCCTCCTCGTCGATGCCAACCACACCGCCGTCTGCTTCTGCTCCTGCTAGATCCACACCCATGGACCACTCCAGGTGCTCTGCTCCGCCCGAGCCCTCCTCAACTGCACGCTCCTCCTCGTCGTCGCCGCGTTCACCCTCGGCCTCCTCAACAGGGCCTTCCTCACCGTTTCCACCGGCACCAACACCTGATCACTCTACCCGGCCACCGTTGTTGCTGCCACCGCCGCCAGGAGGACGGCCGACATCCCTTCCCCGAAGGCCTAGCGCACCTGCCAATGGCGCAGGGCTGCCGCATACCACGCCGCCCTGCTCGTCGACCACCTCGCACGACATTAATAAATATTTACTTGGTTGGGCCGTGCCTCGTTATGCCTGTTGGGCCACCAACCGAGTCGTCTCACCCGATTGGGGTTCGCCCAACATTGTGTTGATTCCTCCCCGACCTTCCTTCTCCTACCCTCTCCGCCAGCCGCCGCCGCAGCCCGCGCCCAGCGTGCTGCCAGCCAGCCACCCAGATCCAGCGAGCCATCCTTGCGCCTCTATCCACCTGGGACAAGTTCAGGGACCCGAAGTATGAGTTGACGGTGCTGGTCATGGAAACCGTATTTCGCTCGCTGTCGATGATGGACAGGTGGCTGGTTCCATGGCCCTAAAGGATGTTCCACCTGAAACACAAGTTGATTAAAGGGAATCAGCATACTCTGCCTGCCTCTGTGGATATAGGACTGAATATTTCTTTTGCAACACAACAAATATTGCAGCACTAAATATGAATGAAATAAGTAAATGATGAGGTGATGCGAGAAGATAAAAATCAGATTCATGATATGATCTGATTATTTTATCAGTAAATTAAGAAATTCTTATGCTGAAAAAATGTTATCACCTTCTACCGTAATGTTTGGGGTCAAATGTCATATTGTCGTAGATGATCGTCTTCAGCTCAGCAGCGAATTTTGGGGACATCATATCAGATACAACCCCATTATCATTCACAAAGTCCGGGTTGTCAAGGTTCATCTTTACAGCCATGTAATGTCTCAAGGACTCGATGAGGTTGTCCAAGAGAGCCAGCAAAACCAGAAGAAATTCCATACTGAGCAAGGACGTATTTTTCACAAGTGAACTGGGGTGTTAGGACTTAGGACCATGACAAGATATAAAGTTTTTTTGGGTACGAAACGTGACAAGATAGATATGAACAAATGGTAGCACTGTTCAGAGAATCAGAGCGCAGAGGACTCACAAGTAGCATCCCGGCACCTCCAGGCGATGGTGGCGGCATGGTGACCACCTGGAGCCCCATCACGTTCTCCGTCAGCGGCCGGCACCTTGACCTGGTACCTCTTCAGGTCCTCCGCCGTCAGGATCCCTCCGACCTCTCTCACGTCCTTCACCAGCCGCTCCCCCACCTTGCGTCATAGAACACGCCCGGCCCCTGCTCCGCGACAGCCCTCAGCATCCTCGCGAGCCGGATATTGCGGCACACCTCGCCGGCCTTCAGGAGGTCGCCGCCGGGGGCGTGCACGGCCGTATCCCCTTGTTGGCGAGGATTCCGTCCCGGGTCACCTCCATCTTCATCCGAGGCACGGTGACATCCTGAACGCCCGGGCCAGCTGTGCCGCCAGCACCGGCCTCAATTCCGATCCAATCAGGGGAGCATCGCGACAGCAGGCGAGCGTGCGGAGCGCGACGCGGGCCTGCGACTCCCTGGGCGGGCACGGGCGTAGCTCAAGCGGGGACGGTCGGTCGGTGTGCGCCGCGGGAAGCATCGAGCGTGAGGGAGGTGCGTGCGCAAGGCCGGGGCGACGGCGGGGAACACACAACAGCGGAACGGGAGGCCGCGGCGAAGGTTTTTTCCCCCGACTGGAAGACTCACGAAAGGGATGACAGGGACCGCGGGTTGATTACCAAAATTTTGAGGGGAGTTTTTTGCAAAATATTCACGACGGTTGACGATCGAAAGAAACGTCCTTTCTTTAATACTCTTTTCGCTTTAATCCCTCCCTTCCCTCCTTTTTCCACCCGAGGCCCATCTGTTCAGCATTTGGACTGCGGGTTGATTTCACGAAACATCAAGGATTTTTTTGCAAATAAGGCCGATGTACGAAAAAACAGTCAGAGACATTGCTTGCTTTAATAATATTCTTGACTAGCAGAAATGCTCATGGGTTGTTACGGTCCTTACTTGCTCTCACATTATTATCCGCTTGTTCCTAATATATTGGCTTCGCTTCACAATATGTTGGTGTGTTGTCCCTAGTAGTCCTCTCATTGCAACTATAGTAGTAGAAAATATTTGTGGGTAGTTTGATGCCATCTATTTATTACGAGGGATCCACACATGGAACTCGTGCATTCCGACGGAAGTGGGAGCGGGCACAGCCTCTGAGTGGTGTACCACCGTTCGGAGTCCTGTTACCGCGGTAGAAGGCGACCTACGATGGGAGCAGTGACAAGATGTATGGCGATGACGACGGCGCAATCATTGTTGGGTTCATAAATAGAAACAAATCTAAGGATGGGAATGATTAAATTTAAACACTGTATTTTTTAATACAAACTTTTGCATACGATCTCGGATGAATACAAACTTTATATCAAAATTATAGAGTTTGATGAGATTTTAAACTTTGTAGCTGACAACTTTTTCATTCAAGATTGTTTAGTAGTCCAAAAAATATGTTATAAGTTCAAAGAAGAAACACATTTGCCACGTCATCGATCCATACCTCCGAAACCAAGCGTTCCTATTAGCCGAACTCTCCTCCCATCCTTCCTCTCAAGTAGCCAACCTTATCTCCTCCCTCCCTCTCTCTTCTCTCCCACCTTTCCTCTCTCTCCCGACCCTATCTCCTCTCTCTCTTCTTTCCTACCTCTCCTCTCTCTCTTCTCTCCCATCTCTCCGACACCCCCCTGCGGTCCCACCTCTCCAGCGCGCCCCCGCGGAGGAGCCACGGCGGCCAGCGTGGCCACCTCGGCCCGGCCCTAGTGGCGGAGGTGGCAGGCCCGGAGGCGACTAGCGTGGCCACCAGCGGCGCAGGTGGCTGGCCGACTCCACGGCGGCGACAAACGGCACAGCCCAGGCGAGCTCGGCTGGCGCGAGCGGCTTGACCTCCACAATTGCAGTAAAGTTTGGAGACCTTTTTACAAAATCATCAAGAAAAATTCCAAGGATTGCGAGTTGATTATGAAAAAATTGAGGGACTTTTTTGCAAAACAACCACGACGGTTGGAAGAACATATTAGGTAGAGAATTGCTATGAGTAGACATGCGCGTGTTCAGTAAGCTCTCCAATCTCTTCTCTAACATGTGTATAGACGCGTACGTGTGTATGTGCGCGTGGCATGAGTGTGGTGTTGCGTGCGGTTGTGTGTGTCGTATGTGCGTACCATTTAAAAAACCGCCCTCGTAGCAAGGCCATTCAACTACAAAAAGGCCACGTTCACTTTAGGGAAACGAAAGGCCCATAGGTAAAACGAAAAGGCCCACGAGCGCGTTCCTCGACATATTTGGGTTCTGCGATTTTATTCCGCGTTTGGCGTAGCCTGCGCGGCACCGTTTCAAGCGGCCTGGCCTGCAAGGCCTTGTGGGCTGTTGCGGGAAGACCGCAACCGCCTGCGAGGCCCGCACGGCTGGAGCCTGCAAAGCGCCGCATCGACCGCGCCGCCGCTGCCTGCTCGGCGGTCGGCGGTCGGCGCCCTCCGGTGACTGTGCAGCCTGCTCGGCTGCGGCGCCGCCAGATACTGCATCTCCTTCGGCTCATCCAAGGAGTTCCTTCTTCTCCGACGCGTCCCACAAGAAGGGCGACGCCAGGGCCGCCACTGCCAAGTGCCAACAGCACCGCCGCCTCCGGCGAGGAACGCCGATTTTTTTTTTGTCAAGGTCGACCTCAGGAACGGGGACGGCTCGAATCCGCCGCCGTCCGTCCCACGTCGGCGAGCATGGGGCGGTGGTCGTCCCCAAAGGACCCCGCCCTGGAAGCGGCGCTCCGGCGCAACCGCCGCTGGGTCGTGAACAACCAGATCAAGCGCCTCCTCCTCCGTTTCCCTTCCCGCACGGCGCCCGTGAGGTTCCTCCAGTTCATGGTCCGCGCCGCCAACTGGCTCGGCAAGTACCCCTCCTGCTTCGAGTTCTTCTCCGCCGACGCCGGTGGCGGCGAGCTGGAGCCCCACTTCGGCTTCACCAAGCGGATGGCGGCGCTCGTCGACGCCGAGGAGGCCGCAGTCGCGGCCTCCGAGCCGGCCATGGCGGACCGCCTCGCGCGGGTGCTCATGCTCGCCCGCGGCCGCCGCCTCCAGGTCTCAAAGCTCGCCGCGCTGCGGGGCCCGCTCGGGCTCCCCGACGACTACCTCCTCCGCCTCCTCCCCGCCCACACCGACCTTTTCCGCCTCTCCAACCCGTACCCGCACCTCCGCAACGCAGCCGAGCTGGAGCTCATCCAGTGGGCGCCCTCGCTCGCCGTCTCTGCCGTCGAGGCCGCCGCGGCCGTGAGCAACTCCGCCCCGCGGTTCAACTGCTCGTTGCCCGCCTCCTGGGCCAAGTCGCACACCAAGATGGAGGACTTCAACTCCACGCTTTACATCTCGCCCTACTCGGAGGAGTGAGCCGTGCCGTGCACGGACGCCGAGGCCGAGAAGCGAGCGGTGGCCGTGGTGCACGAACTCCTCTCACTCACGCTGTGGAGGAAGATGTCAATTCTGGAGCTGGAGCATTTCAGGAGGGAGTTTGGGCTGCCTGAGGACACGGCAAGGATGCTACTCCGGTACCCTTGCCTCTTCTACGTGTTGAATAGATACAAGATTCACACGGTGGTGCTGCGCTAGGGTACGAGGGATCGGAGTTGAGGGAGAAGGATCCTGTCGTGGCAGCTAAGGATCGGCTTGGGGAGCTCATGCAGGAGGGGCTGCATGAGTATAATCAATGAAGGCGTGCTGCGAATATTGAGAAGAAGAGGAGGAGAGGGGAGATTGAGGTTAAGAAAGAGGAAGAGAAGGTGGAAGATGAGGAAACAGCTCGGCTAGATAGTGCAGAGAAGAGGGAGGAGAGGAGACGGTTTTACAAGGTGTTGTTCGATGATGGCAATCGGTGATTGTTAGAGGAAGGTGAAGATCATCAGCGTATGATTTGCTTATTGGACCTTGCGCTGTTGAGCACTTTGCTATTTTGCAATGTATGAAATCATTCATTCATGGATGCAATTAGTTTGACAAACTATCTACAACTAAAAATGTCCCCCCTGTGCAGGGAATAGATTTTGTTGACTGCTAATCAGAACGTGTGACTGAAGATCTGCGGTATGCGACAATTTAACCTTGTTGGATCAAGGCAATTACTTTATGGATGCAATAGGATTAGTATTGTCACAGACAGTAAGAGGTTGCAGAACATATTGCTAAGAGAATGTATTAATGGATTGACGATGGTTATGATAAGATTGGGATTTCTATGGGGCTCACAAGTGAGATAACAGTGCAGCCTGAGTTGTTTCCGGGCCATAGAGAATGGTATTCATGAGCTGCAAATGTTGCTGTTGAGGTATGACTGAATGACTGCAAATGAATAATTCAAGACTGGCTGATCTTTCAGCAGAACAATAATTTTACCTTATAAGCTCCACTTTTTTTGCATAGCAAATATTTGAACCTAAGACCCTGAACTTCAGTAAGCAATTGGGTATATGGTAAGCTGCAACTCATCTTGTTTCTTTGCCCTGTGTCATTTTTAGTTTCATTAGGATGATAGTCTTCCAGTTGGGCAATCTCTTGTATTCCTTTGGGGCATTTAAATCCTGAATTACTAGATTCATACAAAATCTCACGCATGTCTATTGTCTCGTCAATCATTTTTATGGGCGTCTATAGTTATGAATAATCCCTTGCGTGCCTTATGGGCACTTTAATTATGAGCTATAAGCTTCTGTAGATGATTGAACTTTTTGAGGTCCTCCTTCTTAGCATTGATTTGGTTAGTCAACCATTTATGGTTACACTTCGATGATTTCATATCCTCAAGTGTCTATGTGCTTATGCCAATTTGTTGGTCTGCAGTAAGTCTTTCGGATTGAGTGGTAACATGCCCAATTTGTGTTTATGTCATTGAACATCAGCCTATGTTTTCCTGCTGATGTTGCAATGTGGAAACATTAATAAAGAGTAAAGAAAATAAACCAAACACCATACAAGTTTATGGAAATTTAACAACATTATAGTGTTGTACGAAACTAAGCAAAGATCAGAAGGCTGCCCTTTTTTCCTTATCATTGGAAGACTTGGAAAAGTTAGGGAAACCAATCATCATGCTAAGCAAACTCTTGAACTTTGCTATCCTAGAAGCACATTGATTGCTTTCGTGGTGGCCTCATCCCTTCTACACACCCCACCACCTTGTTGCTACCTTCCCATCCTGTACAAGGAAGGATGAAGATCATGATTCGGTCATTAATGTGTCTTTTGTAAACATTCAAAATTTTCCCTATTTTTCCTTCACTAGGAGGGATACCTTTGGCCATATTGAAGCCGCGCTTCTCGAGCTCTCTGTACTCCTGGCACAGCGCGCAGGTGTCGCACCAGAAGTGGACACAGCAGTCCAAGCACGGCGATTCTTGTAGGTTGTATTGCGCCCGCATTGAGGAGCGTTTGCTACAAGTATACACCCACTGGCAACCTATGGACAGTAGCAGAACATACAGGGTCCCGTTCATGCAGCATGCTGCAAATAAGTAGGAGTCAGCCAAGGAGATTGATGGTTTGTATGAATGCACAAAGAGAAGAGAAAGGGTGGAACACCTACATGTGGAGCCTCTGTCCACAACCGCAGCAACACGGCCAAATGTAACGCAGGGGCACCAGCAAGTCAAGCAACCTGCAACATTGGGAAAGAAATGAAATATGGATCATTCTGAATCACGTGCAAGAAGCGTGAGAAGAACGGAGAAGGTATACTGCATACAGGTGCCGACATCTCCGAAGCAGCTGCCGAGTCCAACAGACCACTCCCCTGACATGTTGATAGGTTGAGTAGATTGTGGTTTGTGCTAGATGGTAAAACGAGGTGTCTGGCTGTTTGTTTGAGGCAATGCTGCATTTGATCCTCTGGGGATTATATATAGCGGTAACAACGCGTATTAGTATGATACATTGCAGATAGTATGAACACATTACAAAGTTAATTGCTTTGATGGTCTTTCTCAGAGCAGGGAGTCTTTGTTGTTTTCCTAGCTGTCGCACTGAAATATTGTATGCTGTTTTGTGGTTTTGTAGGTTTGGCCTTGAATTGGTCCTCCTGGAGACCCACGTCTGATTGGCATGTTCTGCCTTGAACCATTCCTTCTGAAATCCCTATGCCGAACCTGTGTTCAGGACTTATCATCATTTTGGACTTTTCAGTTTGGCGGTAGTTTCTATTCCTTCTTGTTAAGGTTGGATTAATTAGATTGGCTGGATGAAGGGGAAAATAATAGAAGCTTTCCGTGTTGTCTCAATACTAAGAGGAGAGTGCTAGAGAAGAGAATCGCACCATGTGCTTAGCATGCTGGAGAGTCTGATAGTTGTAGTTTTTCGGTTTCTGGGTTCTCGCTGATAAAGTAAAGGATTGCTGCCGTATTCCCCACGGCTGTATATTCAAGACCTGTCGATGCTACCTGAGCAGTTTGTTAGTTTGTTCTGTTTCCTAGTTGCAGAAATGACGCAGTTCGTGAGCGACGAGAGGCCATATCTAATGATTGATGCAATGGATGAAATGGAACCGGTTCAGTTTGAATCGAAACAATTGCAGGGCAGAGTATGTGAATTCCCTTCATTTGGGCTCGATTTCTCTAGCATCTATAAAAATCCGCCCATTCTTGAGTTTTGCTCTTCGTATTTCTTGCTGCAGCCTTTGATGCCTGTTTCTTTTGTTTGCGCTTACCTTTTTTTGTCTTTTCACTAAAAGGCTCGCAAAGTTTTCAGAGAAATTAAGAGTTGTCTCGAAGCATTCTTTCTATATCTTGAGCTCAAATCATTTGAGTCAAATGTCACCATCGGCAACCCTGCAACCTGCATCCCTAGTTTGGTGCCTGAACTTCACCGCTGCGCGTATTCACATATCGCCGCCAGCTCGCCAGATCGGGTAATGGTCAGCTGGGCCAGGCGGAGCCGCGGAGGCGGCACTGGGCCGCCAGTGGATGTACTGATGGTGGTTAGCCTTGGTGGTCTCAGGGACGGCCAGACACGATCGTGTGAGTGTGACACGAGAAATAACAACCCGAAGTTAGAAGATGAACGGGAGATCGACGTGCGATCTGAAATGATCGGACGTCCTTGGTTACCTGAAAACAAGCTCGTTTTCAGGCAACCGAAGGATAGCATCGCCTTTTTTTATTACTAGACCGATGTGAAGCTAACTCAAATGAACTAAGTTGACCATACGCACACTGAGGTGAGTATGCTCAGTTTGCTCACTCATCTTTGCATAAACATTTTTTTGGAGAAAACGTATGAGACCATCTCTGGGGGCAAGCCTTCCGGGGTACTGAATGGACTGTGACTGTATGTAGAGACTAGGAGGTTAAAAAAAATCCATGTGAACTTGGAAAGTTCTGTTCGACCATTTGTAGAGCTCAAAGTCAACTTCCAAGGATGGCGTCTGGCACGATACACGCTGCGGTGTGACATCTTTCTTTTGCTCTCCACGTGACTCCACCATCGAGAACTTAGCCTTGAGATAACGTACGTCCATGATCCAGGCTTGTTGATTAACATTAAGGGCATCAGGTTTTACTCATCGCAGGCATGTTACATGGAGTACGTGCCAATTGAACCCACGCAACTCCAACAACACGCGACCTACACAAAGAGAGAACGTTGCACACGAACGTGCAACGACACGACGGCGACCACCATACCAACAACGTCACAGGCCGGTGGTCGGTGGAGAGCACCCGGCCGGCCCCGGAGCCGCCTGGTCGTTGGTCTCGGTCAGTAGACCTTGACGGCGAGCTTCATGCCGGCTTGGCAGTGGTCCGGCACGCCGCAGATGAAGTAGTGCGTGCCGGCAGGCAGCCGGACGGTGTCGTAGCCACTGCGGTACACGGGGGCGCGGCCCTTGGGCGACACGATGCAGTGGCGGTACCCGCCCTTGCTCACCCACGCCACGTCGTGGAACGTCGAGTTGTACTTGAACACTGCCACAGCGTTTTGCACGGAAGAAAACAACGTCAGTGTAAACAAAAGAAAGAACCAAAAAAATCTACTAGTCGATGGAGATCCTACGACGTATTACCGAGCATGTCGCCGGCGTGGAAGGTCTTGCCGGCGAGCCACTGGCCGTAGTCGACGTTGCGCGTCCACCCGGCAGCGTCGCCCACCAGGTACGTCGCACCCGCCGCCTCCGCGCCCGGGGCGGGCGCCAGGAGCACCGCCGCCGCGCACAGGAGCGCCGCGCCGGCGGCCACCAGAGCGCCGTTGCTGCCGCTTGCACTGCCTCTTCCCCGACCCGCCATTGCTCACCGCGTCAGCGTGCACGCCTTGGGAGAGATCAACTGCTTGGCTTGGTTTGCCCGCTGCCTATAGCTAGACTTGCAGGAAGGGCGCCCCGGCCGCTTGGCCTTTATAGCGCGCGCGCGGCGAGGGCGTCCGTGTACATGGGGTGGGTCAGTGGCGCTGGAACTGCGATGAGTGAACACTGAACACACGCATTATTCACCGCACGTGATCACACGCTGTGGAGTGCAACCCATTCATTGACTAGCGACGAGCGAACTTGTGAACCGGCCAGTGCGTGTGCGAGGAAATACACTCTAGACCTAGTAGAGATTAATGAATGAATCTTCTTTGGATAAAAGATACAGAACAGATCAGCAGAGCATGTGATGGGCACTGCGGCCGCAAGTCTTCGTGTCCAATGTTTGGCGGATTTCACGAATCGCTTGTTTGCTTGCACTCCTGTAATCCTGTTGGGCACCGACAGTTCCCTGGCGTGTGCAGTCGATTGCTTGGCTTCCGCAAAGTCAGACTCGTCTGCCGTCACTGTTCGGAGCTCAAGTTGACCGCCCGTAGGCAGCTAGCTCTTGATATGATACACATACACCTCGAGAGCTGCGCGCTGTTCTTGAGAAGACCGGTTCGTCGAAACTGCCAACAAGCTGCCACCTAGCCATCCCAGATCCACGATCCACGGCGCGGCAACAGCGTTGCCGCTGGAGAGGCTCATCAAACAAATGCAACGCGCCACGTTTGCGCCATGTCGACGGGCCCATGTGTTTGGGGTGTGAGATCAGGCGCGTCGTCAATCGTCATGCCTACGCACGCACGCAGCGTTCATAATCATCCCCAAAGTGTTCGGTCAGCTTTGCAGTTCGGGGAGCACTTGCGGTGGAGTCTGGAACTTCCGTTAGCTCAGGGACGCAAGGATTACCGGGTGTCTGCATAGTAGATTAGTAGGCATCAACAAAAGGGATTTGGCTCAGAGCCATGCGCACGCCGAGGAACCAGGAGCGCGTACAATTTTACTGGCAGGATGCATCAACTCTGGGTTTTGTCTGTAAATAGTCTGGACATGACTTTTTAATCTAATTTGGGAGGTAATTGTATATAAAAATGGTAAAGAAACAAAATTTGATTCAAAATAAATAATGGGGGAATTCCGCAGTTGTATTCGTCTCCCTTTCTCATCACGGAAAACAAAAAAAGAAACAACAACCAGCGTCGCCATTTCGTAGGCCCACGTCGCCAAGCCATCACTACTGAGCGCGGGCACTACTAACTCACAGGGTGCACGGCCCAATACTGAAAACAAATAGTATCTTTGGGCCCAACCTGGATCAACAGTCCGGGCCACTCACGCAACATCCGACCGGGGTGGCGGGCGGCCTAGCCGTGTATTTTTATGGGCCATGGCATGTGTAGCCCGTCAGGGAGGACCAACAACGGATGTGAGTGTGGCCCAAGAGTAAACTGGATTGTATCTCCAGGTCCATTATAGGGGCAAGTGGCGAAGACCTGATACCACGGCCCTGATACCTCTTTCGGAAATGACCTCTGGCGAAGCTGGAACTCCGAAACATCTGCCTGAACTCCGAAGATCAGATCTAGATCCATCACACTGAAGACTGAACATTGTCACACTCGAAAAGAAGGGCACTCCAAACACGTACGAGTACGACCATTGCCCATCGAGAGGGAAATGGTTATATATTAGGGCCTTGTTCACCCCAATTCTAACTTTAGCACCATGAAAAAGAAGATTCCTTATCACATCAAACTTGCGGTATGGAGTACTAAATGTAGACAAAATTAAAAATTAATTGCACAGTTTTGTTGTACTTTGCGAGACGAATTTTTTGAGCCTAATTAGTCAATGTTTGGAGAATAATTCACCAATATAAACAAAACGCTACAGTAATTTTGGAACTCCAAAATTAGACAAATGGCCTACAACTGGCAGTCTACGACTGCAAATAGCAAGGACATCAGTTCTGACTGGCCCCACTAATGGTCTGGGATTTCCATCATTAGGCAACTAGGCCCGGAGGATAATTTTAATTAAGTCCTAGTAATAGAGTAGGACCACTGCTTAAGGAGGGGGGATGCACATCAGCACATGGTAGACCCTACCTAGGAATCCTCACTCTTTTTTTTTTTTGAAACTTAGGAATCCTCACTCTCCCCGACTTGTTCTTTCTTAATGCCTCACAAATTAACAGTAGCACTAGCGCATGATGCAGCATCCAGATCTGCTTGATAGCATCCCAGATTCAGCAAATGTTGCATCACTAACAACTACTGGGGGAGAAACAGATCACGAACAATGCACGGATCAGTAAGCCGGCCAGCTGCGGGTAGCAATGCCGGCGGGGATCTGAATGATCTCATCCTGATCTAGGGGCACTTGGGCCCTCCTTCCTTGGTCTTCCAGTTGTTGTAGCAGGGGCAGGCGCCCTTGTTGCCGTAGAACCCGGGGGGCACGCAGAGGCAGGTGGCGCAGCACTTGTTGCAGAAGGTGATGCAGGCCTTGTGGTACTGCGTCTGGGAGCACCGCGACGCGCACTTGGACGAGCACTCCCACGGCTTCAGGTTGCCCCTGCCGTAGCCGTTCCCGTTGCCGCTGCCACCGCCGTTGCCGTTGCCGTTGCCTCTGCCATTGCCGCCGGCCTCCACCTCCTGCTGGACAAAACAGAAGACAGAGAATTGAATGAGCACATAGCGCACACGGGAAAACGGCTGGAACTTGAAGGCTGAAAGGATGAGGCCAGTGAGCTTACCACGGGGAAGGCGACGCCGAGGAGCAGAAGCACGAGCATCAGGAAGGAGACGGCCTTGGCAGCCATCGCTACTGCCCTGCCCAGCTTCTTCTCGGCACTTTTCCCTGTGCTAGAGAGGGAGAGGTGAAGCTGTTGAAGAAGGGGCGAGATATTTGGGGAGGAGAAACTGCCCTGCCCGGGCTGAGCTTTTATAGAGCGAGGGGACGGTGGACGGTGGCGGTGGTGGTGGCACCGTAGCACGGCAGCAGGCAGCAGGCAGCCGGGGAGGTGAGGGCAGTTATGGAAGGGAGCGTACCGGCCGCGGCGAGGACAGGCCCGGCATGTGCGGCGCCAGTGGGTGCGCAGACAAAGGCAGAAAGGCTGGCGAGTGGCGACCATGATCCATGCTCGCGCGCTCGGCTTTACTGCCGCCCCCCGCGTGGTTGGGCTCGTGAGCCACCGCGGCACCACCACAGGTCCAGGACCCGTGTCGACCATGAGTCCATTAACTTGGCCAGTTGCCCGCCTAATAACCGAAACGGCAGAAAGGTTTAGGCATTTCTGCTCTTTGTTTACCTGCCCACTTTTGCTATGATTGCCTTCTCTGATCTGATTAGCAGCACACTGCTGTCAAGGCTGGCACTGCATGTCTCGTGTGTGCATGTGGTTTGGTAGGTACACTAGACACAGCAATGAGCATTGTGTGGGGGTGTAGATCAAGGTCTGAAGCGGATGGATCAGGCGCTGCATGAGATTAGATTCCTCCCCGCGCAGCGCAGTGGTCGTAGTATATCCTAATGGCCTTTTGGCTCCACTAGATTGCGGGGCACATGGCCGGGGACAGGGATTTCTAGAGCCCATCCGCGGCATCGCAGTCGCAGTGTAGTGTAGGGGTCCCCGTTCTGGGAAACCCGAAACAATAACGAAAACTCGGGTCGGCAGGGCTAGTATTGTTTAGTTCCCAATTTGGGAGTGCCAAAGTTGGTATTTTGCCATAAATACGCAACTATAGCATTTCGTTTGTATTTGTGAATTATTGTCCAAACATTGACTAATTAGGCTCAAAAGATTCGTCTCGCAAAGTACAACAAAACTGTGCAATTAGTTTTTGATTTCGTTTACATTTAGTACTCCATGCATGTACCGCAAGTTTGATATGATGGGAAATTTTCTTTTTGCATAGTGACAAAGTTGGAATTTTGAGGGAACTTAACAGGCCTTGTATCAGTCCAGCTTGCAAAAACGGAAAAGGGGGCTAGGACCAGCCACATGCATGCGTGCTCCTCCAGTCCTCCTAGCCCTCCTACAGGAAGTCCCGCCGGCGCCGGTGCAAGCAACTGGCTTCTCAAGTCGTCGGGCGGGCCAACTTGCAGTTGCAGATAAACCATACGGGAACAAAGATTTTGTGCAGAAGAATAGCAGAAATTAGGCCGCGAGGCGAAGTCATGCGTGAGTTGTGCTCAACATGCAGGCAACGCTGTCGCCGAGATGTTACTTTCAACCCTCTGAGAATTTCTGTTGTTTATGTTAAAAAAAAATTCTGTTGCTCCGACTCCGAGTGCTTGCCTAGAGTCTGACGAAACCACATAGCCGAACATGCCGTCGCGCCTTGTGCCCTCGGTCTCGCGGCGGCACAGCGGGCCAGTGGCAGATACCTGGAGCTCTGGGAGAGTAGAGTACTAGCAAAATTAAGGGGTGTTTGGATACACCATTCTAAACTTTAGTACCTATCACATCAAATGTTTGGATACTAATTAGGAGTATTAAATATAGTCTAATTACAAAACTAATTGCATAGATGGAGTCTAATTCGCGAGACGAATCTATTAAGGGCATGTTTGGTTATGGATGCTTATTTATAAGTTGCTTATTTGCTTATTGTAGTTGCTTATTTATAAGTCTTAGGTGTTTGGTTTGGGTTGCTTATTTGCAATAAATGAGACTGCTATTGACACATTTGCCCCTGCCATCCCATTTCCCTCTACCCTCACATTTGCCCCTGCCTTCACCGCCATGTTCGACCGCGTCGAAGCCGGCCTCAAGGCGTCTGGCTCCGACGAGTTCAACAAGCACAACGACCGCCAGATGCTCGACTTCACCTGCGCCATCCTGTTCGGCAGCGCGCCACCGTCCACCCGCTCGCAAGCAAGGCCATCAAGCCGTGGCCGCTCGAGCACTTGCTCCTCCATACCTTCCGCTTCCCTCCGTTCCTCGTGCACCGCGACTACGCCGAGCTCACGGCGTACTTCGCCGACGTCGCCGCCGGAGTCCTCGAGGATGCCGAGAAGGCCGATCCTGGCGCCATCCCGCGCGATGAGCTCCTCCACAACCTCGTCTTCCTCAGCCCGAGCGACGGCAGGTGGGAGCGGCGGCGGGCGGGAGTGGCGGCGGCGGGCGGCGGGCGCGAGCGGCGGCAGCGGGCGGCGGCGGGGAGGGACCGGCGGGCGGACACCAGGCGTGACGGCGGGGTGGGAGCGCCGGGCCGGGGGAGAGAAGGAGAGAGAGAAGGGGATCTGGGGAAAGGAGAAAAGTGGGAGGAGAGAGAGAAAAGTGGGAAGGGTAGGGGGTAAAGAGCACCCCATAAGCAAAATAAGCAGCTCCAAACTTGCTTATTTGCTTATGCATAAGCAACTTATAAGCAACTCTATAAGCAAGAGTGTTTGGGTTATAAGCAACTTATTTGCTTATTTATAAGTTGCTTATTTATAAGCAATGCTAACCAAACAGGCCCTAAGCCTAATTAGTCCATGATTTGACAATGTGGTGCTACAGTAACCATTTGCTAATGATGGATTAATTAGACTTAATAGATTCGTCTCGTGAATTAGTATAGGGGTTCTGTAGTTAATTTTATAATTAGCTCATGTTTAGTACTCTTAATTAGCGTCCAAATATCCGATGTGACCCTCGTAACAGCCCCTTATTCACGTTGCGGTGCTCAAAACAGGGCGCGTCGATCGATCGCCGCAAACGCGCGGGAGGCTGGGCGTCGGTGTGTGTTTGGACATGATTTGGGCGCGCAGTTACTCTCAGCCGGGAAAGGCCAGGCCACGTTGCCGCTCCGTCGACGATGCAGTACAGCGTCGTGCGTGCCCGACAGCGCGCGCGGCACCGCTCGTGCTCGACCTGGCTGTGCCATCACCAACTCGCCTTTACTTCTCGGCCGCATTCGCATGTGAGCGCTGCCTGGGTCTCGCTCTCGCTCTCGCACATGGTGGTGGCAGTGTGGCACCCCGGTCCGGATCGACGGCCGGGCACCGCTGGGGCTCGTACAGTCAAGTCATACGAGATACGACCTGTCCTGTCCATGCCTCCATGGTGGTGGTTTGGTTTACGCCGCAGCGCGCCGTGCCAAACGTAGGCTCGCCAAAACATTGGCGCAGGATTTCGCCGCCTACGTTTCCACCCACGATTGACGAAAAAGTGCACGTACTCGGCACTGTCGGACCTGGGCACGGGCCTTGTTTACTTCCCTCCAAACTCCCAACTTTAACACTATGCAAAAAGAAGATTCCCCATCACATCAAACTTGCGGTACATGCATGGAGTACTAAATGTAGACGAAATCAAAAATTAATTGCACAGTTTTGTTATACTTTGCGAGACGAATCTTTTGAGCCTAATTAGTCAATATTTGGACAATAATTTACAAATACAAATGAAACGCTACAGTTGCGCATTTATGGCAAAATGCCAATTTGGTCACTCCCAAATTGGGAACTAAACAAGCCCCATTTTTTGGTCGGGCGTGCGTTGGCGTTAAACCAAACATAACATAACATGGGGCACGGCAGGTGGACGTGCCAGAGTTGGGCCTCCGAGTTCAACAACTTATGTAAAATGGATTGTTATTTCTAAAAACTGACCGGATATCTTAAAAACAGACAAAAATACTGCTCCAACAGCTTTGCTATATGGAGTGCTATCCCTAAACTTTTTAGGCTATGACCTAAATTTCTCTCCTATATCCAAACATACCAATCCAAAGAGTGGACTGTTAAATCCTCCTTCTACTAGCGGGAGAGCCAACCACTCGGTGTTGAACCTTCATCCCCACCTCCATCATCGCCGCCGCCATCCTTCTCGCATCCGACCACCGACGCCACTATGGAAGGTGTCGGCGGAGCTCCAACAACTCAACTTTGGCATGGCCCCACGCAACATCGCCCGTTGCGCGGCCCTCGTTGAGCCGTGGGTTGCTCGTGCTGCTCGTCCACACGCCGACGCGCAAGAGGACCTCGTCATCGTCTTCCCTCACCTCTCTGCTCGTCGCCGTGCCACACTGGGCGCCGTGTTGCACACTGGTGCGCCTCCGCTCGTCGCACGGCCACGCGTCGAGCCACTACCCGTGGCCTCGCACAGCGCTACCCGATGCCCGCCGTGGCTGGCGCGACGCTGCTCGCCGCAGCTCGCGCCACCCGCTACAGCCCACGCGGCGCCGTCCACGCATTGTCCCAATGCAGCACCGTTGGTGGAGGAGGGGTCACGGTGTAGAGGGTGCCGGAGGGTCAAGAGCAGAGGGTGGCATGGCCAAGAGGAGAGGGCGGCGAAGGGCAAGCAGCGGGGGAGGAGGAGACGACGGTGGGGAATTTGTTGAGGTGGTGAGAAGGGAGGGAGAGGATAAGAAGAGAAAAAACCGATTTTGCAAATTAACCCCTGAGAAAATATTGCACTTGCGGATTAGTCCCTGGAAGAATTATAGGTATCTAGTTTTACCAAAACTGTTGGAGAAGAGCATAAGAGATATCTAAAAATCTTATCTCTCCTGTACCTAAACAAAATTTAGGTCACCAGTTTTACCAATACTATTGGAGATGTTTGACAATGGATTTCTGATCGGCTGAGCGTGGTTGCTGAGGAGACGAGGAGGCTCTCTTGCTCGTCCATCCGAAGGCGGCCGGCATGCCGGCAGTGCACTTTCCGTCCGCGAGCGCGCGATTGTCGACGCTGACTGAGAGCATGGTGCACTAGGGATGGCAGCGGATCGGTTTCGGGTCGGATATCCACGGGTTTTGGGTTCACGGGGTTCGGTTTCGGTTCTCAGTTTTCGCCCACGGTTTTTCGGGTTCGGATACCCGAAATACCGTGGGTTTGGGGTGGGTTTTTAAAAGCACCCGCGGAGCTCCATCGGGTACCCGAAACAATTTGGCCCACTAAAAGCCCACTATCAAACCCTAGGTATATAACATCCTTATCCAGATTTGACTCACCCAGGCAGCACCCCCCGGCCGCACGGCCGCACCTCCACACCGCCGCCTCCCAGCTCCCGAGTCCCGCACCGCCGCACGCATCCGGCGTCTCGCTCCCGCGAGGCGTGGCCACACGCCCGCCCGCACCCCGCCGCCGTGCGCCATCCCGGCGCACCCCCACCCCGCCACCTCCTGCACGCATGACGCGTCCCGTGAGGCCGCGCCCCACCGCCATCCCATGTGGCCACGCCCCGCCACTGTGCGCCATCCCGTGAGGGCGCACCCCGCCACCGTCTCGGCCCCGCACCCAGCCGGCACCCCGCCCGCTCGGCCGCTCCCGGCACCACCCCGGCACCCTGCCACCCCGGTACAGAGACTCAATTGAGCTTTGGGTGCTCATGGTGATAGGATTTGGATGGGGATAGCAAAGTTATTGCAGGATTCTGGGGCATCTGAATGCATGTTTGCCATCGCTGGTTCATACGGTTACATTGCGCCATGTAATAGATCAGTCCTTCCCAATTCAGTTCATTCTGAATATTATCGATGCATCATATGTCGTAAGATTCTTTATACTAGGTTCAATCATGCATTTTCAAACAGGTCTTGTGTAAGCCTAGCTTCTTGGTATTGGTACACATCAACTGTCTTAATTTTTTCACAATGGGCTTATAAGATGCTTTTGGTTCATAAAAGATCTCTTTATATTTGCTTAAGATCTGTCACTTCAGTGTTGTATCTTCTGTTGTAACACTAACTGTCTTGCTATTGCCCTCCGAAGCATGATTTTGTTATTTTCCAATTAAATAATTAATTGACCTTGTTGTTAATTGTCATCTGCGGCTTTCCAGAATATGCATACACACTGAAGGTTGATGAGAAGACAGAAGAGTGATGTCTATAACTTTGGCGTTGTGCTTCTTGAGCTGGTCACTGGAAGGAAGCCCTGTAGGTGAGTTCGGCGATGGTGTTGACATCGTCCAATGGGCGAAGATGATGATAGACTCAAGCAAAGAACAAGCGATGAAGATCCTATACCCAAGGCTCTCAATTGTTCCACTGCATTAATCTTAAGATAACTCAAGTGCATTGTTACTGTTATACTGTACTGTTCATGTTCGGGTTTCGGTTAATCCGTCGGGTTGCGGGTATCCGCGGATTTCAGTTTCGGGGATAGATATTCACCGGAATTGGTTTTCGGGTCAGATTCGGGTTTTAGGTTCGGTTTTCGATTTCAGGTGCCTATGCACTCCATCCGATCAGAACCCACTCCGTTGCCATCCTTACGGTGCACCAGGGCAATGTCAGACCGCCCTGTCCAAAACATTTGGGCCAGGTGCTTTGACCTGGCGCCACCCTTCTCAGTTCTCAACAGCACGGCTCGCGAAAAGGGTCAAGCGGAGGAAGGAAGGATAATTTCCACGTAAACGGAAGGGAAGAATTCCGAACGGACGTAGTAGTAGTTTGGCTTAACAATTTCGATCTTACCTGCTGTAATCTGTTGCATTATTTAACTAAAAACCAATGTTTTAAATAGCCGCTAAGGGATTTACTCTAAAACAGCTTATGGCGGAGTTAAATGGAGCTACAGTGGGATATGGCGGTTAAATTGTACATGAATACAAATAGAGAAGATTCCCTGTATGCTATTGAAAATTTAGCTCATCCCTCCCGTGCCATCTAAATTTAGTCCATGTGCCTCTGAAAATTTAACTCCATCCTCTATTTGCCATTGCTGTCACTATACGGTTGGATGGACGTTAAGTGAATAAGGAAAAGACAATGTTACCCCTAGAGATGAACAATTTTTCTTCGTACCCCTTTTTATGCCATTGCAATAAAAAATACTCTGTATACACAGACCAATACATATGCATAGACCATGTTCAAAAGCATATAAGCACAAACCAATACACGTATAGACCAAATAAAAAAACATTCAGCGATCATTGCAACTTTTGAAATCCATATAGATGCACGTACATCCATTGATGTCTAGATAAGCAGTCCTTGCACGGCTCGGAGGATTATTCTGGTTGCGTGCTAGACCTGAGCATTTTGCGAGTCGGGCTTAGGTCGGGTTGACAAAAAGTTCGGTTCATTTCGGGTCAAAAATTTGTGTCCACGAATAGCCCATGAGCATTGTTGGACCAAGTTTTTGGGCTGGGCTCGGGTCGAGCTCGGGCCACCCGTTCTTTTTTAGTTGGAAAATAAATGAAATTAATTGTTTGGGCAGGCTCGGGCTTACCCAATTTTTTTCGGGCTTGGTTTTCCCTAGCCACGCTTGGCCCGGTAGCTAGCGTGGGCGGGCCAAAACACATCGGGCTTGGGCCAAGCCCGTGGGCCAGGCTGAGCTAGGCTTAAAATGCTCAGGTCTATTGCGTGCTGCCGATTCTTGTGGACGGAAGGAGGGGGCTGGTATGGAGAGACGAGCCCCTGCGCTGACCGCTGAGAGAGGGAGGGCAGGAGCAGGCGGGCGACGAGCGACTGCATCGCTGATTCCCAGGAACGGGAGGGTGAGCGAGGGGGTGGCGCGCTCCGTGGCCACCCAATTGAGTACCCCGTGATGCCGCGCTCTCGGTGGACGGGCCACGACGGTGGCTAGGTTTTAACGGTGAATTGTGATCGACAGTGTTGATAGGAGATGGGAAGGGTAAAATCGGAAACAAACAATGAATAACGGAAATGATTTAATGGCATCACGTACTTTTCTAGGAAAAGATGATGGCAATGGCAGCTAGGGGATGAAGTTAAATTTTTAGTGGCATTGAAGGGGCAGACTAAATTTGAATGGCATAGAGGGGATGAGCTAAATTTCTAATGGCATACAGGAAATTTTCCCTTACAAATAGTGTTACCCTACCTCAAATAGCTACAACGGATTATAGCGGCAACTATAGCGAGAGATTTAAAACTGAAAGGATCAAGACCCCTAAGAGGGGGATTGAATTAGGGTTTTGCAAATTTTCGTGGAAATTAAAACCTAAGTTAAGCCTAATTACCCTATATGCCTACAACCTTTAAAGTGTCTATTCTGCATGCATAAAGGCTTGCAACCTAGTTCCAACCCTACACTAGCATGGCAATTCTAGGAATTGAAATGCAGAATTGAAGTGCGGAAAGTAAAGAAAGGGTTAGAATGCTGATTTTTTTTCGAGGTATTGAAGAGTCGACACTCTCCCCTAGTTCTTGTTGGAGTACCCGCGCAAGGGTATAGCTTCCCCTTGATCCGTGCAAGGACCAAGTGCTCACTAGTGGTAATCCATTCTCCACTCTGGATTAGTAGATTTGAAATGGAGCACAAGATTTCTTGGAGCTTCTCACAAGTCACCTCCTTGAGAGCTCACCAAGAAAACCACCACCAAGCCGTCTAGGTGATGCTGATCACCAAGAGCACAAGCAAAGACCCTCACTTGACCTATACAAGCCAAAGAGGTGGATGGATGCACACTTGCTACTCTCCAAGCACTAAAGATATGCTTAATCTTTAATTAAGAACTTCTCTAATCACTTCTAGTGATCAACTTGCCCTTGACCTCCAAACAAACCTATCAGCTTCACCGAGTGCCAAGAGAACTAAAATGAACCAGATCAAGGTGTATTTATAGGCCAAGGCAAGAAACTAGCCATTGTTGTTCACATGCACAGAAAACCCCATCACCGACTGATTCTTATTCTTATTCTTGCTGGCTGCGTCAACTCCTTCAGGAGTTTCATGTCCCGCTTGCTTCAACCACTATTGTCTACTGCGACAACGTGAGTGCTGTCTACATGACAACCAACCTGGTGCATCATCGGCGCACGAAGCACATCGAGATTGACATTCACTTCGTCCGTGAGAAGGTGGCCTTGGGTGAGGTTCGGGTCCCCCATGTGCCATCCTCTCATCAGTTCGCGAACATCATGATAAAGGGCCTGCCAACTCCTTTGTTTACTGAGTGTAGGTCTAGTTTGTGCGTCTGTGATCCTCTCGCTTCGACTGCGGGCGGGTATTAGGAAGTATATGTGTATTTTAGGATATATTTATCCTTTCCTTGTACACTTGATGTATTCCTTGTACTCCAAGCCATATTGGCCATATATATAGAGGTCAACCTCCTCATTAGGGTGTGTGGTGTTTTCCCATCTACTTCTCTACAGCTACTCTATGTGGAGTGATATTTTAGCCACCCTCCATATCACAATCCGAATATGAAGATTACAAAATCAAGACTATTAGAGGTTGAGCACACCATAGCCTCATAGCAGCTTTGAGGAACTTTGAAGATTCAGTTAGACAAAGTACTCGAGGAGCACCAGAACTACTCGGCGAGGATCTTAGAAGTACTTGAAGGTTTTTGCACTCGACTATGAAGCGCTTGGGGGCTTGTCAGGGATAGATCCCCAATACCCGCAAGGAAGGAAGAAGATGGACTCCTACTAGGATTCCCCTATAATCCTACTAGGACTCATACCCTGTAATCCTACTAGGACTCCTACCTTGTAACCGATTAGTAATCCCGCCCCCCTGGAGTATAGAAAGGAGGGCAGGGGTACCTAGATCGGAAGAACCATCATCAATAGCCAATAATCAGGCTACACAACACCCAAGTGTAGGGCGCAATATACAAACCCCAAATAGGATGTAGGGTACTACGCTACTCTGGTGGCCCGAACTTGTATAAAATCCGTGTCTTGTGTTCTCATTTTTACCATTAAGTCTCAGGTTCGACGATCCCCCACCAACCAATCTACTACCTTGGGATACCCCTCGGTAGGTTGCTGGTTATAAAACACCGACATTGCTGGGCTGCTCATTCTTAGGACCAGACTTTTACTGCTGCAGCTGCTGCAACTGCTGCAACTGTTGCAACTGCTGCAACTGTTGCTATTGTGCTGCTGTTGTAACTCGTATAACCTCTGCTGTCTCTAAGTAAGCTGCGGCCTTAGTGCTGGCTTCTCTTAGGTCCGCTTCCTTCCATGGTGAGCGGAAGAAGCAGGCGGTACCTGAGTAGGTGTAGCCGTAGGCTATTGTTAATGGCTGTTAGCATGCCAAGTTGTGAACCGCAAGTGTACGGATCAGTTGTAGCTCTTCCCTCAGGGTATTCTCCCAAGGTTTATCAATCCGTGGAATTTATAGCACAAGATCTATTTCAACTAGCATTGTTAGTATTAACTTGATGTTTATGAGAGATTCAAATCCAATGTACTAAGCATGTACAGACCGATAACATATAGAGCAAGGGTAACCAATCTAGAGCAACCTTGACTATGCACATGTTGTAATTCTGAGCGTGGATAACAAAGCAACACAAATATGATCTTAGTAAAAAGCATTTTTAAATCTACACCTCTGGTCCGGATCCTGAAACCCCCCACCTTACACAAGAAAGATCCTATCACGATTACCTCTATCAGCGCAAGCAGGTTAGGGCATGATCATAAGAACATGTCATACTCATCGGTAGATTAGGTATGCAGACCTGGTCACCACGACCACAAGAACTCCCTAGGTAATCTATCATCAATACACAGATTGAAAAGCAAGCAAACCTGAATAAGCATAAAACCATCTACGGAGATACTTAGATCGCTAAGAACATGAACACATCTATTACTTCACCATGAATGATTGTACATCACAAGATCACCACTAGTATCCTACCTTGATTTTGATGACTCTTAGCTTTAGAACTCTAGCGTGATCTTCCTCATAGGGTGATCACACTGGCAGAGGTTCGCCTACGCTAGCCCCCCGACAACTGCATGACCCTCGGCTCTACGGAGAGGTGTCCCTCAAGCTTCTTTTACATCTCTGCTGCTTCACATCGAGTACGTCGTCTTATATGGGGCTCGGTGGATTTTTCGGGGTGTTTATAGTCCAAAGAGCATGTGGCAAAAATTGGAAGGTGAGGGGGTGAAGGAAACCCCTAGGCTGATCGGCCTGGGAGGGTCCAGGCCAATCATCCTGGGACTTCCTTTTGCCCTCTTGCATCCTGTTGCAACCCCAAGTCTCCACTTGTGCTTTGAAGTATTATTTTCACTTTCACGTGGGCCTAGCACGTTAGTTGTTTTGGGATGAGATTGATCTACAATGACTGTGCAAATCTCTGCTTGATCTTCTTTGATCCCGAAGTGATCCTTGCCATATCTTCACAAACTTAGCCCTTAAGTCATCTTGGAGGATTGCTTGCCAAAGATGGGTGCCGGAAGGCTCCAGAAGACCCTAGGCCGATCGGCCTGGGCTCCTCTGGGCCGATCGTCCTCCTTCTTGGGCCCGTTGGCTTTCGTCTTCATCTGGTTCGATGCTCGTTCAATGCTTTATCCAAAAGTACACTTTTATGTCCAATTCCTTGCAAAATAGAGCATCCTCCAAAATATGTTGCACATGTGGAAATGACCAGTTTATTAGGTGTAATCAATATCTAGGTATTAAATTCATGTCATTATTAAAGATAAACAGGGGTAAAAGTGTGTCAATAGCGAGCATCAACAGCTGTGTACATACGCGACTAGAACGGACCAACACAGGCTGTGGAGACTCTACTTCAGGAGCTACTGGTGAACCAATCCTGTCAATGATCCTGAACCGTGCTGCTGCACCATCGCTCTTAGCTGCCTCAGCTACACGTGCTGCTGCTATAGTTGTACCCCAATCATTTGGACCTCCACGTGTGAACCTTCTTATTCTTCTGCGTGATCAACTTACCTTTCCCCTTGGCCTCTCTCGAGAGATAAGGAGGACGACGCTGGTCGTCACCCCCACTTGCACTACCACTGGCACCCTAAACATTTGCCATAGTGATAAATCAACAAGAGAAAACCACTGACGGAACACAATTTGCAAGAACTCCCACTGTCTCACTACCAATTGACAAGTCAACTAAACCTCGTTGAGGCTCTCGATGTACGTGCTATGAGCCTGAGGCTTGGCCTCAAGCTATGTGCCTATAGGTTCCCACTAACAACAGCCCAAGCACACACTTGCACACGCATAGGAATAGGAAGAATAATAATTTTAATAAGCAATATTCTAGAGAAAGAAATCGTATGAGTAGCATGAAATAGATAAGAGCTCGGTTTGCTCTGAAACCGTCTAGCTTATGATATATTTTGCATGAATTGACCAAAAATGTGCTCTAGTGTATTGAGTAGTGCATAACAAAGATAGATTGAGGAATGTGCACTAAGACAGCAAAGAGCAACCCTAGAAAGTTATGCAGGATCATATAACAAAACATAACAATGATATTGTGAGTGTCTCTAGGTCAAAATGCTAGCAATTGGAGATGATTGACACATATAGCATTACCATATAGAAGATTTGAAGATTTATACCTAGAGGACAGAGAGAAAACGCCACCAATAGCACAACCAACTCCTTCAGAATAGAGAGATGTCCCCACACTGTGCAGTCGTGCAGAGGAGGTCCACGGGTGAGTTAGGGTTTATGAGAGAAAGAAAAGAGGGGGAAACTTGCTGAAGAGATGTCCATGAGTGTCATCTAGACCCACACGGAGGGCTCGTCATTGATAGGGACAACCGCCAGCGGCAGAAACCCTAGCCGAAGTGTAACGACCTCGGTTAAAATCCTTCGCGTTAATCTTAATCCGAGTCCCTGATCCCCTGTCTCGGTTTACCAAGTCTAAGTGCTCAACCTCCAGCTCAGTCTCGACCCCCTGTGATCCGACCCCTCACCGTTTTCCCCCAGTTCTGACCCCGCCGACCCCAACCCACCGCCGGATCTTTCTAAGTCCTCCCACAACGCCTCCTTTCAATCTGAGCCGTGGACCACCGAGACTGACCGGTGGACCCACGAGATCTTTCTCCCAGATCTCCCGCGACAGGCGCACTCGTGTTGCATGCCCGCTTCAGAGTTCCCTAGCCACGTGGCTCAACTCCTCCGACGCCCGGCGCTCCACCTCGTTGCCGGCCACGACCGGATGGATTCTCGCGCCCCCTTCCCCAATCGCAGCGGAAGCTCCTCTGCTACCCTTTCTGCAGCACCTCGCCACCTGCGCCCATCATCACATCGCCAGATCCCGGCTGCAGAGCCCGATGCCGCCCGTCTTTTCCATCGCCCCTCCACAGTCGCGCCGCCCCGGTCCTCGCTACGCGACGATTCCTCCTTCGCCAACCCAGACCACGGCAGCGACAGCTCCTTTTCCCACCCTGTCAGAGCTCCGCCCCGACAATGTGTTGCTCCGTGAAGTCCTGCTCCACCGCCCTCGTCGCTCAATCGCCGCCCCGGCAGCGCACTCCATCGCTTCTTCCCCGGCCTTCGCGCTGCTTTCCCCCTTCTCTCTTCCGCGCAGCTATAAAAGGGAATGCCAGAGCCCCGCCGGAGTTCCCCTTCACCATCGCTGCCCTCCCGCTTGCTCCCTGTTTGTGCTCACAGCGCCACCGCCTAAGTCTGAGGAACTCTCCTCTCCGATCAAACACCACCTTCCCTAATCCACCAGCCACTGCTCCCCGTGCCGCACAAGAGCTTGCTTGTGGTCCACAAGAAGCACCGCCGCCGCCGGAGTACCACCGGACATCCTCGCCGCTATCCCAAGCCTTAGTCTTTCCGCCCAAGCCTGTTCTTTCCCGACCCCAAGCCTCATCTGTAAGACGAAGGTAAGCTACCGACCCTTTGTTCGCCTCGTCCGACCCCTCCTATCTGCCCGACCCCGGTTCCGTCTCGCCCAACCCTGTCTGTTCCGCCGACCTTTCTCCGCCTCGCCCGAGGGCTCGGCTGTATCTTTTTCCTTGAACCGAGGGTGTATGTGTAAAACTTGGGGACTTTTCAGCGTTAAGTCTGAGGACCCCTAGCACATCTATTCCTCTCGATTAAGGGTCAGATCATAAGTTCCTTCCCATCCGACCCTTATATCTTGATCTCCACCAACTCAAGCGAACCCCCACCCTCCTGTAACTTGCCGCAAGTTTCTGGGCTCAAACTTGCAAGTGTTGCTATTGAAATAACCGTCTAAATGCCAACCAATGGATTGCATTCGTGTAGAGCTGCGTCTCGCCGACGGCTTCTACGAGCTGCACCCGGCGCCAGAAGACGAAGGTGTAGCCGAGCTCCTGCCTCCAGAAGCCGAAGCCGCCCAAGCAGAAGAGCCGCTTCCCTCCTCCTTGTTCGAAGGCAAGCCCCGGATGCATGAATCCCCTGTGTTTTACCAAACTTGCGCATGCCTTCTTTAACATGCTTGTGCATTTATGTATAGGAGTTGTTTGGAACCATAGATGCATAACTTAGCTCCCTTGATCTGAACACTAGCTGTTGGACCGAGTAGATGCTTGCTTAAATAGGAAATGGTAAAAGCCGAGTGATTTCCTATCACTCGCGAGTTGTAGGAGTTGGTTGTTTCCTCTTCTGTTGCAACTATAAGGACGATGGACGGGGCAAGGTGTTGGGTAACTTTTTGGTGGTCGGTTGATCGCCCCGTCTGTCTATGAAACTTGCTAAGGCCCGACAGTGGTGGTGTTCGTGATCAAGTGTTTGAAAGTACTAATCTCATACCTAGTATGGGATGGGGAAGCCTAGTACCTGATTGAACTAGGGCGTGGCTTATATCCCTGCTGTCCCTGGAACGAGGTTCCCATGGTGCATCATGTGGGTGCAAGTGCGGTCACAGTACGGTAGAGACCGGGACCGTGGAGCATTGCATGCCAAGGGAAGTTTGGACCTGACACGCCCCTGGGAATTGATGGGGACGGCCAACACAGGAAGTGACCCTTGTGGTGCGCGGATGTCGTGAGATTAGGTTCGCCATGCATGGTTAAGAAACTCGAATCGATTCGTCTGCCTCTCACAGTTTGAGATTGCTTGATCGCTATGTCACCCTGAGTAATAAAGGAATCTGATGATGACATGGTCTTGATGAGGATATATATATACCTTTTGGTTGGTTCTATGGTTGCTTAGAATAGGTTGCAAAATTAGACCGGATAATGAACTCAGAAATGGAGCTAAAACTTGAAAGTAGGGATACACCTAGCGCTTTTGGCAAACAAACCCCTCAGCCAAAAGGCCTTGCATGTCTAGAAGTGGTGGAGTAGCGTACTCCCTGTCGGTTAAGTCTTGTTGAGCTTAGTAGCTCAGCCTTGTTGTGGCTCTTCTTTTTCAGGTGAAGTTGCTGCCTCTGAGCCCTCCTTTGTTGGCACTTGGCCACCCCAACTCCCTCCGGGTTGGACGGTTGAGTGGGATCCCTCCTTGGACGGCGAGGAGAGGGATCGCTGACGTCCCGATTGGCCTCACCAGGGATGCCCGACCCCGACGAGTTAGCTTCCGCTAGTTGTTTTACCTTCTGTTGTTTTTCTTCTGAACCATGTAAACTCTGATGTTGTTTTATGGCCAAACCAAATGGTTAATTTGTTAACTCAGTGGACTTGTTGTTTTCTCTGGAACCGCTCACCTTCGTGTGAGTTTGCTATTCGGTCCTGTTCAAGTGGTTAAATCGGATGAAATCCGACGGCACTTCGTGTTTACTTGGTTAAGGCATGAGAGTCGCATATCAGGCGGCTTACGTCATGGCATGGTCGTGGGCACAGTTTTGACTCAAAATGAATGAGGTTTTTTTTATCCAACCTGCAAAATGTTCAGTTCTAGTTACGAGAACCTTCTTATACTACAAGAGCACAGTATTCCAATACTTAGGTTATTTTTGCTAGAAGATCATTGGACTTCCTAACTAAAGGGGCCAGAAAAACCTTTGGTACATTGGAACGAACACGCAGTGAAAAGATTAATTGAAAATGGCTGAAAATGATCACGCGTCGGGTGGTGCTAATTGATAAAAAGCCCGAGGATTGCTAGCCAAGTATCGACGGTAAGCTGAGATTGTAACCTAATCGAGTACACAACTTTGGCAGCAACACACTTCTGTTCTTGTCCTCTTTCCAAGCTTCTTTAAATCAATCCCTCCCTCTATGGCATCACCCGACTTCCTGCTCACATGGCTGACTCTATCACAGACTCTGATAATGCATAAATTACACACAAGGCTTCACAATGCCCACAGCTCACTACTGGAAAACTGAACATTGATCCTAACCCATAGTACCGGTTGGTTTTTGATCCAGTACTAATGCTCACATTAGTACCGGATCTAACACGGAGCCCCTCGTGACCCTCTTTAGTACCGGGTAGTACCAGGTGAGAGCTCCACCCGGTACTAAAGGTCACCCATTAGTACCGGGTGAACCTCCCACCCAGTACTAAAGAGCTCCCCTCTTTCCTTATCCGCTCCCCCTCCCTCCCTCTCTCTCACTCTTGGCCCGGCGCCGGTCTCCCTCCTCTCTCTCCCTCCCTCTCTCACTCCCGAAGGCGAGGCACCCATCTGTGCGTGCCGGTGGCTAAAGGGAGGTAGGAGGGCGGCGGGGGCTGGGTGGGAGGAGTGGGGGGAACGCGGCGGAGGCTGGGCAAGGAGCGGCGACGAGGGTCGGGCAAGGAGCGGCGGTGGGAGGACGGCAGGCGGGCGACGGACGGTGGGCGGGAGGGGCGGCAGGGACCGGACTCGGGCCGGCGGGGCTCGAGCTCGGGCGGGGTGATTTCTTTTTTATTTTTTAATACCTTTTAGTACCGGTTATTGCACCTGGTACTAAAGGCACCCCGTTAGTACCGAAGTAGCAATACCGGTTGCACAACCGGTACTAAAGTGGGTTAGGAACCGGTACTAAAGGGGCTTTCCCCAGTAGTGACTATGTTCCTATGCCTTGGCAAGATCTAAAAAATAGCCAATCTTGGTTGCAAATCTTAACTTAAGCTACTCGCATCGCACTGTTCACTTGAGCTATATAGCCTTCGGTTAGCAGACTGGTCCCCATGTTAGGATCTAATGCTCAATGTCTAGACTGCAGTTCTAGATTAAGGATAAAGTGTAACATACAAGACACTTATGACATTGGGCAACTACTGGAGAATGGACCTTTCGTCCACTACATTAGTGCCGATTGCAATTGAGCTCAGTACTAATGTGAGCATTAGTACCGAGCCTAACGGCTAGTCCCCTAGGGCCACCCTATGACCCCCTTTAGTACTAGTTGGGGGGCACTAATCGGTACTAAAGGGTGCACATTAGTACTGCTTGGTGCCCCCACCCGGTACTAACGTGCCACCAGACTTTTAGTACCGGGTAGAGGCACCAACTAGTACTCATGTGCACCCTTTAGTACTAGTTGGTCCCCCCAACCAGTACTAAATTCCCTACTATAAATCCACCTTCTTCTTCCTCCTGCCCGAGCCATTCACCACAGCTCGAGCTTCATCCTATCCATGGCGCCATAGGGGAGGTGTTGCCTGATTGAAGACCATTTCGTGGGATTTCACTCATTCAAGTGTTCTAAAGGTTAGAAACTTCATCCTCCTTTGACACATGGTTAGTATATTAAGTTTTATGCTTTAGAGCTAGAGTAATTTGTGATTTTTAGAATAAGGTACAATGGAGAAATTTTTCGTTTATATGCATGTGTTATTTAGAGCTCATATTTATGATTTTTAGAATAAGCTACAATTTTTTGGATGCTATGTTTCATATTAGTCAAAGAAATTGATACGAGGTTAGAGGAATAATTTCATAGTTTAGTACTTTTCAAATATGAGCTAAATAAATTATGGCAAATGTGAGCGAGATAAATTGTGGTACATAGAGATAATAAGATGAAATAAAGGTACGCAATTAGTCATTTTTAGAATAAGCTACAATGGAGAAATTTTTCATTTATATGTATGTTTGAGCTAAGTAAATTGTAGGGAAAATATAGAATTTGTTCATAGTTTAGTTATTTGCAAATATGAGCTAAATAAATTGTGGTACATAGAGATAGCTTCTGCTACTGGAGGTAGTGGCGATAGTGGGGGAGATCATCGTTCCTCTCACGGCAAGGGGAAAATTATAGTTGGCTCTCATGATAACCCGAAGAAAATGAGCACGTGGGAGAAAGCAATGCTTCGTTATTTGCAAAGATGTCATGAAAATGCTATTACGGCGGGTCTGGAACCTCCTTTTGGTGTACCGTTGCAAGAGGCACAAATAAACTAGGGATGAGGCTGGGTCAGCGAAACCTTCATCTTTGCCACCCAATGATGCTTAAAGTCCTCCTAGATAGTACTCAGCGGATAGTTTGTCATAGTGTATCATGTTATTTGGGTCTAAAATTTGAATTTGTGTATTTCTATCTAAACTTTCAGCAACATTTGAGTTTGTCGTAGTGTATCATGTTGTTTGGGTCTGAAATTTAAATTTGTGTATTTCTATCTAAACTTTCATCAACATTTGAGTTTAATGGTATTTGTATCATCTTTGTTATGTTTCATGTATAATTGTATGGATGATCAGAATATCTTTGGTTTGGTAGTACTTTATAGATGAATCGGTAATGGATGTACAACGCAGACAAACGCTCCATGGAGTACATTAATGGCTTGCGTGGTTTTCTCGATCTGGCAGAATACCGCTGTCCGGTTTCATTTGTTGTCCATGTAGAAAATTGCAAAAATGAGAAGGATTACTCATCCAGAAAGACTAATCATGCCCACATATACAGTTCTAGATTCATGCATAACTATTTTATTTGGACCAAGCATGGGGAAAGAGGAGTTATGATGGAATATGATGATGAAGAAGAAGATGACAACATTCCTAACTGGATTCAAGGAGATGCCTTTGCAAATGCTCCAATGGGCCAGGCTGAAGAAGAGATGGGCGAGGTAGAAGGTCCTATCGATGATCTAGGTCAGGTGTTGTGAGATACAAAGGAACACTGCGAGAATGTGAAGGAGTCAAAAAATTCCAGCATAAGTTAGATGATCATAAGAAATTGTTGTACGTAGATTGCAAATAGGGGCATAAAAAGTTGGGTACCACACTGAAAATGCTGCAATGGAAGGCAAAAAATGGAGTTTTTGACAAGGGTTTTGATGAGTTAATAAAAATTATAAAGAACATGCTTCCCGAGGGGAATGAATTGCCGTTCTCAACGTACGAAGTAAAAAAGGTTGTTTGCCCTCTGGGTTTGGAGGTACAAAAGATACATGCATGTCTTAATGATTGTATCCTCTATCGCGGTGAGGAATACGAGAAATTGGAGGCTTGTCCTATGTGCGAAGTGCTGCGTTATAAGATCAGGCGAGATGACCCCGGTGATGTTGAGGGGCAGGCCAGTAAGAAGAAACTTCCTACAAAGGTAATATAGTATTTCCCTGTAGTACCATGGTTGAAGCGTTTGTTCAGAAACAAGGCACATGCAAAGCTGATGCATTGGCACAAAGAAGAACATAAGCAAGAAGAAATGATCAGACACCCCGTTGATGGGTCCTAGTGGAGAATAGTTGATATAGAATTTCCCGAGTTTGGAGAGGATGCAAGGAACATACGGTTTGGTTTAAGTATAGATGGATTCAATCCATTCGGTGAGCTCAGTAGTGGTTATAGCACTTGGCCTGTGACTTTATGTATGTGCATGAAGTGGAAGTTCATTATGATGCCGGTAATTATCCAAGGCCCAAAACAACCTGGCAATGACATTTATATTTACCTAAGACTGTTGGTTGGTGAACTTTTACTGTTATGGAAGGAAAAAGGTGTACGTGTGTGGGATGAGGACAAAAAGGAGACCTTTAATCTACGAGCATTGTTGTTTGTAACTGTCAATGATTGGTTGGCGCTTGGTAATCTATCTGGATAGTCAAACAAGAGAAATCGAGCCTGCACATATTGTTTAGATGATACTTGCAGCATGCATTTGAAACACTGTAGGAAGGTCATGTATACGGGCCATCATCGATTTCTTCCTGCTAAGCACCCGTTAAGAAAGAAAGGGAAGCATTTTGAAGTGAAGGAAGAAAAACGTACTAAGTCCATTCACCATAATGGTAAACGTGTGTTTTCTATGATAAAGGATGTGAGGGTAGTCTTTGGCAAGGGCTCTAGTAGCCAAGCTGTTTTGAATGACAAGGACGGACATGCACCCATGTGGAAGAAGAAGTCTATATTTTGGGAGCTACCTTATTGGAAGTTCTTGAGGTCCGTAATGCAAACGATGTGATGCACTTGATGAAAAATCTTTGTGTGAACGTGCTTGGCTTCCTGGGTACATATGGAAAGGCAAATGATACAATTGAAGCACGTTGGGACTTGAAACGTATGAAACAACGAGATGGCCTACATCTAGAAAAGACAGATGATGGACATTACTTGCATCTTGCCAATTACACTCTCAGCAAGGAAGAGAAGGAAAGCATGTTGAGTGCTTGAATAGTATCAAGGTCCCATCAGGCTACTCCTCGAATATACAAGGAATAATACATTTTAAAGAGAAGAAATTCATAAATCTAAAGGCCCATGGCTGTCATGTCCTGATGACACAATTGCTGCCTATTGCACTGAGAGGTATTCTACCAGAGAATGTGAGAATGGCAATCGTGAAACTATGTGCATTCGTCAACATGATTTCTCAGAAGGCAATCCATCCAAACAATCTACTAAAGCTACAGCATGACGTGGTGCAATGCCTTGTCAGCTTTGAGATGGTCTTTCCACCTTCCTTTAATATCATGACCCACCTTCTAATCCATCTTGTTGAAAAGATTTTTGTTCTCGGTCCTATATTTCTACACAATATATTCCCTTTTGAGAGGTTTATGGTAGTTCCGAAGAAGTATGTTTGTAATCATGCCCGTCTAGAAGGAAGCATCACAAAGGGATATGGAACAGAGGAGATCATTGAGCTTTGTGTTGATTTTATTGACGACCTGAGTTCGATTGAAGTCCCTGTATCACGCCATGAGGGGAGATTGAAGGGAAAGGGTACACTAGGGAGGAAAGTTCAGATGAACATCGATGAGGATACATTTTATAAAGCACACTTATTGATCCCGCAACAATCATCCCTGGTCGCTCCATATATGGAGGAGCACAAGGCTATTGTACGGTCCTCAAACCATAGGAAGACTGAGGCCTGGATTACACGTCATCACATTGACACTTTCACCTCTTGGTTGCGGTGACAACTGATGGGTGATGACACGATTGAAGAACAACTAGCATGGTTGGCTAGGAGTCCATCTATCTCAGTATCGACATTCCAAGGATACGAGATAAATGGGTACACATTTTACACGAGAGCCTAAGACCAAAAGAGCACAAACCAAAATAGTGGTGTTCGTATAGATGTAATAGACAACAATGGAAACAAAGATAGATATAATGGTGTCATTGAGGAGATATGGGAACTGGACTATGGACCTTTGAAAATCCCTCTGTTTCGGTGCCAATGGGTGAAACTTATTGGAGGAGGCGTAACGACAGACAACTATGGGATGACAATAGTGGACCTCAACAAGATTGGATACAGAGACAACCATTCATCCTAGTCAATGATGTGACTCAAGTTTTCTATGTAAAGGACATGTCAAGCAAACCAATAAGAAATGGTGCTAATAAGTCAGATGACCAGCCAAAGCGCCACATAGTTCTTCCAGTGAAAAGAAAAATCGTTGGAGTTCATGACAAGATTGACATTTCAGAAGATTATGATCAGTTCAATGATCTTCCTCCATTTTCAGTCCAGGTTGATCCAAGCATCCTGTTAGCCAGAGAGGACGCTCCATACTTACGCCGCAATCACAACCAAGGGACGTTCGTCAAGAGAAAGGTTATTAACGTTCCATTAGATGACGTTGTGTAATGTATTAGAACCATTATGCTGTGTTTTGTGGTTATCAACAAAGGAACAAATTAATGTAATAACGCAGTGTAATGATATGTCATGTATCTGTTGGGTTTATTAACAATACTATTTGCAAAAATCTCACCCTATTAAACAAGAATAGATTTTTGCATGCTTAAAATATTAAATATTTCAAGTTTTTGTAGCGCCATTATATATTAAATAATAAATTTACGTACAATTAAACAAGTGCATGATTAAGTCATGGTAAACATGTTAATAACACTACAGGCACTATTCTTCTAAATTTTTGCATGGTCAAAATATCTATTTTTTGAATTTTAAAGTTAACATAAGTATTATGACCATAATTACCTATTAGTAAGTTAAAATTAATAACTTTACTATGTTTGATATTTGACCGCATCTAATATTTTTATAGTGTATATCTAATCAACATCAAGCTAACAAATTCTTTTTACAGTATTTATGAATGTTATTTGATTTACTACGCAATAAATTAATATAATAGCAATTGTAAAAGAACAAAAAAATAAAAAGATGTTTAGGCAGAAAATGAAATAGTAGAATGCAACCCCTTTAGTACCTTTAGTACCAGGTGGTAGGTTCACCCGGTACTAAAGGGGTGGATTTTGTTTCACGCGCGCGCACTCTTCCCCCGCCTTAGTACCGGGTGGCAGCTACACCCGGTACTAAACGGGGAACCTTTAGTACCGAGTGTTGCCCCCACCCGGTACTAAAGGGCATTAGTACCAGGTGGCATTCTTGCCCAGTACTAGGGTGGGAGGGGGTTAAAGTAGCTAGTGCGATCTTCGTCATCCCCAACACTTAGCGCCTTTCGCCGTCCGAATCCACGCCGCGCGCCCTCGTCGCTATCCGTTGCCGCCACCCTGCCTCGTCCTGTTAATTCTTAGAAAAATTCTTGAAGTAGCTACAAATTATAGAAAATCCTGTTAATTCTTAGAAATATATAAAAATAAGTGTTACTTTGATACTTTTAAAATTACCAAGTAATTTTATGATGTTGTCATTTACTGTTACAAAATTCATCAAATAGTTCAATCAATTATAGAAATGTGCAATTCAATGTAAATATTTTTGTAGTCAGTTATTGTATAAGTGTTTCATTCTTTTTTTGTTGTCATTTTCTAGCAATTCACTGTAAATATTGTTGGTAGTCATTTATTCTAACAAAATTGTATAAGTTCTAGTCATTCTTAGAATAAATCCAACTATTTCTTAGAATAATTCCTTTTATAGTATATTAGTCATTTATATTGTAAGAAATTGTATAAGTGTAGTCATTTATTGTTACAAAATGTGTAAATATTAGCAATTGTATAAGTGTTTCATTCTTAGAATAATTCCTTTTATATTATACTAGTTACAATGGCACGATCAAAGGATGAGGAAGCCCGATTGGATGAGGAATACCTAATGGGCTTGATTGCCGAATGTGGCAACAATGATCAACCAAATGAAGAGGTCGATCACAGCCAGACTGACACCTACTTCAACATGTCTGGTGATGGCAATGAGGAGCAACCAATTGCCGAGGAAGGCAATGATGGGCAACAAGGCAAGGTATAGCAATTATTATATGTAAACATGATTTCAACTATACTTATCAAGATTATTGAAATTAATATTTCTTTCATTTTTCAGCCTCTGGATCGAGCAGTAGGCATAAATGGAAATGAGGCAAGAAGAAGAAGTTAGAGGGCCGTATCATCATCATGAAAATTAATGAAGATGGTGAACCAATTGCTCCATACAATGCTAAGACCAAATTGGTGAATCAAATTGGATTTCTTGTTAGAGATAACATCCCAATAAGATTTCAGAATTAGAAAAGCCCTGAAATCGATAACAGCGTCGCTTCTACAAGCACAGTCCCCATAAGCGTGGTCCTTGAGAGAGAGAAGGAAATGATATGGGATCAGATAAAAGAAAACTTCACGTTCGAACGTGTAGATGAAGCAAAAGTGAAAGATTGGAGCTTCAAGAAGGGTGCAATTGCTTTTTATACATACAAGAAGAATCTAAATGAAGACTACATAAAGAAGGGGCTTACACCAGATTTCACGAAGCACCCAAAGTTAAGAGATCACTGGGATTCATTTGTGCAGTTCAAGCAGTTGCAAAAGAGCGCTAAGGCAACTAAAACCAACACTAGCAATGCTCAGAATAAGAAATACTTTCATCGTCTTGGGTCACAAGGTTACAAGAAGGGGATCATGAAATGGCACAGGATGGAAGATGACATAATTGCTAGGGAAATAGTACCGCAGACTCTAGAATGGTCGGAGCGAGCAAAGAATTGGTATTATGCTCATGGCGGCACGCTCAGTACCGAAGATGGATCATTTGTGTTTGGCTAAGAATTAAGAGAGGCGGCTATGAAGCTTGTTGACGTAATAAAGGCAACGGGTGAAGGATCTTTCGTGCCTGATCGAGAGAAGGATGAGCTGACTATGGCATAGGTAATCCAGAACACCCTGGACATTGCCGAGGCAAGGGAGTAATTCCATGGAAGTGTGCCTTTCGTGAGCACATTGATTCATACAGAAGTCTCCAAAGAAGTAAGGCTGAACACGCACAATTGCTGCGAGAGTTGCAAGAACACGTAGCTTTGACAAAGGCAAGAATGGAGGAAGCAATCAACCGGTGTGTGGCTCTAGATCTTAGCAAACAAGCTAGTGAACAAGCAGCTGCAGCATCAGGGGCTAATGTCGATGTAAGCCTCTCTCAGCATCGAAGCAGCGTTGCTTCCATGGAAGCCCTAATTGGAGGATCTTCTGACATATTTGAGAACAACCAACACCAACCCGTGGACGACATCACTAGGAGAGCCCCTTGTGAGCTTGTTACTCCCGTGAAAAACAAGCTCATCGTGGTGGCTGAACAACCGACACAAAGTCAAACAATTCATGGCGTGGAGATTCCAGCTCGCAGTTATGCTAAAGTTGGATGGACTGAGTGGTCAACTGTTGGGATGACCTGGAACTGGAGATCCATAGAGGTGATGGGGAAAAGAATAGGAGAAGCCATCCATGGTTGGATTCTATGGCCCAAGCGCTACATAAGGATTATGCATTCGTATCCCCCGACCTTGGGATCATCTCCTCAAGGCTCAAGGGCAAGATCACCTATGCCATCTGCTAGGGCACCCTCTCCACTACCATATAGGGATCCTAGCATGAGTCCACGAGCAGACAGGGATCCTAGCATGAGTCCATGCTCTCCACCAGCTAATAGGGATCCTAGTATGAGTCCACCTCCCCCTGTTATGAGCAAGGCTACACGACGAAAGATGCCTTCAGTTCCGCCTACGGCGGCTACAAAGAAGAAGTAGAAGAAGCCAAACGAGAAGCAACCAGAGCCTAAGAAAGCTTATGAGATGACTGATGCGGAAATCAACGAAGTTGTGGATGCTGAGGTTAAAATTCACTTCATGGACCTCGATGTTGTAAATGAGTCAACTCTAAGAGATAGACCAAATTGGACCTTGAAGAACATATATAAGTTCCTCAACAACCAACATTACAAGAAGTACATACTTCTACCGTAGAACTCCAAGTGAGCGTATTTCCCATCTCTTTATTTTTGAATTAGTAGTTAACCATAAGATTAACTAGCTTTGGCTAACACTGGATACTCCTTGTTGTCGTGGTTGATCGAAGCGCGGTCTATGTCATCGACTCTTTGAGTAAATTAAGAGATCAATACAAAAACCTCATAAACATTCTGAACAAAGCATGGGCTCGATTCCATCGACATCACGCGGGTGAATTCAAGGAGGAACTTGATTTCAAGACTGAATTCCCGGTATGTGTTGAATATCCACATCTCGTGACACTTCCTTGAACATAAAAAATATTTCATAACTTCTTTTGACATATATATAATTTTTGAGACAGGATCCGGGGAATAATTTATGTGGATACTATGTATGTGAGTTTATCCATGGCTTTGTAGGTCCGAAGCGTGTGATCGACCATCAAATCAGAGTACATATACAAATTTTTTAACAATAAATTAGTTCTAATTGTGCAGACCCATTGATCTACTATATAATAACATTTGCTAATGACACAGATGAGAGACACGAAGGAAACACTCCTCGAACCGGAAAGAATCAGGGCAATTCATCAAGAGCAACTTAGTGGATTTCTTCTGGATGAGGTAGTAAATCCAGCGGGGGAATTCCATATTGATAGATCAAATCTTCATCACCATCAGGACTCGGGTTCAAAATAGTTGATCCAAAATGTTGAACTTGGAAAGTTGATGCAATGTAATATTATTCATATATGTGTATGCACTATATATATAATATTATCTCAAATGTAATATTATAGATAAATACAACTTTATATATATATTAGCATATTAGAACTAGTATACGTAAAGAAAATAAATACGAAATACTAATATAGAATAAAGAAATAGAAAAGAAAATAAGAAAAAAAATAGACAAAAAATTAGTACCAGTTGGTCTCCCAACCGGTACTAAAGGGGTTTAGTACCAGTTATTTCAACTGGTACTAAAGGCCCCCTTCAGTACTGAACTAGCGATACAGGTTGTACAACCCGTACTAAAGGAGGTTACGAACCGGTACTGATGGGACTTTCCCCAACAGTGGGCAGATGTAATAAGAACACATGAATAAGTAGAACTAGAAATCAGTAACATGGTACATGCTATTTGCCATATGGGTTGGGGCTCTGAATGTTCAACCTCGCATGGAGATCAGCTAGCAAGATCAATCCTTGCGCCCAGATGACATGTTCAGCAACGCTTCACAGTGCGCCTGGTGGTTCTTGATCTGCAGCCACTGGTATGGTGTCGCCACCTAGGTTGGGGGCTCCACTCAATCCTCAAGGTGTGTTTGCATTCAATCAAAGGTCTAAAGTTATCTTCGGTGGTGGAAACCTTGAGTATTATAGTTGTGAACGTCCAGCATGAAACCGAGGTCAAACCATCCTAAGACTGCTGGCATCGTATGGCGCCGCATGGTGCCGTGTCCTTGGTCTACTGGCGTGTATTCTCCTATGCCCTGGTGTGTTCTAGTGACAACTTGATCTTTCAGGTTGGATTGAGTCAAACTGGAGTTATGCTGGACTCAATGGACTGCACCATGCGACACCAAGCCCATCTTCAACCTGTTTGCCTCCATGTTTGGCGTAGGTGAGGATCATTTTACAAAAGCTATAAAATGACCTTGTTTTATTGTCTTTTTACCCAATTTTGTAATATGCTCCAAAAATAGTAACACTTGGATGTTTTCTATTAGTTCATATGCATAAATCAACATAGATGCAAGAGAATAAGCATAAATATCATGAGAAGGTTCTAAAAGGTTACATAACTAGAACCAACATATTCCATCCCAAGATGGACATAACTATTCCACATGAAAGCTGATGTTGCAAAGGAAAATATTGCATTATACATCTAAATATGTGAATATTGAAGATTAAATTGTGCTCAATTGTGTCAACTAATTAATACGACCACTTACAACTATTGAAACAAAGATCACAATTTTTTCTTGTAGTTGGTTGGCCATGAGTCATTATTGGTACAATCATCAAAAAGTTTGTAACCAAATTAGTTAGTTTATGAAATATAGCTAATCTCCATACACAATTCACCAAGGCCTAAACATGGAATTATTGTCATTCTTGGAGCAAGTTCTCATTAAAAGAAGAAAGGCCAAACTGACAATGCGGGGATATAGTATACATAAAAATTTAACTACTTGTTGCAAAATGTTGACTTAGGGGGTGTTTGGATACGAGGTCCTAAACTTTAAGTGTGTCACATCAGATGTTCGGATGCTAATTAGAAGGACTAAACATGAGCTAATTATAAAACTAATTGCAGAACCCCTATTCTAATTCGCGAGACGAATCTAGTGAGCCTAATTAATCCATAATTAGCACATGTTTACTGTAGCAGCACATTGTCAAATCATGGACTAATTAGGTTTAATAGATTCGTCTCGCGAATTAGACTCCATCTGCGCAATGGGTTTTGTAAATAGTTTATGTTTAATACTCCTAATTAGTATCCAAACATCCGATGTGACGGGTACTAAACTTTAGGAGGTGTATCCAAACATCCCCTTACTCTGACGTTCATTCTATATATGTATATCAAATAAAACAATTGTGTTAAAAGCACAAGAAAAGATATGCATGTGTTCAAGATTTGAATTGTTCAGATCATTTATATTGTAGCAGTTCACAAAGACATTTGGTTAGAGATATAGATATATCTTATGGGACCATCGCCATCTTTAAACTTCAACACTACGGTGGAGTCAACTGATAGTAGCCAAACTAGGCAGTAGTATTCAGCCATCTTGTCTGCCTGATACCAACAGCGGCAGCAGTATGGCCATGGTCTTCTACACGTGTCACTCATGTCAATATCTACATCCATGGGTGCATGTACGCCTCCCTTATAACACCTTATTTGAATGATTAAATAAACTAGGCGTGATATCTTGACATTATTCCAAAAGTATAGAAATTATAATTAATTCGCATTAGCATATGAATATATATTCGCATGAGTATATATCTTAGACTTTTTCATTAAAATTTCATTGTTTTTCTGGATATTCAATAATTGTTATGCAATTAATCAGAACTAGCATGGATAGATTTAGATTCGCTAGAGGGCCTATAAATACGTGGCCTTGTGCTTGCCATTCTCCCCATCCCAGCAATCACCATTCCTAGTTCATACTACAATTGTTGTGTAGTACCGAGCCCCCATGGATCCTAGGTTCAATGGAGAGTGGAGGGCATCTGAGATCCAAACAGTGAAATCTCTCATTGCCAGGCACAACACCAACAATAATCATGCCAACAACATGAACAAGAAGCACACTGACATTGTTGATGAGCTCCAAGCAATGTTCCCCTTGAAGGAAAAGCATCAGGTAACCAACTTATACGTTGAACTCATGGTGGAGATAATTCAAAGTGGCAACCAACATGTAGCAACAAGTAGCAACCTCATGAATGGCAACTTTGGAATGCCGATGGAGGATCCTGCCATGGGAAACATGGAAGAAGTGCTATGCAGTTCTCTTATGGAGGAGATGGGAGCCATGAGGAAGGGGGAAGAGGCACTGCAGAAGCAGCCCACTCTTCGGAAGCAACATGCCGCAAGGTTTTGGACTGAAGAGGAGCACAGGTTATTAATTTTCTTGTTATTCTTGAATCCTCTTACGACCATATGAGTTTTGACATTCTATTTATTTTTCACTATTTTCCACTATTTTCTAAATACTTGGCACATATTTTACGTGTATTGTTACTACACTTAATAAGCATGTGGTGTGGGGTATTGATTATGATGAGGCACTTATCAAGCACATGAGTTTTGGTATAATTGATTTTGAAAGTTTAGACACATGATATGAATTTGTATCTCACTAGTTCATGTTGATCCTTATCTCATTGTAGGCAATTCCTCTATGGTTTGCGTGCATACGGCCGTGGCAATTGGAAGATCATCTCCAGGCACTATGTTCCCAGCAAGACCCCGGTGCAGATCTCCAGCCATGCCCAGAAGTATTTTCAAAGGCTACAAAATCCCACCAAGAAGCAGCGCTACAGCATTAATGATGTCGGCCTCTACGAAGCTGAGCCTAGGGTGCAGAACAATGCTTCTGGCCAGGAGAGGCTCACCTTTGCAAGAGGTGCCTACAACCCAAATCACTATGGCTCTGGTGGCCAGCCTACTGCTATGAACAATCTTCCCAAAGTTAGGTTGCCACTTCCACACATCACTAGCCAAGCAAGCAGCAGCCAGGCTGCCACCTTGGCTACCGGTCATCAGCAACAGATGGAAGCTAATGGTTCTTTTGTAGCTCCGTCAGTGGAGGGGGATGGGAGCCACATGGCTTGGACTAGTGATCAGCAAGGAGAATTTCTTGATAATCAGTGGTTCATGGATCTACGCATGGACTAGGTTTAACATATGGTCTAGTACCATAAGATGCTTGGTGGCCTATTCGTTCATCCTATACTAGAGGTTTAAGTGTTCTAATGTGATATTTTCCTATAGGAGGGGGTGAATAATTTTATTGTAATGAATCATTGTGTACTCTTTTTATATGTGTGTCACTATTATATTGTGGTGTTATCCTTATGTTCCTCATTTTATACAAGGATTATATCTGTATCAGTATTACAAATAGCATATATACATTTGTGTTTAATTATGCGTTTCCATTACTAGATGTGTTTTTCAATTGTTGGCACTGGTGTTTTATTGTAGGACATGTTTCATAACTTTATAACTTTGACACTATAGGAAAAGAATATCAAAAGTATAAGATGATGATTAATGGGCATATATCTATGTTGTTAAGGAAAATGTTTGTGTAAGAGTCTACCACCAAGCAGACATATTCCTATGTCAAACATGATCCCGGTTTTTTCTTTGATGCAAGCAACTTGTTCAGCAGGATGTGCATGCAAATCAATATCCTCCAAATAGCCTTAATGTCATTCATTCATAGGACAACTATGGCATCATTTCTTTAGAATTACAAAAATAATGTCAACATTTCTTACTTCCATACCATCTTTTTTTTTGATAAACTATCCTTGGTGAAACTGACTCCTTTTTGCGGGAACCAAAGAAAGATATCAATTTTTAAGGGTACTTTGAGCTTCCACTTGTGGCAATGAGTACGAATAATATTCTAATACATAGTGTCATGTATATTGATTTAATAGATAATTATCTTCTCTTATGTAAATGCTTAATGAATATTCCTGGCATTCTGATAAAGTAATTTCGGCAACTAGGCTATGCCATTGTATCATCTTATCTTCCACCATAGCTCATCTAAATGAAAAATTAATAGGGATATGACTTACATCATCCACTACGATATCATGCTTCATGTGGACTATATGCATAAGGGAGCATATCGCTCCGCAGTGGATTATTGCTAGCCATTTGTCCTTCTGGAAAGCCTGATTTTAGTACAAGTATATAGACTTCAAAGTTTCGAGATGTTTAAATTTTAGAAATTTTTTAGAAAAACTTTCATCTAACAGAGCAATATTGAGAATCATAAATATTTCTTTTCTTTTGAAAAAAAATAAGAGGACAATTGAGACAAGCAAGATGGGACATGTGGAATCTATCGGGATAGGTATGCACATATTGTATTTGGAGGTATACACATAATTTCCCCATAGAAGGGATCAGAGACATTTGCCATCAGTGTGTGAGAAACATACATGCCAATGTTGGCATCACTTACAGACACCAATTTGATGCTATTTAAGTGGTGATTTGATATTGGTATTCACACTAGCCGCCACTTGTACATAAAATAAACCCATATTTACATGTGTGTCATAATCTAGATCATGTTGTGAATTTGTAGGAAAAGCGACATAAACAAGAGGTTTTTGTATGAACTACAATCCAGCATGAACAATGAACAATGTAGGAAAACTGTAAAAGAAAGATGGAAGCTTGTGCCACAAAAGGGATCCATGCCAATCGGCATGGGCCTACATCATGCCCAAAATCAATGAACTTCATGACCAAGTTAAAGGGGCAAAGCACATGAAGATTTGACAAGTTGATCTCATGAAAAGCCCAGGAAGGGTAGCTTAGAGTTCTACAAGAGAAGCAAAACTTGTTTGGGGGCATAATTTACTCATTTGGACTCCTATTTGGGTGGTGTCTAAATGGGTAGCTTGAAAAGATCTAAGACTTAGCGCTGAACTCAAGAAAAATTGGATCCAAGCCGATTATCATGGACTCCTTTTACACCCAGAACGTGTGGAAACTTCATCCCTAAGACTCAGTTGGCATTGAAGTAAGGCTAAGAAGGGGCCATACCAATCGGCATGGGGCCTTTGTTGGCGGCAGTTAGCGCGCTAGTTTATCAATCCTTGGATCAGCAGCGAACTGGCTAGAGTTTTGTATCTAATCTAACGGATCAATCCTAACATGAAGCATTGATTGCACATAAAGGCAAACCTGTTGTAAAGATTAATGGCATAAAAAAGGGTAGATTACATCCACAGATATATATGAGATAACACCACCAAGGGCAACAAGAGCCTACCATCTTCTAGTTGCAGTTCTAGCCAATAAGCAAGCACATCATGCATCTCATCCAAAGGAATCTTTTAACTACTACCTCCGGTCAACCTCCCGAAAACCCCCACCTTACACGGAAGCAGACCCTGTCACGATACCCCATATCGGTGTAGGCAGTTTAAGGGCACGACCACAAGTGAACGTGTCTAGCTATCATGAAGGGTCAACATACTAGATATAATCACCATGATTACATAAAGCATGCTATGGAGTCTAACCTTGCATTAGACTAAGGAACAAGCATATTCATAATAGATAGAAAGCATAAAAGAAGGCATTGAGTCACTAACAGATCGGATGACATCAAGAACATTGCTCCCACAATATGTATTAGATCATCACCTCCGAGCACATATCATCGACAACCTACTACTACTCCTAAACTTTGCCATGGCTTCACGCAAGGCGGCTATGGAGGCTAGGGTTTGGCCTAAGCCATTTCCTAGACAACTCTGAAAACTTGCAGCGGCTCTAAGCTCCCTCTGGTGAATGCCCTAGGTTTCATTGAGTTCTGCTGGATGAATGCATGTGCTGATGGAGAACGAGGATATTTATAGTCCAAAGGTACCATAGGGCGAAGGGCACGTCGATTGGAGCTAGAAAAGGGCCAGCCCGATCGGCCTAGTCAATTTTATCATGTTGCTGACCTCAAATGCCCAAACTGTCTATACGAAACTTGTAGGTCTTTTCGAGCTATGTAGTTTAGACATAAAATTCGCCCCAATCAAAGTCCAGATGAGGAAGATATGCTTTGTGCGATCTGCTGCTTCTACGGACCTTCTGACCTTCCAATCTTGATGTTAATTTAGCATAACCACAAGATTGACTTGTCAAATCACCACATACTTCACCTCTAAGTCATCTGGAATGATGGTTCGTCCAATGTGGACACATTTGGAGGCCGAATTGGTCCAAGCTGATCGGCCTGTGGGCCTTGGGCCAATCAGCCCACCCTCTTTTGGTCTCCATTGGTACTCGTCTTTCTCATGTAGGCTCCTTGTGTTATCCAAAGTCTAGGTCCAAATCGAGCTTGTACAAAAGTCACCTGTTTATGTCGTATTTCCTGCCATTTTGCAATATACTTCAAAATACAACACATATGCGAATGTGGGTTTATTTCACATGCCAAGTGGTGGGTTAGTATAAGAATTAATCCAAAAACACCACTTAAATACCAAAAAGGTGGCAATAACAAGTGACAACAACCTTCCTTCCTCGATTCAACTTCCTATATGCATAAGATCTCCTTGGTTTATAAATACCCCCTCCCTCGGCCATAACTCGCATCCATCCAGCAAAACTCGAACAAATAGAGGGACCAATACCATATCGAGCTGAGGGCCACTGTAAGTCTTCAAAGTTGTCTAATATATGGCTTAGGCCAAACCCTATCTGTCGTCACCTCCCCATGCGATTGAGGCATGGTGTAGTTCATGAGCTAGTAGTGGATCATCGATGGTATGTACTTAGAGATGATGATCTAATACATCTATTATGTGAGCAAAGTTCTTCATGTCATTTGATCTATTGACTCAGTACCTCCTTTTATGCTTTATACTAACATGAATATGCTCCTAGTCTACGCATTAGACTATATATCTAGCATGCTTTATATAATTATGGTGATTAGATCTAGTATGTTGACCCTTCATGATAGCTAGACACGTTCACTTATAGTCTTACTCTTATCCTCTCGCGCGAAACCGTAGGATCGGGATCAGTACTTGTGAGTTAGACCGAAGGTAGTAGTTTAAAGATTCTTCTGGATGAGATGCATGATATTCTTGTTTGTTGGCTAGAACTACATCTAGAAGGCGTTTGTCTCGGTTACCCATTTGTTGTGTTATCTCTTACTTATATCTATGGATGTGATCAACCTATGTTCGTATGGTTCATCTTATATTAGTTTTATTATCTCTTCATGTTAGGATTAATATGTTAGACTAGATAGAAAGCACTAGCCAGTTTATTGTCAATCCACGGATTGATAAACCTTGCACAAATACTCTATCGATGAGCTTGCGGTACAACAATTGGTGTGCTTAAGTACCATCAAAATTCACCTATCATTGTTATCAAACATGACTCATAATCAGAATGTGGTAATGGGTTTTTGACATTTAATAGCCAAATTTAAATTTCACATGGAGGCAGAGTTTGGGATATATCTCAAGCAGAGTTGTATTGATGCGTATTATAAAATGTTTTGCTTCATATTGAAATATAATTAAGGTATCATAAAGATTTGAAGACAGATTAGAAAGACTGAAAAAAAACACATGTACCTCTAAGTTACAATGTGGAAAGTTAGGTCAGCCTATCACAGATAATAAGGAGTCCACTTCAACTCATTTACTTGTTAACTAAACTTGTTCTAACAACTTTGAGGATAATTAAATGAACAATTGTTGAATTGTGTCCTGAATGCCTTATGATTGAGTATAACTTTTAACATATTTTGAAGAAAAAAGTCCAAACTACGCTCTTCAAGTATAGCGAAAGTCCAGATAACATCCTAAACTAGTTCAGTTTATCCCCTAAACTATACTATTTTGTTCAACTGACCCTATAATGTAATTTGTAATTTTTATTTCTCCATGCACGAGTTGAATTTTGATTTGGGACTTTGCGGGGTGTAGTGGACATCATAACCTATATTAAAAAAATATTGTATGAATTTTTCATCATTAGTTTTTATATAATTTTATATTTTAAGGATAAATTTATTATTAAATATCCGATCCTATCAAAATAATGGTAAAAAATTTATGATATATTTTTTTAACATGTCTTATAATTTCTGTTATCATCTTCCAAAATTTGAACTTAAAACACCACTTGTGCATGGAGAAAAAAATACAAAGAGGTAAATTGAACTAAATGGCATAGTTTAGGGGTAAACTGAAGAAACAAACTAGTTTAGCAAGTTATCTATACTTTAGTTATAGTTGGGGGAGTAATTTGGAGGAATTGGAATTGGAATTGGAATGTATTGTATTTAAGGACAGAGGAACAAGTATATTAATAGTGACGACTGACGAGCCTATTCTTAAAACATGCTACATGGATTGGGATGTGCCAGTTTACTGTCGCTTATTGTGACACGATGAACGTATACGGCTATACGCGATATACGCGACGGAGCAAGAGAGTTTCCTTCCCCATTTCACGGTCGCTCGTTCTCGATGTTACTCACTGTTTGCCGCCGCTTGTGTGGGGTACGTTGCAGGGCGGCGGATGGGCGGATGGCACTCCTGCCTGCACTGGCCTTGCGTCGGCCAGCAGATCGTCGGCGTGTACGGGCTCCTGCAGCAATAGTCGCATCGTCCGCTGCCACACGCCTTGTAGCAGACGGGCTGCGCCATCGCCGACGGCCGCTCGTTACCGCCGGGACTGCCAGCCGCGGCGGCGACCTCGCCTCGCTCCCCGGCAAGATCCGTAGGCACGCGACCACCTATCACGGAAAGAATTTTTGCGTCAAGACACCATCCGGGCAGAGAAAGATCGCTCTCTGTCGTCTTACGTGCATATAAAATAGACTAGCTGGTGGTACTTACATTGTGCGGAGATTGCTAGGCACCCGAGCAGGACGGCTGTCAGGATCGTCGCCGGCGCATTTCCATCCGAACGGCAGCCAGCGGCCTTCATTTTGGCTTGCTGCACGTCCAGCCTTTCTCGCTCGGTGCTTTCTTTCTACCGTTGGTACGGGCGTACGGCTGACACGATCACTGTGAGTTTGTGAGAAGAGATGCCTATCAGCCTATAGGTGTCTAGTATATGTAGACCATCAGACATCAGAGGCGTATGTGGATTATAAATGGGATAATGAAATATTTGCCAGCTAAATTCTCCTATGTAGAATAATACGGACCATTGAATTTTCTAAGATTTAACCTTGATCTGTGTACATGGCCGCATCTCCTCAAATAATGTAAAATTATTCTATGAGATTTGTGGGCTCCACAAAGATGAACACATATACTCCCTCCATCCCAAATTATAAGTCATTCCAAGAATTTTAGAGAGTCAAAGTATCTCAACTTTGACCAAATTTATATGATAATATAATAACATTTATGATGTCAACTAAGTATCGTTAGATTCTTCATCAATTATATTTTCATAGTATACCTATTTGATGTCATAAATCTTTATAATTTTCTCTATAATTTTGGTCAAACTTGAGATACTTTGACTCTCCAAGATTCTTGGAATGACTTATAATTTGGAATGGAGGGAGTAGTAAGTAAAGAATCAATATATTTCCATGTAAAGCCAAATATTCCTCATTCCTCAGTTGGCAGGTGCATATGTGCTACAAACTGCTCCCTCCATTCTAAATTGTATGTCGTTTTGACTTTTCTAGGTTCATAGATATTATTATGCATTTAGACACACAATATATCTACGTGCATAATAAAAATTATGCACCTAGAAAAGCAAAAACGACCTACAATTTGGAACGGAGAGTAATATCCGAGCCATATGGACATTCCAATGCATATCTAAATCAGATATTCATTTAATGTTTGCCACCAAATATAATCCTTAACAAATACTTAAGTTATACTTAGACTAACTGTATGCACGATTTCTAGTCCTGGTAAAAAAGGTACAGACACAAATCTGCACATTCCATGTACATGTCTAGTGAAAAGCAACACAATATTGAAAATGGTAAAAATTCGTCAAAAAATATACAGTTTTTTTTAAAAAACAAAACTTGGCGTATCTATAATTCATATTATAGTATAGTTTCTCAAAAATTCTGAGGTCAAAACTTGTTCTAGTTTAATTTACACGAAATGACAAGTGTCCAACGCATACTAAATGACATTATTTTCTTAAGAATTATACTGCACAGATACACCAGAATTTACCTTTTTGTATGAACTAGACCAGTACATGATTTCACTTAAACTTTTGCATTAATTTATATCATAGTCCTAGGTATGGTTACGCCAAATTTAATTTCTAAGAACTTCTAAATATGCTTTTGGATGAATTTTTATCATCTCTAATATTTATGGTGTTTTCATCAGGAGATGCACCTTCCTCTGACTAAAAGTGGAAAAGCCCACTTCACTCCCTGATGAAAAGACCAGAGCACTCCGAGCCCGAGGCCGAAACCTCCGAGCCCAACACCCTCGCGCCCACCGTTTACGAAACCCGCCACACTCCCTCCCTCTCCGACCTAACCTAGTCAACAACCCACAGAGACAGTCAATCATCGCGAGACAATTCACCTAGGCCCACTTCATGACCTAAGCATAACCTTGAACGTCCATCTGCCATCCTACGGCATAAAATCCATCTGATGTCCACCTGTGACTCGGCGAGCGCGTGCACTTGACTCGTCCGGTCGGTGTCGTCTGGTCAACCCCGGTTCAAAAAAACAAAGAAAGAATTTTTCCCACATATTCTGACTGCTCACCACCCGGTTCTCGCCGCCGCCGCCGCCGCTTCCCCCGGCTCGCCGGAACCCTAGGACCCAGGCGCCGTCGCCGGACGCGCGGCTGCCGCCATGACCGGGTGCGCCCCCCTCCCCGATTCGACCATCCGTCCGCGTACCGCCGCGTTTCCCCGTACGAGGAATGTTGTCCGCCCATGTCGGAAAAGGGGGCGCCTTAGGGGATGCGTCCTTTTGGCATTTATGTTTGGGGGATTCACATTAGTTATTGCTAATCGCTAATCTTTCGCATTAAGATTTAATCCTGTGGCGATTTTGGGGAAGGCACGATTCGGATTGGGCGCAGTTGCTGCGCATAGTTGAAACCAAATGATTTTGTTCAGGATTGTGTGCCTTGGATTTTCGTTGGTTTTGATCGAAAGGAGATGTCTTTTCATCTGGGGCGATGTTAGGGGGGCCGGTCATGTCATGCATTTGTGGTGTTGGGGCTCGATTTAGCGGATAAATTGTGTTCTGCCCTCGAGTTCAGATGAAAGGCTGAATGTTTTGTGGATTATGCAGCGGCGAGTTGTTTTGCAGTTAGGGGAAGTTCTATAGAAAGGATGACATTTTCTGTATTTTGGTTTTAGTGATAAGTAGGTATACTGCAGTACATATGCACTGCCTGTTCTATTCTCATTTATAGTATGTCCACTTCTGTTTGTTGTCTTTCAGGGGAAAAAAAACACTTCTGTTTGTAGGAGTGCAGGTGTAACTCCAAAGGGGAGATCATGGCTATCTTAGTTCTTACTCATTGATATGGCTACTTTGTTTCAAGGGGAGATATGGCTACTAGCTTGATTATCTGGACTTTAGTTCAAACTTAGTTACTTACCCATTGATAGCTTGGTTATGGGCAACTGGGTGCATCTCCTTTTTGAGATAGAGTATACTCATTGTTCATTTTCTATTGTTTTTTGGCCCGGGTAATCTGTTGGATAAAAACATCCTGTTTACTTTCTGTATTGTTGTGATCGGTGTGTCATGTAAGCTGGACATGAACAACTGTTCTTGTTTGCTAAATATGACTTGCTTCATTGGTCAACAATATCATTTTAGATGGAGGTTTTGGAATTATGATTTAGCTACATAACCACCTTTTAAACTTATCTTTATGCAATGGTGGTCGATGGAGGTGAGTCTGATCTTGAATTTTTGAAAGTCAATGTTCCATCAATATTATGAAAAAAAATGAGGAAGCACAAGTTAATTTTTATCATAGAAATCGAATCGTTGTCTGCTTGCCAAAATTTAGTAAAAGAAATTCTACCTTTCTTCATTGCTTAGATACATTTAATGAAATTATCTGCTTCTACGTGACCTGGAATTTGGTCTTTTTTTATTGGCAAATGATAATTGATAAACACATTACAGTAATTCTGGTGATGTTATTTGCGATAGAGCAACCCTTCTTTATTCATTTTTCTTTCAATTTATTTTCTGCAGGACAACTTGGATAATTGATGGCCAAAGATTTGCCACCAAAATAAAAAATGCTTCTGGGCCTTCAGATCCCAGTAAACAGAAATGGATGAGTAACCCAAGTAAAGAGTGCCCGAAGTGCAGCCATGTCATTGATAACAGCGATGTAAGAGTTTTGCATTGCTATTATGCTGAAGTTGAATTGAACTAGCTATTATTTCTAGTACAGATGCGTTTTGCATTTCTCCGTAGCCATGTGCAGTTGCTTTTTCTAAACAAGTAGTTATAAAAAATTGATATATTAGCAACTGACAAAGAAATCATCATTTTGCATATTTTAAGGAGTTGAATCAACTTGTTTATAATGCAGGAATACATAATCAATTGCTATAATTTATATTTTTCAATTCAGCTGTCGTTCTTTTGGTGCAGATCATGACCAGCTGAAATGTTTTATGAACCTATTATTTCTGAAATGCTTTGACTTTTGTATAATGCATATAGTATAGGGCTTTAGTTTTGGGTACTTCACAACTACTCCCTACGTCCCAAATTACTATTCATTTTGACTTTTCTAGATACATAACTTTTGCTGTGTATCTAGACATAATATATATCTAGGTGCATATCAAAAGCTATATACCTAGAAAAGCTAAAACGAATAATAATTTGGGACGGAGGGAGTACAAATCTTAAATAAAAAATGGCTGTAAGGTGCTATTTAAGTGTGATCATCTGATTGTTGTGTTCTCACTGCAGGTTGTTCACCAGTGGCCCGGTTTGCCTAAAGGTGTAAAATTTGATCCGTCTGACCAGGAATTGCTTTGGCACTTGTTGGCAAAACATGGAAAATCTGGTATAAAACCTCATCCATTCATTGATGAATTTATTCCAACGGTTGAGGGAGAAGATGGCATCTGCTACACTCATCCACAGAAACTTCCAGGTATTTATTAGACTGTAATCTTATTTCTGAAGGATTATGGGAATTTTCAGGATTGGGCTTCTTAAGATGAGTAAGAAAATGACGTTTTTTATTTTCAGATAAGATCACTTGTAAAATTCTGCAAAGTACAGCTACTGTCGAATGCTTATCTTTGTTATTTGATGTCTTTATCCTTCAGGCTATTTTTTGTTAATGATTGTCTACAACCTGCATTTAGTCTAGGAAAACTCCTGGTGGGGCAATAGGCTTATTTATTTTACTTCCATTTTAGCTTTCCACCATGTCACTAAGCGACAATCTAGAACATGTACAACTGCTTGCATTGTCACTGGCCTTTTTTCAAACATATTCACTTTCTAGTTGGAACAGTTTTGGCTTTGATACTCCACTTGTTTCCAATCATCTTAGATTGACCATCCATTTCAGGTGTTAAGCAAAATGGAAGTGTATCACACTTCTTCCACAGAACATTTAGAGCCTATAACACTGGCACTAGGAAGCGTCGAAAGATAAACACCGATGATCTTGCAGATGTTCGTTGGCACAAGACAGGCAAGACAAAGCCAGTATTAGTTGAAGGAAAGCACCTCGGCTGTAAGAAAATAATGGTGCTTTATACGAGCACTACAAAGGGTGGGAAGGCTGAGAAAACCAATTGGGTGATGCACCAGTACCACCTAGGCACTGGGGAGGATGAGAAAGAGGGTGAATATGTTGTCTCTAAATTATTTTTTCAGCAGCAATTTAAACCTGGGGAGAAGAATGCTCAAGAGCTAACCACAGCGGATGGTTTAGAATCAATGGCTGCTGAAGCAGACATTCCTGATTTCACTACATTGCCCTCTGAAGAACTTGTTGGTACAATCCAAGAAATTGCTCAGAATCCAGACCATAATCCTTATCAGGTAACTTGAATATTCATGTTGTCTTTATTTATTTCTTCAGTTCATAGCACACATTTGTATGTGTTAGGTAAGCCGAACCAGCAGAGAGAGCATACACTACAAACTTGTTTTTGATCATTGGAAACAGAATTCAGTTAAGGTAGCACAAATTTTCTTCCTAATGTGCAGGTTAATGAAAACTGTGAAATAAACATTCAAGAGAATGCTGCTGAAGAGACTGTTGTCCTCCCACCCTCTGAGAAACCAGAGGGTGGAGATAACCCCCAATCACAAGATCCCAAGTTGTGGGAAGGTGAGTCCCAGTTTGAACTGTTAGACTCTCAGCAGCTGGCAGAAGGACTCGCTCTGTGCGATGAGTTCCTCCTGAGTCAGTCTCAGACCTCCTGTGGTGGCGGAGATGAACCCAGAGCGATAAAGCCTCGCTTGGCTGTTTATGCCCAACTGCCCACAGAGGACTTCAAGAAAGATTTGGAAGAGTGTCAGCGGTTGGAGCCCTCAGATACTGTGAATCTTGAGCTTGACAACACAACTGAGTTTCGACTGAGCCAAATTGTATGGTTTGGATGCCTTTGACTAATATCAGTTCAGTTGCCCATTTCTCCCCCTGTTTTTGCTGAACTTGTGCTCTGCCCGCAGGATTTTTCACAGGACAGCTTTACAACATGGGCTGGCGGCAAGATTATTGATGACTGACGCTGCTCCAACGCACTCGAGGTGCCATTTTGTACATGATGAAGAAACAGCCGATCCCTTTTCTGACACTGAACCGTGCACCAACGGTAGTCTCGACTTTGTGGTGACTGGTGAAGTACTTATTTTGTCAGAGAGACCTGAACGAAATCCGCTGACTCTTCGAGGGGAAGGAAAGCCGGTACCTTTTGCAATGTGTTCGTCTCATGCGTATGAATTGTACTCCCTCCGATCCATGTAGGTGATTTTGGCTTTTCTAGGTTCATAGATATTATTATGCATCTAGACAAACACTATATCTAGATGCATAGTAAAAATTATGTAGCTAAAAAAGCCAAAACGATCTACAATTTGAAAATTTGGAACAGAGGGAGTACTAAAGAACTCATACCGCCGACTGCTGAGTACGGTTCAAAATAGCCTTGGTTGCATGAGCTTGTAAATTACAATTGTAATATCCTCATTTTATTTGACAGTCTCACCGTGAACCATTTTCTTGTAAAAGCCTGTTTGGAAGACTACTAATTCTACTAATTCTAGGATTTATTGAGATTTCGACCTCAGTCTCGACTTTCCAAACAAAACCTCCACGAAACCATAGACGAACCAACAAAGCGAGGCATTGTCTCAATGAAAAAATAAAACATCTTTTGTTTTGGTCGAAGTTATAAAGTTAGTGCGCGACCTGTCCCAGAACCTCCTGGCTGTCGGCGGGGTTTCTGCCTTGATGCTATGTGATCCATTTGAAGCCGCTGAACTGAGGGCCTGTTTGGATACACCCTCGTAAATTTTAGGACACTCATAAAGTTTAGGAGCTAGAAATTGGTAGTCCTAAAATTTATGAGTAGGCTGTTTGGATGGAATCATAATCTTTAGGATGTTAGAGGGGAAATGACTTTTGTACCCCTAATTACTCCACCCCTGCCTTGTTTGTAGCGCCGTGGAGAGAGAAGGGGAGGGGCAATAGGAGTAAAGGATGGGTTGGGGACCACTTTTAGGAGAAAAATGACCTATTATGATGGTTTGGTCCTCCTAATGAAAACAACACTTCTAAATATTATGAATGCACTTTTATGACATGTTTGGATGCACAAGTCCTAAAAGTGGATTAAAAGTGAAGTCCTAAAGATTATGAGTGTGTATCCAAACAGACCCTGAGAAACCAAGCAGAGGAGAAAAGGGTTGCGGGTGCGGCATCCGGAGACCATTTAAGTCTCACATGTCCAGCACTCCAGCTAGAATTAGACATTACATTAGTATAGGGCCGCTGAACAATTCGTGTTTAGCATAGACAAGCAGCACAATGATTCAATGATAAGCGCTATTTGTATAGGGCCCTCAAATATAGATTTTCTCTGCACAATTGGATTTTTTTACTGATGGCAGGTGGCGGCAGCGGGACATGGCCCTCTTGGGTGTAGAACAGCCTGGCTGAGAAGCACTAATCTAATCTGCATTGGTTTTTAGTTTTGCTTCTTGATATGATTGTTTATTGATTGTGACAACTATGGTCCAGCTCATGTCACTCTGCATCTCTGAAGGATAAGACGACCTTGCATTAATGATCAGCAACTTGAGATGCATCCTTGAGTGAGCATTCCTCCTTTAATCCTCTCTTTATACTTTGTATCTAGTATGTAAGTACTCATTATGGCAGAGTAATTATATTTGGTTGTGAAGATACATCCAGCTCCTGTCCGCCATCTACATAGTTAAGCAAGAAACTAATAAAAATCCAAGCCTGTATCGAACAAAAAACAAGGAATTCAGATTAAAATTATAGCACATATGGGGACATGATCAAATCATATGACATGTGGTAAACATTCAAGTCATGATGAACGGAATTTATTATCTTCAAGTTTCTCATAATTTAGTTGTCTCTATGAGTTGTATCCAATTAAATTCGCAAAATTCGCATATGCTCATCACAAGCATTTGCATCCACACATATAAATGATATTGCAAAACAGAAAAAGGGAAAAGCTCGCGTAGGCATCGCGTGGGCCGAAGCTCGGGGCGCCAGCTCAACGTCGCGCGGAGCGGAGGGGGACGGATCAGACAGGGAGGCTGCGGCCGAGAGCGCCTGGGTGCACGTGAGATGAGGAGGCACGAGCACAGGGTGGTGGCACGGCAGCATGTGGGTGATCACTGCAGGTGTGCCGGCCGGGCGACGGTCGTGGCGGCGGGCTGGTGTGCCCGGGGACAGCCACGCGGGGCCACCGCCGGGGCGAGCAGCGCCCTGCTGAACAGACTGAGATAAGTGAGACAGGACGAAAGGTGAGATCAGGTAAACATGGAGCTGTTAGATATTGTTGGTTTAGATTGTAATCAGTTCAAACGAGATTTGGTTCGCTAGGCAGTTGTAGATAGAGTTGTTTGCTATCTTGTTGTATAATTTTGTAACTAGAAAATCTTGTAAATTAGATCCTGGCCGGACTAGACTCTTTGGACTATCTTTACCTATTATTAAAGCAAGTAATGCCTCTGCCTAGATTTTCGTCCGTCGTGTTCATTTTGCAAAAAAACCCCTGACGTTTCGTGAAATCAACCCGCAATCCACTTTTGAAGAGACGGGGGGCTCGGTTGCTAAAAAGTGCAAAGGGAGGGTGTTAAAGGTGAAACGAGTAACGTCTCTGCCACATTATTTTCGTCCGTCATCCTATTTTTCAGAAAAGCCCCTGAAGTTTTTAGAAATCAACCCGCAGTCCATATTGTAAAGAGAAAGGGGTTCGGGTGATAAAAGGAGAGAAGAGGGGGAGGTTCCTCGAAATAGTGCCAGCATCAGTCCCCACCCGCTCACTGTGTCAGCCACCAAGAAATCGCTAGGTGCACCCGGTAAGTGCACACGTCTTTTTACCTAGAGCCCTTCCCTTGTCCCAAAAATTCCTCAAAAATTCTCAAAAATATTAAATAATATCCTATGCCTGTCCACGCCTTTCTTTTCTATTTTTCATCTCATATGAGCTCTATTTTTCTGTATCACTGGAGCAACGTGTGAGCGTGTCCATATCCAACCGCGCGGAGACCGCACACGCAACAAACTGCCGGAGCAATGCGATAAAAATGTTACGCAACATGATAAAAAATATGGTGCGCTATATGACACGATAAAAAACATTGTGCGCTAAGTAACGTCGTTTCGCCGTAGCAACGCACGAGCATCTTGCTAGTATAATGTAAACTCCTCCGTGCGATTTATGTACAACAATTAACACAAAGCTGACGCCAAGCCAGAGGCCGTCATTCCACGCTAAAGCGCCTCTGACTTCTTTCATGGTAACTAGAGCTGCTGCCGCCTAGGTAGATTGCATCCATGGCTTCAAGCTCCAGCGTCCCTTGTTCGGCATCCAGATATCAGAGAAGATGAACAAAAGCAACCATGCGCTATGGTAAGCGTAGGTGCTCACTGCTATACGCGATGCCCGTCTAGAAGGCCACATCAACAGCAAGATTGCTGCGCCCTCCGCCGAGATCGACGAGAAGCAGGGAGACAATATCTTCAAGGTTCCCAATCCGATGTATGAGGAGTGGTATGCTCGGGATCAACAGGTCCTGGGATTCATCTTCACGTCTGTGACCAAGGATGTCCTTGGCTAGATTGCTACTGCCACAACGGCGGAGGTTGCTACTGCCACAACGGCGGAGGAAGCATGGGGAGGGGGGTGAACATGTTCATGCCCATACACACGCACGTTCAGTGAATGTGCATCTCGCGCTGACTACAACGAAGAAGGGCACGATGAACATCACTGAGTACGTCGGCAAGATGCGATGATTTGCTGATGAGATCGCGGCTACAGGCAAGCCACTCGACAATGATGAGATGATCACCTACATCATGAACAGCCTTGACCACGACTTCAATCCGATTGTCTCTGCTTTGATAACTAGGGTTGAGCCGATTTCGGTAGCTGAGTTGTATTCCAATTGCTCAGCTTTGAAAACCAGCTTGATCTGCAACACGGTGGAGGCTCCAGCTCTTTTGCCTACGTCGCCAACGAAGAAGGTCGTGGTGATGGAGACCACAGCCGTGGTGGAGGACGCAGCAACAACACCAACAACCATGGTAGTGGAAGCAGACGAGGGGGTGCAGGGCGTGGGTATGACAACTCACGGCCATTCAACAATTACCAGCATCACCAGCGCAACAACAACAGCTCCAACTCTCGCCCCTCTGCTAGGTATGCTTAAAAACGGGGCATGTTGCCTCTGAATGTTGGTACCGCTTCGATGAAAATTATGTTGTAGATGGAAAGCTTGTTGCTGCGGCCTACAATCATGCCTATGAGATAGATACAAACTGGTACATCGATACTGACGCATCAGAACACATCACAAGCAATATGGAGAAGCTCTCAATTCATGACAAGTACAAGGGGAATGATTAGATTCACACCACAAGTGGTGCAGGTATGAAAATTAGTCACATTGGTCATACTATTGTCCCTACTTACTCTCGTAACTTGCACCTAAACAATGTTCTTTACGTTCCTCAAGCTGTAAAGAATCTTGTTTCTGTTCATCGTTTGCTAGAGATAATTCTATTTTTCTTGAGTTTCATCCAGATTATTTATTGATTAAGGATCAGGCCACGAAGAACACAACCCTTAGAGGGAGGTGCCACAAGGGACTCTATCCTCTTCCTTCAACCCATTCAATAAAGTAGGCCTTTGGAGTCGTGAAGCCCACTTTTGAGAGGTGGCACAGCCGCCTTGGTCATCCATCCTCTTCCAATGTATCGAGGGTGGTCTCTAGTAATAGTTTACCATGTTCTTTTGAGTCCAATAAAGAGTCTACTTATGATGCTCGCCAAAAGTCAAAAATTCATCAATTACCTTATTCCAAGTTGTATAGCACTTCTATTCATCCTTTGGAGTTACTTATTCTGATGTTTGAGGGTCTGCTCCCAATTCTATTGGAGGAAGAAAATACTATGTTAGCTTTATTAATGATTATAGTAAATTTACTTGGATTTATTTACTCAAGTTCAAATATGAAGTGTTTGAGAAGTTTCGTGAGTTCCAAAATCTTGTTGAGAGACTCTTTGATTGAAATACCATGCAAACGGATTGGGGGGATATAAAAAGCTCCACTCCTTTGAGAAAGTTGGCATCTCCCATCATATCTCATGTCCCCATGCGCACCAACAGAATGGCTCTACTGAGCGCAAGCACCATCACATAGTAGAAGTCAGATTAGCTCTCCTCGCTTATGCCTTGATGCCTTTAAAATTCTAGGATGAAGCTTTCTTAGCTGCCACTTATTTAATCAGTCGTACTCCTAGCAAAGTTCTCAAATATGATATTCCTCTGAATCGGCTCTTTAAGCAAACACCGGATTACTCTTCATTAAGGGTTTTCGGTTGTGCAACATATAATAGACACAAGCTTGAGTTCAGATCTAAACAATGTGTTTTCCTCAACTATAGTAATATCCACAAAGGATTGAAGTGCTTGGAAATCTCATTTGGATGAATATATATTTCTAGGAATGTTGTCTTTGATGAAACCGAGCTTCCCTTCTCCAAACTCCACCCCAATGGAGGTGCTCGTCTCAGAGAAGAAATTTCTCTCCTCTCACCAAATCTTCTCAATCCCCATGAGAAGGAACAATTAGGTGATCATGTGGCTAATTCTCCTAATGACTCTAATGTTTTTTGATGAAAGTTTTGGTGAAAACAGGGCCCCTAGCACATCAAATATGAATCCTGGAGGAACTGGACAAAGCAGCACGGGTGCAGGAGCTGATTCGCATGGTTTTCCGGCTGTAGCAGTGCCAGGATCCGTGCAGGATCTGCCTCGTACCCTGCAGGATTCTCCAGTCCTGCCCACCTCTCCGCCTCGCTAGTCTCCTATGGGCACATCACCAACCGGAGCGTGCGCCCCGCTCCCGCTGCCTTCTGCTACGCTTGCGGGGGGACAAAACTAGGTGGCTAATGACCAATCAGCTCGAGCACGTGTCCTGGTGGATCTGCACCTGGTCCGATCGGCAAATCTCCATCCAAGGAAGCATTGCCGGCGGGATCTTTTGTGGTGACTGATGTTGTGGCATCTCAGGAATTGGATGCACCAGCACCTACAAGGCCAAGGACATGTCTACAAAGTGGGATCAGAAAGGAGAAGGTATACACAAATGGTTCTGTTAAATATGGGTGTTTTACTTCTTCTGGGGAACCGCAAAATTTAGATGAGGCTTTGTATGATAAAAATTGGAAAGTGGCAATGGATTCATAATACATGGCTTTAATGAAGAATAAAACATGGCACTTAGTTCTTCCTCAAAAGGTATAAACGTGATAGACTGTAAATGGGTTTACAAGATTAAGAGAAAACTTGATGGAAGTCTAGATAGATACAAAGCTCGTTTGGTTGCAAAAAGTTTTAAGCAGCGACATGGCATAGATTATGAAGATACATTTAGTCGAGCTGTTAAACCTGCTACCATGAGAGTTGTTCTGTCCATAGCAATATCTAGAGGGTGGAGTTTGCGGCAACTTGATGTGCACAATGCCTTTTTACATGGTTTTCTTGAAGAAGATGTTTACATGAAGCAGCCCCTGGTTATGAAGAACAAGGTCTGTCTAATTATACTTGCAAGTTAAATAAAGCTTTATATGGTCTCAAACAGGCACCTAGAGCATGGTACTCAAGGCTTAGTTCAAAGCTGCAGGAACTTGGGTTCAAGGCATCCAAAGCAGATATGTCTTTGTTCTTCTACAATAGTGGGTTAGTATTGGATTTATAAGCCCAACAGTCCACTAGGGGGTTACCAAAGTGCTTGATTTGTAGGTGAGGGCGATTGCGAAACCAAGAACTCGAAGGTAATCGTGAGAACATGAAGGACACAGGGAATTTTAGACAGGTTCGGGCCTCCAGAGAGTAATACCCTACATCTTGTATGCTGATGGATTCTATTGCATGTGAGTTTCGATGTTCAGATCGATACTCTCGGGGGGTGCCCTTGTCCGCCTTATATAGGCTTGACGACCAAGAGTTGCAAGTCAGTTTGAATCTAATCTACTCGGTAGTTACATGGAAAGTAATATGAGTTGGACTACAATACGCGTTCCGCAATATCCGAGCAGATTTGGTCTGTCTTGTTGCCTTGACGTGTCCTCCAAGTAACTTCATGTCCTCAGCCTGCACGCACTGGTCAGGCGGGCCCACTTGTCAAGTTCGGCCAGTAACCTGGTCAGTAGGGACCCATGGGGTACTCATATCCCTCAAACCCCCGAGCGATATGTAGGCAAACAGGAACTTGAGGTCATCACATTAAAGCTTGAAATGAAGTCGGCTGAAGCTGCGATGGTGTCATGGTGACGGAGAGGCTGCGCAGTGCTCAAAAAAGAAGAAAATCTAAGTGAATGCAGAGCCAATGCATAGAGCGAAGACGATTGCCGAGTTAATGGATGCTGGCATCCAGCAGGTCGAAGCGAAGGTTATAGAGGGCATCGCAAGATGCACTCCGTAGTAGTAGCCCCTGAGCATTGAAGTGATTAGGATAATCGTTCCAATGGTCAAAGAAGAAAAGATTGCCCTTTGAAGTAGATCCCAGTGCCCGAGCACAAGGATAGGTGCAGCCACAGAGGTCTGCCGACCAAAAGTACACGTCCAAATCTCTGGAGATAAGGACTCGTGCAATGATAGGTAAGCGACAAAAATGACTGCTCACGGGAGTACTGTACCATCTGAGCGACTTCAAGATTCCTAGCAGTACTTATGGATCAGCCCGAGCATCATGTGAACACTGTAGAATCGTATCGTTATGGGAGGGCCTTGTCGTGAACCCTCACGAGCCCACTGTAACACTTTGGATGTTTAGCGAGCGGCCAGGCTATAAATAGACCAATGTTTAGCACGAAGAGCCATGGCCCTAGTAATAGCGCTTGTAGGCTTGAAGCTTATAGTTTTTTATAAGAGTAGCACCTGCCCAGAAGCGTGATGCCAGAAGAATTCTCGTGAGGAAAACCAGGGTGCTCCTTCCCTTCGCAGTCTCTTCGGTGAAGTCAGGAGGTAACGATGCTAGAAGAATCCTCGTGAGGAGGCTGTATCGTGAACCCTGCCACTTTGTCCAGGACACCGCTACGGAAGTGTGTCGCACAGCTTTCTTGTATTATGCTTTTTTGTTTTTCTGCATTATGGCTTCTTATCCTGGGATGTCAGCTATCCCAGAGCGGTTCACAATCGCTTGTAATATGTATTACCAGTAATGTTTCCAAGGAAAGGAATTGTAGCTGAGCAAAAATATGTTCCTGCATCTAGTTTTGGGGATTTATGGGGCCACGGAGGCATAATGACTTGAAACTGGGCGTCTAGTCCCCGAGGACAAGGACTAGCAGAGCCACGGAGGCATGCTGACTTGAATTAGGGGCCCAGCCCCTGAGGATGAGGATTGGCAGAGCCACGGAGGCACACTGACTAGAATTAGGTGCCCAGCCCCCGAGGATGAGGACTGACGGAGCCGTGGAGGCACGCCGAGTAAAATTAGGTGTCCAGCCCCAAGGATGAGGACTGGCGGAGCCACGGAGGCATGCCAACCAAAATTAGGTGCCCAACCCTGGAGGACGAGGACTGGTGGAGCTACGGAGGTGTGCCAAGTAGAATTAGGTGCCCAGCCCCCAAGGATGAGGACTGGCGGAGCCACAAAAGCACACCGACCAGAATTAGGCACCCAACCCTCAAGGATGAGGACTGGCGGAGCCACGGAGGCGCGCCAAGTAGAATTAGGCGCCCAACCCTCGAGGATGAGGACTGGAGGAGCCACGAAGACACGCTAACTAGAATTAGATGCCCAACCCCCGAGGATGAGGATTGGCGAAGCCACGGAGGCGCGCCGACTAAAATTAGGCACCCAACCCCCGAGGATGAGGACTGGCAGAGCCGCGGAGGTGTGCTGAGTAGAATTAGCCGCCCAGCTCCCTAGGACGAGGACTGGCGGAGCCACGGAGGCACGCCTGAGTAGAATTAGGTGCCCATCCCCTAAGGATTGGCGGAGCCACGAAGGCACACCAACCAGAATAAGGTGCCCAGCCCCCGAGGATGAGGACTGGTGGAGCCAAGGAGGCACGCTGAGCAAAATTAGGCGCCAGCCCCCGAGGATGAGGATTGGCGGATCCACGGAGGCGCATCGAGTAGAATTAGGCACCCAACTCTAGAGGACGAGGACTGACAGAGTCATAGAGGCACGCCATTAAAAGTGCAATAGAGATCCCACAGATTCCACCCGTAAGTTACACCGTCATCCCCCTCAAAAGCTCGATTGGTCATAGAGCCGTTTCACTCTTATCTTGAACACTCTTAGCGCAGCCACCTCGAGCCCACTGAGCACTTTGCTTCCGCGCTCGCAAACCCTAGGTCGCACCATCGTGGTCCTTATTCTGCTTGCGCACACTCCGCTGCCGCCGATCGAGCCGCTGCACCACCATATGCGCATCAAAACCCTAACCTCCATTAGATCTAAATCTCAAGGTGTGGAGCTCAAAGAAATGGCGCAAGCAAAAGCCCCGGAGCCATCTTCCATCTAGATGAAGTCCGTGATGATGCAAGAGCGTTGTGGTGGATCCACCTCGGATTAGCTAAATCGACGCACGGTTAAGTCGCCTAACACGCGACACCCGGCATAAATCAGGCTAACTCGAGATGCCATCGGATTTCATCCGATTTAACCACTTGATCAGGACCGAGTTAGCAAACTCACACGAAGGTGAGCGGTTCTAGAGAATACAACAAGTCCACTGAGTTAACCAACTTAACCATTTAGTTCGGCCATAAAACAACATCAGAGTTTTACAAGGTTTAGAAGAAAACAACAGAAGGTAAACAAGCGGAAGCTAAGCGCATGGGTCGGACGTCCTTGGTGAGGCCAGCCAAGACGTCAGTGATCGCTCTCCTCGCCGTTCGAGGAGGGAGCCCACTCAACCGTCCAACCCGGAGGGAGTTGGGGTGGCCAAGTGCCAACAGAAGAAGGCTCGGGAGCAGCAACTTCACCTGAAAAGAAAAGCCACAACAAGGCTGAGCTACTAAGCTCAACAAGACTTAACCGACCGGGAGTAACTACTCCACCACTTCTAGACATGCAAGGCTCTTTGGCTGAGGGGTTTGTTTGCCAAGAAGCACTAAGTAGATCCTGATTTTCAAGTTTTAGCTCCGATTCTAAGTTCATTATCCGGTCTAAGTTAGCAACTTACTCTAAGCAAACATAGAACCAACCAAAAGGTACATATATCATCATCAAGACTATGTCATCATCAGATTCCTTTATTACTCAGTGTAGCATAGCGATCAAGCAGTCTCAAACTGTGAGAGGCAGACGAATCGATTCGAGTTCTTTAACCATGCATGGTGAACCTAACCTCACGACATCCGCGCACCACCGAGGGTCGCTTCCTGTGTCGGCCTTCCCCATCAATCCCCTAACCCGTGTCGGGCCCATTTCCTTTGGTGCAATGTTCCACAGACCCGGCCTCTGCCGTTCTGTGACCACACTTGCCACCACGTGCGGCCGCAGGGGAAACTCCGTTCCAAGGACAATGGGGCGACCGCTCACGTCTAGGTTCAATCCGGTACTCGGCTTCCTCATCCCATAATAAGTATGAGGTTAGTACTTTCAAACACTTGATCACAAACACCACCACTGTCGGGCCTTAACAAGTTCCATAGACAGACGGGGCGATTAGCCGACCACCAAAGAGTTAACCAAAACCCTGCCCCGTCCATCGTCCTTATAGTTGTAACGGAAAGGAAACAGCCAACTCTTACAACTCGCGAGTGACAGGAAATCACTCGGCTTTTACCGCTTCCTATTAAGCATGACAACTACTCGGTCCAACAGCTAGTGTTCAGATCAGGGAACTAAGTCATGCATCTACGGTTTCAAGCAACTCCTATACGTAAATGCAAAAACAAGGAATAGAAGGCATGCGCAAGTTTGGGAAACTAGGGTTCATGCTCCGGGGCTTGCCTTCGAACGAGGAGGAGGGAAACTGCTCTTCTGCTTGGACGGCTTCGGCTTCTGGAGGCGGGAGCTCTGCTGCGGCTTCGTCTTCTGGTGCCGGGTACAACTCGTAGACACCGTCGGTGAGATGCAACGCTACAGGAAATGCAATGCAAGAGTTAGCATTTAGATAGATATTTCAACAGCAACACTTGCAAGTTCTAGCTCAGAAGCTTTGTAGCATATCTACGGAAAAAGATGGGGAAGTTCGCTTGGGTTGGAGAAGAACAAGGAAAAAGGGTCGAATGGAAGGAAGCTGATGATCTGACCCTTAGACTAGAGGAATAGATGTGTTGGGGGTCCTCAGACTTAACGCCGAGAAGTCCCCGTTTTTACACGTATAACCTCGGGTTAAAGAAAAAGATACAGCCGAGCCCTCGGGTGAGGCGGAGAAAGGTCAGGGACACAGATAGGGTCGGGCGAGACGGAACAGGGGTCAGGCGAGACGGAACAGGGGTCAGGCGGATAGAAGGGGTCGGACGAGGCGGAAAAGGGTCGGCAGCTTACCTTCGTCTTATAGGTGAAGCTTGGGGTCGGAAAAGAGCAGACTTGGTGGAAGAACTGGAGCTTGGACAGCGGCGAGGTCTGGCAGGGTTCCGACGGCGGCGGTGCTTCTTGTGGACCACAAGCAAGCTCTTGCACAGCACGGAGGAGCAAGCGCCTGGGTGGATTGGGGGAACAACGGCGTGGAGCGGAGAGGAGAGTTCCTCAGGGACTTAGGCGGTAGCGCTTTGAGCACGAAACAGAGAGCAAGGCGGAAGGGCAGCGATGGCGAAGGGGACTCCGGCGGAGCTCTGGCATTCCCTTTTATAGCTGCGCGGAAGAGTGAGAAGGTTGGAGCGGCGCGAAGATCGGGAAGAAGCGAATGAGTGCTCTACCGGGGTGGAGATTGAGCAGCGGTGCGGCGGAGCAGGGCTTTAGGGATGGCACTGGCGGTCATTGGGCACCAGGGACGGGGCGGCGCAGGCGCGGTTTTGCCGGTGGTTGAGATTTGGCGGAGGCGGGCGTCGTCGTGCGGTGGATCTAATGGAAGCGACCGGGGAGACGGCGCTAGAAGCGAGGGCGCACAGGTGAGAAGACAGGCAGCTGCGGTCGTGCGGGCGAGCGCGGAGCAACAGATTGTTGGGAGCGTAACTCTGACAGGGCGGAAAAAGGCGCTGTCGCGGTCGTGGTCTGGGTTGGCGGAGGAGGAATCGTCGCGTAGCGTGTCTGGGGTGGCGCGACGGTGGAGATGCGGCAGAAAAGATGGGAGGCGTCGGGCTCCGCAGCCGGGGGTCCGGCAGGGTGATGATGGGCGCAGGCTTCGAGGTACTGTAGAAAGGGTAGCAGAGGAGCTTCCGCTGCGATTGGGGAAAGGGGCACGAGAATCCATCCGGTCGTGGCCAGCGACGAGGCGGAGCGGAGGGTGTCGGAGAAGTTGAGCCACGTGGCGGTGAAGCTCTGAGGCGGGCAGGCTACTCGAGTGCGTCTGCCGTGGGAGATCTGGGAGAAAGATTTCATGGGTCCACCGGTCAGTCTTGGTTGGTCCACTGCTCAGATTGGGAGAAAGACGTTGCGGGAAGACTTAGAAGGATCTGGCGGGTAAGTTGGGGTCGGCGGGGTCGGGACTGGAGAGCCAGCGAAGAGGGGTCGGATCTCAGGGGTCAGGACGGGACTGGAGGTTGAGCGTTTCAACTCGGGGAGCTGAGGTAGGGGATTTGGGACTCGGATTAAGATTAACTCATGAGATTTGGGGTCGGTCATCACAAGCGCATCCAAGCCCTCGTCAACCGGGGCCTCCTCGGGCCGCTGGCGTTGCTGGAGTGGAAGCCCACTGCCGGCTAAGATTTTCCGTCGGAGGACATGGCAGAGACGGTGGTCTTCGCGCCGTTCTTCGAGCGCAGATTTAGGATCCCGTGTGGATACTTCTTCCAAGGTCTTTTGCACTACTACAAGATTGATCTGGTACATCTAAATCCAAACTCAATCTTGGATATTGTTGTCTTCATTCACCTGTGTGAGGCATACTTGGGCATCCCCCCACATTTTGGTCTCTGGAGGTACCTGTACCATCTGAAGCCCATGATTAGTAAGGGGAAATAGGGTCAGGTTGTTGGGGATTGTGGATTCTCGCTGCGGCCTAAGAAAGTGCAAGAGTATTTTGATCTGCAGCTGAAGGAGTCCAACAAAGGTTGGCATAGTGAATGGTTCATCATTGCCAATCAGCGGCTTGAGCTGCCGCCACACACAGGGTTCAGGCTAGTGGTAGTGCCCAAGTGGTCAAACCAGCCGACCTCGGAGGAGCAGGTCTAGGTGGATGAGCTGCTGGCAAAGATCGCCGATCTGAAATCTCATGGACTGATAGCCGAGGCCATCAGTGTCAACTTCTGTAAGAGCTGACCCAACCAATCAAGCATCAAGTGCACCCGGGGTATGAGTACTTGGGTCTAGAAGATCCGACTCGGGAGGTCCAGCGCAAAGTTCTTCAAGGGTCGGATCAGTAACAAGAACATCCCCAAAGCTTTCTCGTTGAAGAGGCCACCATCCAATCCGGTAATATTATCCTCAGCATTGATTTGATGTACCACATATTTATTTGTGATGTTTGTGAGTAAAGCAGTGATTGACCAAGATGACACATTCGTATATTTTTGCCCGGCACTACTACCTGGAGGGGTCAAAGTGAGAAGACCCAAGATCTGCCCGGCTGAAGAGCCCGCTACGCCACCCGTCGACCTTCAGTGGGACTCGGACTCTTCGTTTGGGTCGAACGAGGGCGTAACGAAGGGTGCCGACTGGGGCTCAGACGCTGCACCAGTGGGGCGTCGGACATGGTAGGCCATGCAAAAGCAGCCCGCCTCTAAATCTCAGAAGTCGAGCTTCACGAAGAGGAAGATGGTCGGCAAGAAGGGGAAGGAGGAGGAGAAGGCTGCCCCTAGCATGACCCTCACCCCCAAGTTGGTCAGTGAAGCGGAGTCCGACACACCAAGCCCACCGGTGAAGAAGAGGGAGTCGGAGCTCCAGGAGACCACCGCGGCTGACGTGGCGCACATCAAGGAGGCGCTGAAGGCGAAGATCCGCGGCGCGCCCAGTGAGGATACAACAGCGCCGCCTCCACCATTGTACCCCAAGTACGGAGTGAAGAAGAAGAACACCCTGTAAGTGCTGCCTGCTTATACTATCCGTGTTGCAATCATGGTTGCCGACTAGCTTGTGTGAATTTCTTATTGTGCTGCCGATGCAGGACCGCCATGCTATCTGATGATGGTGGCTGTTCAGCTGACCAGCTGCTTAGTCCAGACCGAGGCGACCAGCGGTCACACCGAGGAGCAGCCACCACCTGCGGAGGTCGGAGCTGGTGAAGATCATCACACCGAAGATGTTGCACCGACTCCAACACCGCAACAAGGTGAAGTTGGCTCCAAGGCTGAAAACGTCACCATGGTCAACCCCGAGGTTGAGAAGAAGGCTGATGAAGATGCCAGAACTGAGCCTCAACAAGGGGAGCTGCCCAGGGATGACCTGCCGCCAAAGAGGTCCACTGAGGAGATTGACCTTGGTGTGATTCATGAAGAGTCTGACCCCGAGGACTTCTCCAACACGGATGTGGGAGAGGACGCAGCGCTCGATAAGGAACACCTTTACATGCTGCGGAAAATGTCCCTGGATGCCGGCGAGCTGCTGTTTGTAAGTACATTTACCAACTTGTGTTTAAATCTAAGCTTCCTTGCAGAACTCTCAATGTTGAAGTGTAAATAGAATCTAGCTGCCCGTACGTGGAAGGTGGTGAAAGGGACTCGGCGGGTCAAGTATTATCGTCTGAAGGTAGAGCGCCTTGAGGCTGAGCTCAAAAGTGACTCAGCACCTTTGGACAGAAAACCTCTCGATAGTAATTCGGTCATTGCGGCCGCCTCAGACCAGATATGGACTTCATAACGAATCCGTGAAGTACTTGAACGCCCCCAATCCAAGTTCGTATGTTACCGATGTGACCATCACAAGTTGGTGCTGTCCTGGAGTCAGAATCCAGCCTGCGCGAGTCCTTTTCCCTTTCGGTCTTCTCCTTGGTTCCTAACCAAAACAAGAGTGCATGTATCTCCATGGTCTAAATATGATGGACAGGAACTTAAGAGTGAACTTACTTGATGATTAAGTTGACGAGCACGAGCGCGAGTAATAGGACCAGAAACTAGTACTTGTGTCGGCGTAGAAACTGGTACTCGTGTCGGCGTGGATGTATTGTTTGTGTTGATGTCCTCATTATCCTCCCCTTCTTGCATTTGAGTCGTCCTCGACTCAAGATCTTCTTCTTCTCCCAAATATGGCTTCAAATCTGCAATGTTAAATGTGGGACTAACCTCAAAATCTGCAGGCAGATCGAGCTTATATGCATTATCCTTAATTTTCTCTAACACTTTAAATTGTCCATCAGCCCTAGGCATCAATTTAGACTTTCTCAATCCAGGAAACCTATCCTTTCTCAAGTGCAACCAAACCAAATCTCTAGGTTCAAATATTAGTTCCTTTCTACCTTTATCACCAGCAAACTTATATTTAGCATTCATACACTCTATATTTTCTTTAGTTGTTTCATGGAGTTTTAACATCAATTCATCATGCTTAGTAGCATCAAAATTTAGTTTTTCAGAAGATGGTAAAGGCATCAAATCAATAGGAGCATGAGGTAAGAAACCATATACAATCTGAAATGGGCACATCTTTATAGTAGAATGCAGCCAACGATTATAAGCAAATTCAATATGAGGCAAACAATCTTCCGACATCTTAATGTTCTTCTTTAAAACAGCCCTTAACATAGTAGATAAAGTTTTTTTGACAACTTCAGTTTGACCATCAGTTTTAGGATGGCATGTAGTAGAAAATAAAAACTTAGTTCCTAGTTTTCCCAATAAAGTCTTTCAAAAATGACTAAGAAATTTAGCATCATGATCAGAAACAATTGTGTTGGGCACATCATGCAAACGAACAGTTTCTCGAAAGAATAAATCAACAATATGAGTAGCATCATCAGTTTTATGACAGGGTATGGAATGCGCCATCTTAGAAAACCCATCAACAACCACAAACACACTATCACGTCCCTTCCTAGTCCTTGGCAAACCCAGCACAAAATCCATAGAAATATCTTTCCAAGGAGCTCTAGGAACAGGAAGAGGCAAATACAAACCATGTGGATTTAACCGTGACTTAGCCTTTTGACATGTTGTGCAACAAGCAACAAATCTCTCCATATCTTTTCTCATCTTTGGCCAAAAGAAATGACCAGCAAGTATGTCCTCCGTTTTCTTGACTCCAAAATGCCCCATCAAGCTACCTCCATACGCTTCCTGCAGCAGCAACAAACGAACGGAGCTAGTTGGAATGCATAGTTTGTTAGCTCTAAACACAAACCTATCACTAACAATGAATTTTTTCAATCTCTCCCATCTTTACAATGCAGCAACACATCTTTAAAATTAGCATCATTAACATATTGGTCTTTAATTGTTTCTAATCCAAAGATTTTGTAATCAAGTTGATTCAGCAAGGTATACCTCCTAGGCAAAGCATCAGCAATAATATTCTCTTTCCCTTTCTTGTGCTTAATAACATAAGGAAAAGATTCAATAAATTCAACCCACTTAGCATATCAACGGTTCAATTTTCCTTGACTACGAATATGCCTCAAAGATTCATGATCAAAATGAATAACAAACTCTTTGGGCTACAAGTAATGGTGCCATGTTTCTAATGTGCGAACAAGAGCATACAATTCCTTATCGTAAGTAGAATAATTCAGAACAGGCCCACTCAATTTTTTACTAAAATACGCAACAGGTTTGCCTTCTTGTAACAAAACACCATCCAATCCAATTCCACTAGCATCACATTCAAGCTCAAAAGTCTTATTAAAATTAGGAAGTTGGAGGAGGGTGCATATGCCAACTTATCTTTCAGCATGTTGAAGGAGTTCTCTTATACTTTACCCCAACTAAAAGGCACTCCCTTCTTTGTAAGCTCATTTAAAGGTGCAGTAATGGTGCTGAAATCCTTCACAAAACGGCGATAGAATCTAGCAAGTCCTAGAAAACTTCACACTTATGTGATAGTCTTTGGTACAGGACATCCCCATTATAGCTTCTACCTTGGCTTGATCAACCTCAATTCCCTGTGGAGTCACAACATAGCCAAGAAAAGACACTCGATCAGTGCAAAAGGTGCACTTCTCATGGTTACCAAATAAACGTGCACCTCATAAAGCATTAAAAACAGCATGTAAGTGATCAATATGTTTATCCATAGATTTGCTATAAATCAATATATCATCAAAATGGACCACAACAAATTTTCCAATGAAAGCAAGCAGAACCTCATTCATTAATCTCATGAAAGTACTAGGTGCATTAGTTAACCCAAAAGGCATGACTAACCACTCATATAAACCAAATTTAGTTTTAAAAATAGTTTTCCATTCATCTCCCAATTTCATATGAATCTGGTGGTACCCACTACGCAAATCAACTTTGGAAAACACAACAGCACCACTAAGTTCATCAAGCATATCATCCAAACGTGGAATAGGGTGTCGATATCGAATGGTGATATTATTGATAGCTCTACAATCAACACACATACGCCATGTTCTATCTTTCTTAGGTACTAAAATAACCAGAACAACACAAGGACTAAGAGACTCACGCACATACCTTTCTCGAGCAGTTCTTACACTTGTCATTGAATTTCTTTCCTTTCTTCCGGATTTGTCCTGTATGGCGCACGGTTTGGCAAAGATGCACTAGGAATAAGATCAATTTGGTGCTCAATCCCTCGTATTGGTGGCAGCCCCGCTGGTATCTCACTTGGAAACACATCAGAATACTCCTGCAAAATGTTAGCAATAGCAGAGGGCAAAGAATGTTGCATGTCGTGAACCGAAATCAAAGCATCCTTGCATACGAAAGCATAGGCAACAGAAGTGGAAGCAACCAATTCATTAATATCAGATTTAGTAGCAAGCAAGCAATGTCCTTTCAATCTTATCTCATCTTTCTTACTACTAACAGATTTGACATTGTTATCGCTCTCAGTTTTAGTTTTCTTAGCTTTAGCAACATCATCACGCACAATAGCTTTAGGAGACATAGGAAGCAAAACAATTTTCTTATCATGGTGTATGAGAGAATACTGATTTGATCTACCATGACGCATGCAATCCGTATCAAATTGCCATGGTCTACCTAGCAGAATATGACAAGGTTGCATAGGTACAATATCACATTCAACAACGTCATGATATGATCCAATAGCAAAATTAATTTGTACCAGTCTCATTATGTTAACCTTACCACTATTGTTGAGCCATCGAATGTGATATGGATGTGTTGGAGGTATGCCCTAGAGGCAATCATAGAGATGATGATATCTGATTGTATCCATAATTTGTATATTGTGTTCATTGAATATCCATTAAAGGCTACTTGAATTGATCTGCAATTATGTGAATTGTATGTGGAACTCTTTACTTGTATGGTTATTCTAAAAGTTGTCCCTAGTTGGAGTTCATGTGTGGACACACATGAATATTAGACTAGTACATGTATTAGTTGATGACTATGTTTCACAAGTCATGGACATGGAGATGTCAAACTAATACTATAGACATATGTAGAGACATATGCTGGGACTGACCCAACGTGAGAAGTAGTTTTCGGGTTTGTCAAGAAGCATGCTGTGAGACATGGTCAATCAAGATGGGATTTGCCCCTCTCTGATTGAGAGAGATATCTCCGGGCTCCTCGAGTGATCGGATCCGAAAATGCATGGCCATGCTACGTACGGTTAAGAGTTAACCTACAAAGGGATTTCAATCACAGGATCAAGAAAGAGCGGTTGACTTGAAGCTAGACCAAATATCATGAGGCAAAGGGAATAGCATATACATGATGTTATGACGGTTCGTCTGATATGATCTTCATGTGCGTATAGGAGTTGGCACGTCTTGCTAGAGGTCGCTACCGACTATTGGGCCGAGTAGGAGTACTTGGGCCATGTCTATACGTATCCGAACCCATAGGGTCACACACTTAAGGGGCTGGAAGCCCAATTCGGATGTGATCCGAGTTGGATTAGGTTTAGAAGTACTAATGGGCCTCGGACCCAGAGGCCCATCAAGAACCTCTATTTATGGGTGGGGGCGTCCTAGGGTTTACACCTTTTGGCCAAAACACATCTGCCGCACCTCCCACGCCCTCACCCTGTTGCAACTCACGGACCTAGCAGTCCAGCTTGCGACACTTCCTCCCTGCACGTGTGGATACCTTGGAGGTGTTGCACTTGCAGCACTTGGACGAGCCACCGACGAGCCGCCAACGAGCCATGACGAGCCGCCGATGAGCCACGACGAGCTGACGATGAGCTGCGGTGCGAGGACGACCTTGTTGCATGTGGACGAGCTGCTGAGGAGCTGCTCGACGTCGACGTGATCGACTACGCTGATCGATTTCGCCGCCCCGATGCGATTCTACATCTTCCGCACCAGTGCGTCGAGTGGTAATCCCGTGATCCATATACGGCAGTTTTCCTAGTTTACGTGGTAGAAAATTTTATTTTGCGCTAGCGTAGCCTACCTCGTAACCTAACAGGATGTGGGTGCAGTTTGGTTGTAAGTGCAAGCTTCTCCACCATATCGCTGCTAGCCAAGTTGTTGCAGCTACCTCCATCAATTACCAAACGGCACGAACGCTCTTTAATGACACACTTTTTTTGGAATAGTGTATGCCGCTGATTTTGCTCCGCGTTCTCCATTTGTGCGCTAAGCACACGCTGCACAATGAGGCTCTCATAATGATCTGCATTCTCTGCACCAATCTGCTCTTCTGGTTGTTCCTTACTACCTGCATGGTCAGCAGCAAGCGAAGGCAAGTGTATCTTCATCAAAATCACTAGCAGAGGAATACCCACCATCTTATTTGACCACCAAAACACATTTGCTAGGACAGTCACGCTGCACGTGTCCAAAGCCCTTGCATCGATGGCATTGAACATCTCTTGTTCTACCCTTGGATGCAACCAAAGAGGTACTAGTGGCTGGTTTCTACGCAGTCTTGGTTGCTGAATTTGTGGAAGTTGCACGTTGCTTGTCGCTGGAGAGAGGTGGTGGTGCCGGCCGACTCGGGGAAGGAGAGGGTGGAGGTGCACGTCCGGTCAAGGAGGTAGTCATGTGCGGCTACCATGATGTAGATTTTCCTACAGAAATATTAGCCTTGGTACTAGCACGTCTTCCCTACACTTCCCTTTCAGCTTTACAAGCAAAATGAAACAAACGGGTTACGTTAGTATAATCCTTATAAGCAAGGATGTCCTGAATTTCACGGTTTAAACCACCCAAAAAATTAGCCATAGCAAGTTCCTCATCCTCCTTTAAGTTACATCGCAACATACCCATTTGTAATTCTTGATAATATTCTTCTACACTTTTAGCACTCTGTCTCAATTATTGCAACCTATTTAACATATCACGTGCCTAGTAAGAAGGAACAAATCTAGCTCACATGACCCGTTTCAAAGCATCCTAAGTTTGTGGCATGTTATTAGGATTTTTCTTGCCATGTTCTATCCACCAAACAGAAGCAAAATCAGTAAACTCACTAGTAGCAGCCCTAATATGTGTATTTTCATGGAATTCATGACATGCAAACTTTTGATCAACAGCAATTTCCCAAGTAATGTATGCATCAGGATCATATTTTCTATCAAAAGGAGGTATCTTAAATTTTATCTTACTGAAAGCATCATCCTTGTTATGTACCTCGCGTCATCGGTAACCACCCATACCTCTACAATTAGTGCGTAGCCGTCGGCGATCATGAGCGTCTTGGTCATCTTGTTCAGTATCAGCAACATAATCATCCCAATTATCCTCGACTCGCTCATCCTTCTTATTTTCTCCATCATGCCCATTTGTGGTTTTGGCATGCATCTCATCAAAGCGCTTCAAAATAGTAGCAAGGCTTTTGTCAATATAAGTGACCGATGTCTCCAACCCTGTAAGCTTGGTGTTGGTGGCAAGTTGTGTGGCCTCCAACTGCCCATTCTTCTCATTTGTCACCTACAAATCATTATCAAGCCCTTCCACATGCCCCTTCACTAGATTTTCAAAATGTGGTATGATGCCCTTGGTGCGGGGAGAACACGGCATATGCTGACTATCCTCTGATCCTGTTATGGTTAGAGAAACAAAGGCAATAAGAAAATAGGTGAAGAAATAAAAACCCTACAACTATTAAGATGTAGCTACTGCAAGACGCTCACTCTCAACCCATTACATAAGCTCTTACCAATTCTTACCTTGCTCAACAGGAGGGGACGGCAACCAACAAGTCTGCAACTGTGGAATGAAGTATATCGGTGCCTCAACAACAAGACCTGTCAAGCTGTAGTCGAAATATGTGGAGTTGTAGGGGGGCCGAAGTAAGGAAGTACTAGGACCACGTTAGTCACAAAAAGCAAGCTGAATAATTGTTCAACGGTGGTACTGTGCTAGTCCTAGCCTAAACCGTGCTAGAGACATGAGCCTGGACACAAAGGAAGTTACAACACACCACCGGGAAACAATAGAGAAACACAATGAACATCCTCTTTTCTTCCTATTTCTTTCTTTTTTTTTTCTTCTCTATTTTTTCTATTTTTTTTCTATTTTTTTCTTTTTTTCCAGGGATCCTCAAATCTGATTATATGAACAAATAGACTTCACAAGAGTCACACACCACTCTCTCTCTCTCTCTCTCTCTCTCTCTCTGGAGTAAGCCAAGCGAAAATGTGTATGCACAATGTGGAGGAGTCGAGTATAGGTATGGACTGCTGCTGCGTTTCTAGAACACTTCAATATATGTAGCACAAGAGCAAACACCAACAATATTTGGCAACACGGCGCAACAAGCAATTCGAACTCAAAACAGATTCCAACTCAAATTTCAACACCACATGGGATTCGGTCTCAAACAAACTCAGATTCCTACTCGAACTTGAACACAAAGATGTATTCGGATTTAGCCAACAAAAGGTTAATATGGTAGCACACGGCTGTGACTAGAACGTGACAAGAACTCGAAACTCTAAAGGACTAAAACTAAGACCAGCAACTCAACACAACCGATGCAACTGAAAACTCAACAAGCCCTAACTAAGCAATGCTAGCAAAGGCTCAAAAGGGTTTTGTAGGATTGAAGGTAAACTAATTTACTATTTTTTGGGGATTTTCTGGACTATAGGAAAATTAAAACAACGAAGGATTGGAAGTCTCTCACTGATAAACCTTGCTCTGATTACCAACTGATAGGAACCTGCTAAGGTTGGTTCCCGATCTTCCGATGAAAGGGTGTGGGGTAACTCGATTGGTGGATGCAGACGATGTTCACGGCCTAACTACAACCTTCCAACCTGTGCCTTAGCAACCGATACACCACCTCCAACGGCTACCGCGATCTTGTGGAACACGTCACCCGGCCACTAGGGCACTGGTTCTGCAAGCAATCAAGGAACTAACAAGAACAAGTATGACAAGTACTGAATTTAGTAGATGTAGATGAAGATTTCAAACTCAATCTCAATATTGGTAGGGTTCCGAAGACAAGTAGATGGGTGACTGATCCAGCACGTGCGCTTACAAGCAAGTACCGAGAGCTAAACTTGATCTAAACAAAACCCAACTGTTCTTGGTGACTTCTAAGGGGTATATGAAGGTGGGAAGATGACCACCAGGATGTTGGGGTTGTGCTCCAACCCTAGGACGCCTCCCTAATGGACCCGACTTGATACACGGCCCATTGGGCCAAATTAAAGTGACACAGCACCTTTGGATAAAAAACCTCTTGGTAGTAATACAGTTATTGCGGCCGCCTCAGACCAGATATGAACTTGAGTCTAGATCCATATGAAAATAGACTTCATAATAAATCCGTGAAGTACTTGAACGCCCCAATCCAAGTCCGTATGCGACTGTGGTGACCATCACAAGTTGGTGTTGTCCTGGAGTCCGAATCCAGCCTGCGCGAGTCCTTTTCCCTTTCAGTCTTCTCCCTGGTTCCTAACCAAAACAAGAGTGCATCTCCATGGTCTAAATATGATGGACAGGAACTCAAGTGTGAAATTACTTGATGATTAAGTTGATGAGCACGGGCGCAAGTAATAGGACCAGAAACTGGTACTTGTGTCGGCGTAGAAACTGGTACTCGTGTCGGCATGGATGTATCGTTGGTGTTGATGTCCTCATCACCTTAAGGAGTGCGAGGACTCCAATGCATGCCTTCAGTAGGAGCATGACACGGCGGTCAAGCATGAGTATGCAGTATCGTAGAAGCTAGCCTACGAAGCCAATGCATGCAAGAAAACCGAGCGCTGCTTACAGGCTGCTGTAAGTAATCTTCAGAATGACCAACGTGTAACTGCAGGGTTGGAGGTAGAGCTGGAGGAGCTACGGAAGGAAGCCGGCTGTGTGATGGACATGGTCCAACCAAACGCCGACACAGCCACGCCAACACCACTGCTGGATTGTCTCAAGGCCGCACCAGGTCGGCTCAAGGCACTGATGAAGGACACTACAGAAGAATGCATCAAGAACACCTTCGCTCTGGTAGTGTCGCACTTCCTGAAGCTAGCTTTAGAGCACACTGCGATAGGAGTCACAGCCGACTTCAACATGGACTGGATTCCAGAGCTGGCCGAGCAGTACCATGATGTGGTGGAAACCATTGTAAATGACTTGGACCTGTAGGAAAAAACTTTAAGATGTATCAAACTATTTGATGAAATGTTTAATGTAATGTTCTTAATCATATGTGGTGAAAACAAGATCCATCCCTCCCTTGGTGTATATGATACAATAGCGTGTAGTTGAAGCCTATAGCCACTAGGCACCTAGCCTCGGATCTCGAGCTTGTAGGAGGGGTGAACGCGAGGTTGTCTAAGTTTCGCAAGCTAGGACACCGACCACACGAGTTAGTCGTATAGCCTTGAGAGGGGGAGGAGAGAAATACGGGACCTAGATGTCAGCAGCAGGTGAAGCCCCCGAGCTTGTGAGCGAGCGGGCTGCTGAGTAGGTCGAATAGTCCCCGAGCATCAAACAGCTCGAGAAAGAAAACAGTAAGGCAGTAGGTACACAAAAGAACCACAGAGGTTTTATTTATAGAGGGGAAACAAGGTACATAGCTTTTTATATCTAGGGGTAGAAGCGTCGTAGGTCCTCGATATTTCATGGATTAGGGACGCTGGAGCCATCTACCCATTGGAGTCGATAGGTGCCTAGCTGGATGACTTCTTTGATGATGAAGGGACCCTCCCAAGGGGTGGCCAACTTGTGCATGTCCTTGATGGATTGGACCCGGCGAAGCACCAAGTCACCAACATTGAATGAGCGTTTGTTGACATTCCAATCGTGGTAGCACCGTATCTGCTACTCATGGCGTGCATGCTGGATGAGGGCTACCACGCGGTACTCTTCAAGACTGATGATATCGACCCGCCGACTTTTTTCTGCGTCGCCTTCCTCGTAGTACTGGATACACGGGGTGTCAAAGGCCACATCGGATGGCAAGATGGCCTCTAAGCCGTACACCATAAAGAAAGGGGTGTAGCCGGTAGCCTGACTCTTCTATGTTTGTAGGCCCCAGATGACATGGGGTAGCTCGAGAAGCCACTTGGTGGCGTACTTGGATGCGTCATCAAAGATGTGTGACTTGAGGGACTGGAGGATCATCCCGTTTGCACGTTCGGCCTGACCGTTGCAGCGTGGGTGCGCTACTGAGGAGTAGTACATGTCGATGAGGTTGTCTTGGCAGAAATTCTAGAACTCGGAGCTTGTGAATTGTGCGCCAAGGTTGGTTATGATCCTGTTTGGCACTCCAAAGCAGTGCATAATTTCCTCCACGAACTGAGCAGCTTTAGCTGACTCGATGCTAGTGATAGCCTTGACCTCAATCCACTTGGTGAATTTGTCGACTGCCACGAAGATGTGTGTGTAGTCACCCAGAGCGGACTTGAAGGGTCTAACCATATCCAGCCCCTAGCAGGCGAAAGGCCAGGATGGTGGGATGGTATGTAGGGCCTAAGCCGGGAAGTGTTGTTGCATGGACAAGAATTGACATCCTTTGCACCTTTGGACGAGTTCCTTTGCATTGGCTACCGCTGTTGGCCAGTAGAAACCAGAACGGAAGGCTTTGCTGACCAAAGTACCCAAGGCGGCGTGATTGCCACGTATTCCCGAGTGGATTTCATGCAGGAGTTCAATGCCCTCGCTACGTAGAATGCATTTCATTAGGATCCCTGTGGATGCAGCTTTCCTGTAGAGCTCCTTGCCGATGATGACGTAGTTTGCACTGCGTCGAGCTAATTTTTCATGCTCTATCCTGTCCTTAGGCGCCATCAGGTCGGTGATCAAGGCTATGAACAGGGCGCACCAGTCTTCTTCTACCTCAATCATCATGACGTCATTGGGTTTTGGGTCCGCCGGAGCCTGGGCACCAGTGTTGTTGACTTGGTCCGGGTCCAGGATTTTGATGGAAGGTTTCCGGAGATCTTGTATGAATACGCCGGCCGGAACCTACGCACATTTGGAGCCAAGATCTTCGCACTAAAAAAATGTAATTTTGGTGTGCATAATTGAAATCGCAATTAATTTATTATCACAATGTATGTTGATCCAATCATCCAGCAATTTTAGTATTAGAGTGCTATTAGAGTGCTCCATGAAATTTGTATTTGGTCCATGCAGATTTCTCTGGCTGTATAATCACTAAGTTAAAATTTAAATTAGCAATTCTGATTAAATTAAGGAGGTTCAGCCAGCAAGATTGTAGAGCAGGCCTTGAGGTTGTCTAGGTTATTTTGCCATTATTTAATTTATAATATACGCAACATCAGGTTTATACATATATTGAAACTTCTGGTATATAGATTTAGTATCCACGTAACTCCAATTTGAGCTTTCATGCTTAGCATGTTATTACAGATGTATTGCCCACAAAACTTTCAACCTATAAAAAAAAAAGAAACTGTAAGGCTAAATAAATACTTACCCTTTATTAGAATTTGCTGGACCACTTCTAAATTTAAAACTTTCACTGCATGCAAATTCATCTAGCAATTACCAAACCAGCTTGAGCATACTCCGAGCCGCATAGTACCAACGAGCACTCCAGGCAGCACCACTGCATCAGTAATGTTAGGCGAATGCCAGGCACCGGTGATAGCCTGCGGTCAGCGTCGGCAACAGGCATGTCCTAGGTAGAATGCTACGACAACAGCTTATGCTTTGCTGCTGCATGGATTATATGTGAGATCGCAGTGGACCGCTTCCGAGAAGGTCAGCGCTAGATCAGGGTGGCACGCACGGGTGCAGTAGTAGGCGATAGCACCCGTGCACGGCGAGATTGAAGCTCCGTGTCACACCACCGGGGCAGCACGGTGGGGAGCTCGGGAAACAGAGGAGATGGATCGGAACTGCTAGACCATTTGACTGGGCCGCAACAAGAAGTTCATGATCAGGATGGCGGGTTGATTAAAAAAAATGCGAGATATTTTTTTTCAAATCATCAAGAACTATGACTGTTTAACTCCTAGGATTGCGGGTTGATTACGAAAAAGTTAAGGGACTTTTTTGCAAAACAACCACAACGGTTGGAAGAAACAACCGCACTTTAATATTATGTACTAGCAAAAATGCCCGTGTGTTGCTACGGGTCCTTACTTGCTCTCATGTTATTATTCGCTTGTTCCTAATATGTTGGCTTCGCTTCACAATATGTTGGTGCGTTTTCCCTAGTAGTCCTCTCTTTGCAAGTATAGTAGTAGAAGACATTTGTGAGTAGTTTGATACCATCTATTTATTACGTGGGACCCACATGTAGAAATAAAAAAAATTCACCGCTTAACCTCCGCTCTATCCATTCATTCGATTTTTCGCGTACTCATCGTCATCCAGCCAGTCGCTGCTTCCTCGTCCATTTGCGCCACCCGCATCTTGCCCCATCCTTGCCATCGCCCAAGTGCTACGGATCTTGCCGTCCTCGCCGTCGCCCAGGCAAGCGCTCGTCCTCCCCGTGCCTAGCCTTATTCCCGCTTCGAGCGCTAGGCCACAGTGCCTCTAGCCGCCATGAGCAAGAGTGTGTTCTCCTCTTCTTCTCGTTTCCATCCACCTCCCTTCTATAATCCACTCCAAATCGTTCCAATCAAGTACAAAATCGAGCCCCCAATTGCTAGATGTGGAGGCCTTAGTCCCGGATCTGAAGGGGATGGACGTCATTGAGAGGGGGGGGGTGTGAGGTCCCAGCCTCCGCTCCTGTTTGCGTTGCCTACTGACTGCCGCTGCGCTCCCCCCCCCCTCCCGGGGCGCCATGCCCTCGCTGGCACATGGCTCTACTTGGTTGACTGCAAGAAGACACTTGGCTCCTTGTTTCCTTTCCCCTTCCTCCTCTCTCCTTCACCCCTTAGGTCCAGGTGGCGGGTAGGGCGTGCAGCCCGAGGGAGCCCACCAGGGCGAGCGACAGTAGTGCGTGGTGAGCGTAGGGAGGATTGACCACGCGAGTGACGGAGCGGTGGTGCGTGCCCCGCGCCGCCGCCGGCAAGCACGCTGTGTGGGCGGGACAAAAGAACTGGAGCAAAGGCTGGACCTCGGGTCAATTGCAGTAAAGTTTGGGGACTTTTTGCAAAATCGTCAAGACATATTCCAAGGACTCCGGGTTGATTACGAAAAAATTGAGGAACTTTTTTGCAAAACAACCCGCACTTTTAATATTATATTAGGTTAGCACTTTATTTCCGCACCTCATAATTTATGTCATACTCTCGGGTCACCTACAAAGTGGGGCCATGTATTTTTCTCCCAGAGCAAGCACTGCCACTGATGCATCCGCTTTCAGTGATGCCAGAATTCTCGATGCTTGCTTGCATTCCCTCCTACAGTGTGTGAGCATCACCGCTCAAACGAATAAAAAGGTTTGAAGTTTCGGTATTTCACCACACGAATCCAACAAATAGTAGTCGACAGACGAGAGAGACGGACAAATTATCTTAACACTCATACAGCTCTTTAGCAATCTCTGTTTTCTCTACCCGAGCTCCTAACAATCTCGGTGCCCTTGTTCCATAGACGCACAGGTTCGATTTCCTGATCCTCCGCATCGGGAGGTAAGGCGTCCCCAAGCTCCCCACATTCCCCCACGGCAGAGGCCCCGACGAGTTCCGCGGGCGGGTGCTCCACTCCATGGAGTACTCAGCCATGGCGCACGAGGACGCCACGGAGCTGGTCAGGGGCAAGCGCGTCGCCGTGGTCGGCGCCGGCAAATCGGCCATGGACACCGTCGCGCAGTGCGCCGAGGCCAACGGTCAGAACGAACGATTGACACTTCTTGCATGGTTCTACATTTATGCAAATATAAATAAACCACATCATCAGAATTTGTGAGAATTTGAAATCCGTGCTGTGTGCATTGGGATTGACAGGTAGCAGGTACCCGTGCACGATGGTCTACAGAAGCGCCCACTGGATGGTGGATCCCAAAGTTGCTCGGCGTGCGAAAAATTTTAGGTTCACCTCGACCCGATGGTCGGAGCTGATGGTTCACAAGCCCGGCGAGGGGTTCGCGCTGAGCCTCCTGGCCACCATACTGACTCCACTGGTCAGCCTTGCTCATGCTCCGATCCGTCTTCTTCCTATGGGGCTATGGGACTCCGACTCGTCTCGATTGAGGGCATTGAGCTGCTGTTCCTGCAGGGATGGGCGACATCGAAGGTGACGGAGGCCTACTACAAGTGGAGCATCCCGATGCGGGAGCACGGGATGGTGCCGGACTGCGGCTTCGGGGAGGCGAGCCTGGGCTGGCGCCTGGGCATACTCCCGGAGGGGTTCTACGACCGGGTGGACGAAGGCAGCGTCGAGCTCAGGAGGTGCGGCTCCGTTGGCTTCTGCGCGGACGGCCTCGTGCTCCACGACGGCGCCGGCGAGCGCGTCGTGGGCGCCGACGTGGTCATCCTCTGCACGGGCTTCGACATCGACCGCCCGCTGCGGGACGTGTTCGCCTCGCCCTGGTTCAGCGAGATTATCGCCGATGACGACGCCGCCGTGCTGCCGCTGTACCGGCACATCCTGCACCCGCGGATCCCGCAGATGGCCATGGTCGGGTACGCGGAGAGCGGGTCCAGCATCCACCCGTACTAGATGATGGCCAAGTGGGTGGCGCACCTGCTCGACGGCGCCGTCCGGCTGCCGGGCGTCCGGGACATGGAGCGCGGCGCGGCGGAGTGGGCGCGGTGGGGGCGGGGGTCGCGGTGGCGCTGCGGGGGGTTCTTCCTGAAGTCGTGCGTCGCCTCCGTCGTGACGTGGTACCACGACCAGCTGTGCCGGGACATGGGGCACTGCCCCAGGAGGAAGAGCGGGATCATCGCGGAGTGGCTGCAGCCGTACGGACCCACGGATTACGCCGGCATATAGTGAAGACCGAAGAGAGTATATTTTTTCGTTAGAAGAAGAAGGATTCTTCAATATTTTTTCGCAAACAAAGGATTCTTCAATATTTCATCATGCAAATATGACGGTGATTTGATTCACACCAAGTTACATTAGTTGCATTTATCTCCAGCTTATGGCCCTGCATAATCTGACTTTTATGGGGGGCATCATCCATCCATCCAGTTAACAAACAAACAATAAAGCGGTGGGCCGTGGCCTCGCTGTTAATCCAATTGACCCCTTTTTATGAAGCCTAAGCTGGGCCTCCAAACTGCTCATTTAAATGGGCTGTGTCTGACGTGGGCTCCAGTCTTTTAATACAATTGAGCCCGCTAACTCGGTGCTGTTTGGTTCGGAAAAAAGTCCTATTTACCTCCCTGAACCAACGCTCGAGTCCACGTTTTCACCCCAACTCAAAAACCGTCTATTTTACCATTTTGGTACCTCAGTCTCCCAAAACCGGACACGGGACCTCCCTAACCCGATTCCACCCCTGTTTTGGCTGACGCGCCACGTAATATCCTAGCTGGCGAACTGTTTAGCGGGTCCCACATGACAGCCTCCATTTTTTTTCTTCTCTCTCCTTCTCTCTTTTCCACCGACAATCTCCACTGGCGGCCTGCGTGCAAAGGCAGGCAGCGACCCCCTCAAGGTGTTCTCCGTCACGAGTCCCAGGGCCGACCCTTGGGGGGGGGGGGGCAAGGGGGCGGCTGCACTGGCCCCCCAAATCAGGAGGCTCACCTCAGGTCAAACGAGTATAACATACTCTCTTCGTTCCAAATCGTTCCAAATTATAAGTCATTCTAACTTTCTTGAGAGTGAAACTATTTTATGTTGACCAAAATTATAGAGAAGATCATAAAAGTTTATAACACCAAAAAAATATACTACGAAAATATATTTAATAAAGAAACTAATGGTACTTATTTGGTACATGAATGTTAGTACTTATTTGTATAAATTTGGTCAAATTTGAGATGCTTTGTGTGACGACCGACCCCAAATCTCTTGAGTTAATCTTAATCCGAGTCCCCCATCCCCCTACCTCAGCTCCCCGAGTTGAAGTGCTCAACCTCCAATCCAGTCCCGACCCCTGGGAATCCGATCCCTCTCCGCTGGCCCCCAGTCCCGACCCCGCCGACCCCAACTCACCCGCCGGATCCTTCTAAGTTTTCCCTCAACGCCTCCCTTCAATCTGATGCGCGGACCAACCGAGACTGACCGGTGGACCCACAAAAATCTTTTCCACAGATCTCCCGCGACAGACGCACTCGAGTAGCATGCCCGCTTCAGAGTTCCCCCACCGCGTGGCCCAACTTCTCCGACCCCCCCCCCCCCCCGCCGCTCCGCCCCGTCGCCGGCCGCGACCGGATGGATATCCGTGCCCCCTTCCCAAATCGCAGCAGAAGCCCTCTGCAACCCTTTCTACAGCACCTCGCCGCCTGCGCCCATCATCACCCCGCCGGACCCCCGGCTGCGGAGCCCGATGCCTCCCGGCTTTCCCGCCGCCTCTCCACCGTCGCGCCACCCCAGATGCGCTACGCGACGATTCCTCCTCCGCCAACCCCGACCCCGGCCGCGACAGCTCCTTTTCCGCCCCGTCAGAGCTGCGCCCCCGACAGTCTGTTGTTTCGCGCTCGCCTGTGCGACCGCAGCCCGCCTGTCTTCTCACCTGTGCGCCCTAACTTCTAGCGTCGTTCCCTCGGTCACTTCCATCAGATCCACCGCACGACGACGCCCGCCTCCGCCAAATCTCAACCACCGGCAAAACCGCGCCTGCGCCGCCCTGTCTCCGGTGCCCAATGGCCGACGGTGTTTTCCCCGAAGTCCTGCTCCGCCGCACCGCTGCTCAATCGCCGCCCCGGCAGCACACTCCATCGTTCTTCCCGGTCTTCGCGCCGCTCCAACCTTCTCTCTTCCACGTAGCTATAAAAGGGAATGCCAGAGCTCCACCGGAGTCCTCTTCGCCATCGCTGCCTTGCTGCCGTTCCTCAGCTTTGTGCTCAAAGCGCTACAGCCTAAGTCCCTGAGGAACTCTCCTCTCCACTCAACGCCCGCCCTTCCAATCCACCCCGCCGCTTACTCCTCCGCGCTGCGCAAGGGCTTGCTTGTTTCCACAAGAAGCGCCGCCGCTGCTGCCGGAGCACCGCCAGGTATCGCCGCTGCAAGTCTTAGTGCTCCAGTTCCTCCGCCCAAGTCTGCTCCTTCCCGACCCCCAAGCTTCACCTGTGAACCAAAGGTAAGCTGCCGACCCCTTTTCCGCCTCGTCCGACCCCTTCTGTTTGTCCGACCCCTTCCGTTCGTCCAACCCCTTCTATTTGTCCGACCCCTTCTATTCGTCCGACCCCTTGTCCGCCTCGTCCGACCCTATCCGTTCGACCGACCCCTTTCTCCGTCTCGCCCGACCCTGTCTGTTTCACCGACCCTTTCTCCACCTCGCCTGAGGGCTCGGCTGTATCCTTTTCCTAGACCCGAGGGTATATGTGTAAAGATTTGGGGACTTCTCTACGTTAAGTCTGAGGACCCCCAGCACATCTATTCCTCTAGTCTAAGGGTCAGATCATAAGTTTCCTTCCATCCGATCCTTTTACCTTGTTCTTCTCCAACCCAAGCGAACTTCCTCACCTTTTTCCGTAGCTTTGCTACCAGTCTCTGGGCTAAAACTCGCAAATGTTGCTGTTATAATAATCATCTAAATGCTGACCCCCTGCATTGCATTCGTGTAGAGCTGCGTCTCGCCAACGGCTTCTACGAGCTGCACCCGGCGCCAGAAGACGAAGTTGTAGCCGAGCTCCCGCTTCTAGAAGCCGAAACCACCCCAGCAGAAGACCCCTTCCCTTCCTCCTCATTTGAAGGCAAGCCCCGGAGCATGAACCCAGTTTTTCCCAAACTTGCGCATGCCTTCTCCATCTTGTTTTGTGCATTTATGTATAGGAGTTGCTTGAAACCATAGATGCATGACTTAGTTCCCTAATCTGAACACTAGCTGTTGGACCGAGTAATTGCTATGCTTAAATAGGAAGCGGTAAAAGCCGAGTGATCCTGTCACTCGCGAGTTGTAGGAGTTGGTTGTTTCCTTTCTGTTACAACTATAAGGACGATGGACGGGGCATGGTTTTGGTTAACTCTTTGATGGTCGGCTGATCGCCCTGTCTGTCTATGGAACTTGTTAAGGCCCGACAGTGGTGGTGTTCGTGATCAAGTGTTTGAAAGTACTAACCTCATACTTATTATGGGATGAGGAAGCCGAGTACCGGATTGAACCTAGATGTGAGCGGTCGCCCCATTGTCCTTGGAACGGAGTTTCCCCTGTGGCCGCACGTGGTGGCAAGCGTGGTCACAGAACGGCAGAGGCCAGGTCTGTGGAACCTTGCACCAAAGGAAATGGACCCGACACGGGTTAGGGGATTGATGGGGAAGGTTGACATAGGAAGCGACCCTCAGTGGTGCGCGGATGTCGTGAGGTTAGGTTCACCATGCATGGTTAAAGAACTCGAATCGATTCGTCTGCCTCTCACAGTTTGAGACTGCTTGATCGCTATGCTACCCTGAGTAAGAAAGAAATATGATGACGACATGGTTTTGATGATGATATATACACCCTTGGTTGGTTCTATGTTTGCTTAGAGTAAGTGCCAACTTAGACCGGTTAATGAACCTAGAATCTGAGCTAAAACTTGAAAATAAGGATCTACTTAGTGCTTCTTGGCAAACAAACCCCTCAGCCAAAGAGCCTTGCATGTCTAGAAGTGGTGGAGTAGTTACTCCCGGTCGGTTAAGTCTTGTTGAGCTTAGTAGCTCAGCCTTGTTGTGGCTCTTCTTTTTCCGGTGAAGTTGCTGCTCCCGAGCCTTCTTCTGTTGGCACTTGGCCGCCCCAACTCCCTCCGGGTTGGACGGTCGAGTGGGATCCCTCCTCGGACGGCGAGGAGAGGGATCACTGACGTCTTGGCAGGCCTCACCAAGGACATCCGACCCCTACGTTTAGCTTCCGCTTGTTTTACCTTCTGTTGTTTCCTTTTGGAACCTTGTAAAAACTCTGATTTCGGGTTTTTGAACTCAGTGGCCAAATTTGTTTAACTCAGTGGACTTGTTGTATTCTCTGGAACCGCTCACCTTCGTGTGAGTTTGCTAACTCGGTCCTGTTAAAGTGGTTAAATCGGATAAAATCCGACGGCATCTCGAGTTAGCCCGATTAAGGCCGAGTGTCGCATGTTCGGCGACTTAACCGTGCCTTGATTTGGCTAATACAAGATGGATCCGCCACACTTTGACTCTCCAAAAAAGTTGGAATGACTTATAATTTGGAACGGAAGGAGCAGATAGTTACCGAACTACGTACGCCGCTAGGGGAGAGTGATTAGATCCAAATCGCGATTAGATCAAACTCTCACTGCTGCCAGGGGCAGGTCGTCGCCGTTCTGTCCTCTTTTGGAGCTCTTCTCGTCTACTTGCTCAACCCAGCTCCTCGATCACCTCGTGCATGCTGCGTACATTTGGAAGGATCCCATATGCTTCAGTACTGAACATGATGGTCGATTGAATTATGTCTCTCAAAATCTTTGGGAGGGGCTCTCCAGTCGATCGAGTTGGTTGGATTTGATTCACCGGTCGTGCACGTCGACGACCGTCTATTTGACTGCACCGCGTCGTGGACTCGTGGTGTTCCTGAAGGAGCGCACGGTGAGGAAGTGCTCGGCGAGCGCGGAGAACCCACGCGCGCCGCTGGTTCTTAGCTTGTTGGCTTGTTACTTGTAGACCTTGCGGTTGGCGCCAATTTGCTTATGTGATCAGATGATTCGATTGCCAATTCCCCAATTCTTCATACCATTAATTATTAATTCACTATCACAGGTTATTTAATCTCAACTGATTTATAACTATTGTGTATTTATAATAATTTCAGTACTATGGGATATCATGTCGTCTAAAAAATATGAATCAGGTAACAAGAAAAGGAAAAGAATCACAAAGAGGAGCTATGGATAAATTTTGCAAGAGTAATCAGGGCCCTGAGAATAATACGGGCGCTTCTAGGAACCCAGATGAGTTGGCAAGAGTTGTTACGGATGAACCAACTAATAGGGAGGTCAACAATGACTCCGAAAAGGTTAAATGATTTGACAACATTATGTATCGAGAAGAAATTGTTAGATGAGATCAACATCAATCCTAACGTAAGTGACTTTGCATCGAGGAATGTTAGAGGAAACTTTTAAGGTAATATGTATAAATAATTTAATATAAATATTATTTTTGATACATTTACGTATTTATTAGTAATATTTTATATATATTTATTATAATGTTTATATCAAAAGGCTCGAGTTTTGCTTTTGCCCGACCCTCCCGGATCGAGCTGACCCTGGCCGTTAGTGGCCGCGGAGGCCGCACGGGCAGAGCTGGGGGATGAGCAGCGTGATGGGGATGGGTGCGCGACAGGATGACGCAATGGCGCGGCGAGGGGACGGACCCTGATACCGCTGCCATGGATGTTGTTGCCGCCCGCCGTCTATTGGCCAAGCTCATCTTAGCTCGCCATGAGCGTGTTCGCCTCGTCCTTGCGATCCTCTGTTCATCTCCCGGAACAAGAAATTCCCCAACCAACGCTGCATCTCTTTCTACTGGTTCTCCCTGCAAGCAGGCACAAATCCCCACCAGCAGCACCAAATACGTCATCACCCGAGCTGACCCTTGCCCAAATCGAGCATTTCTCAGCTTATTTTCCCTACCTTGCAAAGCCACACCTCCAAATCCAAGCAACACAGCAAGCCAATTAGCTCTGCCACTCACCGGAAGTGTCAGGTCCCCTTCTTATGCCGTGCCTGTCTACTAGTTTACTTGATTTATTTCTTGTTTCTTTAATCTAACTTCCTTGGCTGGATTGATTTGTCATTGCTTCACCTGTGCCTAGGGGTGGGCAGAAAACCCGAACCCTGAATCCAAATTACCCGAACCCAATCCTGAATTACCCGAACCTGAAATACCCGAACACTATCTCGGGCGTCAAGTCGAGAAACCCGAAATTAAATAGGTCCCGTTTGGATGTCAGTATTGGAGCTCAGAATTAAGAATTGGAATTGGATATGACGAATACCATTGTTTGGATGTCCGTAGAATTGAGAATTGGAATTGGAACCAATACCATGAAATCCAATCAGAACTTAAAACGCTTCCTCAAAGCCGAGCCTCACGCCTCTGTATTGGGATAAATTGGCTCGCTTATTCTGTCAGTCACCCAACCTCCGCCACTGAACAGCATCACCGCCGGAACTCCACCCCTGACCTCCATCGCCGAAACTCCGCCACCGGAGATTCCCATCAATATTCTCCCTCGTTCGCGGCCTCCTTCTCTTCCTTACGCCCGTGGCCGCCTCCTCCTCTTCGTCGCAGTCGTGTCCCATCCTCTTCTTCCTTATGGTCGGCATCCCCTCCACCTCTTCCTCGTGAACCACGGCCGCATCCCCCTCCTCTTCCTCATGACTGCAGCCTCCTCCTCCTCCTCTTCCTCACGACCGGGGTCCCCTGCTCCCCTCCTGCGCCGCTTGTCGAAGTAGCAGCTGGCTGCGGTAGTGCGGAGGCCCGGGCACTCCCCTTCCTCCTCAGTGTTAGGGCCAAGCTACGATCGGCCCATGGAGGTTGCGCGCGCGTGGGTTGGGGCTAAGGAGCTGCGGCCGGCGGCTAGGAGCCTGGGACCTGCCTAGGTTAGATGCGCATGCAGGCCGTTCGTTGAAGCAGCGGCTGGCGGCAATGGACGGAGGCCCGCCCCACATGCCTGCTCCCCTTTCTGCTCAGCTGGATGGAGAAAGGAGAAGATACGATTCCAATTTCACCCGCATACACATCCAAACATGAATCGGTATTTTCACCTTGTTTGATTCCAAGTGGCAATTTCATCTACATCCAAACAACAAATTTGGTATTGTAACCCATTTCTAATACCAGTCTATTTTGGTATTGAACCTAATTCAATACCAAGACTTCCAATATCTACATCCAAACGGACCCTTGGAGAATTTCGAGTTATAGGCCACGGTACTGAATAGCCCATTTTACCCGAAATCCCTTAGCAGCCCAGAATACGGTGCCAGCCCAGCCCAATTAAGTGGCAAGCCGCAGCCCACCTATCCTATCTAAACCATGCGCAACCAGCAGCACCTGCTGCAAATCGCAGACCTCGCTCCCCCTTTCCCTCTCCATCTGCCGAACCCTACCCTAGCCGCCCGCAGCCGACGCACGTGTTGTCCGCCGTTGCTCCGACCAGCAACGAGACGGCAGCAGGTCAGGCTTCAAATGGATGCTAAGTTGAATCGGCTCTGAAACTAAGATTTGCTGATCTGCTGAAGGTTGAAATTGGGCTGTTCGGGATTACCCGAAAGCGAACCCGAATTTTCGGGTACGAAATGTCGGGTATTGTTTTTCTCGGGCAAATCTCGGGTTCGAGTTTTCAGAACCTGATTTTTTAAAAACCCGAATTACCCGACCTGAACTTTTTGGCTACCTGTGCCGCGAATAGATGAGGAATGGCTACAGTGGTCGCAACCCTCGAGGATGTCACGACAGACCTAGTCCCATGGTAGCGACGGTAGGAGCGAGCTCGCGCGTAGTGAGAATTCCAGCTGCGATTTATGGCCGTGCTTGTCGTCTGATGCCTCACAAGTTGCAATCGAGCACCCAATCCTGAAGGAGTGGCGCGTTAGAGTGGATGGGGCAGTGAGGGAGGCGAGGTGGGTGGCAAGTGCATTGTAGAGCGAGATTCGGTGATGGCATGTAAGGGTTGTAGGGGAGAGTGCTGCGCATGGAAGAGGGAGAGCGTGGAGGACGATGATGCGGCACGAGGATAGGAGAAACTGAGGTAGAAGAAGATGATACATTCTGACATATGGGACCCACCGAACAGTTGGTAGTAAGATGTGACGCCACGTTGGTAAACCATATCCAAAAACCGCCACGTCGGTCGAAAACCGCTCTAATTCAAGTCGAGGTGGTTGCGCAACTGGTTTCTTAAGTTGGAGGAGCTAAGACATGATGAGGATATCACCTGCTCGGATACAACCACATTGGTAACTTTTGATTCAAAGGTGAAATAATTCTTTATCATGATTGTATTTGATACATTTGATGAATTGATGTTGCACCATGATGTGTGTTCATTGTCATTTTTAGAAATACATACGTGGATCAAAAAGAGTATTAAACACACATGGAAGGCATAGAGGGCAAAGAAGTTGATTGGGGGCCAAGTTCAAGTATTCCCAGCGTCCTCTACCAGGCCACCATGTCACTTTTGGCTCAAGGAAAGAAAGAGATCAAATCCAACACATTTTGGGGCTGGATTCGGACTACAGCATTGCTCCAACTTTCGACGGCCGCCACGACTTCATCTGGACTCTATTTTGGACATTTAAGTACTTAATGAAATCCTTATAAAGTCTAGACATAAAGAAAGTCACAAAGCACCACCGAAAGAAAAGAGGAACAAAAGGATTAACCCCTGCTTTTTTTCTTTGTTTCTGTTTTTTTCTTTTCCTTTCCTATTTTTTCTTTCTTTTCTTTCTTTCTTTTTCTTACACAATTGCAGCAACAACAACTAGCTTGAAATTCACAAAAAACTGAACCAAATTAGAATCTTGATAGATATGAAATCAACAAACAGCAGCGGTAATGGTGGAAGCGACCAAAACGTGACAAGAACTCAAAACTTGAAAAGACTAGACACTAAGACTAGCAACTCGACACAACCGATGCAATCGAAGACTCAACAAGCCCTAACTAAGCAGCACTAGTAGAAGGCTCAAAGGGTCTTTAGGATTAAGGAAAACTAATCTACTAATTTTTTAGCTTTTTTTGAACTGTAGGAGATTAAAAACAGCAAAGAACTGAAAGTCTATCACCGATCAACCTTGCTTTGATTATCAACTGATATTAACCCGTGGGGTTGAATCCCAATCTTTCGATGAGAGAAGGTGGATAACTCAATTTGAGGATGAAGATGACGTTCCCGGCCCGACTACAACCATCCAAGAATGCTGCCTTAGCAACCGATACACCACCTCCAATGGTCGCCGCGATCTTGTGGAGCACGATCAACCAAACCACTAGGATAATTCCTGCAAGTAATCGAGGAACAAGTAAAAACAAGTAGAACAAGCAACTCAATTGCAAATATGGAGATAAAAACCAATCTAAAATCATAGAGTTGGGGTTCTGAATTGAGTAGAACGGATGGTCTAGTCGACACACGCGTCTGTAAGGAAGTAGCAATGGATAAACTTACATCTAAACAAAACTCAATCTATTTGTGGCAGCTATAGTGGTATATGAGAGGGTAGAGGATGACTAGGACGTGGTGAGGGTCATCCCACAACCCTAGTATGTGCCCCCTATTGGGCCCTACTTGATAGATGGCCCATCGGGCCAAAATCAGGTGACGCAGCACCATGGACAGAAAAGGTCTCTGTAGTAAATCAATGATTGCGGTTGCCTCAGAAAAGATATGGATATGAGTCTCGATTCATATGAAAATAGACTTGATAATATTTCCATGAAGTACTTAAACACCCCGATCCGAGTCTAGATGCAACCATGGTTACCGTCACAAGTTGGATTTGATCTCTTTCTTTCCTTAGACCAAAAGTGACGTGGTGGCCTAGTGGGGAACACTGGGAATTCTTGCACTTGGTCCCCAATCAACTTATTTGGACCTCCATGCCTTCCATGTGTGTTTAACACTCTTTTTGATCCATGTATGTATTTCTAAAAATGATAATGAACACACATCATGGTGCAGCATCAATTCATCAAATGTATCAAATACAATCATGATAAAGAATTGTTTAACCTTTCAATCAAAAGTTGCTAATGGGGTTGTATCAGAGTAGGTGATGTCCTCATCAAGATGGTTGGTTTTCGAGTTGAGGGGGAGAACACAGACTCGGTCGTTGATTTAGGGAGGTAAATAGGACCTTTTCCTTTGGTTCGTGTTATTGTAACATACGCTAGATATTGTTTGGTACTGGCCATTTGTAATCAGATACCACATAATCAGATACGGGCACATACAATTTTTTTACCGCTCCTCCGGCTCCGTAATCGGATCGCTGCTGTGTCTTTATAGAGCAGGAACTGGGAAGGTGATGGAGTGTGACTCGCATGTGACGCATGCCGTGGCCACTGGCCTTGTGTTTTCACTTATACTGTATCAAATCATGGTGTCATCTGATTCCATTAACGTTACCCCTCCGTAGCTAGAACCACATGCCACCCTAGTCTCTTGTGTTGTCACCTGCAGAAAATTTCATGAAAATTCAGCGGCGTGAGTTTTTAAATTATAATGGCAATTTCCTCATATTAGTTTGAATTGTTAGAAAACTTGGTATGCTACTCGCTAACACACAAAAATATAACCACGTAAACAGGATCACTTGCAAGTAGATGATCATAGATTATACCTTCGCTCGTCGCGCGTTGCAGCGGAAGTCTTGATGAAGCATGAGTAGTCAATCTGATCGACGTCGAGAAAGTAGTTGTACGATCTGATGAAGTGCGCAACCTAGCGACACCTCTATGGCAGTCCACACATACGAGATGGGATGATGAATCAGAGAGTGCTAGCACTCCACGGCACGTACTTAGAGATTCCCGTGATCAACCTTTGATCCGGGAGGGAGGACTGTAGCAGCACACCAGGCAGGCGCGTACGGCGGCGGCAGCGCACCAGGGAGGCGTGCAGCAGGGTGCTTTGGCGTGCGGCAGGGTTAGCTTTTGTTTAAAGAAATTATGGCCAGTGATTAGCATATATAGCACTTGCTTAATATGCCAACACTTTGGGCTAGGCCTTCTTGGGCAACTTCAACAGTCTCCCACTTGCACAAGAGTTAATTATGCAAGTATCCATATGTTCCAATCCCTTAAGTGTGTGACCTTGTAGGTTCATGCAACCTACGGACATGACTCAGAAACCATTTCCGATCAATATTTACCATTGGCCTCTAGCAAGGCATACTAACTCCTGAAGGTCCACGAAGATCATATCCTGCATAACTTGTGACACTCACCAATACTACATCCTTCTACCACACGACACCTAGCCAAGTATAAGGCGAGTGAAGTGCTACCCTTATTCTTAGCCATTTCTCGCTCAGTGAAGAACTTTTCTGATCAACTAACCTTTAGTCGAGGCATGGCCATGCACTTTCAATTCATCACATCGAGAGGGCACAGAGGAATCTCTCCCTGAAATGGGAGGGGCCGATTCCTTCTTGACTCGGTACACCCTGCGACTTGCTTCAACCACATCCGAAAGCTGCTTTTATAACTACCTAGTTATGGAATAGTGTTTAGCAACCCCAAAATGCGAGCTCCACAATCTGGGACTCTACACTGATCTCAGGTCAGAGGACATAATATGCGTGTCGTTACGAGACTCACCGATAGCAGTGTACTCACGGTGTCTCGTAGTGGGTCTATTCGGCACCATGTTCCTAACACGTGCCTACATTGTTGGCACAATATCCCATATTGCCATGACCTGTGAAATAAGATCATCCTGTTGGAGGTATGCCCTAGAGGCAATCATAGAGATGATGATATTCCATTTGTATCCATGATTTGTATATTGTGTTCATTGAATATCCATTAAAGGCTACTTGAATTGATTTGCAATTATGTGAATTGTATGTGAAACTCTTTACTTGTATGGTTATTCTAAAGTTGTCCCTAGTCGGAGTTCATGTGAGGACACACATGAATATTAGACTAGCACATGTATTAGTTAATGACTATGTTTCACAAGTCATAGACATGGAGATGTTGAACTAATAATGTGGACACATGTGGAGACATGTGCTAGGACTGACCCAACACGAGAAGTAGGTCTCTCTTTAAACAACATATACGCTTTGTCCTTAGACCTGAGATTGTCGCATGTTTTCTAGATGTGGATCGACCTATTTAGGGGCTATCAAACGCTACGCCGTAACAGGGTAGTTATAAAGGTAGCTTTCGGGTTTGTCAAGAAGCATGCTATGAGACATGGTCAATCAAGATGGGATTTGCCCCTCTCTGATTGAGAGTGATATCTCTGGGCCCCTCGAGTGATCGGATCCGAAAATGCATAGCCATGCTACGTACGGTTAAGAGTTAACCTACAAAGGGATTCCGAATCACAGGATCGAGAAAGAGCGATCGGCTTGAAGCTAGACCAAATATCGTGAGGCAAAGGGAATAGCATGTATATTATGTTGTGATGGTTCGTCTGATATGATCTTCGTGTGCGTATAGGAGTTGGCACGTCTTGCTAGAGGCCGCTACCGACTATTGGGCCGAGTAGGAGTACTCGGGCCATGTCTATACGTATCCGAACCCATAGGGTCACACACTTAAGGGGCTGGAAGCCCAATTCGGATCTGATCCGAGTTGGATTAGGTTTAGAAGTACTAATGGGCCTCGGATCCAGAGGCCCGTCAGGAACCTCTATAAATAGAGGGGTGGGGGCGCCCTAGGGTTTACACCTTTTGGCGAAACACACCTGCCGCGCCTCCCACGCCCTCGCCTGTTGCAACTCGCGGATCTAGCAGTCCGGCTTGCGACGCTTCCTCCCTGCACGTGTGGATACCTTGGAGGTGTTGCGCCTGCAGCACTTGGACGAGCCATCGACGAGCCGCCGACGAGCCACGACGAGCCGACGACAAGCCGCGGCACCGGAGGCGATCTTGCTACACGTGGACGAGCTGCTGAGGAGCTGCTGGACGTGATCGACTACGTACGACTACGTTGATCGACTACGTACGACTACGTGATCGTCTTCACTGCATCGACGCATATCTACATCTTCCGCACCAGTAGTGCGTCGAGTGGTAATCCCGTGATCCTTATACGGCAGTTCTTCCTGGTTATACGCGGTAGAAATTTTGATTTGCGCTAGTGTAGCCTACGTCGTATCCCAACAGTGGTATCAAGAGCCGTAGCTGCTTAGTTTTGGATTCGGGATGTGTGCATATGGAGATATGCGAGTTTTCTGTTTGATCTATGTCCTGGTTTCGTGCCCTTGCTGCAATGGTAGTGTAACGACATACTCCTACCGGTCGGTTTCCGCCATCGGAGTTAAGTGATACACGTAAATCCAGTTGCAGTGAGCGAAGATCAATATGATTGGTCGAATCGAAATCCAGGGTCATACGCCAGGCGCATTAGATGTGCAATAGTAGATAGGATCTACTGCCGGGGTCGGGATTTTTGCCGTATGCGTATGCTTCAGTAAATCAGCCGTAACTTTTCGGTACGATCTCGGATCGGGGTGATTTTTATATGAAAATTGATCTACAGAAAAAGTTACACATAAAATTCAACCGCTTTGCCGTTTTCGGCGAAATTAGATTTCCCAAATTCGGCTTGGAAGATGGAGTTTCGGGCATCCGAAGTTTGGAACGTTAGGACACCTAACTCTGTTTTGCAGGATGTATGTTTGTATCTTGTGATCAGTATGGCCCCCTTGTGTATGTGATGCATGTGTGTAACTCATTCGTGACCTGCGTGTCGCGCGTACGGCAACACGGCAGGAGCCATATGTGTTGTCACTTTATTGTATTTAATGGTCTGCGTACCAATCTGTGATGATCCAAGCAACTATGTAATCTTCATTACTAGATTCTTTACTAGCTATTAGGCGTAATAGCATGCTCTAGTTCTTGGAGGACTCATCACCAGGAGGATGGCGCACATGGAACATGGAGATGGAGATCACCATGGTGAACAGGTTCTTTGGAGATGGAGATCACCATATGAAAACGGGCCATACTGTGTCACAACTGTGTGAATGCTATTCTGTTTATGTTTTACTTTCTGCATGCTGTGATGTTAGAAGTAGAACGATCCCTCACAAAGTTTAAGTTAGTATGCCCTCCCAACTAAAACTTGCACCGTCCCATGTCTTGTACAATTAGTGGTGGGTCTATGAAATTAGGTTGCCACTAGTTTTCCTTGACTAGACGGGTTTGTGTCGGACACTTACACGCATAAGGGTTGGTTTGCTTAACAAGGTTATCTTAACGGTTAAGGACCTTGGGGCATAAAGGTTGGGCGCCGAGACATAGAGATGTCACCCAACAACAGGAGTCATATGTGATATGATTAGCAAAAGTTGCTTACCGACCTACCTCGTTTGCTAGCGGTGATGCTAAAGCTCACTAGTAGACTTGTTAGTTGTGGATCCTGAATCATTAAGTTTCAATAGAGGGATATTGATTTTAGTGGGAGTAGATTCTGTTAAAATAGTTTAATGTAATTTGCTCTATCATGGATACGTTTGTCTTAGTGTATTTTGCATTACTTTTGTTGTAGATTAAATGGCACCTAGCAACACCACCACATCGTTTGCTTTGCGTTCGGTCCTTGAGAAGGACAAGTTGAATGGAACAAACTACTCGGATTGGATCCGTAACCTGAGAATTGTTCTCAGGGCTGATAAAAAGGAAGATGTTCTAGACACCCCACTACCACCAGTACCTGCTGATGATGCATCTGCTGCCGTTAAGGCTGCTTACAAGAAGGCATTTGATGCTAATCTTGAGGTAAGCTGCCTTATGCTTGCTTGCATGGAACCCGAGCTGCAGATGCAGTTCGAAACAAATCATGAGGCACACGATATGATCGTGGCACTCAAGGACATGTTCCAGACACAGGCTAGGACCGAAAGGTTCAATGTGTCCAAAGCCTTTCTGGAGTGCAAGTTAGCAGAAGGCGCAGCAGTAGGACCACATGTAATCAAGATGGTTGGTTACACTCAGCGATTGGAGAAGCTAGGCTTCCCAATGGGCAAAGAGTTGGCCACTGACTTCATTCTTTCATCTCTTCCGCCTAGCTATGGGAACTTCATCTCGAACTACCATATGCATGGGACGGAGAAGGGTCTGAATGAACTGTGTGGTATGCTCAAGACAACAGAGGTAGACATTAAGAAAAGCGCTAGTACCAGCCATGTGATGGCTGTACAGAACAAGCCTACCTTCAAGAAGAAGGGCAATTCTTGGAAGAAGAAGGGTAAGGCTGGAGTGTCCAAGCCAAACCCAGCGCCCAAGGCTAAAGCTGGACCTGCTCCAGATAAAGAGTGCTTTTACTGTCATGAACTTGGTCACTGGAAGAGAAACTGCAAGCAGTATCTAGCTTCGTTGAAGAATGGCGGAAGTAAGAGTACTTCTACCTCAGGTACGCTTGTTGTTAATGTTATAGACAACATATTTCTCGCTGATACAATTATTAATTCTTGGGTATTTGATACCGGATCGGTTGCTCATATTTGGAATTCGATGCAGGGAATGATAAGAAGTAGAAGCGTGGAAAGAGGAGAAGTTGATTTCCGTGTGGGCAATAATGCAAGAGTTGCTGCGTTGACCGTCGGGATGATGCAACTCCACCTCCCGTCAGGATTTATTATGGAGTTGAATAATTGTTATTTTGTTCCTAGTTTAAGTCGAAACATTTTATCTCCTTCATGCTTGATGAAGGATGGTTATTCATTTGCGAGTGAAAACAATGGTTGTGTGATCTCTAAGAATAATATGTTTATGGCTTTTGCACCCATTGTGAATGGATTATTTGTTTTAAATCTTGATGGTTCACCTGTCTGTAATGTAAGTGCTAAAAGGCCTCGGCCTAATGATTTGAGTCCTACCTACTTGTGGCATTGTCGTTTGGGTCATATAAGTGAAAAGCGCATGAAGAAGCTCCATTCTGATGGACTTCTAACTTCGTTTGATTTTGAATCATACGAGACATGTGAGGCTTGCTTGCTAGGCAAGATAACCAAGATGCCTTTCACAGGATTTCCTGAGAGAGCAGTAGACTTGTTGGAACTCGTACATAGTGATGTATGCGGACCAATGAGCACGACGGCTAGAAGAGGATTCCAATACTTCATAACATTCACTCATGATTTTAGTAGATATGGCTATGTCTACTTGATGAGGCACAAGTCTGAAACCTTTGAAAAGTTCAAGGAATTTCAGAATGAAGTTGAAAATCAGCGTGGCAAGAAAATTAAGGCCTTACGATCTGATCGTGGAGGCGAGTATTTGAGCCACGAGTTTAGCAATCATCTAAAGAGTTGCGGAATTGTTCCACAACTTACGCCGCCTGGAACACCTCAGAGAAACGGTGTGTCCGAGCGACGTAATCGAACTTTGTTAGACATGGTTCGATCAATGATGAGCCAGTCGGACCTACCGTTGTCATTTTAGGGATACGCTCTAGAAACAGCAGCTTTCACACTTAATATGGTACCATCTAAATCCGTAGTTAAGACACCATATGAGATATGGACTGGAAAGGTTTCTAGTTTGTCTTTTCTAAAGATTTGGGGATGTGAAGTGTTTGTCAAGCGACTTCAGTCAGACAAGATCACACCCAAGTCGGATAAGTGCATTTTCGTGGGATATCCAAAGGAAACTTTGGGATATTATTTCTACAACCGAACAGAAGGCAAAGTGTTTGTCGCTCGGAACGGGGTTTTCCTAGAGAAAGAGTTTCTCAAAGGAGAAAAGAGTGGAAAGACAGTGCATCTTGAAGAAGTTCAAGATGAGCCAATCGGGCAAGAATCAATGAGTGATGCTAACGTAGCAGAACAAGTTGATATACCCATGGCAAGAGAAGCACCGCCACAACCATGAAGGTCGGCAAGGCTCCGCGAAATGCAGGAAATATTATTGTTGGACAATGATGAGCCTGCGACATATGCAGAAGCAATGATGGACCCAGACTCCAAAAAATGGCAGAGTGCCATGCAATCTGAAATAGAATCCATGGGAGACAATCAAGTTTGGAACTTGGTTGACCCGCCTGATGGTGTTAAAGCCATAGAGTGCAAGTGGATCTATAAGAAGAAAAAGGACATGGATGGAAATGTTCACATCTATAAAGCACGACTTGTCGCAAAAGGTTTTTGACAAGTTCAAGGAGTTGACTACGATGAGACCTTCTCGCCCGTAGTGATGCTTAAGTCCATTCGGATTATTCTAGCTATAGCTGCATATTTCGATTATGAGATATGGCAGATGGATGTCAAGACAGCTTTCCTAAATAGAAACCTAACTGAGGACGTGTATATGATACAGCCCGAGGGTTTTGTCGATCCGAAAAATGCTGGAAAGGTATGCAAGCTTCAGAGATCCATTTATGGATTGAAGCAAGCATCTAGGAGTTGGAACATTCGTTTTGATGAAGTGGTCAAAGGGTTTGACTTCACCAAGAACGAAGAAGAGTCTTGTGTTTACAAGAAGGTTTGTGGGAGCTCTGTAGTATTTCTAATCTTATATGTGGATGACATATTACTGATTGGAAATAACATTCCTATGCTTGAGTCCGTAAAGACTTCACTGAAAAATAGTTTTTCGATGAAGGACTTAGGGGAAGCGGCATATATTCTGGGCATTAAGATCTATAGAGATAGATCGAGAAGGCTTATAGGTTTAAGCCAAGATACTTACATTGACAAAGTGTTGAAGCGGTTCAGCATGGAAGAGGCAAAGAAAGGGTTCTTGCCTATGTCACATGGCATACATCTCAGCAAGACTCAATGTCCTTCGACTGCTGATGAGCGGGATCGCATGAGTAGAGTGCCATATGCCTCGGCTATTGGATCTATCATGTATGCAATGATAAGTACTCGCCCAGATGTTTCATATGCGCTAAGTATGATAAGCAGACACCAATCTGATCCAGGTGAGAGTCACTGGACAGCGGTGAAAAACATTCTTAAGTACTTGAGAAGGACTAAAGATATGTTCCTCGTCTATGGAGGTGAGGAGGAGCTCGTTGTAACAGGTTACACCGATGCTAGTTTCCAAACCGACAGAGATGATTCAAAGTCACAATCAGGATTTGTGTTCACGCTAAATGGTGGTGCTGTTAGTTGGAAGAGTTCCAAGCAGGAGACGGTGGCCGATTCTACGACAGAAGCCGAGTACATCGCGGCTTCGGAAGCCGCGAAGGAAGTTGTTTGGATAAGGAATTTCCTCATTGAGCTTGGTGTGTTCCCGAATGCGTCCAGCCCATTGAATCTCTACTGTGATAATAATGGGGCAATTGCGCAAGCAAAGGAGCCAAGGAACCACCAGAAGAACAAACACGTAATGTGGCGATTTCATCTCATTCGAGACTTCGTTAACCGGGGTGAGATCAAGATATGCAAAATACACACGGATCTGAACATTTCTGATCCGTTGACAAAACCACTCCCGTAGGCTAAGCATGATGCGCATGTAAGAGCTATGGGTATTAGGTACCTTCTAGATTGACTCTAGTGCAAGTGGAAGACTGTTGGAGGTATGCCCTAGAGGCAATCATAGAGATGATGATATTCCATTTGTATCCATGATTTGTATATTGTGTTCATTGAATATCCATTAAAGGCTACTTGAATTGATTTGCAATTATGTGAATTGTATGTGAAACTCTTTACTTGTATGGTTATTCTAAAGTTGTCCCTAGTCGGAGTTCATGTGAGGACACACATGAATATTAGACTAGCACATGTATTAGTTAATGACTATGTTTCACAAGTCATAGACATGGAGATGTTGAACTAATAATGTGGACACATGTGGAGACATGTGCTAGGACTGACCCAACACGAGAAGTAGGTCTCTCTTTAAACAACATATACGCTTTGTCCTTAGACCTGAGATTGTCGCATGTTTTCTAGATGTGGATCGACCTACTTAGGGGCTATCAAACGCTACGCCGTAACAGGGTAGTTATAAAGGTAGCTTTCGGGTTTGTCAAGAAGCATGCTATGAGACATGGTCAATCAAGATGGGATTTTCCCCTCTCTGATTGAGAGTGATATCTCTGGGCCCCTCGAGTGATCGGATCCGAAAATGCATGGCCATGCTACGTACGGTTAAGAGTTAACCTACAAAGGGATTCCGAATCACAGGATCGAGAAAGAGCGATCGGCTTGAAGCTACACCAAATATCGTGAGGCAAAGGGAATAGCATGTATATTATGTTGTGATGGTTCGTCTGATATGATCTTCGTGTGCGTATAGGAGTTGGCACGTCTTGCTAGAGGCCGCTACCGACTATTGGGCCGAGTAGGAGTACTCGGGCCATGTCTATACGTATCCGAACCCATAGGGTCACACACTTAAGGGGCTGGAAGCCCAATTCGGATCTGATCCGAGTTGGATTAGGTTTAGAAGTACTAATGGGCCTCGGATCCAGAGGCCCGTCAGGAACCTCTATAAATAGAGGGGTGGGGGCGCCCTAGGGTTTACACCTTTTGGCGAAACACACCTGCCGCGCCTCCCACGCCCTCGCCTGTTGCAACTCGCGGATCTAGCAGTCCGGCTTGCGACGCTTCCTCCCTGCACGTGTGGATACCTTGGAGGTGTTGCGCCTGCAGCACTTGGACGAGCCATCGACGAGCTGCCGACGAGCCACGACGAGCCGACGACGAGCCGCGGCACCGGAGGCGATCTTGCTGCACGTGGACGAGCTGCTGAGGAGCTGCTGGACGTGATCGACTACGTACGACTACGTTGATCGACTACGTACGACTACGTGATCGTCTTCACTGCATCGACGCATATCTACATCTTCGGCACCAGTAGTGCGTCGAGTGGTAATCCCGTGATCCTTATACGGCAGTTCTTCCTGGTTATACGCGGTAGAAATTTTGATTTGCGCTAGTGTAGCCTACCTCGTATCCCAACACATCCACCCAACACATGTACTAGCTTATCTCTACATCATAGTTCCGCATGACGGATGGAAGCTAGGGATCATTTTTAGTACAATGTCAATATTGTATCATGGAGTTTCACTTATGAATCACATATTCGCTAATCACATATAATGACAAAGTCATGGAACATATCACTAAAAAATGCAGATTACAAACGTTGACATGATGTCATCATCTTATGACTACCTTTATGGAATACATCATCATAAGCCTCCCACTATAGTGCTAGACAGTTATGTTAGCATCTCATGCCCATTGACTTCGTATGCATCTCATGCTTTGCTTGTGGGAGTGGCTTAGTCAACAGATCTGCAATATTCAGGTCGGTGTACACCTTGCATATCTTCACATCTCCTCGATCGATGATTTCTAGAATCAGGTGATATCGTCGTAGTATGTGTTTGGACTTATGGTGCGACCTAGGCTCCTTTGCCTATGCGATAGCACCAATATTGTCACAATAGAGGTCTATCGAACTAGAGCAACTAGGGACCATGCCCAACTCAGAAATAAATTTTCTGATCCATACAACTTCCTTTGCAGCTTCCGAAGCTGCAATATACTCGGCTTCTGTTGTCGAATCTACAACTGTCTCTTGCTTGGAACTTTTCCAGCTCACTGCCCCACCATTGAGGCAGAAGACATATCCTGTCGGTGTTTTAGACCGGCAACCCGCCTAGGGGGTACCCTAGGTGGTCTTTTATGCGGTAAGGGTCGTCGAGAATCAAGGAATCAATGGTGACGCAAGGAACACGATTTAGACAGGTTCGGGCCGCTAGATCGCGTAATACCCTACGTCCTGTGTGTTGGTTTGTATTGATGTATGTTCTGATCTTTAGATTGTTGTTTGAGGGGGGTCCCTGCCTGGCCTTATATACACGGGAGGGTAGGGTTACAAGTCTGAGTCCTAGTCGGGTACTCTTATAGAGTTCTACTCGGTATTGCCCCGAGTAGTTTTCCATAAACATACAAGACTAGTCCGAGTTGGATACGCCCATCCTTGTTCTGATCAAGTCCGAGTACATCCCTTAGTGGGCCGTTCGAGGCCTACTCGTGGGTCTGGGGAGTAGTCCCGACAAGCCCCCGAGTACTTTGTAGTCGTGCGCCATAGTCTTGGGCACTGCAGGCACTACCTGAGTAGTTTTTGTAGACTGAAGTGCCCGACTACTATCGCATGGCTGGAAGGTACTCTTTCTGCACCTTCGAGTTGTCTCCGTCCCGAGTAATTTTTATATGGTAGTGCGATGTCAATCGCACTCCATATGGAGTAGCCCCCGAGCCTTAGGTTGAGTCGAAGAATCAAGCTTAGGGTCAAACTAGCTTTTGCCCATTTTACCCTCGGAGATCTTTTGAAAAAGAAAAAACTGACCAACGGGTACGGTACCCGCAGCCCCCGAGCACTTAGGCAATTCCTGTCGTTGAAGTGGTCATCAATCCGTTGAATGTAGTAATCGTTGGGTGTTTATTGCGATTAATACGCGATTTAATCTGTCCGTTGCGCAACTGGCGCGTCGAATCCGGAGCCGGCGGAGATAAATCTAGAAAGCCCCCTTTTTGGTTGCTGTAACGCCGTACGGGCATTAGATCTGTTTCTTCCTCCTCCTCTGTGCCTTTGCTCGCTGTGTCGCCGCCGCCAGTGCTGCGGCCTCCGCCATTGCCGCTTAGATCCGAGTTGAAACCTCTTCCTTAAGCCAAGGTTGGGTCCATTGAATGCGCTCCAAGAAGATGGGCAAGAAACCCGAGAAGATCGAAGGCAAGGCTCTGGCGATGGGCAAGGTCAGATCTAAGAAGGGGAAGGAGAAGGTGGGGCCGACGAACCAGACTGCTCCGCCGCCACCTGGGGCAACTTGGCAACACTCGATGATGAAGGAAGAAGCAGTCCAAGCGCTAGCCGATGCCAAGCTCCTTCAGCCGAAGGAAATCGTGCAGTGGCGCCCCGCATTTCCCAATGTGTGGCAGTTTGAGGAGCATCCGGTGGAGACGGTGATGCTTGCTCACTTCGTGGAAAGGGGACTGGCCGTGCCTACCTCCGACTTCTTCAGAGGTATTCTCGAGTACTACAATCTTCAGCTCGTCCACTTGAATCCCAATGGAGTACTGCACATGGATATATTTGTACATCTGTGCGAAGTTTTCCTGGGAGTACCTCCAAGTCTCGAGCTATTCAGGAAATTGTTCCGTTGCAAGCCTCAGCTGAGTGCCCAGCGGACGGAGGTCTTTGGAGGCACCGGGTTCCAACTCAGGAACTCAAATGCATATATTGAGTATAATCTGACCGACTCCCATGGGGATTAGAAGAAAAGGTGGTTCTACATCGGGAACCATGATCCTCGCTTGCCTGTGGTGACTGGTCACGCGCCCAAGCATGCGGAAAATTGGATAAGCGAGCCCGAGGATACCCCGGAGCTTGATCTTCAGATGCAGCAGATCACCGAGTTGAAAGCACTCGGTCTGACTGGGATCAATGTGGCAGCCAGCTTTCTGAAGAGAAGGGTCCAGCCACTTCAAAAACGTGCTCACCCGGGAAATGAGTACGGAGGTCTGAAGGATCCATCGCGTATGTCTGAGGAGGACATATCTGACGATGACGTGGAGGCGCTGCTGGCAAAATTTTTCAGGAACTATCAGGGAGTACCAGTAATCCCTGTGGCCCTTCACCAGTATGAATCCTGGTACGAGCCAGAGGTGGTAAGTCCCTCCTGATTTGTTTTCTTTTGACTTGTGATTCTTGTTGATGACACCGATTTGTTGTTTAGAAGTCCCGAGTTCTTGACGGCTATGTGGCACAGTCGGAAGAAGAATCGGAAGCTGTCATCGAGGAGTCGGAGGACGAGCCTTCTCCTCCTGTCAAGAGACGCAGAGTAGTCCGCAAGATGGCTGCGGCGAAGTCTGCAACCACTGAAAAGTCTCGGGGTACCAAGGTATGTAGTCGATAACTTGTATGTTACTGATGAACTTGTGATGCGTTACTGATGTGGTGAATCTTGTATTTGTTCTCGAAGGCTGTAGATGAAGCTGCCTCTGAAGAGATAGACGCGTCCGACCCTGAAGTCGGTGATGAGGCTGTTGACACGTTGCCGGAGAGGGTACCATCAACAGATGCAGCGGTAGCCCCCGAGTTAACTGCACCAACTCCTCCAGCTGTCATGCCGCTCATTGCCGACCAGGCGGTTCTGGGGCTACCTGCTGGAGTAGTGAAGGAGGTGTCTCCAGTACTTGCTACTGGTACTTTGCTACCCAATGTGATCGCCAGTGGTAAGCGTTGCCCCTTCCAATTGTAGTCATTTGAGTAGTACTGTTGGTCTTGACTTCGATTTTATAGGTCTTGGTGAAAAAATGGTGCCGACGGCTGTTCCCGCGGCTCCTAGTACTCGGCCGCCTGTCGCCGAGAAGAAACGTGTGCGACTGCCACCGCATTCAACCCGGTGAGCCTCCTTGTCTTGTTAGATGCCGTTGGATTGTCTTAAAATCAAGTAGTGACACTTTGTTGGAGCAGGGATGCAGAGGAGACTATCCCTGTAGAGACAGGGATAGTGCCGAAACCTTTGACTACAGCATCAATTCCGCTGGAGGACTTCATTGTTGAAGAAATACCCGAGGTTGACGATGGTCGTCTTGGAGCTACTATGTCGATGCTTCAAGACGTGATTCGCTCAGTGGAGGAACCCGCTGCTGCATCAGGCTCGGGGAGCGCCGGCCTATCATCATCCTCTGGCGGAGCGCTGGCTGTTGTTGAGAAATCCAAAGAAACGACTGCTCCAGGTAAGTGCCTGTAATTTGTTATTGTAGTCATAGTCGTTAGCTGATATGGTGAATGTTCTAGGTGCTGCTCCGGGTACGATTCCTCATCTTGTGGAGAGTACCCAAAGGCCAGTACTCAGCCCGCCTTCTGATTTGGAGCTCCAAAGGGCCATGAATGTGTTCCGAGGCGTCCAGGTAGATATTGCTAATGTTACTGTAAGACCCGAGTAGTCGTGAGGTGTGAAACTCACCACAGCGTACTCAGATCCTTTCAGGAAAGAAACCATCAGCTGGAGCAAAATGTGCCCGTCTGAGAGAAGCGCTTCGGGTTCATGAAGCCGGGGCGAAATCCTTTGCCGTGGAACGCGCGGATCACGCCGTTTTGCAGGAGAAACTGGAGAGCCGCTATAAATCCTTGAACAAGAAGTATCAAGGTAAGCATTGCGACTACTTTGGGTGTGTCCAACTGTAGTTGGCTGTGGCCTGAGTTCTTTTGCTTTATAGAGCTCAAGAAACAGGAGGCGTCTGCAAGGAATCAAGTCATTGATTGGAGGAACGCTCATGACCGAGTGGCAGATGAAGCCGAACATCTTCGGGCCGCGCTCGCTGAAGCAGAAGCTGCGTGCGAGCACCAGCGGGACCGAAAGATGCAGAATGGCGTGATGCTCTCCATGGCCATGGTGGCATGTAGAGATGATGCCCAGACCTTGGGAAGACTTTGGGGCGAACTCCGAGAGCTGTCTGGAGCGGCCGAAGATTTGGTGAATGCCATAGCCCTCGTGGAGGAAGGCGCAGGACCGCAATCGCTAGTAGAGCGACTAAGAGCAGCCTCGAGCAAAGTAGCAGGACTTTGCAAGACTGTTTGCAAACAGGTGCTTGCGGTTGTGAAGTCCTACTACCCGCGGGCAGACTTGGCGGCGGCTGGTGATGGCGTGGCTCGCAACTGCACAAAGGAGGCCTATGCGCAGTACCTTGAGGAGGCGGAGCCTATTGCAACCAAGATGTCGGAGTTCGTCTCCTTAGAAGAACTTTGAGCTTTTGTGTGTACCCTTTGTTCTTGTACCGAGCATGTTGATACTTTTGAATATCAAGATTTTGGATTTTGGAGTTCGTTGTCTTGCGAAAAAATGTTGTTGAATCCTAAAGTATTGCAACTCTGTGGTGCCTGACCCTTTGAGGGAGTAGCTCCGCCTCGCCCGACCCCGAGTCCTGGGGTCGGATGAGCCCGACCCTTCGAGGGTGGAAATCCGCCTCGCCCGACCCCGAGTCCTGGGGTCGGGGGCGCTCGACCCTTCGAGGGTGAAACTTCGCTTCGCCCGACCCCGAGTCCTGGGGTCGGAGGCGCACGACCTTTCTAGGGTGGAACTCCGCCTCGCCCGACCAGGATCGGAGTAGTCAGAGCCCCCGTCATGTAGGCTAAGCTTGGCTTTGTAGTACTCCCGAGCGTCGAGTAGTCGTAATGTTGTTTGAGTACTCGTCTTCTGAGGGACACGGGTGCACTGTACTCGGCTGTCCTTTGTTGATGTACGGGTGTACTGTGCTCTTTTGTCCATTGCGAAGGCACGGGTGTACTGTGCTCCTTTGTCTGTTGCAGCATGAGTGCAGTCACATGGGCAGAGTCAGGAGTTGTCAGACCTATTGATCACGGGTGCACAATAACTCTTGGGCCGGTGGTAGTTGTGGCTTTCGGCTATAAATAGAGCCATCTGCTGGTCGAACCAACTCAAGCTCTTGAGTAGCAATGGATTGCCTGCGGTTGCTTCTGTTTGAGTGTAGAGAGCCAGCAAAAAGCACACCGGTGCTAGAAGATTCCTCGTAGATTAAGGCCACCTTGCCTCCACAGGCTCTTGCACTCGTAGGGATAGCCGCGATGCTAGAAGAATCCTCGTAGGAGGGTTCGTCGCGTGCCTCATCTTGCAGCTACTGATCCAGCGGAGTACGTGCTGGAACTCGCAGCGAGTGAGGGGTAACGAGTGCCCCAGTCTTCATCCCGCTCTGAAAGATGGTGGAGGTGCGGCCGTAGAGTAGATAGGCTTCGCAAGGCTAGCAAAAGAGTAGCCTTGGTTCCCTCTAGGCTCGTCTTCCCGGTTTTGACTTTGCCGCTGTCCTGGTGATGGCGGTAATGGAGTACCTGGACGTGCCTTGGGTAGGATACCTGGGTGTGGCTGCGTTTTGCGCAGCTTCCTTGCGTGTAGGCCCTTCCTGCGGTCGGCAGACCTAAGTGGCCTTGTGATATAGTAAAAGCCTGAGGCTTAAATGCAGCCCGCCAGTAGGCAGTTGCTTGTAGTCTTTGTTGAGCCGAGTCCTTGTACTCGTATGTAACTTGATGTACTCTTGTTTCAGTAAAGATTGATACGAAGAGTTTGTATCAGGGCAAGTTTCCTTGTTGTATTGAAAGCGCGTTGAAGCGAACACCCCTTGAAGTCGGTAGTCGAGTAGTCGTCCCGAGTAGTTGCCTTGAAGTGAGTACTCGGGTGCTGCTATGTGTAATAGCGACAAAGGTGTTCTATATTCTAGGAGTTTGGCACCTGTTCTCCTGAGAGTTCTTGGAGTCTATAAGATCCGGGTCCTGTAACCTTTGATATGATGTAAGGACCTTCCCACGGTGAATTGAGTTTATGCAATCCTGACGTGTCTTGAATACGCTTAAGGACCATATCGCCCGAGTTGAAAGATCTTTCCTTGATGTTGCGGTCGTGATAACACCTTAAACCATCGAGGTATCTGTCAGATTGCACTAGTGCTGCGCATCTTGTTTCTTCCAAACTATCGATATCCGTTCGCCGCGTTTCGATTGCAAGCTCTTCATCGTATTGTTCGACGGATGGTGATTGCCACATGATGTCGGTGGGTAGTATGGCTTCTGAGCCATATACCAGAAAGTAAGGTGATTGCCACATAATGTCGGTGGGTAGTATGGCTTCTGAGCCATATACCAGAAAGTAAGGTGATAGCCCCGTAGTCTTGCATGGTTGGGTACGTAGGCCCCACAAGGCATTGGGTAACTCTTTGAGCCATCGGCCGCCTTTGGTGTTGCCGACGTCGTGTAGTCGTTTCTTCAAAGCATCGAGTATCATGCCATTAGCACGCTCAACTTGACCGTTGGCGCGCGGATGAGCAACCGAGACATAGCGAACGTCGATGCCGCTATTCTCGCAATATTCCCAGAAGTCGTGATTGTTGAAGTTTGACCCGAGATCTGTGATGATCCTATTGGGGAAAACCATAGCGGTGTACGTTTTCATCCAAGAAGTCGAGGACTCGGTCTGCCTTTGGGCAAGTGACTGGTTTGACCTCAATCCACTTGGTGAACTTGTCAATTACCACGAGTACTCTGTTGAATCCTCCTGGCGCAGTTGGTAACGGGCCAATCATGTCGAGCCCCCAGCAGGCAAATGGCCATGTTGGAGGTATTGTGACTAGCTTGTAAGCCGGCACATGTTGCTGTTTTGTGAAGAATTGACAACCTTTGCACTTCTGGATGAGTTGCTTGGCGTCGGCTAGAGCCATTGGCCAGTAGAACCTTGCTCTGAAAGCCTTGCCAACTAGAGTCCTCGAGGAGGCGTGGTTGCCGCAGATTCCTCTGTGAACTTCTTCTAGGATTGCTTGGCCATCTTCTCTGGTGACGCACTTCATGAGTACTCCAGATGATGCACCTCTCCTATAGAGCTTGTCTTCGACTAGAACGTAATTCTTGACTCGTCGGGAGATTTGCTCGGCTTTATTCTTGTCGGATGGTAGCTGGTGATCTTTGATGTAGTTGATGAAGGGTGTCCTCCAGTCGACTTCTATCATCATGATCTCTCGGGAGGCATCAGTAGTCGGGACTACGGGCGGTGTGACCTGTGCAGGTATAGATGGCTTGCGTAGTTCGTGTACGAAAATTCCTGCTGGAACTTCTGCACGAGTTGAGCCCATTTTGGACAAGACGTCGGCGGCAACGTTGTTGTCGCGGACGATGTGATGGAACTCCAAGCCGGAGAATTTGTTTTCCAGTTTACGGACTTCTTTGCAGTAAGCGTCCATGTTGTCCTTGTTTCTATCCCACTCGTCATTGACCTGGTTTATAACGACTAGGGAGTCGCCGTACACCAGTAATCGTTTGATGTCGAGGGAGATTGCAAGGCGAAGGCCGTGTAGCAGTGCTTCGTACTCGGCTTCGTTATTGGATGCTTCCCAGAATATCTGTAGCACGTACTTGAGTTGGTCTCCCTTGGGGGAGATGAGTAAGACGCCTGCGCCGGCCCCTTCAAGTTTGAGGGATCCGTCGAAGTACATTACCCAATGCTCTGGTCGTTCGACTGGAGTAGGAACTTGATTTTCGGTCCACTCGGCTATGAAGTCGACCAAAGCCTGAGACTTGATGGCTGTCCGTGGCTTGAAGCTCAAAGTAAGAGCTCCGAGTTTGACTGCCCATTTGGAGATTCTACCCGTGGCGTCTCTGTTATGGAGAATTTCTCCAAGCGGGAAGTCGAAGATGACTGTGATGTTGTGCTCTTGGAAGTAATGGCGCAGCTTCCGGGAGGTGAGCAGAATAGCATATAATAGCTTTTGTATCGGTGAATACCGAGTTTTGGAGTCCGAGAGTACTTCACTGACGAAGAAGACAGGTCGTTGGACCTTGTAGGCGTGGCCCGGTTCAGACCGTTCGACTACTATTGCCGTGCTGACGACATGAGTAGTAGCGGAGATGTATAGGAGCAAGTCCTCGTTCGGCGAGGGAGCAGTGAGTACAGGAGGCTTTGACAGAAAGTCTTTGAGTTGTGTGAAAGCCTTGTCTGCCTCTTCCGTCCATTTGAACTTGTCCTGACGTTTGAGAAGCTTGAAGAAGGGTAGTCCCCGTTCTCCAAGTCTCGAGATGAACCGGTTGAGAGCGGCCATGTAGCCTGTAAGTTTCTGCACATCCTTAATGCTGGCAGGAGCCTGCATGTTTGTGATGGCAGATATCTTCTCCGGGTTGGCCTCAATGCCGCGATGGCTAATGATGAACCCGAGTAATTTGCCGGAAGGTACTCCGAAGACGCACTTAGTAGGATTGAGTTTCCATCGGAAAGCGCGGAGACTGGAGAAAGTTTCCTCCAAGTCAGCAATGAGTTCCTCCCGGTTTCTTGTCTTGACAACGACGTCGTCAACATAAGCTTCGACATTGCGATAAAGTTGTTTTTCAAAGCACATCTGAATAGCCCTTTGGTAAGTTGCTCCTGCGTTCTTGAGTCCGAAGGACATTGCTTTGTTGTAGAAAGCTCCAAAGGGCGTGATGAATGCTGTTTTGGCTTGATCTTCCTCTTTGAGGCTTATCTGATGATAGCCGGAGTAGCAATCGAGGAAGCATAGCAAGGCACACCCAGCGGTGGAGTCGACCACTTGATCGATCCTGGGTAACCCAAAAGGATCTTTTGGGCAGTGTTTGTTGAGGTCGGTGTAGTCGACACACATTCTCCATTTGTTGTTTTTCTTTCGAACAAGCACAGGATTGGCGAGCCAGCCAGGATGGAAGACTTCCTTGATGAATCCTGCCGCGAGTAGCTTGGCTAACTCTTTTTTGATGGCGTCGCGTCTGTCTTAATGAGCCAGCAATTTGGGCCAGGCCCTCTTAGGCAACTTCAACATGAATTGCTTTTTCTTCACCGTGCTCCACGGACCATTCCCTGGTAAATGAGAGCCAGTGATGATCCTGAACTAAAGTTTAGTCCGTATCACATCGAATATTTGGAGGCTAATTAGGATGACTAAATATGCGTTAATTATAAAACTAATTACACAGATGGAGACTAAATGGCGAAATGAATCTATTAAGCCTAATTAATCCATCATTAGCAAATGATTACTGTAGCAGCACATTGTCAAATCATGGACTAATTAGGCTTAATAGATTGTCTCGCCGTTTAGCCTCCATCTGTGCAATGGGTTTTGTAAATAGTCTATGTTTAATACTTCTAATTAGTATCTAAACATTTGATGTGACAGGGATTAAAGTTTAGCCTGGAGATCCAAACACCCTCTAAATCTTCCATTGAGTTATTTACTGTAAAAGTGCAAAATTTGACTAACTTGGCATACCATATTCAGTTGTTTTAGTTTATAAAAACTGGCATATAGAAAACGTCATTCTAGACATTGGCTCATATGGAAATAAGTGACGGGTTTAGTTTAAACTGGAATAAGTCGTTTTAGTTTATTGTATTCGAAGGAAAATTAAGCCAAGTGCCGAATTAATTAAGTTATATTTGCGCAATCAAATCTCTGTCATCTGGCAGTGATAGGGATTGATGATATCGATCAGTAATAGTTGCATGGCCCACAATGAAACGGAGTAATAAAATTTTGTGTGGTGTTCCCCATCTGCACGCTTGCATAAAAGCGTGCGAGAGGGTGAGAATTCCGTGCAAGCTTCGTCTCGTAAAAATATTAAATAGTAAAGGTACGTGGAGACTTGAAGCAAATTCCGTTCCAACTTCCTTGCAACAACTTATCGTTCACTCGAGACGAAATGTGTGAAGCATGCAGTTATGCATGCTGATCCTTAGCTTGCTCAGTCGAGTTCGAGTGCTTACGTCCAAGCCAAAGTCGTTGAGTGGGTTTCGAACTTTGGATAGATTAAATTTATTGACTGCGTATGATTCTTTTTTCCTTTTTCACTGAAAGGAGGATTTTATCAGTCACGGCATAGCATGGTTCAATGAAATCTGAAGGTTTATCCAAAGCCACGACACCATCCAGACTACGTTTGGCATTAATGTGTGTATGTGTCTATGAGATGCAGGTTGGGTTGAGGAATTTTTATTACCAGGGAAATGTCCATAGTTTGCCAAGGTAATTGTGACCAGGAGCAGGCACATCAAATTAGAAGTTTACATTGGTCTTTGCATAAGTGCGTTTTTTACCTATTCTTGTTTTTCTTCGAATCACACAGTACATACGCAGACACTCACATATACGCACGCAACCCTACCCATATGAGGATCTACGAAAGACTGAATCAGCAAATTCTCAAGATTGATGAAGTCACCACTAGCCCCTCATTGTCGACGGGCACGTAGCCTACCACTGAAAGAATAGCGTTGGTTAAATCCTGAAATAAATCTAGAAAAATACAAGCACCACTGCACCAGTGTTGAGTTGAGGACTACCTATTCTTAAATATCAAGTAGTATCAAGTACGTACTCTAAAAGAAATAAAGTATATTTAGATATATAATAAAACCTACGAATTTAAAAAAAACTTAAACGACTTGTAATTCGGAATGTTATTCTTTTTGTCCCACTAAATTTTCATCTTTAGGACCGAACACCATCTCGCACGTGCATTCTCTTCGGCACGGCCAAAAAAAAAAGCGCTGCAGCTGCTCGTGAAGCGATAAACAACGGTCATCGCTGTGCCACTACACTACGGCCATGTTTAGTTACTCCCAACTCCCAACTTTGACACTATGCAAAAAGAAGATTCCCCATCACATCAAACTTGCGGTACATGCATGGAGTACTAAATGTAGATGAAATTAAAAACTAATTGCACAGTTTTGTTGTACTTTGCGAGACGAATCTTTTGAGCCTAATTAGTCAATATTTGAACAATAATTCACAAATACAAACGAAACGCTACAGTGTGCTACAGTGCTGTAACAGTAATTTGGCACCCCCAAATTCGCCGAACTAAACACGGCCTACTTGTCATCACCTGTCATCGCCTGATCACGCATTCCGCAGTGTGCATTCACGCCTGCCCCCGTACGTGCGGATAAGCAAAGGGCAAATATTCTGTGGGCCCGTGCGCTGGGCCCACATCCTGCGGCTGGCGAGCGGGCGCGTACTGCGCCGCCGCCCCGCCGCCTCGATCGAACAGGTGAACGGCCCGAGACTCCATTACGCTTGGCCGCTTGCGCGCGCCGAATCCTTCCCCCGCACGGTATCCTGGTCCACCTCAGCACCCCCGCCTCCTATCCCTTGTGCATAAAGCGAAACCAGCCTTTGTTCGCTTTGCACCCTGATGACAAGGTGAAGAATCTCCCTCCTTCATTCTAAGAATGTTTTCCCTCTATAAAAATATGAACTTTTTGACAATGCGTACAAGAGGAGACCCTACCATTATCAATGGAAAAGGTGCCAATAAATATTGCATTTAAGCGAATCACGTTCAATTCCTACATTATTCTGACCTCTAATTTGAATATATGTCTCTTAAGCCGTATGGCAATTCTGGCTAAACTGAATGCGGTTCCAATCTCATTTCTATATTGCAACCGAACAACTAAATTGTGAAATCCTAATTCCAATTGTGTGATTCCAAGCCTCAGATTTTGTTACCAAAGAGTCAAAGGTACGATTCTGAATTTACTATTAGACTTAGCAAAATTCACCAAATCGTTTCTAAAAAAATCACAAAAATATCTTCTAGTCTAGGAGTAGCATGTCTAAACTACCTCCAGCCGACAAGTTTACCGCAACTGGTTAACAGAACCGAAACGGAGTCCAGTTCCAACCCCAGTGGAGCCCGACTTGTCCGGCCCCACCGGACAGTGGCACACCCACCCTGGCGCGCGCATAAATACCCTATTTCCCGGGGTGCCCGGCGCAACTACGCAACAACTCTCCCCTCTCCGCAGGGGTCTAACACGAAAAAGGCGGCTTGTTATCAATCGAGCCAAGCAAACTATCGCTTCCGTCGCCGGCGAGTCCCTTCCTCTCCGACCGCCGACCGCCGCCGCCGCCGCCGCCGCCGCGGGAGGGGAGACGATGGGGCTCTTCGACGGGTTCCGCCTCGACACGCTGCTGAAGCGCGTCTGCAAGTCGCTGCTGAAGAAGCGGCTCGGGGATCTGATCCTCGGCGACCTCGACCTCGACCAGTTCGACATCCAACTCGGCCGCGGCACGGTGCAGCTCAACGACCTCGCCCTCAACGCCGATTTAATAAACCGCAAGGTGCGTTTTTCGTCCGCGCCGCCGCCCCGGCTTGCTCTCGCGATTCCCGCGTCTTGTTCTCCCAATAGTATTGGGGGGCGTTGCTGTCTGCTTTCCATTGGGCGCCGACTGGCGCGTGCCTGCTGGCTGGATGATCGAATTGTGGCGTGGGAAAGCGAGAACTTGGCGGTGGGGCGAGGTATCGTTGATTTGATTGCCGGGTGGGGTTTACTTAATGTTTGATTTTGAATTTTGATCGCGATGGCAACTGTTTGTTAGGCTAGTTGTGGTTACGATTGAGGCGGATGTTTTGGCTATTTTTGTGGTGGAGCTAGGGATTGGTGGGGAAAATAAGTAGAGCTGTATTTTCATTGGTGTCGAGACTGGCAATTTTGGATGTCAATTTTGATTAAGTTGAATTTATTGATTTTGTTCTTAACTTATGTCTTATGGACCTGCTGGACCATCAGGTTTTTGGGAGAAGAAGAAGGGGTTATGAATCTTTGTTGCTATTTGCAGTTCATTCTTTTGAATCAGACTAAATTCAAATATATAACAATGCAAAGTGTGTACAGAGAGAATGACGGAATTGCTAAGTGTGGCTAGTGTTAAAAGTCAATTTAGTAGAAAGTATCATTTGCCCAGTAGATGTTAGTTTCAGTTCTTTCTAGCTTTAATGCTCGTTGTTTACTCGTTTTCTTCTAACACGAAGCATTCAAATAGTCTCTTATGTGGATGCAAAAGAAAAAAAGTTGCAAAACCTGCAGAAATTAAATTGTTTGCTTCCTGTTTTAAAACGAACCATCAGTTAATTTTCTCTACTACTACTATTTCAGTTGTCGGGATCTCCTATTATGCTGAAAGAAGGATCGATAAAATCCCTGCTAGTTAGATTTGCTGCTAGTTGCGAGATTGTTGTGGAAGAACTGGAGCTTGTCCTTTCTCCATCTGTTGCAAGTGAAGTTGTGGATGTGCATAATGAATGCTCTGTCTCTGGTTGTACAAGTGACACACAGACATCAGTCAAGACCCAAAGATACGAATCCGATAGTAATCAGTGTTCTACTTCTGTATCTCGAGATGTGGATGAAGGTGTCAAGAGAATTGCCAATGCCGTCAAATGGTTTCTGACAAGATTTAATATCAAGTTAAAGAATGTATATGTTGTATTTGATCCTCAAACCAGTTTGGATAGTAGGCTCCCAGAAACTAATCGATCTCTGGTTTTTCGAATTAAAGAGCTAGAATTTGGAACCCACCTCGGTCAGTTTAAACTGGACAACTTTTTAACTTTCCATGAGGCGGTCATTGAGTTATTGAAGATGGATGATGTCGATGCACTGCTTCAAAATGATCCAGTTAGAGGAACAACTGACATTTCAGCATGCCATAGTACTACTGCAGTCTTGACAGGTCCCATTGGTGGATTCTCAGGGAAACTCAACTTAAGCATTCCATGGAATAAGGGGTGCTTGAACTTTGAGAAAATTGATGCAGATGTATCCGTTGATTCATTAGAGTTACGGTTACAAATAAGCAGTATCCGGTGGATCATGAATGTATGGGATTCTCTCCAAAGAAAGCCAGTAGACGAACAAAATTCCGCTCATAATGCTGCAGATATCTCTATTAGCTCTTTCAGGTCTACCTTGTGTTCACCTGCATCAAGCTCTTTGAAATCAGGTTCAGATTCTGTGATAGGCACCAGCGAATGCTTGGCCCATAGCACATTTTCTCAAAGCAGGCAAGAGAAAATTCAGGATTCTTTCCTTACAAGGGCATATGTAATAACAGACTGGATGGAGCCTGTTGCCTCTGAGGATCAAGGCGACCCTGATTCAGATTGTGATGAAAGGTTCGTTTCTGCACTGCATTAACACTAATGCCAATTCTTGTAGTCCACCTTGAGATTTTTTTTGCCATATCATTGTCAATTTTGTTGTTGCTAGGCCACAATTTGCTTCTATTTCTATCTTTTGTGAATATTAGACCTGCTATAGATTTTTTCAAAATTAGTTTGTTCGCCCATGAATGCTTTCCAATTGTAAACAGCTTTTTTCTTTCGGACTCATTTGTGACCGTCGCAGCATCCACTTATTGCTACTTTGCTAGCTTCTTTCTGGATTTGTTCTCACCGCATCCTTTGAAGTTCTGTATCCATAAAACCGTGCAACATGCAGAGGGCACTTGGCATTAACTGAATATTTGTCTTCTCCTTTGGTATATAGCCTGGAGTTTTAGAGGTCAAATGTATTAATTCTCTTCTTTGGATTTAGCATAAATTTCCCTTTGCTTTGACACATAAGAGTTGCTTGCTGTTTGCCAGGTCTTATTTATTTATATTCTTGAGGGAAGCATATTTTTCCCCCCGAAAGGACTTGGACTGTTCTAAATATGTTACTAATACCTTGTTACTTTTGACAGCATTGATCAATTCTTTGAATGTTTTGAGGAATTGAGGAACTCCCAATCTAGTTTGGGAAACAGTGGTATATGGGACTGGACTTGTTCAGTATTCAATGCCATAAGTTTTGCATCAACCTTAGCTTCTGGATCAGATCAAGTTCCTAAAGGTATTCATTTCAACTTCAGTGTACAACTTTCAGTTTAGTATTGATTATGCTATAGCATCCACTCTTTTCTTGGTTTTGGTTATGATGAAAATGGATAATGTGGCTTCTTCATCTGCTATTTTCTTTTATTCTCAAACCTATCCATGCTAATAGGGTTTTTAGAACTAAACTCCCAAAGTGCAATTTTTGCTATCAATTCTTTTGATGTATATGTTCAGAGCCAGATAAATTGTGATGATATCATGAAAGTATTTGTCAATATGAATCTGTACATGTTATAGCCTAACTCTAAACATGCATAGTGATATCGTGGCTTAGAATTCATTTACTGCATGTATCCCAAAAGGACAACTTTTTTTTTTTGTCTCGAGTGAGTATCTGACTGTTAGCACCTGAAATGACTTATGAATAACAGTTTCTTGTCATGGCCATTTGTTAGTACCACAGGCATTACAAAACCCTTGCATTTATTTCTTTTGTCCGACCAAGTGTTTGTAGCTTTTTATTTTTTGCCACTTAAATTTCTGATCATCCCTTTATACACCTCTAATGATTTCCATTTCCTGACAGAACCAGTGATTGAGAAGACCCTACGAGCCTCCGTTGCTGAGGTATCTGTTCTTCTTTTGTTCAGTGATGACATGGATATCGACGCTTCCAGTGTTCCTGTCAGTGCATTGGATGATATGAGAAATTCTGAAATGTTTTCGAGCTGCCTTTCCTCTCAGCATTTTGAGAAATCAATTGTATCTCCTGCTACTGCGTCCAGCTTAAATATGCATCATCTCGAAGCCAAGTGTCAGAAAATTCATCTTGATCTACAGGTATTCATTTTTTGTCTGGTGGTAGTACAGTAGCGCTTGTTCTTAGTCCATGCATCATTTTAGTGCCATCAAGCTTGGTGTTGAATATTTTTCTTGTTATTATCTGCAGACCTATCCAGAAAATGTTAGGTTCAAGGCATCAATCGCTCAAGTGAAGCTTGATGAATACTACCATGCTGGAAACAACAATTCAGATGATTCACACCTTGGTAACCACTTCTTGAATAATAACTTGCGGCAAGGAGTTCAAGCTTCCCTCCCTCAGTGCCTGTTTGCTGCTGGAGATCCCTCAGTTGAAACCTATGAACTTTGTGGCAACAATTCATGTGAACTGATTAAAGTTGAATTGCTAAAAACTTTTGGCGAGTGCACATTCCATTATGATGTTAGTACCAAAGATCAAGATGGCAATTTAGTAAGCTCAACTTCTATGTCAATCTGTTTGGCTCCTTTGGTTTTATGGGTGCATTTCCATACACTATACATGTTATTGAGTTTTATCAGTAAAGTTGAGTCTGATTTGTCACATGGAGAGCATAAAATTCACATGCATGGTGATGATAATGGAAGCAGGTTGACCACCAGCACAGGTGTGTCCTCAAATGGAAGTCTAAAGGTTCAGATATCCATGTCACCTGCAAGAATCATCCTTTGCTTTCCATCTGAGTTTCAGTGGGATTTAAGCCACCCATCTGTCCTGGATAAGTTCCTGGTGATCGACCACACGTCATGTCTGAACGTCGCAGAAGCTGCATCTCATCCTCAAAATGAATTTCTTAATGAGGTTCATCTTGGCAAGCCATGTACCTCAATCCGTTTGGCTACAGGGAACTTCGACATCTATTTGGTTAAACCTGCCAATGATGTACTGGATGGTAGAGTCTGTTCTTCAAGTAGGCAAACTTTCTCTACAATGAAGATTTTTTCTGTTACTGGAGCCAGTTGTAATGACTCTGGAATCACACTTATTAGGAGAAAGTATCCTGTAACTTGCCCTGAGATGGTGAGCAAAGCATGGAGTTTGGCAAAGCTTCATGATCAATTGATTACTAAAAAACAGAACAGCAAATGGGCTGGCATTTCCCCTTCTACAGCACAAGATCTTGAGGAGACAGGATCTAGCATGCGCCAGGAGCTCATTAAGAGCTCTGAGCTCTTACTTCATGTTAAACTTTCTTGTGTCTCAGTACAAGTTTGTAAAAAGGATTGCGGACTACTAAATAAGTTGCTAGATCATGTCCTTGATGGGATATCAAATGAAGAAACAAGCACATCTGAAAATTGCAAGGACAAATCTGTTCCAAATGATATTTGCATCCAAACATCCGTCATTTTTGAATGCAGCATCTTGGAAATTTGCACTGAATTGGATGAAACAGTGGAAGTTGGTCCTTTGTTACAGACAGAACTAGAAGGATCCTGGAGCTCGCTTAAGTTGAAAGTTTCAAATTTTTCTCTTTTCTCTTATTCTAATGTTGGACGACTCAACAATGCCAGTTTTCTTTGGGTGAATCATGGTGAAGCTGAGCTTTGGGGTTCTGTTAGTGTTAAGGATGATAAAGTCCCTGGAGAAAGCAAAGATTTTCTTATAGTGGTTTGCAAGGACTCTGCTTGCAGGCGGGGTGATGGTGAAGGTACTAATGTGTTGTCTATTGGCACTGCTGGCTGTTCTGTGACCCACATCAGGAACCCAAAGCTAAAAGAGAACTACACTTCTGTTGGTGTTCGTTCTGGTACAATTGTGGCACCTGGTGGCCGTATGGATTGGATCAATGCGATGTGCCTGCTGTTCAGTTCAGGTTCAGATGGAACTGGAAAGTCAGATAATAGTAACACAGTAAATAGTTCTCGGTCTGGTGAACCATATGCATCATCTTTCTTTCTTGAGTTGACTGATGTTGCTGTTAGCTATGAACCTCACTTCAAATATTTCACTCTCACTGCCGAAGCAACGGACCCAAAGTTTTTCTCGTGCATCTTAGCTGCGTCATCATTTAAACTTCATAATAAATCTTCATCAGCCTCTGCAGCCACTGATTTTGATATCCAGTTACGTGATCTTGGGGTTCTCCTTTCAGAGTCATCTGGATCAAAAAATGTCACTTGTGGTTATGGTGTAGATTACCTTCGTCAAGCAGGTTATGTTAAGGTTGCCCAGAACACATTCATCGAAGCTTCTCTAAGAATCGATTCTTCCTTTTGGAAGCTTGAAATATTGGATTCCCAATTTGATATTGCTACTTGTCGTGATACAACTTATGGTCTTATTCGTTTAGGCTCCCAACTCCAGCAGCTATATGGTCCAGATATGCGGGATGCTTTAGATCATCTACAATCTAGGTGGAATAGTGTCCAACAAGCAAACAAGCAAAATATAGCTGCTGATGCATCAGACAAGTCTGAGAGCAGTTTGGAGAATATGACGGATTCTGGTGATTGCCAGTCAGATGGACTGCTTGATGATATCATTGAGAATGCTTTTTACACAGAGGACTACATGGCCAATGACTTTTGGGAGAGCAATTGCTGTCACTCAGTTAGTAGCAGTGAAACAGATGATGGGTTTGAACTGAACACGGCCACTTCTCATGTTTTGCTTAGATCATCATTGGTTACTTCGGAAACCAATGTTACTCAAATACCACTGAGACAAGACTCCTGTCCTGATCAAATCATTGACTCATATTATATGCCTGAACTTCATCAATCGTCATCAGCTCCATGTATTGAAGAGCATAAGTGTACATCTGGCGGGGAGAGTGAAGATGGTGGATGGTATAACAATGTTCCCTTGACAATAGTTGAGAACCATGTTTCGAAAAAGAAAAGCAAAAAAGGAGAGCAAATACTTCAACAAGAAGTGAAGGCATCTGTTTGCCACTTGAATACTGATGATGAATCCTGTAATCTTAAAGGAAAGATTCTTATTCACGATATAGATGTCAAGTGGCGGCTGTATGCTGGAAATGACTGGTTATTACCTCAGAAAGATCCAACTAGCTTCGCATGCACAGATGGCAGAGATAGGAGCTCTTCTTTGGAGTTTTCCCTGACAGGGCTCAGTATCCAACTTGACATGTATCCAGATGGAGATGTTTCTATATCTAAGCTATCCATTGCTGCTCAGGACTTAAGTCTTTGTGATCAAAGTATCCATGCTCCGTGGAAACTGGTATGTCTATTATTGCTAAGTTATATTACAAACTTGCTTTAGTCCCATGGCTAATGGTTTTTAATTCTTTTCATCCATTCAAAAAGGTTCTTGGATGTTACAACTCAAAGGATTACCCAAGAGAATCTTGCTCTAGTGTATTCAGGTTTGAACTGGAGTCTGTAAGGCCCGAACCGCATGCTCCTTTGGAAGACTACAGGTACAGACTTACTCTCATGCCAAAGGTCCTTTGCTTGTTTCTATTAATCCTTATTGAGTTCTGCTTTACTCAATGAATTCAAATAAATAAGAAGAGAATGGGAAGGTCTATGTCATCCATACCTATAGGAAAACATTCTTTGGTTAAACATATGTACAGATCAGTGCTGGAATAAGACAAAATGCAGTTTGCCTATTTATCTTTTGCATCAGTGAATAAATATATATGGTAGAGCCTAGGTGTCTAAGGGTGTAATCCTGTCTCACCGGAGGTTGAGGTTTAAGGCATTGACGCCCAGGTGCTGTGGTGGTACCCTGTCTAGCAAAGGGTTCGGGCAACAGGCGTTTATTGCTTAATTTGAAATAACATACCATAGCTCTTATGTAACAGAGCCATTTATAACAACAATCTGAAATGACCTTTCACATTTTTTATGCTCTGTTGATATTACAATTAATTCTCTTCTCTTGCATTATCCTAACTTTTGCAGGCTTCATCTGGAGATTTTACCTCTACAGTTGCATCTTGATCAAGGGCAACTTAACTTCCTAATAAAGTTCTTTCAGAATGATTTGTGTAACAATGACCCTCATTTGCAAAGCGAAAAAGAGATTTTCAATGTGAAAAGCACAAGCTATGGAAGAAATACGGTTGTGGATGAGGCATTACTTCCTTTCTTTCAGGTATTTGAAAGTTCATCATCGCTTACTTTTTTGTTCAATACTGGGCTCATATAAAATTGTGATCTAATTACTATTTTTTCCCTATTTGATGCCAGAAATTTGATGTAAAGCCGCTTGTTCTGCACATTAATTATATACCTCGTCAGTTTGACCCCATTGCACTAGGCAAAGGAAATTATGCAGAACTTCTCAACATTCTTCCGTGGAAGGTAAATTTCTGTTGAGAAAAAAAATCAGTAACAAGGAAACCTTTAGGTGATTATTTACAAATGGATAAAAATAACCCTGACAGGAAATTTGTTGAACAGGGAATTGATTTGAAGCTTAAGCATGTTTCTGCAATGGGTGTTTATGGATGGAACAGCATATGTGATACAGTAGCTGCAGAATGGTTGGAGGACATTTCTAAAAACCAGGTCCTTGTCTACCCATGCGCACCTGTACTTTCAGACATGTATGCTTGTGCATGCACAAACGCGGAACTTGTAAAAACTTAATGCAGATAACGCCTAAAGAGAAATGTAGTTGAAATTTGCACTGCTCCATTTGGTCACGCATACACAAATATACCTGCGGAAATATAGAGAAAAATATCAAATCTGCACTTGAATTAGTAAACCCCATTGCAGTGTGAATTGAAATATCTGTTGCTTGTGTAGGTTCACAAATTGTTAAAAGGGCTTCCTCCAATAAGATCACTAGTTGCTGTGAGTTCAGGGACTAAGAAGTTGGTATCTTTGCCCATAAAAAGCTACAAGAAGGACCGTAAGTTGCTCAAGGGAATGCAAAGAGGTAAGACAGATGTATATTGTAGGACATATGTCAGCTAACATTTCTGTTGGAAGTGCGATTATGCCATGGTAATGCGAACTACTTGGTGTCATGCAGCTTCGATTACCACTAATGACTACGGCTTTGACATCTTGTTTGACAGGTGCAGTTGCTTTTATAAGGAGTGTTTCCATTGAAGCGGTAGGGCTTGGTGTCCATTTGGCTGCGGGAGCTCATGATATGCTTGTGAAGACAGAACGGGCCCTTACAGCTGTTCCACCACCTTTAGCTTCATGTGAAGCGAAACGAACAAAACACAACATAAGAGCTAACCAACCTGAAAGTGCGCAACAAGGGATAAAACAGGTATGAATTCCTCTGAGTTGCATAATCATGTTATTTTTCAGTAGTTACTTACGTAGCTGTTACTGTTTGGGTTTAATTTTAACACTTTGCATAACTTAGGGGCCACTATATAATTTATGATCTGGAATAAACTTTGAAATTAATTTCTCATGAATCTCTGAACTTTAACAGGCTTAGGCTAAGTGCCTAATTACTATTAGCTCCTGTTATGTAGTGCTTTAGTGCTAGTAACATTAGTTGAAAATTTGTGCAGGCTTATGAAAGCTTAACTGATGGGTTTGGAAAGACTGCCTCGGCTTTGATTAGCAATCCTATTAAAGCTTATAATCGGGCTGGTGCTGGATCAGCCCTGGCTACTGCAATATGTGGAGCACCAGCTGCTGCAGTAGCTCCAGTATCGGCATCTGCTCGTGCTTTCCATTGTGCGCTTGTTGGGCTAAGGAACAGGTCAGTTTTTGCTCACTCTTAGCTCCGGTGTTTGTGACTCTGTGTTATTGTTGTTTGTATTATGCGGGTCATCTATAAAATTTTATGATGCGAGTACCAAAGAGTGTGAGTGGGGATTTTAAACACCACATAAGAAACTACTTGTCCAGGTCTTGTAAGCTGCCACCTCAATATTTGTTCTTCCTATTAGTGGTTTATTGTTTAGTTCAAAAAAAATTAGTGGTTTATTGTGAAGACCAACCCTTGATCAGTGGACAGTGGTTATGTATCTATGTTTGTCAAATGACATGTTGTGCTTAATATTCTACTTCTAGTGTCTGTTAAAGAATTCAGTAGAAGAAAGTACCAAAGACTCAGTTAACAAATCGGGTTGTTTAGTTACTAAATCAACGAAGTGGAGCGATTTACTAATTTTGATGTTTTGTGGAAGTCCATATATTTTTGTATTATTATAAATAACATGTCTAAATTGAGGCAGTGAGAAAAAATGATTTTGAAGGTTCGACTGTGCCTTGGTGAAAGAATCATGTCCTCTGCTGCTAATTTAGCTAAACTTTTTTTTTTTCACGTTTGCAGCCTTGATCCTGAGCACAAGAAAGAATCCATGTGCAAATACCACGGACCTTCTCAATTGTAGAATTCATTGAGAAGACTGAGGTGTCCCTTCATTCTTTTGCACTCCTTGCATTGTCTCTATCTTGGACGAGCTGGTTGGGGAGCACACGTGCTGCAGTCTCCTCCAATGGTGGAGGGGCAAACTTGTACAGTGTAAGAGTTGCTATTGCAAAACTCGTTACCTATTTGAAAATTGGCACTGTCTGATTTGTTCTGATGGACGTTTTTATCCATCTGCACAGGTGTACAGATCGTAGGACAGATTATATATAGCGTCGTCAAAGTCTTCTACACCATGTAAATTAAAAATGCGAGGGTTGTAAACCTATAATTGCCCAGGCTGGTGGAAGTTTTGTAATCCCTTTTCCATGGCTTGGGAAGATGACCTGTGGCCGGCACGACTGGCCCCCACTGTACATATGGTTGCCCTGGGAGTTGTGTGCATGTAAATATCGATTTTTCTTCAGTTGAGTGTGCCTGGTAGCTTGCCAAACCGATGACTAAGTTATCACTTTTGCAAGTGTAAATATTTCTATCAATGTTTTGATCTGTTGCTGGTGACAAGAGTTGTTGCTTTGACTAAAGCAAAATGAGAAAAAAAGGGTGCAATAGCATTACTATTACCTCTGTGAATATCTGGGTACACATGGTGTATGTGTAATAATGTGGGCACTGGCAAATTACGTGAAGCTTATTATCCTGGTTTCGTAGCAGGAATTTCAGATGAGCTTACGTTCATGGAGTGCGTGGAGCTGTGGGCTTCTCTGGTTTATTTTCAGGCACAACGAAATTGCTGTAGTGCACGTAATGAACAGCAGAAATACAATGTATGCTCAGACTCGTGTGATTTAGAGACTCGCGCTAAGCTAGAATTGATTTATACTGGCACGGAGAATTTAGCGTTCTGACGAGAGGGATTGGCACCTGCTAGCACAAAGGTGCTAGGGGTCGGCTTGAGCTAGAGATGCCACTATGTTAGCTGGTGATCTAAGTGACCGTCAATACAGATGGGGTGCATCTATGCTGATGGGTGGTAAGGTCGCTCGCCAGCACAGAGATGCTCCAGATAAGGTTGCGGACAGCTTTTTCCTTCCAACCTTCCATTTGGAGCAAACACCAAATCCAAGCGGGAAGATTTTGTTCCTGATTTCTTTAGAGGAGGTGGCTTTATAAGGTGAGTTTGTGCCATTCCAATCTTTTTTTTCCAACTTCTATCCATCATTCGGTCATTCCTAGCTTCATTAAGTTGTCATCTAGACCTAGAGGAGAAAGGAGTGAGGAGAGAGAAAATAATTAGAGCTTGATTATTTTGTAAATAAAATTATATGGTCATCTTATAACTATTACAAGACTATGTTTGTCATTTTAATGTAATATAGAATTGAGTTTTATTACGTATCTTCCAACTTATTGATTATTACATTATAGTTTTAATTGAGTTTGATTGGAAAAAGTCCATTTTACTCCTCTCACCTATTTACTTGTCCACTTAACCCCTTAAGCAAAATTTAAGCTCACTTTACCCCCTGAACTATGTCATTTGGTTCAATGTACCACTTAATTAGATTTCTCTTTTTTGTTTTTTCACGTACAATTGAGTTTTAATTTCAGATGTTGTCAGTTGACTTATAACATGATGCTCTAAGATAGAAAAATATATTAAAATTTTTTATGATTACTTTTCATACAATTTTGTATATCTAAAATCAATTTCGTATTAAATATTTCTAACCTATGAAAATAACCATGAAAAAAATCTTAGTATAATTTTTTAACATAAAACATCATGTTTTGTATCTGCTTACAAAATTTGAACTCAAAATTTAATTCATACACGGAGAAACAAAAATTATAAATCTAATTAGGGGTAGATTGGATCGAGTGAAATAGTTCAAGGGAGTAAAGTGAACCAAAATTTTGTTTAGGGGGTTAAACGGACAAAGTGGATAGGTGAGGGGAGTAAAATGGACTTTTTCTAGTTTGATTTAATGTAACGTAGAATTAAGTTTGATTATATTTTTTTCTACTTATTAATTATTAATTAGTACATCCATAGTTTTATTGAGTTTGATTTAATTTAATATAGAATTAAGTTTGATTATTTTTCTTCCTACTTATTAAATATTGCATACATAGCTTCGTAAATAGAAAATGTCCAAATTACTACCCTCAAGAATAGCCAAAAGTATGTTTTGGTTCAGTTTACCCCTAAACTATGTCATTTGGTCCAATTTACCCCTAACATAATTTGTTACTTTTTCTTCGTACATAAGTTGAATTTTAAATTTAAATTTTGCAGGATGGCAGTGGACATCGTAATGTATGTCAAAAAAAATATATTACATTTTTTTCATCATTATTTTTTGTATAATTTGGTATCCCAAGAATTAATTTATTATTAAATGTCATACCCAACCAAAATAATGATAAAAAGATTCATTAGATATGTTTCTAACATGTCTTAGATATCTGCTAGCATCTCACAAAATTTTAATTGAAGACTCCACTTGTGCATGGAGAAATAAAAAAGACAAATTAGGTTAGAGGGGTAAATTGAACCAAATTACATAGTTCATGGGGTAAACTGAACCGAGACATAGTTTAGGGGGTTATCCGTACTCTGTCTATACTTGAGGGGAGTAATTTGGACTTTTTTCCTTCATAAATTAGTGATTGATTGAGTCCAATTTCATATCATATAGACTTGTTGCCATCGCTAGTTAAAGATGGATGATAGGGTATGGATGTATGTCATACGGAGACATGGATGTATGTCATACGGAGACATTCACATACATTCATGTCAAAGGTATCAAAATTTGTCGAGGCAGCGGAGAAGCACGCTCGCTATAGAAAGACAAAGCAAATCCATTATCCATGTTTTGACTGCAGCAACAACATTGGATGGGATGATACTGATGTCATCAAGAGGCATTTCATAAAGCAGGGTTTTGTGGATTGTTCTACAATTTTGTCCCACCATGGTGAGGCAAGAGGTACTTGCAACAATACAGACATTGACACTGCCTATGATGAAGTGGGTGCTAATGATGAAAATGATAATGATCCTGTTATGATGTATGATGATGATGATCATGAAGATCAAAATGGTAATCAAATAGATGCACCTGTGCAGCCATAGGTGGACGACGAATGTGATGTTGATATGGAGGACATGTTGCGCCACATTGAACCAGAAGTGTTGCTAGGGAGTGCTAAAGGGTTAGAGAACGAGATGCTCAAGAAGGCAGCAAAGGACCGTATGGATGAGGGCTGTGGGGACGAGTGGGCAGTCTTGGTTTTCGTCCTTCATCTCCTGATTTTGAAGCCTAAATTCGACACAATAGTTTCAATGATCTCCTTATTCTACTGGGCAAATTGCTTCTGAAGTCTAAATTTGTGCTAAAAACACATATGAAGCAAATAAGATTATCAATCCATTAAAGATGCATGTGCAAAGAATACACGCGTGCAGGAACCACTGCATACTGTACCACGGTGAGTACGCAATATTGGAAAAGTGTCCAAATTGCGATGCTAGCGTTACAAATGTAATGCCGACTTCTATGAGGACCGTGCCGGTTCCTCCATCAGGAATAAGAGGAAGAAGGGTGTGAAGAAAAGTGCTAGTGCTCAAGTGGAGGACTAGTCCTATATAGCTACTGACACGACTCAGTGTAGAGTTCCTACCTTAGTGATGTGGTACTTGCCAGTAGCAAACTGCTTGAAGCGTTTGTTCTCAAATGCAAAGACTGCTAAACTAATGACCTGGCATGTTGATCGCTTCGTAAAGGATGATGGAAAGCTTTGATACCCCTCCGATGCTTGCCAGTGGAGGACCTTCGATGCCAATCATCGAGAGTTTTCAGATGAAAAAAGGATTGTACGATTCATGTTGAGTACAGACGACATGGATCCATTTGGTGAAAGAAGCAGCATGCATAGCACATGGCCAGTGCTGATGACTATATACAACCTTCTCCCATGGCTATGTCACAAGAGAAAATTTCTTTTGCTAACCATTCTCATACAAGGCCCGAAGCAACCTGGCATCAACATAGATATTTTCCTTGAGCCATTGATGGAAGATATGTAGAATATTTGGGAAGACGGGGTTTGGATGTAAGATGAGTACAGACATGAGCACTTCACCCTAAGGACCATTATCTTTGTTATCATCAATAATTATCCAGCCCTATTTGCCCTAACCGGTCATGTAAAAGGCATAGTAGTTTGCTTGGATGGAACATCATATGTGTACCTTAATGGATCTATGAAGACAATGTTCATGCAGCACAGACACTTCTTATTGAAGTTGCACAAATAGTGCAGGATGAAGGACTTTTTCGATGGCACCAATGAGAATGATTTTGCTCCAAAACCGGCTACAGTTAAAATAGTATTTGAAATGTGTGACAAGGTCAAGTTCAAACTTGGGAAGAAGTCAATAGTTGGTGTTGATAATTCTAGAAAGAGAAGGAAGCAGGCTGAAACTACAGACGTCCTGATGTGTCCATCTTCTTTAAGTATTTACCACACTAGCAAGAGCTGGCGGTACGCCATGCCATCAATGGAATGCATCTTCAGAAGGATGTGTTCGATAGCACCAGCAGATTCTTGGGCTTATCAGGCAAGGCAAAGGATGGACTAAAATCATGTAAGGATCTAGTTGCACTTCAAATCAGGATAGAGCTCCACTTGCAAGAACTTCCTAATGGTAAGCAATAACTTCCCCCAGCTAGCTCCAATCTAATGAGAGATTGGCTATGTGCAAGTGCTTGCGTGGGTTGAAAGTGCCAACTTGATTCTCATCCAACATCTAGTCACTAGTCTTGTTGAAGGACATGACGCTTACCTATTATAACTCTCATGATTGCCATGTGATGATAACAATTTTTCTCGCTATTGCAATCCGGGCTATCAAACCAATATTTGTCAAGATGGTTATCACATGGATGTGTTACTTCTTCAACGTGATTTTGCATAAAGTGATTGATTGTGTCGAGTTGGCTAGACTTCAGCTATTTGTGTCGGAAACTCACACTACAAGAAATCTTCCGGTCTATGACAAACCTAAAAGTGTCATAAACACGCTTTTTGCATCATAAACCGTGATTTATGATGCTGGAATAATAAAAACCCTTCGTCATTAGTCGAGCGTCATAAACCGCAATTAGTGACGTTCCTTATTTTGGTGCATCACGAAGATAATGAAGAATGAAAGTTCATCCCATATATCATCATAAACTGGCTCCTACGTAGCATGCCACGGTCTGACGTGGTTTAACAATTGTGACGAATTGTTTCGTCATAGATTGAATTAGGCCCAGTTCTTGTTGGATCGAGCCCGATAATTGTTGTCGTCATAGATTGATTTAAGCCCAATTCTTGTTGGACCGAGCTTAATAATTGTTGTTGTCATAACTTGGTTTGGGCCCAATTCTTATGGATCAAGCGCAACATATACTGACATCATAACTTTGTTGAGACCGAATTCTTAATGGATTTAGCCGAACATTCGCTGTCGTCATATTTTTATTTACGCCCATGAAATAATGGGCCGAGGGGGTGAGCCCACGAAATTTTAGGCCCAGTTATTTTCCGGTGCAGCCCAGTTAGCGTTTAATTGAAATATAATCAAATTTAATATTACATACAAATCAATTCCGTAATTGACAGACCAAATAATTCGTACATACCACACATACAAATAAATATTTCTCATCACACTTCACACATTATTATTCATGTCCAAAGAACAAGCACAAGCATATTGTCCATAAGAGATCACAAACCACTACATATGATATCTCTCTGACCAAGAACAAAGCTGGCCTAAGCAGCTGGGAGGACATGAGCAGATGCCTAAGAAACACATTAACCTTACCCTCTGCTGTTTAGCAAAGGAGGTACTCAGTTTGTCTTACTTCTTTCTTCAAACTCTCAATCTCCTCAAACTGCATTTTTATTGTTGCATCTGAAGCTTGTGCCTTCATTTTCAAGTCGCTCAATATTTGCTCCTATTCAACAACTTGTTGTCTTAGTTTTGTAGCTTCTTGTAGACCTTCCAAAGAAACTTGAGCTTGTAGCTAAGGCTGGCTGCACAGCCACAAGCTGCGACTAGACAGACTTGTCTAGGTAAGAGCTTGGGTAGTATAAAAAACTTCCCAAATTACTGACGACTTCTTTTCTGAAGACCATCGATTGACAGATTTTTCCAAGGAACTGACTAGCTCACAATTTTTACATGCAGGCTTGTCTTTGCAAGTAGCTGCTGGATAATTTCATCCAACGAGTTGAATAACTCGAAAAATGTGTGCGCAGACTAGTTATTACAAGCCGCATGTGGACAATTTTGTCCAACGAGTTGAATAACTTGAAAATATCTTCTTGCAGGCTTATGAATACAAGCCTTGAGTTGGGCGATAGTACCCGAGGAGCTGAATAGCTCGGCAAACTTGCTTTTTTCAAGTCATGATCATGCAGAAATAGGTAGTTGTTTTACAACAAAAATAAATCCATTTTATTAAATTGTAATTGTACAACTGAGGCTGATGGCTAACTTACATAAATATGTAAACTATGGGTAGAATCGACACAGGTGCTCGATGTTCCACGAGTTGTCGACTTCTTCGCTAGAGAGAGTTTGTAGCCTATACGACCCAAGTCCAGTGACCTTGGAGATGATGAAAGGACCCTCCCATGGTGAATTCAACTTGTGCAGCCCCTTATGTCTTGAACACACTTGAGGACCATGTTGCCTGTGTTAAACGAACTTTCTTTGACGTTGCGATCATGATAGCAGTGAATTCCTTCAAGGTATCTTGCTGACTGGACAAGTGCTGCACAGCGAGCTTCTTCGAGGCTATCAAGTCTAGATGCCATGTTTCTTCTGATGTGCCTTACTCGTACTTCTCGACTACTGGAGATTTCCACATGACGTCAGCGGGGAGGACGACTTCTGATCCGTAGACCAGGAAGTAGGGTGAGTACCCTATAGTCTTGCATGGCTGGGTGCGAAGCCCTGAGAGGACATTGGGTAGCTCCTTGAACCACTTGCCTTCTTTGGTGTTTCCAATATCGTGTAGTATTTTCTTGAGAGCCTCTAGTAACATCCTGTTAGCGCGCTCAACCTGGCCGTTGGCCCGAGGATGAGAGACAGAGATGTACTTGACGCCAATCCCGCTATTCTCACAGTACTCCCAGAACTCGTGATTGTTAAAATTTGAGCCCAGGTTTGTGATGATGCGATTGGGAAGCTGTAGCGATGGAGAATTTCGTCGAGAAAGTTGAGTACTCTGTCTACCTTGGGGCAGGTTATCAGCTTCACCTCGATCCACTTGGTGAATTTGTCGATCACCATGAGTACTCGATTGAACCCTCTAGGCATCGTAGGCAATGGGCCAATCATGTCTAGCCCCTAGCATGCAAAGAGCCAAGAGGGTGGTATGGTGATCAGCTTGTAGGCAAGGATGTGTTGTTGCTTGGCGAAGAATTGACACCATTGGCATCGACAGACTAGTTCTTCGGTGTCAGCAAGAGCTGTAGGCCAATAGAATCCTACTCTGAAAGCCTTGCCCACGATCGTTCATGAGGATGCGTGGTTGCCACGGATGCCTTTGTGGATTTCCTCCAGTATGCCCTTGTCATTTTGCCGTGATACGCACTTCATGAGTACTCCTGATGATGCGCCTCGTTTGTAGAGCTTGTCCCTGACTAGAACATAGTTCTTGCCACACCGTGAGACTTTCTCTGCTTCTGTCTTGTCTAGAGGTAACTTGTGCTCCTTGATGTAGTCGATGAAGGGGGTTCTCTAGTCTACATCCATCATATCCTCCCGATCTGGCGCATCGTGGCCTCGATTAGTGGTTTTTGAAGGCGCGGGCTCCGCTATGGATGGCTTGTAAGTTCATGGATGAAGACCCCAGCTGGAACTTGGCCACGAGTAGATCCAAGCTTGGATAAGACGTCTGCGGCTACATTATTATCACAAGCCACGTGATGGAACTCCAGACCAGAAAACTTGTTCTCTAGCTTGCGTACTTCCAGGCAGTACGCATCCATGTTGTCTTTGTGGCGATCCCACTCGTCGTTGACTTGACTGATGACTTGGTAGTGTGCCGCCGTAGACCAACAATCACTTGATTCCTAGCAAAACTGCCAGGCAGAGCCTGTGCAGAAGCGCTTCATATTCAGTTTCATTGTTGGACACCTCTCAGAAGATTTGCAAGACATATTTGAGTTGTTCGCCTTTGGAAGAGATTAAGAGTACTCCTGCGCCGACGCTCTCGAGCTTGGGTGATCCATCAAAGTACATGACCCAATGCTCTAGGCGCTTTGCTGGCATTGGTACTTGGTTTTTCCGCCACTCTACCATAAAATTGACTAGTGCTTGTGACTTGATGGTAGTCCTTGACTTGAATTCCAGGGGCAATGCTCTGAGTTCTACTGCCCACTTGGAGATTCTTCATGTCGCATCTCGATTGTGGAGGATTTCTCCCAAGGGGAAGTCTGTGACGACGGAGATGTTGTGTTCTTGGAAGTAGTGTTCAAGCTTCCGAGAGATGAGTAGTATTGCAGATAGAAACTTTTGGACTAGCGGGTATCTAGTTTTGGAATCTGACAAAACCTCGCTGACAAAGTAGACGGGCCTCTGTACCTTATATACATGGCCTGGTTCTGGTTTGTCGACCATGATCGCCGTGGTGACGACATTGGTAGTCACTACAATGTAGAGTAGCAAGTCTTCATTGGGATTTTGCACCATGAGGACTGGTGACTTTGATAAGAAGTCCTTCAACAGTTGAAGGGCTTGATCCGCCTCCTCGGTCCACTGGAATTTATGCTGCCGCTTGAGTAGTTTGAAGAAGGCTAGTCTCCATTCTCCAAGCCTTGAGATGAATTTGTAGAGGACCGTCATGCATCCAGTCAGCTTCTGGACATCCTTGATGCATGATGGGGTGTGCAAATTGGTGATGGCGGTGATCTTCTTAGGGTTAGCTTCAATTCCTTGGTGACTAATGATGAAACTAAGTAGTTTTCCGGAGGGTACACCGAACACGCACTTTGTTGGGTTCAGCTTCCACCGGAACTCTCGCAAGCTTGCGAAAGTTTCTTCCAGATCCACAATCAAGTTGTCGGGATTTCTGGTCTTTACGACCATGTCATCCACGTACGCCTCTACGTTGAGATTTAGTTACTTCTTGAAGCACTCTTGAATTGCTCGTTGATAGGTTGCGCTTGCGTTCTTCAACCCGAAGGACATCGTAGTGTAGCAGAATGCTCCGTAAGGGGTGATGAACGTGGTCTTGATTTGGTCTTCTTCCTTGAGGGCTATCTGGTGATACCCCGAGTAGAAATCAAGGAAGCAGAGTAGAGTGCATCCAGTCATCGAGTTGATGACTTGATCAATTCTAGGGAGCCCAAAGGGATTCTTTAGACAGTGCTTGTTGAGGTCTGTGTTGTCAACACACATCCTCCACTCGTTGTTGTTTTTCTTCCGCACCAAGTCGGGATTGGCTAGGCACTCTGGATAATAGACTTCTTTTATGAAGCCGTAGTTCGGCCAACTCTTTTTTGATTGCTTCTCTTCTATCTTGAGCGAATCGACGTAGTTGTTGTCATTTTGGCGTAGCTTTGGGATCCACATTTAGTGAGTGCTCGATCAACTCCCTGGGCACCCCCGGCATATCTAATGGCTTCCATGCGAAGATGTCTTGGTTGGCCCGGAGGAAGCTGACAACCGTGGCTTCCTATTTGGGATCCAACCCTGAGCCAATCAAGGCTATCTTGGAGCTATCACTAGTCTCAAGGTCAATGGCTTTGATATCGACTTCACTTGCTGTCTCGACCTTGGTTGCCCCCGACTTCTTCTCTGGTATCCCGAGTTCTAATGGGGACAGTTTCTTGGAAGTGGTGAAGACTTGCATCATCGAATTTGGCACTTGAGTATTCACTGCCAACTCCACGGCTTCTGTGTTGCAGTCGTAGGATCTTTTCAAGTCTCCCCGTAGGGAGAGTACTCCCTTGGGTCCCGGCATCTTGAGTACTAGGTACACGTAATGTAGGATGGCCATGAATTTGGCCAAGGCGGATCTTCCTAGGATAGCATGATACGAAGATTCAAAATCAGCTACCTCGAACCGAATGTACTCTGTTCGGTAGTGTTCTTTGGTCCCGAAGGTAACTGGTAGAACCACCTGATCGAGGGGTACAGCCGTGTTGCCTGGGACAATCCCGTAGAATGGGAAGTTCGTCAGTGTGAGCATATCCATAGTGTTGATCCCATCTTCCTCAAAGTCTTGGTGAAGAGTACATTGAGACCACTGTCTCCATCAATGAGTACTTCTGTGAGTCGAGAGCCTACGACTACTGGGTCCAGAACGAGAGGGTAATGTCCCGGGTCTGAGAAACTAGTCCACTGATCCTTCCCGGAGAAGGTGATTGGCAGCTTGGACCACTTGAGGAATGTAGGTGTTGCTGGTTCAATGGACATAATCTCTCAAAAGGCTAGTTTCTAGGACTACTTAGTAGTAGTACCCGGTGTGTGCCGAAGATGACGTTGACAGTGTTGGACGAGTTCTGAAATTTGCCGTTGTCGCCATCGTCTTCACCTTCTTTGGCCTTGCCCATGTCCTTTGCTCAAGAAGGTTCTAGTAGATCTTTCATGACTCTGCGTAGACTATAGCAATTCATCGCAGAGTGCTTATGGTGTGGGTACCACGGGCACTGCTTTTTCAGGAGCTCACTGAATGGAGTTCATTCTTGATTCCTGCCGCCTTTCTTGGAAGACTGGGACATTGCCGCAACAATATTGTTTGGCTTCATCTTGCAATTTTGACCACCCGAGTAGTTGCCTCGATTGTCATTATTGGGGTGATCATTACGGTTCTTGTCATTGTGTTGGCCATTGTTGTTCTGGCCTCTATTAAGACTAGACTCAAACCTCTCAATCTCCTTGTCTTCTTCATCCGCCCAAGCTTGTATCATGATCTTGTAAACCTGATCCAACTCGGATCATATCCGAATTGGGCTTCCAGCACCTTAAGTGTGTGATCCTATGGGTTCGAATACGTATAGACATGGCCCGAGTACTCCTACTCAGCCCAATAGTCAGTAGCGGCCTCTAGCAAGACGTGCCAACTCCTATACGCACACGAAGATCATATCAGATGAACTGTCACAACATCACGTACATGCTATTCCCTTTTCCTCACGATATTTGGTCTAGTTTCAAGCCGACCGCTCTTTCTCGATCCTGTGATTCGGAATCCCTTTGTAGGTTAACTCTTAACCGTACGTAGCATGGCCATGCATTTTCGGATCCGATCACTCGAGGGGCCCAGAGATATCACTCTCAATCAAAGAGGGGCAAATCCCATCTTGATTGACCATGCCTCACAGCATGCTTCCTGACAAACCCGAAAGCTACCTTTTTAACTACCCCTGTTACGGTGTAGCATTTGATAGCCCCTAAGTAAGTCGATCCACATCTTGAGTACATGCAACAATCTCAGGTCTAAGGACAAAGAGTACATGTTGTGTAAAGAGAGAACTACTTATCATGTTGGGTTAGTCCTAGCACATGTCTCTACATATGCCTACATTATTAGTTTGACATCTCCATGTCCATGACTTGTGAAACATAGTCATCAACTAATACATGTACTAGTCTAATATTTATGTGTGTCCACACATGAACTCCGACTAGGGATAACTTTTAGAATAACCATACAAGTAAAGAGTTCCACATACAATTCACATAATTGCAGATCAATTCAAGTAGCCTTTAATGGATATTCAATGAACACAATATACAAATTATGGATACAATCAGATATCATCATCTCTATGATTGCCTTTAGGGCATACCTCCAACAATATAACCAACTCATGTATAGAAAAACCAAGCACAACACTATATAAGGAAGATGTATACTTTAAATAGAATAAAATCAACCTAGGAATAAAAGATACAAAAGCCATAGCCTAAACTCCAAGGAGACCTAGAACCTGAAGTAGAGCTACTCTAGCCTAACTCCACTAACTTGGAAACTAAGAGGGAGAGAGTGTTCTCTTGTGATGTGTGTCCTAGAATGGAGCCCCTCCCCTCATATTTATAGGCTCTAAGAGGCGGTTCTGTGAAGGAATCTTTGGAGAATATCCTTTAATCAACTTAAGGCATTGCCACGTGGAAGTTGGAGAAGAGAGGAGACAAGGGTGGTTCGGCCGAACCTTGGGTTCGGCCAACCCCCTGTGGGACTCCTCGTAACCGCCTTTCTCTGGGTGACTGCTTGGTGGGTCCTAATGGTAGTTGTGTGCGTTATCCAGTGGATTTAGGCGGTTGTGGTAGTTTGTGGGCCCTTCAATCCATGGGATGTACGTGTGGCAACCTTCCATTGGTTAGAAGCATGTTTCTTGGATCCATAGAGGGTGCTTTCTCCATCCTTTTGTGTTATTTCACCTGCAACCAAATATTCTCCAAGGACAAGTGGAACTACATTATTCGAAACAAAATATGCATGTAAGAAATGCCAATCCTCCTTTATTCTTGAGTATATTGATAGTCATATTTGGTACTTAACGACCGTCAATAGCTCCCCCAAGCTAGCCCTTTGCTCGTCTTGAGGAAATGCTAAGACTTAAGTTGGTTGATCAAGAGCTACTACTATGTTGTATGTCTAACGTATGCCAAGCCTACAATAAAATATTCTACCAAGAATTGATTGAGTTGGCATTGATCTTACCTCTTACCTTACTCCTGTGGGGCATGTAGCTTCACCTTGTCTTGGGCAGTTGAGAGATAGAACAGTTTCACAGATCACCATTCACTCATCCTTTGATCAACTATCAATTCGAAGGTTTTGAAAGGTTTTTCAAAAGAAATCAAAGTTCCTCAAATGATACTCTTGAATCACTCAATGTGTATGATTCCTCGCCAAGGCATAGGATTGCCTTTCTTTCACAACCTACTCCTAATAGGCTTATTTGTGGAGCTATAGGTAGGGAAGAATGGAGGCATACCTATCTCTCATTTATTGCTAAGTCAAAGACCGGATCCTTTGGAGAAGCAAGTCATACAACCTAATCAAGATGTGCATGTGTGTGGATGATGGATATGGTGGGTGGTATTTGGACTCCTTTTTGTATGATCCTTCTCTCTCTTTTGCTTTTTTTCTTTTTGAAGGCATGGGCTATCTTTTCTTTTTCTCTTTTTTCATCATACTTTCATGAGCATGTACTTTATTTCTTTTTACATAGCCCAAGTCTCTTTTGCAAGAATAACTTTGGAGAGCGAGGTCATAAAACAACATGGAGCTTTATTTTGTGGATGGATGAATGATGATTGCTAACTTCCAGAGTGGAAGCTTAGCATATGGTGGTAGTATGTACATGATCTTGATCATAGGAGTATGACAAATTTCTCACTAAGGCTCACAACAATTTGACAAAGCTCAATGAGAGAATAAGCTGCATATGTGGAGGCTACGTAATAGGATCAACATATGGCCTTGGATAGAAATTTCTCATCATTGAGGAACTTATCGTTTTAGCATTTTCAGAAATAAAACTCCGAATTTCAAGCATCATGTAGAACAAGATCATAGCAACTCTATTCTACCATATCATATCTCACAACAACCTAGACATGGATCATGCTTTTTGCTTCCCACAAGTTTTAATCTAAGGTTTGATCATGCAAGCCAACAAACTCAAAAACATGGGTAGGATACTAAGTTGTAACAAGATGGAGCATCTATTCATCATTTCAACCATGGAGAACTGAAACATTCTTACCACGCATAGGAAAACAGTAAATATTTTTAGTTTTTTTAGTTTTTTAGATTATTATTTATTTTTATCATGCATATTCTGAAAGCAGTAAAGGTACAAGTTACCTCTCTTGTGGGGCTCCTCCCCCAAGGTAGCTTTAGGCTCACTGCTGTTGGTTGGGGTTGTACCCGTCCAACGAAAGTAAGCCTATAGCTCCTCTCGCTGCTACCGCTGGAACTGCTGCATCTCGTGGATCCTCTTGCTAGTATGTCACTGCCAATCCTGAGTGGACTGGATGTGCTGGTTCAGCGACTCCTCCATGTCACTGGTAGGCATGGTGAGCTCGCTCAGCTGCTGACCAAGATGGGAGTGGTCTCGAGCTGAGAACGAGCACCGGGCGGCGGACATGGAAGGAACACCACCGGAGCTAGAACTAGTGGACCGGTCCTGATGGATCGGTTGGGCCCACTCGTCACTGCCCGTGCTCTGCCACGCCGAGCAACTTGCCCCATGTTGGTAGGAGGGCTGGTCCCAACCAGGAGCATATTCGGGTGTAACCCTGGGCATGTAACTAGTCGAAGCCCATTCTGCCGACACTGTAGGTACGGGAGGGTCTGGTTGTGGTGGTGGTGGTTGCTGCATGGCTGCACTCTTCAACATGTTCCTAGTCATCCTGCCACCAGAAACATTGCTCCTGCAAGCTTCCTCTTGTGGCACATGAGGCATGGTCAGCGACCAGCAATTATACAAATGAAGCCCCAGGTTAGGTAACGGGATCTCAATTGTATAGCCGTGAAAGAAGAAAACCAAAGAATCATCCGTGCCTTTCTTGAGTGTGTGACCATAAACCAAATACACCTTGCCGATGTGAAGTCGAGGCGTCTCAATGAAGGGAATAGCATTCCCATCTAGAGCCCCGATCTTCGAAGCGACGCGGGTGATCAAAGAAGTGCACTTAATGGGACCCATCATCCTAAAATTCTCAAGCCATTGCCGAACCATTGCCTTGATATGGGAGATCTTGATCTTCTTGACCATGGCATATAGAATCATCAACTCATCGTTGCACACGGGCCTAACGTCCTCTCTTGGAAAGAGAGTGATGGCCAGCCACTTGTGCATCAAGCGAAGAGTTGTGCATTCCATCATGAAAAGTTGGAAAGAAACACCATCCGTCACCTCCCTAATAGTGCAAAGAAACTGTTGGTGAGGGGTCGAGAACCAAACTCCTCAATCAATGAAAACTCATCCCACACAATAGCAAACCAAACAGAGGCGAAGTTGATACCCATACCTATTTCTCTAGAAGTTCCAGGTCGTAGGCCTTGGTCTGACCGAAGATCTGGTCATTGAGGATAGCGTAGGCTAGTTTCTCTTGGTCTCCTTGCAAGTCGAGGTAGGAGGCATGTGGCGGAACTGCCCAAATTAACTTGGCTAAAATGCACTTAAGTTGCCTAACAAGCGATCATGCACTTTAAACAAGTCAACTTGGTCGTCCGTCGGGTTATACCCGATAAACCACTTACTCAGGATCGAGAAGCATGGCTCACACAAAGGTGAGTGAGCACAGAGATTATAACATTCCCATCGCATTAGCATAGTTCATTAATTATTACATCATAGTTTTCAAAATTCAGATAGAGTTTTGCAAGGTTGTAAACAACGAAGAAGTAAAACAGACGGAAGCAAGCTAAACATTGATACATAATACCATGGCGAAGCCGACCATAATATCAATTCCCACAATCCACGCTGTCTGAGGACAGTTTCCACTTGACCATCCAACCCGGAGGGAGTTGGATCAGCCAAGTCAAATTGGCAACCATTTCCTCAAAATCAGCACTACCTGAAAATATAGCCACAAGCAAGGCTGAGTATACTAATACTCAACAAGGCTTACCTGTCAAGTGATAACTACTCCACCGACTCCTAGACATGCAAAGCTTTTTGGCTGAGGGGTTTGTTTTGCCAAAAACATCTAAAGTAGGTCCATACTTTCAAATTTTAGCATCAAGTTCTAGTTGATTAACCATTCTAGGTAAGCACTTATTCTAAGCAAACATGGTAAGCAAACAATTTAATTTAAGCATCAGTATTAATCATCACCAGTTTTTCCTCTTCTTACTCAGTGCAGAAACGTAGTCAAGTAGTCTCAAACTCTGAGAGGCAGACGATTCGAATCGAGTTTGTTAACCTTGCAAGGTGGACCTAAACCCATGATATATGTTCCTGTCGCGTCGGGTTCACATATATCAGCCGTCCCCATCAATTCACGGCATTTGTCCAGAGCCCACTTCCCTTGGCATACAATGCCCCACCAGTTATGGAACATCGTCGTACCATGGCTGCCCTTGTACCCACATGCGGCCGCATGGGAACCTAGTTCCAGAGAGAGCAGGGTAAAGGTCCATGCCGGTTCAATCAGGTATTAGGCTTTCCCATCCCATACTAGGTATGAGCTTAGTACTTTCAAACACTTGAGCACTGTTCTAACACATCTCAACCTTAGCAGTTTTCCGCTAGACAGACGGGGCAATCCACCAACCACCAAAATAGTTCAAATAGCCAAGCCCCACCCATCGTCCTTAGGGTTGCAGCATAAGTAAGCAATCAACTCCTATAACTCGCGAGTGACAGGAAATCACTCGACTTTTACCGTGTCCCTATTTAGGCATTGCAACTACTCGTCTTAGCATACTAGTATTCAACATATAGGTACCTAGGATCATGTAGCTAAGGTTTCAAGCAAATTCTATGAACTTAAATGCACAAACATAATCAACATAAGTAGTGCATAAATTTAGGAAAACTAGGTTATGCTCCGGCGCTTGCCTTCCTGAACTATGTTAGTGAGTGGGTCGTTGGAAGCTTCGCGAATCTCCTGCTCGGCCTCGACGTGGTGCAGCTCTGCAGATCCTTCCTCGGCAGCAGGCGTCAACTCGTAGGTTCTGTCTGCGAAGTTTGTTTCTACATGAGATGAATATGCAATGTTCAAGTTTCACAAGTTTGCAAGCAAGATGCATTTAAAATTGCAAAGACATATTAAGCGCAACGACCACTACACTTAGATAAACATTAAACTTTATATACTAGATGAGTAATTTCGTGTTTTAAACCTCGGGTGTAATTGATGGTGATTGTGTACATATATAGATTTTACAACTTTGACTTCAAAAATAAAGGTGGGGTCACTTTAGGGTTGCTAAAGATTCATTTGGAAAGATATCCTATTTCTGAATATTTTTTGTACCTCTTCTAAAATTACCATTTTACCCTTCTTTTACCTAATGGTTTTTATTCATTTCCTTTTAGGGATTAAATTCCCAAAATGTTTCTGGTAGCTCCTAATAGGGTATGGTTCTGAAAATTTTACACAGGCTTCCTAATCTCAATTAGTGAGCTACCCTATGGTAGATTATAGAGATCTATTTTTAACTCGAGTTCCAGCAGTAGTTTGGTTCTGATATTTCTACAGAAGGTTGCACTAGTGTGACAGACGCTCCTATGATTTTTCAAAGATTTATAGTGAAGGACATCTATTATCAATATTTTTACTTCATTTAAAATTGTATAAAAAGTTAAGCATGTTTCTTCAAGCTTCATTCAGTGACTAATATTTTTCCTAGCAAGAAAGTTTTATAAGAGATCTAACCCAGGTGGTTTCACATTTTTCTCTGACAAATTTCATTAATTATGCATAAAGAAAGATTTTTCACTAGATTTCAAAGATAAAACTAAAATAGTGACATAGACATCTAGAATAGGGGCCAAGGTATTCTTCATAGCACAATCTTACTCAAATAAAGCTAACAAAAGTGGTTTTGCTATTTTACCATTTTTCCATGATTGATTAGGCATTTCATGGCTTAAATAAGAAATAAAATCTAGAGAAATACATTTAATAGTGACATGTGCAAAAGTATTTTTCTGTGAAACCACTCCTCTTGAAGATTCTAAAAAAAGTGGTTTGGTATTTTTATCAATTTCCTACCATTAGTTATGCATTTTCAAAGTTCAACCTTTTTATTTCACATTTAAAACAGAAAAGCAGTGGCAGTTTTACGCGGGGACCCTTAGACTTTTTAAACAATCACGAGTGGTCCCTGAAACTAACGCAGAGGCCCCTGGATAAAATGCAATCAATGCAATGTGGTCCCTGTGGCGTCCATGGTGGCAGGCAGCTAAAATCTCGGTGACCTAGGGCTTGACTCGCGGGAACAAGGGGTCGAGGGTGCGGGTGTGCTCTCCGTGAGGGGCTTGGGGCAGGTCTTGGGTGGCGGTGAAGGATAAACGATGATGAACGACCGTGGGGACGAAAGGCGGGTGCGGCGGCGAGGTGCTCCGGTGTTTCGGCGCCGGCGGTGCTTCGGGCGGCCAAAGGAGGGGGCTGTGAGTTGTGCCTGGTGGTGGCGGAGCTTGCGGAGGTGTTGGCGAGGCATGGGTGGTGCAGAGCAGGGGGCTCCATGGAGAGGTGGTGTGGCGACGATTATAGTAGAGGGGGCAGCGGAGCTTTGCGGGTGCGCGGAGCTGCGTAGGCGGCGCATCGACTCCTTTTATAGAGCTGGGGAGGTGCGGAGGGTGAGGGCGGAGCCAATGCTGGCGGCGGACGTGGCCGGAGGTGAGCGGAGGAGAGGAACGGGAAGGAGCACCGTTGGCCGGTGGCGTGCATTGGCCGAGGCACACGGAGCTCGGGGATGATCTCGTGGTGATTGGCTCGCGATGATTTGGAACGTGCAAGCGCGACTTTGCCGGGCGGAGGGATTGGCGAAGTGGCAGGTTGGGTTGTCCCGTCGGGGTGGTGATTGGCGGAGGGGAGCCGGTGGGTCACTGGCGCTCTGATATTGGGATGGACGCCATTGGCGGGGTGGGATGCGGCTCGTGGTCAATCTTGTGCTTATTGGCTAAAGGAGATTAGGGGCGCGCAAAGGCGGATTTGTCGGGAGGGGCTACTGGCGGAGCGGGGCGTGCGTCTTGTCGCTGGTTAGGGAGGCAGAGCCAGCCGGTGAGAGGCAGCGGCGTGGTGCACCGGGGAGCGGGCGGACATGTGCGGCACTGCGAGAGATAGGGCGAGAGGGATCTTGGGCAGGGGGAAGGATAAGCTCGCCGGCGTATTGGTCTGCCACGGCTCGACCGGTCCTGTCCTGGAAGCGGGTTGAGCGACGGCGAGCTCGCCGGTGCGGCAAAGCCACATGGCGGGCGGCACTCCGGGCAACGCCGGGCGCACTTTGGCGACCATGTGCTCGTGTAGTGCAGACGAAAGGGCTGGGTTTTGGGGGTGTTTTGTTTGAAAATTTTCAAATGAACTTGCAAAACTCCAAAACTAAAACATGTAGCCCTGATGTCACACTTCAATTGTTAGAATGGGATTTGGGTCAAATTCGTTACAGATTTAGAGGAACGAGGCCTCAAAGTTCGTGGGAACGCTGGCTTTTAGACTTAGCCGATCCTGCACTTTGGGGCGAAAATGATGGTTTTAGCTAACTTAGGCTTAAATTTTGAAGGGCTTCTGTTAGGAATTTGGCCAAGGTCTACTTTATTAAATTGTTTTATGAACTTAGTACTAAAACTCTTATAAAGGGTTTTTCTTAGGTTTAGTGTAAGTTTTGTGAGTAATTTGCTTGCCAAGGTACAAACTTTGAACTGTTTTCAGACTTAGCATAAGTTTTGAGGTTTTGGCTGGGTTGACCATTTTGGTCGACTTTGACCTGACTTTTGAAGGGTTTTTATTGAGATTTAGCTTTGGGTCAAATAAGTGGATTTGTAATAAACTTGTAGCACTTAAACTTCTATGAGAGGTTTGACTCGAGTTCATGTACAAATTGGTGAGAAACAGGGCTGCCAAGTTGAGAATTTTCACTATTTTCAACACTTACTAGCAAAAGTGCTAATAAGGAAAGTTGCTAGAAAAGTAAAACTCTACAACTTTTAGTTTGGCAAAACTTTAAGTTTCTATACAAAATTTCAAGTTTTGAATTAACTCCAAATTTAGCTTTAAAAGGGAAACTTGGGCCTTTCATGTGCTCAATGAGTTTCTAATTACCCTAATCAAGCTTAAGCAAGGTTAAATTAGCTAGGGTGGTCACAGGGCATCACTTGCGTCCACCTCCATGGCTTCAACTTGTGGTTCGGCTTGCCCTTCTTGCTTTTCTTCATAGTCCATCAAGGTCAAGCGCGGTGTTGGTTCGGAGGAATGAGGAGAGTTCGTGCTAGCCCACGAACGGGACGAGCTTGAACCCGTCAACCTCCTAAACGCACCAGCAACCTGCTTCATGCTTGCCACCGAAGACAGAGAAAACACAAGAGCAACTCGGAATGAGTTAGCGTAATCGAATGAAATTCTTACCTGAATTTGCTCCTCTAATGCTTGGCCAATCTTAAAGCAAAGAAATCAAGAGAGAGAGAGATTGCTTGCACTCAATTTTAAGCAAAACTTCCAGGAAAACTAAAGAGCAAAAAGTAGAGAGGGAGAGAGTGAATGAAATGTGTTGAATGGGTCAAGATCACCCCCTCTCGGCCTCTATTTATAGAGCAATGGAGGCAAACGGTCGGATCCCGACCATGCTCAATAGCTACTAGCTGTTGGTGCAAGTGGGACCCAGGAGCCGTTGCTCCTAGTTTAGCCGAACGGCTGCCCCCTTTGGCCAGAGGCTCCCCAACGGCTACATGACATCATGCCTGGGTGCCTCGGTCAAAGTTTGCTCAAAAAATGCTCAAATTTCAAAGGTATTTTAGCTCAAAAAACATTTTCATAATTTTTTTTTGGGAAGGGAAAAATGGCCAAAAAAAATTCCATCATGCAAATGTGGGTTGCAAAAATCAAATATGCATATGGAAAAATCAAATAACGAGGAAATCAAATTTTGGAAAGGGAAATATGAGATAACTACCGATTTTACCTTTCGGCGAAGGGCTCACCATTTTGAGTCCGACGAGCGAGACTCTTCTCCGTCGTGTTTTACCATTCAGTGTCCCATCCTGGAGAAGTGGATGAAGATGCTCGTTCCACCTTCTGCCATACCTTCTTGGTCTTCTAAAGGTTTTGTCAGTCTGGTCGGTGGCTTCTTAGATTGGGGTTGTGGCTCCGTCCACTCCCTGTGACACTCATCTTATTGATGGATCAAGTAGCATTGCTCCTTCCTTAGTTGAAATCTGAACATCACGTTCTTCCTCCTGATGTGGAAATGGATTTCGCCAGCTCCAACATCGATCCTTGCCTTGGCGTTGTTTAGGAATGGTCGCTCGAGAATGAGCGGCATTCCCAAGTCACCTTCCATATCGAGGACCACAAGATCCGTGAGGATGTACGAATCCTAGATTTTCACCAGAAGATTCTCCATTATCCCCTCAGGGTATCAGATCGTCGAGTCAACTAGTTGCAACCTCATCAAGGTAGGGGAAAGAGCAGGATAGTTCAACCTTTCAAACATTACCTTGGGCATGATGTTGACACTGTCTCCAAGGTCACAAAGGGTTTGCTCGATGTAGTAGTCATATATCGAGCAGCTGATTGCTGGATATCTCGGATCTTCCTTGCTTGTTGCTGCTAGTTCATCCCATAATTCTTTCCTTGGCGTATGGGATTTTCCTGCTTGGTTAGCAAAAATGGCCTCCAAGATGGCTTACCCCATTTGGCGGCCACTGCACTAACATTTTCACGAGAAGACTTGGATTGCCTTGGAATCTTCCCGATCTTAGCAGAAGGAACAACAGCGGCTAGCTAAGCTAACTGGGTTTCTAGCATTTTGTTAAAACTCAGCTGGTTCTTGAAAGCAGAAGAAAGACCATCAAGTTTTATGTTGAGGCTATCCAAGGTTTTCTCGTTGGTAGCTTAACTTTTTATTAAGACTTTCCTTGATTTTGGCTTGCCCAAAAACGAGATCTCTAAAGGAGGGTTGATTGGGATTGAAATAATTACCGTTATTACCTCCTTGGTAAGGGCATTGCTGATTCCACCCTTAGCCTCCTTGTGGACGATATCCGTTGCTGTTGTCGTTCATGTACAACACGTCCTCCAAAGCTTCAAGGTAATTATTCCCCGAGTGTCCAGTGTTCCCACAAACCTCACATGTCATGTGAGAATCCATAGCTTGGACGATGTTGGACTTGGTAGCTTTCTCTTTGGTGCAGTCATCCAATCTTTTCATGAGGAGGTCCATCTTTGCGGTAAGCATGTCCGCTTCCTTGACGATATATGTACCTCTCTAATGGGGATGGAGTCATTCATCGCTCCACCCTTAATTAGAGACCATCTTGTCAATTAATGTTGTAGCAACATCAATGGTAAGTGAGAAGAAGCCTCCTCCAGCAGCAGCATCAACATGGCCTCGGGATGTCGGAGTCAACCCGTTGTAGAAATTTTGAAGAATGAGCCATTTATCCATCCCGTGGTGAGGACAGGCTAGGATGTACTCCTAGAGCCATTCCCATGCCTTGGGGATTGACTCAATTGCTACTTGCTGGTAACTAGAAATCCTCCCACAAAGGGTGTTGGTTTTACCCAACAGGAAGAACTTCGCGAGGAATGCCACAAAGCATTTGTCCCATGTATTCACCTCCATACGGCTCGCATAGAACCATTGCTTCGCTCTCCCAAGGAGAGAGAATGGGAACAATCGGAGACAAATAACATCTTCACTAACCCCTTTGATGGTGAAGGTACTACAAAGTTCAAGGAACTACTGCAGATGGGCACTCATGTCCTCGTTGGCTTTCCCACAGAATGGGCTAGCCTGCACCATGGTAATGAGACTCGTCTTGATCTTGAAGCTTGCGTTCCTCATGTCCACCTTAGGTCCTTTCAGCACCTGAGAGGCTAAGAGAGCGGAGTACTCACGAAGAGTCTTCTGGGCCATAGCGTTTGACGTAGATGGTGCAAAGGAAGTTGGATCGGCTGCCGAGAGAGTAATATGAGGAGAAACAACACGAGGTCATACCCTTGTCACAAATGACTTAGGATTCTTAGTGAAATTAGTCAACAAGTCGAAACCAGTCATACACTACCTATCTTCACATCAAAGATAGAGAAGACATATCATGGTTAGCCTACTTGAGTAAAGATCTACCAACTATGAATATTAACATATACAAAGTAAAAACTTCTAACCAGTGTCTTCCCTAGCAACGGCACCAGAAATGATTGTTGGTATATTTAACAATCACGAATAAATCCGCAAGCGCATGGATATACCGTTGTAGCATTTCACCCTAAGAGTATTCCCAAGGTTATTGTATTTTCCAAAGAAAGGCGGGTACGTCACAAGAGTTTACTATGTATATGAGTATACCATGGGATGGATAGAGACAATACACATGGTAGGGGTAAGATAATGATAGATAAGTAGCGTAACACACACAAGAATCATCTCAGGATAACTAAGCTAGGGAGAAGGACTACGAGTTAGCTCTAGGTTCATATGTACTTCCTATATATTGCACAGATCATACAAGCATAGCATACAAACACATTGTATAGGGACCAGGCCTATGCACCCAAGCACACACGGGGAGACAGTACCCTACTGGTCTGCCGGCGTGGTTACTGCTGATTTACGAACTCCTACAGCATACCCGAACGTGGGGGGTTACAAAGGACCAATAGGGCTGTCACCATCTGCGGCCGACCCCTAGCAATCCGTGGGGCAAATTCATATCCAATGATGGTAAGCAATCCAAACACCATGCTTGCATTGTTAACAACACTCCAACCATCCTGGTTATGATGACAATGGCTGAAGCCACCATGGGAATGGCCACTGAATCGATGTCGTAGCATAGATGAACTAGCCTATACATATCCGATACATGATATGTATGCACACAAGGTATAACATGTAGCAAGGTCTATAAGCACACATGAGAGTATATAAGCCTATACTACGATAGCAAGGGTGTACGACTAGCATACGAGCGTATAAGCCTAGCACGTCACTATAGCAAGGATATATAACCAACTCATGTATAGAAGAACCAAGCACAACACTATATAAGGAAGACGTATACTTTGAATAGAATAAACTCAACCTAGGAATAAAAGATATAAGAGTCATACCTTAGACACCAAGGAGACCTGGAACCTGAAGTAGAGTTACTTTAGCCTAACTTCACTAACTTGGAAACTAAGAGGGAGAGAATGCTTCACTTGTGGTATGTGTCCTAGAATGGATCCCTTCCCCTCATATTTATAGGCTCCAAGAGGCGGTTCTACGAGGGAATCTTTGGGAAATATCCCTTAACCGACTTAAGGCATCGCCATGTGGAAGCTGGAGAAGAGAGGGGACAAGGGCAGTTCGGCCAAACCATGGGTTCGGCTGACCCCCTGTGGGCCCCCCTCACAACTGCCTTTCTCCAGGTGACTACCTGCTGGGTCTCAATGGTGGTTGTATGCGTTATCCAGTGGATTGAGGTAGGTTGTGGTAGTTTGTGGGCCGTTCAATCCATGAGATGTGCACGTGGCAACCTTCCATTGGTCAGAAGCGTGTTTCTTGGATCCATAGAGGGTGCTTTCTCCATCCTTTTGTGTTATTTCACCTGCAACCAAATATTCTCCAAGGACAAGTGGAACTACATTATTTGAAACCAAATATGCATGTAAGAAATGCTAATCCTCTTTTATTCTTGAGTATATTGACGATCATATTTGGTACTTAACGACTATCAATAGTACCCACGGCCCTGGGCGCAGTAGCAACGGCGTCCTCGAAGACATCCAAACATGGCAAAGACCTATGCTCGGACCTAATAGGGTCCACCACCGCGCTGCTCCCACTGCCCGCCTAGATAGAGGACGGGGAGGCAATACTTGGGTATGCGTCACCAGTCCTATCCTCCGCTCGAGTCCCAGCATCGGCATCCTGCGCGTCGGCCTCATCCTCTGTTACCGCCTTCTTGCACAGATATTGGCACACGCATCAGCAAAATGAAATGGCAGTGTCAACACAAAAGACACAGGCCAACACTGACAGTTACCGACACGGTGATCTACTTCACACGGAACTTCGGGTGGAGGGGGGGCCAGTGGCGGCCTGGCCGCCTCCTTCTGCTTTCTCCCGCAGATCTCCACCTTCTGCCTCTCCTTGAGCTTCTCCACATCCGCAGCGGTAGTCTCGAGGAGGCCGGCCTTCTTCTTCTTGGCGGTAGGGCTAGGTGATTCAGCCGCCTCACCCATATTGCTGGCTAACACTTGCTCAGAGGTGGTGCCAGGCGCAACATCTTCCTTATTCCTTCTAGCCCTCTTCTTCCTCTTCCCACTCGGCATCTGGGATTGGGAAAGAGGATCCTTCTTCACGACCTACCGAGTCATCGGCACTGCCCCTCAGGCTGTTTTGGCTCGCCACATCCTTGTCCAACTTCTCTATTGATGAGTTCGACTCCCACTCGAGGGCCGCTGGTGCTTGGTTGTCCTCGGTGGCCGGGTAGACCTTGGGCCTGCGCTGCTCGCAGCCATTGGGCAGTGGCGCAGAACAGTAGGACTTGAACTCTTAGCTCTAGAAAAGACACCAAGTTTGTTATGCGGGCAGTCTATTGCATAAAGATAAAGAATTATGCAGTGGTCAACTCACCAGGTCAATCGGCCTCTTGAGGGAGTAGGCGTTAGGGCAGTGCTTGGTTTTGGTCACGCCGTAGAAGAACTCGGACACCTGGGCGTTAACCTCATCCCGGGTAACCTTCGACTGCTGCTCCAGGGTCGGATCCATTGGACCGAAAATTCATAGGCCGGGTGGACCTTGTCCTTGATCAGCTAGGTTAGTCTTCGACATAAACTATTGCTCATAGCTGCAGAAGTGAGACCATGCTCTTCAAGTCGGCGATTTCCTTCGACAGCTTGTCGACTTGAACCTACTCCTCAAAACTCTGCTGATTCGACCACTCCGGCTTCGTCACAAGTGCGTACCCAGCGGGGAGTGGTAGCTCGGGCTTTTGGTTGGCAACAAGGAACCATTCCTTGTGCCACCCCTTGTTCGAATCCTTCAACTTCAGATCGAAATACTCGAGACTCCTCTTTGGCCATAGAGAAAACCCGCAACAGCCAATTACCCTCGGCTTCCCCTTGGCCGATACAATCTTGAGTTGATAAAGATACCGTCAAAGGTTGAAATAGGGCAGGATTCTGAGGAAGGCTTCGACGAAATGAATAAACATGGCAATGTCCAAGATTGAGTTATGGTTGAGATGCACTAACTCGATCTTGTAGTAGTTCAGGAATCCATGGAACAAAACCCCGGTTGGGATTCCAAATCCCCACTCGAAGAACACCACAAAGATGACACCCTCGATCTTATCCTTGGTGGGGAAATCCTAGCCCACGGTCGCCTTCTACTCCAGAAGTGCCTTGGGGCCAGAAGGCCATGGTCAACATGAGCCTGGATCTTCTCCTCCGTCATCACGGATTTGACCTAGTAGGTGGACGGATCCAGTGCTTGCTCTGTCATTATTTCCTCGATCTCCACTCCTCGCGATGCAGATCGGATGTAGGCAGACCTCTTGTTCGCATGCGATGCGCAATGGCAGCGTGGTGGTAGCAGCTAGCGCTTCAGGGCAGGAGGTGGAGGTTCTGACCTGCGGATGCGGTGGAGCGACCTAGGGTTCGCGGCCGCGGAAGCGATGGGGCTCGCGGGCGGCGGCGCTTACGTGCAGTGGAACTAAAGTGGATTTGGGGACCGCACCCCTTCATCTTTTGAATACCCCAACTACGTAACCCTAGCGAAAACGCCCCCTCCTGACGGAACGACGCTTGCGCCTGACGGAATCCGCGGGACTTCCATCTGGTTCCCCCATGGCTTTATTTCATGTCCGCGTGCCTCTCTAGCTCTGCCAGTCCTCGTGTTCAGGGGCTAGATGCCTTTTTCAGGTCAGCGTGCCTCCATGGTTCTACCAGCCTTTGTGCTTCAGGGTTGGGCACCTATTTCAGGTCAGTGTGCCTTCATGGCTCTACCAGTCCTCGCACTCAGAGGCTAGATGCATGTCTGAGGTCCGCGTGCCTCCATGGCTTAGGGGCTGGGTGCCTATCCTAGGTTGGCGTGCCTCCTTGGTTTCGCCAGTCCTTGCGCTTAGGTGCTGGGCATTCCATTTTGGTCATTAACGACACATCAACAACTTGATCAACAAGATTTTTTGACCCTTGGACCGATTACTTTAATTGCTTCAAGGCTCAGGGGCTACTCCATATGGAGTGCGTCTTACGATGCCCTCCATTTGCTTCCCTTTGGTCTGCAGGATGCCTGACATCCTGAAGCTTGGCAGTCGCTTACGCCACGTGCATTTGGTCATGCGCTTGCTCGAGTCTAAATCTTCTTTTTCTTTTTTGAGCACTGCGCAGCCTCTCTGTCTCTACGACAAAACTGCAACTTCAGCCGAGAACACCACAAGCTTCGTTGTGTATCCGTCAGGCTCCTATTCAACTCCATATTGCTCGAGGGCTTGAGGGATAAGGGTACCCACGAGTCCCTACCGACTAGCATACTGGCCGGCCTGACAAGTGGGCCCCACCCGACCTTGGCGTGCGGGGCAAGGCATGAAGATGCATGGAGCACAAGCTAGGAGATCGGGCGAACAGAATCCGCCGGATATTGCAGAATATATGTTATAGTTCGACTTAGATTGCTTTCCATGTAACAACCGACTAGGATTAGATCCTGTCCGACTTGTAACCCTAGGTCGTCAGTCTATATAAGACGGCCAGAGACACCCCCCAAGGGCACCTCAACTCTCCCCAGCGCATCTGTTCCCATACTAGCAATACAACCCACCAGAACACAGGACGTAGGGTATTACCTTCCAGAGGCTCGAACCTATCTATTCCTTACATCTTTCTATTACCATTTGAGTTTTTAGTCTTGCGATCTCCCTCGCCTACAAATCTACCACTTGGAAACCCCCCTGGTGGACTGCCGGTCACTAAATCCGCCAGCACCCGCCAGCACAGATGCCTCCCTATAAGGCGCGGGGAGGCGCGCAAAATTTCCTAAGTCCCGGTGCGAAATCTAATCACGCCGTCAAGCTGCCAAATTTCATGTCGGAACTGACCTCGCCCTCCGGAGAAGCTGCCGATCCTCCGCATGTTCACAGCGATAGCGGTCACCCTCCGCTCGTCTATTAGCTGCTGCACCTCCGCACCCCCAAGCGCCGCCACGTCCCTTCGTCTCCACCACCGACCCCTCACCTACCCCAACCCCAGTGGCGACCCCCTCCCATTTTCGAGCGCCACTGCACCTCCCTCCTCCCCAGCCCATGAGCGCACGCGGCAGGCCCCGTCCCTTCCGTTGCCCCCGAGCACCGCCGGCCCGCTGCGCCCCTTTGTCTCCACGCCTGACGGCGGCCACCCTCCCGTTACCTTCTCTGAGGCCCGCCACGCCTCCGTCCTCCCTGACCTGTGCGCGCGTGTGGGCAACCCGCCCCCTCAGCTCCTGTCCCTAAACCCCCCGCATCCTCCGACTCTACTCTCATCCCCGAGCGCTGTCGCTCCCACCGATCACTACCCCGAGCGCCCCACCATCAGCCCCGCCTCCAGCCTCCGAGGGCTGCCGCATCTCTGGCCCCACTATTGTCCCCAAGCGCCGCCGCCCCTCCCACCCCCTGCTCCCGTCCTTTAGTGCCGCCATGCCATCCGACCCTCCACGCTCCTGTCTCCAACAAGCACCGGTTTGTTTTTTTTAATTTTTCCTTTTTTATTTCATGTAATTTCATTACTGTTTAGTTGCAGATGCCTACCATCAGCGGTAAATATACCAAGATCGGAGATAAAGACATCGAAAACGTTTTAACGGACATGGTGAGGTTTATCTTACACAAGATTTGTCATAAGAAAGGAGCATACTTTGGTAAAGTTGGCGTGTTGATGTCGGACGAGGGCACGCTTCGTAGATGAGCGTAGTAGTTTAATTAGTGTGGCAAAGAACATCTCTATTGCAAATGTTGGACTTATTTTTGGACCGAAGTCAGCAAGGGAATCCCTACCCTTTTTATATTTTTTAATTCCAGACCCGTTTAATTCGCTCCCACGCGGAGTCGAACCCGAGCCTGCTTAGTGCTACTCAGGTGCTCTAACCACTAGGCTAGAGACACTTTCACAATGTTGAACTTATTAGAATAGTTCATATATTTATAATATTATTACATACGATGCAATTTTTAATTAGGTGAATTAGATATTATTTGTATTTGTTATCTTATATTATGTGGTTGGAGATGTAACTTTTACCCCTCAAACTCCCGTGACCGTCCATCCCCCACACTGCAGTACTACCTGTTTTGTTTTCTAGAAACGTAAGGAACTGATTATAATCATATGGTAAAACCGCATTTGACTTCAACCAGTTTTTTTTCCAAACATTTACTTAGGATTGTGCAAACGGTTCGTAAATATTCTAAATTAAAGGGTAAAAAAATGATATTGCTGTCATCTTTTTTTAAAAAAAAATCTCCAGTGACATTTGAATACATCATGCTTTTAATAGGGAAATGAGAAATGATAAACACAAGGAAGAGGTTTGGGTTAGGGATATCAAAACACGTAACTCTTGGTTTGCACTGGGTTTAGAATAGATTTACAATCATTTAATGACCAAAATACTACTAAGTAGTCACAAATAAAAAAACAAAAAAAATGTTAGACATACAAATAGAATTATGTTGTATGCTAAAGAGTAATACCCTTTTCCATTTTTGATTAATCGAAACCAGAAAGCACAATGAAACGATGAAAGAAAGAAAAAAAAAGTCGTACAAAGGGCAGCAAACAGCTACTTCGCCCAAGGCCCCAGCCATTGCTTGCGTCATTGCTTTGTGATTGGTCGACTCGCTGCTACCGGCTGACGACGGTACCCAAGCAAGGCTTTCTCCCGTTCACCCCCCTCTTCCTTTCTTTCCTGCCGGCGACAACTGGGCGAGCGCCGACGACTGGGCGAGCGGCGCCATCCTCCGCCAGGTCTTCGTCGGGCCCTGCGCGGGTGATGAGTATTCATCAGGTATGCCCTTCCATTCCATCCCCTTCCCTTCCCGCTGTAGAAATCGACCTCCCCAAAACCCTAATGTAAGCCAATTTTATTCGGATCTGATATATTGACTAACTTCGATTATTTGCAAAAAAAAAAATCATTGGGTGTACATATGTACACCCATGTCCTATACTGGATCCGCCCCTGTGGAGTTAATTATAAGTTGATAGGTTGCGTTTGATCCATGAATGCTTCTTGATTGGTATTCTTCTGGATCTGCTGTGGAGAATTGGAGATGATCTGGAATTTATGATGTCGGTTTGGAATTGATTATACTAGACATAATTAATAAGCATATACTTTTTTGAGTAAGTACTAAGTAGATGTAGGGCAATATGACAACAATTGAAATGGGAACTAAGCTATTTGCAACTGTCAAGATGCTGCTCTTCAGTTTCATGTTCACCTTTTGTTTCAAATCTTTATATGTTGAATTAGGTCGTTTGATGATAAGCACGCTCCTTTGTTGCTTTATGGTTTGGTTCCTTTAATCTTGTGCTATTTATTGCAGCAAAGATGCTTGAGTCAGTATATATGTAGTTGCAGTGCATTTTTGATATTCAGCTTGGATGTAATGTATTTCGTGCTGTGCTAATCAAAGTATATTTCGTTTGTTTTAGCAATGATGGGAACAGAAGGCATTGCAGCCACAGTCATTGAGGACCCTGAACCATCAATTCCACCTGGATTTGGGCCTTTTGTTGCCTCTGCATCGTGGGCAACCCAAGACGATATTAAACCTGTTGATGCTCATTCTAGTCCTGTTGTAGCATTACAGAGTGTTGACAATGATGTGGAAATTTTGGAATACCTATCCAGTTCAGTGAATCGCCAGAGTGACACAACTTGCAGTACTTCTGGAAGCGATACCTGCAGGAAATCACTGCGCAACAGACCTCCAATAGATTATAGTCGCTTTGATCTTGTCGCAGACGATGATTCTGATGCTGAAGTAGCAGAAAAGGTTGCACTTTCTTATTTTATCCTTTATTGCTTCACCAGTTACCAGAATTTTATCATGATTTTAATGCCTTGCACAATATTGCTCGATTATATGGACAGGGTGCAAGTTCAGCAAGACATAGACAACAATTCCCTAAAGGAGTACTCCGAGGATGTCCAGATTGTGCCAATTGCCAAAAGGTCTGTGCAATTCTGTGAAATTGATGTATTGCCTCCAAAGATGTTATGTTGTTGCTTATGTCACATCACTTCATGCAGGTTATTGCAAGATGGAATCCATCTGGTGCACGCAGGCCTGTTCTTGATGAGGCTCCTGTTTTCTATCCGACTGAGGAGGTTTGTTGCAACATTGTATTGTATCAGAACTTTCACTGTACTGTCTTTTTATTTGCAGACACTAATCATATGGTATCTTCTTGCGGAACAGGAATTCCAGGATACCTTAAAATACATTGAGAGTATCCGCCCGATGGCAGAACCTTATGGAATTTGCCGTATTGTTCCGCCTGCTTCATGGAAGCCGCCGTGCCTTCTTAAAGAGAAAAACATTTGGGAATGCTCAAAATTTTCTACTAGGGTACAGAAGGTTGACAAGCTCCAAAACCGTAAATCATCCAAGAAGAGCAGAAGAGGTGGAATGATGAAGAAGCGGAGAAGGCTCTCAGAGACTGAAGAAATTAATCATAATCAAATTGGAATGCAGCAAAACCAAGAGAGGTTTGGATTTGAACCAGGACCAGAGTTCACACTACAGATGTTTCAGAAGTATGCAGATGCCTTCAGTGATCAGTATTTTATGAAAGAAAAATGCAGAGATTCACCACCATCAGTGGAAGACATTGAAGGCGAGTATTGGCGCATAGTTGAAAGGCCGACAGAAGAGATAGAGGTATTAAAAAAATAACAAATTAGCAAAGAGTACCTATGCCCGTTGCGATTTAAGCTTTTGAAACTGCGATGCTAGTGGTCCCAAGTCTGAGACATCTTTGGATCATGTCCTGTTAGAGAATTTCTACTTTAGTTTCCACTTTGCAGTTCAGTGCTGTTACTGCTAGTATGATTCCTCGCTAGTGTGCGTTGCTAAATAGTCATAGACCTTGCATATGATATCTTAATGGGTACTGCTCCGTGTTACCGATTTATTTACATATACAGAAATACTCATGCTATCTTCTAACTTATCGGGAAATACATTCTCATATAGGTAATATATGGTGCTGATTTGGAGACTGGAACTTTTGGCAGCGGGTTTCCAAAGTTATCTCCTGAAATGAAATCTGATGTGGATGATAAGTATGCACAATCTGGGTGGAATCTAAACAACTTGCCTAGACTACAAGGTTCAGTTCTTTCTTTTGAGGGTGGTGACATTTCTGGTGTTTTGGTGCCTTGGGTGTATGTCGGCATGTGCTTTTCATCATTCTGCTGGGTAAGATGCTTGTGAGCATGGCTATTTTCTATAGTTTGTGATTGATGCTATTAATTATCAAAGATTGATATTCTGGTATCCTGAGACATTTGGCTAATTTGTCGTGTCTGTTGACAGCATGTTGAAGACCATCATTTGTACTCACTGAACTACATGCATTGGGGTGCTCCAAAGATGTGGTATGGAGTTCCAGGAAAGGATGCTGTGAATTTAGAGGCTGCAATGAGGAAACATCTACCTGAGTTGTTTGAGGAGCAACCTGATTTGCTTCACAACCTGGTAACTTTTCTCTCTTGGTTGGTGATTGTCAATTATGGCTTCAGGTATAAAAGCTTTGCCAGATAATGTTAACTATGGATTATGCCATAACATAGTTTACTCGGGCTATTTTGTGATTATGTTTCGACTTCTCAGGCACTTAAGACTCCCTCCCTCCCTCCCTCTTACATGCAGGTTGTAATCGTATATTTTTGTAAATGACAATGCCAATTTCTTCTGCAGGTTACTCAGTTTTCACCATCATTGCTTAAATCTGAAGGAGTACCTGTCTACCGTTGTGTTCAGCATGAGGGAGAGTTTGTACTGACATTCCCACGGGCATACCATGCTGGTTTTAACTGTGGGTTCAATTGTGCAGAAGCTGTTAATGTGGCACCCATTGATTGGCTGCCAATTGGACAAAATGCCGTTGAGCTTTATCGTGAACAATCTCGGAAAATAACTATCTCCCATGATAAGCTATTGCTTGGGGCTGCAAGAGAAGCAATAAGAGCTCAGTGGGACATCCTATTTCTCAAGCGGAACTCTGCTGAGAACTTGAGGTGGAAGAGCATATGTGGACCTGATAGCACCATATGCAAGTCGCTGAAGGTAAATGCCAGTCACAGTATATTTAACTATACAAGTAATGTCATTTGTTTCAGATTCATTGATATCTAATATTCTCTAAATTACTCTCCTTAGGCACGAATTGAGATGGAGTTAGCACAAAGAAAACATATATGCTCTCCATCTCAATCTAGGAAAATGGAGGCTGAATTTGATTCTACTGATAGGGAGTGTGCATTGTGCTACTATGATTTGCATCTTTCTGCTTCTGGCTGTCCATGTTCCCCAGAGAAATATGCTTGCCTGGTACATGCAAAGCAGCTTTGCTCATGTGACTGGGACAAAAGATTTTTTCTATTCCGTTATGATGTCAATGAGCTAAATATCTTAGCTGATGCTTTGGGGGGAAAGCTAAGTGCCATCCACAGGTGGGGTGTCTCTGATCTTGGATTAAGTTTGAGCTCATGTGTCAAACGAGAAAAAGTCCAAGATTCCAAGACTGTTCGCAGATTAACTGATGGCCCAAGACGGTCCTACATGTCACAGGCATCAACAGTATCATTGGTGCCTTCTTGGGAACAGAAAAACAATGAAAATAAGATACTGGATGTAGCTAGTCCAGGTATGAATTTGGTTAAAATATGTCAGGAGACGAATAGTGCCTGTCCTTCAGTAGAGCAGATAAAACCGGGAAATGTCTCACCACTGAAGGAGCCGTGCGTGAAGAATGAATTATCCTGTCCAGCAAATAGTGATGCGAGCCAACAACAATATAATGGAGGGACTGGAGGCCACAAAGGCTCAGCACCAAGCTTGACAGCTCCTTCTTGGCAATCATTTCCCTCAAATGCTGTGACAAGACCCTTAGTTACTTCAAGTGAACCCATGAGAAGTGTGCATGGCTTGGCAGTACTTAAAGAGAGTAGAGAAACTTATTCTCAAACTGGAGACGGTACAGCTTCACTTGGTGAGCATCATAACAGGTCATTGTCAATGATTGACAACGGAGCCAACATGAAGCCAAGTCTGGGAAGCTCAAGCAATTCTCATAGGTTGATGGCATCCGACTTCAATGCAGCTCTATGTCACTCATACAAGGATCGAGTACTCATAACATCAGAAACTAATACCTCAATGATGCCTGATAAAGATAGCAGTCAGGCCCGTACTGTAAATCAGCAGTTTGTCAACACTGCTTCAGGAACACAAAGTACTGCAAACCAGCAGTTTGCCAATACTGTTTCAGGAACACAAAGTGCATCTCAGGAAGCATTGTGCAATGTCTCTGCTTCAAAGCCACTCATAGATCCTTCAGTTATGAAAAATTCGTATGGTGCTTTTGGTTCAGGCAGTGGCAGCGCCCATCGTGGGCATCCGGCTTTTGGTAATCAACAATTAAATGAGAGGTGGCATCAAAGACAATCTGATCCTCTATCTGGTGTGGAAGTTAGAGCTAGGGGCCATTCAGCTATGATTATGCAGCCTTCTTTGGAAAATCACAGCAGGAATGGAGTAGCACAGAAGGGTCCTCGCATAGCTAATGTTGTGCACCGATTTAAATGCTCTGTCGAACCTATTGAAATTGGTACTGTGCTATCTGGGAGGTTGTGGTCCTCAAGCCAAGCAATCTTCCCAAAAGGTTTGTTTTTTAGGCAAATTGACACACCTCTAGACATCTTGAGGATTTATGTTATCAGGTTCAACACTTTTTCTATTTTATATATGGTATCTAGACATCCAAATTGCTATTCGAATGTTTCCGCTATTGTTATCTGTTAGAGTATATTAGGCAACTCCGGATATGGTTAGTTTAGGATTGATTGTAATTCCCGGATAACCTTCCTTATCTCTGGGAGAGGCTACTTGCTCTCCAAGCCATGTACTCCTATATAATCAGCCCATGGGGCTCAAGCAACACAATCACGCATTATACATAATCTTACAATATCTACATCTCTGAATGCCTTAACTCATAGGTTTGATTTTTGTCTGCAGTTTGATATATGTTTTGCTATGTTATTTTAGCATGCTTTCCCTTTGCAAATGCAGGGTTTAAGAGCAGAGTAAAATACTTCAGCATTGTGGATCCAGTAGAAATGACATACTACATATCTGAAATATTGGACGCTGGCCAGCAGGGACCTCTTTTTATGGTAAGTTTTTGGCCTTTAGCTTATGCACCTTCCATATTTCTTCAGTGCCTTGCTTGATATTTTGTTGCATTTACAGGTGACTGTAGAAAACTGTCCTGGTGAAATTTTTATTAACGTCTCTCCTTCCAAGTGCTGGAATATGGTCCGTGAGAGGCTCAATATGGAAATAAGGAGGCAGCTCAGTATGGGTAGGGCTAACCTTCCTACACTACAGCCTCCAGGATCAATTGATGGCTTTGAAATGTTCGGCTTGTTAACACCAGCAATAGTTCAGGTGTGGTGTTGATGCTTGGCATTCGCTTGACCATTCTCTGCAACGCACTGTTCCACGATGGCAAGGCTCTTTTACTGTTCTAACTGACATTTGTGCAATTGTACAACAGGCAATTGAGGTTCGGGATAGAGATCACATCTGTACAGAGTACTGGCGGTCCAGGCCTCATGTTGTCATTGAGGATCAAGACAGTCAGCATATGCCACCTCAGGATCCACTGCATATTGCACTGAGGGGCCTCTTCCAACGGGCTAATTGTGATGAACTGCGAGCATTGCGCAGTTTACTGATGAGCAATAGAACTCTGGATGATAATTCTAGGCAGCAGGCTTGCCAAATCCTTGATGAGGAGATTGCGAAGCAATGGCGCTGACCAGCGTAAATACAAGCTGTTGTACTGACCAATCTTAGATAGCATGATTTTTTTTTACGGGATCAAGCAGTTTTAACTCTGAGGCTTGCTTCTTTGGTTGCCCTCATGCCCATTCTTTCCATTCTCGTGTCCATACTCCATTCTGTAAGAATTTTTACTTTATTAAGTGATATATGTGTCTTATTTACTACTATTTTGTTGCAAATTATGATCCTTGTTTGTTTTTTGTCAGTTATTGTATGTGGTGTCAACAAGCATGAGGCTACAGCCACATCACCAATTCACCCGCAAGGAAGTCACAAGTAAGAAGCACACGCATTTGTAATGGCATAATGATTTTTTTATTGCCATTTCGTCGTTCCTCAAGATTTTGTGATTAGTTAATGGCTAATTACTTTACCAACTGATAAGGGTAAGCGACTTATTATACAATGCAACTGGGTCATCATATTCCTTTGTTCTTGAAATCCGTTAGTCATGCATGCTTGTCTGATGTAACGAGATCCATGCGTTATGGATTCTGTATCCTTATTGGATTCTTCCAGAATTTGTATTCTTCTCTGGATGAACCACTATTTATGTATTCTCGTGGCATGCATGGTGTAACTTTGACTAACACTTTAGTATAAACTGAATCAGCTGTCCATGCATGTGCCAACTCCCTTTTAACAAACCATACACTCGATTCTTCTTAAGAACTGATATGTATCATTCCTTGCTCTGTCCTTAAGGACTAGCTGATGAACGTTGATTGGCAACTTTGTGAACAGTTCTATTTAATTTGATAAATTTAATGTCCATTTTCACCTGCAAATCAGCAAAAAGAGCAATTTGTATTTTCTCTGAATTAGTATTGATTGTGTATGCCTACGTTGCATTTTGCATAGAAGGTGGTATACTGTATGCTTGTAGTAGTATTTCCAAATATGTATTGCCACTTGTCATGTATTACAGGTCCTGTTGACTTAGAAGAGATAAGGATTTAAATGGTTCAATCACCTGGTAGAGTGCAGTGCTAAATAAATAATTTCTAAGCCTTCTAGGGTTTACACACTACATTGATCTGTAAAAGCCTTAAAAAGTATCCTTTTCCCTTTTTATAACTTTGTTTTCTATGGAGGATGGGTTGAATTTGTACCAGTGTCCAAATTGGGATAGTGTGGTATATTCATTGGAGGGTGCAACCTGGTGTAGGGTTTGATTGGAGTCATGGGTTAGATAATTTAGTAGGCTCAGTCCAGAGTCTAGTCAAGCAAAGGTTAAGGTGGGCCATCGAGAAATTAACAGTCCTTGTCAGTGGTTGCGATTTTACAGTGGTAAGAAAGTAGACTTCATGCATGTGAGTACAAATTGATGCCACAAGAACGAAGACTGAAAATGAGTCTGAGGTAACATAATTTCTAATTGCACTCACTCAGAGCTGTTGCTTTTACCCTGGTGTATCCCACCGCAGTTTTTTAATATAATAACTTATTTCTTCCATTTATAGGTAAGCAGGAAAAAGGAGATATTGGCTGTGAAAACACTGCTGTTAAACTCAGAAAAATCAATGGCTTAGCTAAATATGACTAATCCACTATGAGGTTTATAACTTTTCCTGTACCATATCAAACTCAAAACGACATTATTATACCGCAAGCGTTTATGCATGGCAGAAATAGCCAACCTGAGTCAACATTTGCCCAAAGATTATCGCAAAGCAAAACACTGTAAAAGTGGAGAACACAATAGCAAACTGAACATTGTGCAGCAGCCTTCTGTTAGCAAACCACCAACCTTAGGATTAATTCAGGGCATTGAACAATCACCAACTTGGCTACCATCTCAAGCCTTTTTAAACACTTACTAGCCTACAATGAAGCACTCTGGGAAGTCCTATTTCGTTCTTACCACAAGTCCTGCATGAATACATACCATTGATGAGTTTGTTGGTTTGCTTCATACCACTTAATTTTTGTAATGACGTCGTTCATGCTCACTATGTGATCATAGCGAACACAACCCCAGATTAAATATTGTCATAGATGTAGAGTGGTTCATAAAGTAGTCAAGAGGCGTGAATCGATCTTTGGGTGCTGAAAAACTAACATAGAGAATCCATCCAAGCGTTGGATCCAAATGAACCCACAAATTCCAGCTGCTCCAAATGAGCAATCAGATATTGCCTTGGAAGAACCATGGGAGTAGGTGAGCAAAGACTTCACATTTTTTTCCACACATTTATATGAGCTAGTGGCTTTCAGGACAGCTGCACGGCAGATCGTTGCTACGTGTTTGGCTTGTTGCGTTGGACCCTGGTGCATGTCGATATCAACTTTGATATTTGGTTCTTGTGTCTGTTACACCATGCGTGATGGACATTTGGACCTCTATGAGAACGATCGGTCCTCGTATGGTTGGACAAGTCACAAGTCCCACTTGCATGTTTTCGCGACGGCTCTACGTGGCCTTCAAGAAGTACTTAGTATTAAGGGCATCAGATAAAAATGGTGTATTTTCTTATATATAGTAATTATGATAATCAATGTTTAGAAAAATAATGGTCAAAAGGCATGATATTTTGGCAGCTGTACCCAAAATGACAAGTAAAACACAAGAAACGACTGGCTAACCTTTTTTAAAAAATTTCTTCTACTTATTTTAGAAACATATATACAGCATATAACTAGTGCGGTGCAATTGGTCATTGTAGCACCCACTGCCAAACTGGTGAGGCTCGGCTAACTAGACTAGCTTGTCACCTTCACCACAAGCAAGCTGAAAGTTGGAGAACGATTGAACGAACAGAATCTTGTGTGGTTACTTGTTGCCTTGCCGCCAATGCAAATGGCACGCAGAATAATACCCAATTAGAAACATATTTTAATTTAAGTACTACTCCCTTCGTTCTAAATTGTAACCTTCATGCGACAGACGTCAGGTTAGAATTCATAGATTTGTAAGCCCTCCACTTGAACAGAAGGCATCAAAATTAAAAACCATACTTTGATAACACGAGTCTTGACGTCACTGAGAGCCCATAGGCAAGCTTGTTGGATGCGCTAATCTCTGGCGGCGCTGGACCCCGGCGCGCTCGTATTCTATTCCAAACTTTGATTCCTTGTTTGTCCGAACGCCCGATGCTGGCATCATATCCATGCGATTATTATCCGTGGCTGAATACGGCAGCCAACCCCGTCGCCTTCCGCGCACGCAATCCCGAAAGCGAAGCCCAAGAAAAGAATTCACAACCCCTAGGATTGATTGAGCTTGAGCAGGTTGTATCCGAGTGTTCGCACAGCAAACCGGCACTAGGGTATATTGGAATCTGGTTTTAGGTTTCCGGATTCGGATTATCAAATCCCTGGGCTCAACTGAACACACGTCATCAGACTAATCGTATGGTGGCTGTAGCTAGACGTGTACCTGCTGGAGGTTACAGACCAATAACAGGCAACAGCCAGTTGCATTTTTTTTTTCCGAATCACACAGTACAATGCTCACGTACACGTACGTACACTCGCTCCTACGAACACACACGCAATCCACCCTTATGAACACCTACGCAAGACTATGAACAGCCAGTTGCGTTTGGACTTTAGAGGTACCTTCTTTGCAGAGGGTGTGATGGAAATGGAAGCCGGAACTACTGACAGCAGCATGCCGTAGACTGATAGACAGTTTGCAGGCAGACTCTTTTCTGAATTATTCCCAGTTCCGGCGCTAGGAGAATGTGTGGTCAGTGGAGCATGTGGCAGGAACAAGTCCTTGTCTCAACTCTCAAGACTTTGCTCCTAAAGGTCGTCGAGGACTCCTTTTGGGCTGAACAATCAGGCAGTAGTCTCCAGCCCAGCATGTGCCAACTTCTGTAATTCTATTCATGCCGTCAATGCCCGTGGTAAAATATAGTGTCAGGCTGTCAGCATATATACATCGACGTATCCCGATCAGCGCTGGGTTCTTTCGCTCATCCATTCAGCCCGCCCGCCCAGACGCGGCGCTACAGTAGTGCCTTGCGAGGTCGTAGACCCAGTAAAAAAGACTTCTCGGGAGTTTGGGACGATTTTTTTGCAAAATAGTTTATCTTTAAGATCAGAGAGAGACAGAGACCAGCCCGAAATGGCCGCTGTCCCGTTGGCGGGAACTGGCCGGGTTCTAGCACAAATGCACAATAGCGAACCTGGATCTCAGCTGTAGCATCAATAGCAGGCTTACAATCACTACACCCTTTCTGACATATCCGTCCTTAATGCCGACATTTCATGAACAATAAGCCGTGACCACGCAGCACTCAGGGAAAAAAGAAAAGCGAAGCAGACCACCGAGACTGAACCTGAAACCGACGGCACAACAAAGTTCCAATGGCACCAGCAGCAGGTATCTACCTGCTGCGCCATTTGGTGCGCCACACAGGCACACACACCGGAACCATGAAATGAACGCAAAAACCTTTCCCTGCACCAATCGCCAACCAGACCAGATCAAATTAAATTGTCAGGATCACTGGGAAGGCGGTCGCTCTCTGCACCGGTCGATCTTCCGCCTTTGTTAGGTGATTATCCTGGGACTGGGATAGAGAGCGAGAGGTTTGAGCATCAGCGACCAGCAATAATGCAAGTTCTTGTTGTGTGCACTTTGTTGTGCCAGCGTTAGTGTATCTTGGAGCCATGCGTCTGGTCAGATACTCGGGTCGCCGTTGTTTCCGCGGCACTCAAAGGCGGCCGGGCGGCAACGACGCTGAAGCTGACCGTGCAGCCGCCGCCCTAGACTAGCGCGGGAGCCGGGACCCAATAATGCCTGCCTTGTAATAAACCACCTGCAGATCGTCTGAAACCATAGTTTGAGCTAGAATAACTGGATGCACCTAGATGTTAGCTCACAGCCTCAGAGTTTGTAGACAGGTTCACAGCTCACAGGACGACGTCAGTATTCTGGGGCACCTGAATTCCTGAGAGTTTGTTCACGTCAGGCAGAGTAGTCACAGGACCTGACAAAAGTGGCAGATTATTCGGTTGCAAAAAAGGGCCAGCAGATGAGGTGAACCATTGAAGAGTAAAGGATCAAGAGTCTTTTTAGTGATGCGGATCATGGATGTGACCGCAAGTGGAAGTTGCTAGTAAACCATATGATTTGAGTTGATTCCTTTCTTGCCTTTTATATTTCCAATGTGGAAAGGAAGAATTCCACCTCTTGTTGCTGTAGTAGTTGTTGGGGCGCCGTCAGGCTAGCGAGCTAGCATCCGGCCAAGAAATGGAGTTGCTGCTCACGCTAACGGATTGCTGGTAGCATCTTTGCTTAGGATGCAATGCAAATCGATCTCAAGGTGACTTCAGCAGAGCAAGTGCCTTCTGAATTCTATTAATTTAGCTTACCATATTTTTCTTTTCTTTCAAAAAGATTCTTTCGTTGCTAATATCCATGAAAAAGATGATCTGACGATGCGATCAAGCATTTGGATTATGCGCTTGCTTTATTATATTATATATATGATTAAACAAAAAAGTCAGCCATGAAAGATTGTGAAGCTGGCAACCTTCATATTCATCTGTAAAACTTTATTTGTAATTTGACGCATGACATCGACTTTATTTCTAACCGATTGAAGTAAAAATTACATGATCGATCATGCTGCAAATTGATCCTGCCGAAGAAGCACAAGCATTTGAGCTTGCAGAGTAAACGGACAAGACGCCATATCTCAATGCCCTGTGCCACCAACTACATGCCATAAACCAAAGTACAGCCAAGGCGCAAGTTGACATGGAACAACTCTCTGAGATCGCTCTCACAAGGGAAACAGAAAAAAAAAAGGAGAGAAAAAGACTTCCTCTCTCGGCCAAATTTTAGTCCCCATGAGAACCTTCGCTTCGTCCAAATATAAAAGTCAACAACATGATGCGAGAGCAGCCCCAATCATTTATTTCGTCCTTTTTTAATGTGTAAGTGAGAGAAATTGCTCACGAGTCTCTTGGTCCGTATAAGTTTGCTCGAAAATGTGGATTCTATTTACTTATTTATTTATTTTACCAAAAAGGACTTATCTCTGATGTTAACCTCAATCATAAAGACCTACTCCAATTTCTTGTACTCCCTCCGTTCCAAATTATAGGTCGTTTTGATTTTTCTGGGTGTATAGATATTTATATACATCTAGACATACATTATATGTAGATGCATACAAACATCTATGAATCTAAAAAATCTAAAACGACTTACAATTTGCAACGGAAGGAGTACATACGCATGTTCAATTCCTATCCAAATATCTACGCCTATAACATAGTACTCACTCCAAAGTACCCGCAAGAAGTGCGAAACAACACGGAGAAAGAAGACATTTTTATAACTAGCTTTTGGAACCAAAAGGCAAGGGCCACTTCGTGTTAAATATGTAATCTACTCTCCAAATTGGATTGGGGTTTGCAAGTTATTTTCCTTGTAATACCTCGATGTGACATGATCGCAAAAGAGGCTCGTCTCTTTTTTTTTTTTGAGAAAGCGCTTAAAATGGACCTCTGGTTGGAAAATTGATTATTGATTTGTAAATGATGCATGGTAGCAAAATGAATTAGAGGAAGTTTATTACCGTACGAGATGAAAATGGTGTTTTATGGTACGGACAAATTTACCTTTTCGAAATTTGTCTCTCAAATGTTTTTTGAAAGTTAGCACGATCTCTTTTTTTTTTCGAGAATACGCAGGGGAGATGTGTATCTTTGTATTAAGAAGAAGAGAATAGTTCAAATTACAATGCGAGCATCCCGAGCACATGCACATGGTTCGGTTTTCTTAGGTATTACATTTCAGAAACAAACAACCGAAGGGTTGTGGCCTTAACATGTTACTGACGTTGAGCTTCCATTGGTGCCGGCCAACCTATGATGGAGAGCTGCTTAGTGCCTACGCAAGACCAGAGCAGCACCTCCTCCAAAATGCTTTGCACCAGCTGTGCCGGTTGCTTGGATGTGCCTCTGATGAACACCCGATCATTCCGTTTTCTTCCATAATTCTCAAGAGGTTAGCATAAAGGTGGAGTCCAAATCTTTTCTCAGCTGAGCATTCGTTGCCTCTCGTTTGTGAATCCACCGGTCCATGATTCCCAAGAGGTTAGCACGAGCCTTTTAGGCTCGAATATTTCAGGCGACCTATATATCGTCCATTATTCTCACCGTGAATAACATGTGGGTTCACTAGGATCAGTAATAGCGCGGTGGATCAGGGTGGCACATCTTTTACCACTCATCGCTATAAAAATGGATATCCAGCTAGCCCACGAGTGGATTACCACCGGCAAGAACACGTAGGCCACCGTATCCCCGGCGTGGCCAGCCATGATCATGCGAGTCACAGCTTGCTTACAAGCGGCCACGAAGAGCAAGCGACAAAGACAAGCAGCACCACCACCATGCCGTGCTTGCGCCGCGCGCGCGTACGAGGAGCCAACACCTTTCGGCTCCCAGCAACCGTGCGCGCCACCCGCCACCCGCAGTGCGGGCACGCAGCCATCGTCGGGGCTCGGCCGCTCGGGAGAAAAAAAAGAAAAGAAAAGAAGTCCGAGATACTCACAAAGGGAATTATGAAGAGGGGGAGAGAAAAAGACTTTTTTTCCTCTCTAACAAAAATTTAGTTCCATTGAGAACCTTCGCTTTTCCGAAAAATAATAGTCAAACATGATGGAACGAAGCAGCCTCAATCATTTGCTTTGCTCTTTGTTGTATGAATGTGCTCACGAGTTTCTCGGTTCATTCAAGTCTGCTCAGCAGTTTCTCAGAGAAAAAAAAGGAAGTTGCATAAATAGGACTTCTCTGATGTTAAAGGCCATTATAAAGACATGTCCCAGTCGTTTACGCACAAACTATAGGGAAAACACATAAAAAGATTTCTTCTCCCACATAAAGATGTTCCTTCTTGTCCAATATTTCTACGGCAAAAACATGTTCCATGGGGCAAAAAAAAAAACTACAATCTAACCTCTCATCTCCACAGGACCTTCAAGAAGTGTGTGAAATCCTTATTTAAAAAAAAGAAGTGTGTGAAACAAAGCAGAGAAAGAATGCGTATTTTAGTAACAAGCTTTTGGGAACCAAGGGCTAGGCCACTCTCTGTGTTAACTATATCAACTCTCCTCTTTGAATTGGATTGGATTGGATTCTGCACCTTTTCCCCCTTTAATACCACGATGCAACATGGGCACGAAAGAGGTTAAAGAATCCGTCGTCTTCTTTTGAGAAAAGAGCTAAACCAGAATAGATATTTGTAATAGGAAATTGATCATTTATTTATCATGAAGGCATAACTATGAGGAATGGTAGCCACTGCCTCTAGAGCAAGTGTACAAAGCTTGAACACCATATATATAGGAGCTGAAACCAGTGTTTTACTGTAGAGATAAACTTAACTTTTTGAAATTTCTCACTCTTTTCAAAAACAAATACCACATGAAATTTTCATTTCAGACTCGAAAAGGCGGCACCAGCCCAACCTCCAAGATACCAATTTCCATCTTGTAAGGTGAACGCATGATTCGACCTCCATTTCAGGCAACCTCGCACATCTTCCACAGCAGCTTAATTATCACCGCGAAAATGACCCTGCACTAATCCTAGCTAGTTCGCTGTACCCCACCACACGCCACCGTACCGTATCCCCGTCGTGGCCACCCTAAGATCGCCGTACCAGCTGCGGCGTGCTTACAAGCGGCCACGAAGATGCAACGAGCCGACGACAAAGACAGGCAACGCGATCGTGCTGCGCATACGAGGAGAGGACGATCGATTGAGCAGCGAGGGCGCCAGCCAAACAACCTTTCGGCAAACCGCGACCGAATCACTTACGTAAATCCCCGTCCTGCCCCTGCCACTAGCTCCAAGCCTCCAACCACGCGGCCGCGCGAGTCAAACCGCCGCTCGTCGTCGGGGCTCGGGGGCACGACCGGGCCAGGTGATGCACCAAACCCTGGCCGCGAAAGAAACCAGGCAGGAACCGTCGCCTCCCTCGCAGCTGCGTTGCCTTTTTCTTCCGCGACCATGTCGCCAGCCACCAACCGGCCTGGCCGCCGTAAACCACAGCGCCACGGACTGCTTCGTCCGAATTGAGTGTCATTTTGATTTTGCCCTGCGTGCATGCATTCTCATTTCTGTTCCTATGGGGTGTCCGAATGTTCCTGGCTTTGATTGGATTCAGAGGTTACACTTACATCAACGGCGTGTGTATGAGGATTGCATGTTTCATTGTCATCTTCACTACTAGAAAACTCGGTATTAGTACCAGTTCGTAGGGTGCATATCTCCCAAAAATGCATTCAGAATTAATCCGTCGAGATAGGGGGGTCTTTTATCACGGATTCCAAAAAATATCGGGAGGTTCCCCAAAGGTCACACGATTTTTCATGCAAAATATGCATGTGTGCGGTCTGTGAGATTCGAACCCATGACCTTAAGCCTCACGTTGCCATCCCACCTACACACCACATCTATCTATATAGAGGATGCTATCCTTTTGTATTAACTCATGGAGACAAAAAGGTTCAAGGGATTTAGTCCTTTCCCAGCCACACATAGGGAACCCTTTTTATCTCGGTTGGAAACAACAACCGGGATAAAAAAGGGCCTGAGGGCTTTATTCTTTTTTCAGCCACTCGTGGGGACCCTTTTATCCCGATTGGAAACACCAACCGGGACTAAAAGACCCCCTTTTATCCCGATTGCTTTAGTCCCGGGTGGTAATAACAACCGGGACTAAAGGGTGACCTTCTACTCCCGATTGATCTTACCAACCGGGACTAAAAGGTTCCCCACGTGTGCCTGAATTTTTCAACCGGGACTAAAAGATCCCCACGGGTGGCTGATTTTTTAATCGGGACTAAAAGGTTTTAGTCCCGATTGCAAATACCAACTGGGAGTAAATTGTAACGTACCCCTTTTTTCCCGGACCGAAAGTAAACCGAGACTAAAAAGAGTAGTATCTAAAATCAGTTCCCCAGATCAGTTCTCTAGTAGTGCTTCCTAACCGCGCAACCTTAAGCTACCCGTTCCAAGCCGTTGTTGGTATCATAGTTTCGGATTCACCATCAGCAGTTTATGAATTTCTCTGCCATCCGGCTAACTCTGCAATCTCGAGCTACCAAATCTATGCCCGTTGCAGTAGCGCACGTGTCCTCCCACACCAATCCTTGTCTCGACTTATGTTTGCATATGGGTTGCTTGGTTCTCCATGTTCACGCAGCAGGACATAGACATGCATTTGGTTGGAGGAAGTTATATTAGCAATTCTTGTTGGTGCTTCTGTGTAGTAAAAAAGAAAAATCTCACTGTTTTGATCCTGCATTCATTTTTCCCCTTCTGCTAAATTGAATGCTGCATGTATTCTTTTTCTGGTCCGCAAGCCAAGCCAAGAAGTTACATTTGCTCTCCACTTTCGCACTCGAATGACCTGGACCTGGAACTGGAAGTGACAGAATATTCCAGAAATTTGGATGTCACAGAAAGATTTTGCAGATATTGACCATTCACTGTACGTCCACCTGGCACAATTGAAACAAATGCATTGGTAGGATGATACGCATAAGTAGATGATTTTTTTGTTGCTGGCGAACTGAGATATTCCTCTCCCTTTTGATCAAGGTTTCATTTTGCATTTCTGTGGAGCCTGATCTATTACTTCTCTTGCAATTGTGGTAAATGGTATAGGCGTTATATCTTCGGTGTGACCATGCAAGGCCGTTTGAACTTCTTTATCATGTGACCATTTGGATTCCTACAAGGACAGATGCCTGACACAGATAATTGGGTATCTGTCCATGAACTAATTTTTCATTCTTTTGCGTATTATAGAGATGCACAAATTAACAGTGCTTATTCTTTCAGTATTAGGTTACTTGCCACTGAGGTAATGAGTTCGAGTTCATTTAGGGTTTGCAATTCGTTTTTCAATTTTTTTTTCAGTCCCCTTCAAAATCAAAAAAATTCGTAAAATTTAGATTGCTGGTAAAGAAATTACCAAAATTTGAAAATTTTAAATATTTATAAACATTATCAAATGTTGTACACAATTTGTATTCGCAACCTTTTTCTATAGATCGATGGTTTGCTGGATTTGAGCCGATCCAGAGGGTCACGTGCTATTTTTTTTTTAAATGCCCGCCAAGGTGAGGAGCCCATTGGTCAGTGTAAGGAATTTTCAACGAAATTCGTGAAATTTGGATTGTTGGTAAAAAATTTGCCAAGATATAGAAACTTTAAATATTTATAAACATTATCAAATGCTGTACACAATTTGTATTCACAACTTTTCTATAGCTTGATGGTTGGCTGGATTTGAGCCGATCCAGAGGGTCACGTGCTATTTTTTTTTTAATCCCTGGGAAGGTGTGGAGCCCCATTTGTTAGTGTAAGGTCCTGTTTGGCATGGCTCCAGCTCTGGGTGGAGCTGCTCCACTCCAGAACTGCAGGTGGAGCCAGCTCCACTCCAAAATTCCAGAAATAAAATGCGGTGTTTGGCTAGATGGGTACTCTCAGCTCAAAAAAAACCGATTTCAGTGTAGATTGCCATTGTTGCCCCCCAATTCAAGCCTCACTTGTCATCCTTTCTATCCCATCTTCTCCCTTTTATTTTAGACTTACGCACATCGAGCTTCCGCACGTCCTCGTCGGAGGAGGGGCAGATCTCCTGTTGACGGTGACGGGGTCGGCCGGCGGCAGGCTGGGCGGCCACGGGGCCGGGGGTGGCGACGGGCGGCGGGGCTCGGCGGCGACGGGGGGCGCGGCGGCGGCGGGGCGGCGCGGGGGTGGCGGGGAGGTGGCTACGGGGCCGGCGACGGCGGCGACGGGGGCGGGGCGGCGACGGGTGGCAGGGCTCGGCGGCGATGGGGGCGGAGCTCGGCGACGGGCGATGGGGCGGGGCGGCGAAGGGCGGCGGGGCTCGGCGGCGATGGGGGCGGAGCTCGGCGCCGGGTGACGGGGTGGGGCGGCGACGGGCGGCGGGGCTCGGCGGCGATGGGGGCGGAGCTCGGTGATGGGCGACGGGGCGGGGCAGCGACGGGCGGCGGGGCTCGACGGCGACGGGGGGCGCGGCGGCGGCGGGGCGGCGCGGGGGTGGCGGCTACGGGGCTGGCGACGGCGGCGACGGGGGCGGGGCGGCGACGGGCGGTGGGGCTCGGCGGCGATGGGGGCGGAGCTCGGCGACGGGGGTGGGAAAATAGGCACGGGTGGGAGCTCGGGTGGAACATAATGAAACGTTTTTTTGTAACCAGTGGTATTGGTGGGTAATTACCCACCAACTCCACGAGAAGGTTCGAAATAGAGAGTTTTGGAGCAGCAAAAGAGGTGCTCCAAAACTCCACCTCCATTTGCACTACAGCTCCATGAAGTTGGCTGCTCCATGGAATTTTGGAGTTGAGGTGTTTGGCTGGATTTTTTGGTGGAGTTGCTGGAGTTCTGGAGTGGAGCCATACCAAACAGACCCTAAGAAATTTGTGTAAAAATAGGGTCTGCAGCGAGAATTGAATTGAACCTACAACGCGTTAATATGAGCAACAAGAGCTCAACCAGAGCACTATCAATCGATACATGCCTATTGTAGCTTATAGGAGGTATATATAGATGCTAGAAGTTTTCAAATTTTTCAGCCGAAATTGATTTTTTCGTTCACCGGCAACAAAGAGCAAAATTTGTAAAATTTTAATGAAAATTCACAATAATTTGGACTAGTTCGTTATTTTAAAATTTGCCAGTCCAATCTTACAGAGATGCTGATAAAGATAGGGTTACGAATGTGCATGCTTGTAGTGAGTGTTGTTGCGTATCCTCTGTTTCACAAAAGATCATGGACCGTGTGCTATTGTGTCACCGTTATTGTAACAACCGACGTGCCTTGATGATGGCTTTCTCACCTCGGGACTCAAGATGGGCTCAATCAGGGCAGCAACAACTCACCAAGAAAGAATTCCAGCGAACAACAAGCGCTAGCAGTAGATCCGTCTAGACCACGTCACGACCAACACGGCTAAAACACTATTTTTTTCCTCCTACGTACCGTAGCAATTTATTTATTAGCAAGCAAAACAAAATCAAATGCGAGACCGAATTTTTACGTACAAAATCCTTGTGGCAAAAAAAAATCACAGCATCAATGGGCAACCTTATAAAATAGGGGAATGATTATTTATCTGTTTTCCCATGCCACTTACAGAAATACATATTGATGGATAAAATAAAACTGATCCCATTCAACTAAAGAAACAAATCCGTTATAATATAACCCAAACTGCGGGCCCTTTACGCATCATCGAAGGAATCACTTTATAATTCAGATCATTTTCAATGAGGTTGTATCTGAATGTTCCCACTGCAGCAGGTATATTGGAATCTGGTTTTGGTTTCCGGATTTGCATTAACAAATCACTGGATTGACCTGAAGTCCTGAACTGAACCGAACTCAGCACACGACATCAGACATTCAGACTTGTATGGTGGCGGTACCTGCCGGAGGTTACTGACCGTCCCGGACGAACAGATAACTAACAACTGTGTGGAAACTACTACGAGCCCGTTCGCTTCAGCTTATAAGTCGGCTGAAAAGCTGAAACGGCTGATTTATTGTGAGAGAAAAACACTGTTTGATAGCTGATAAGCTGACTGAATAAGACTGCTGAAGGAAATGAAATGCATGATAGAAGCTGAAACATCGATATCTTTTTTTTCTGATTGCCAAACCATGCCGTAATACCTGCACGTTGATTCTCTCTGAGATCTCAGCTGCTGTGCTAGGATATGTGGACCGTCAGAGAAGCATGTGCCTGCAGGAACAAGTCCTTGTCTGAAAGCTTTGCTCCTAGAGAGCAGACTGTGTACCACTCTGCAAAATCAGACAATAATCCCATATGTGCCAACATCTGCATTTTTTTTCTTGTTCAGATGTCAGCAAATGGCATTTAATTGCAGCATACATAATATTTTATAACAACACACATCGACATTTCCGAATTAACATTGGGTTCAAAATTATGGAGGAAAATGACTTATATTTTCAATCAGAGAGAGAGAGTGCACATATCCGGGACCGCCCGGAAATTGACAGCGTCCTATTGCACTGACGGGAATTGGCCCGCCAATCCTCTCACAATAAACCTGATTCATAAACTTTTTTTTTTAACGAACACCTGATTCATAAACTGACCCATCACTAGCCAGCCTACAAGCAGATGATAATGTTCTTTCAGACATAATAACCATCCTTAGCGCCGACAATTCATGAACCAGAAGCCGTGATTACGCGCCACTCGGAGGAAAAGAAAAAGGAGACACTGAGACTGAAACTGACCGGGCAACAAAAATCCAAACCAGCAAGCAGGTACCTAAACCCTCCGGTGCCAATGCGCCACAGACACCCTAACTGTGAAACGAGATCAACGCAAAACCTTTCCCAAATCCCAAGCACCAACGAATTCAGATCAATTCGTCAGGATCGCGGTCGCTCTCGACGCAGATCTATCTTTCTCCTTTTGTTAGGTGATCCTCGGGGAGGTTTGGGCACCGGCAATCAGCAATAATGCAAGCCTGATCTGTACTTTGTGCGAGTTGCTCTTGCGCGTGCTGTCGTTCGCGCCAGCAATGTGTTGCAGCCTTGCGTCCGGTGGTCAGATACTCGGGCCGCGCGGTTGATTCCGCAGCACTCAAAGGCGGGCGTTCGGGCGGGCGCAACGACGCTGAGATTGACCGCGCAGCCGCCGCGTGGACGAAGGCGAGCCAAATAATGAGCGGTTGCCATGGACCATCTGATGAAAATGCCTTCCTGCCTCGTACAACAATATCTTCCTCTGGTGCTTGTAACCCACGAAGACTGCAAGATCGCGTTGACACGGCGTGCGATGTGCGCTATAGTGTGACTGTCTGGGGGCACCTGAATGTTGCTACTACTACTACTAGCAGAGCTTCACAATATGCACGCAGGAAGAACATGAATTTTTCACATATGCTTGTGACCGCATGATCTATCATCAATGTTATCCTAAACGCTAAACCGTAAACAATCAGTCATCCTTTATTTAGTGTTTAGACCATTTAAATGGTGTTTAAACGGGATTAAACAACCTAAACGATTTTGTATAATAACACTAAAATATACATATTTATGTATATAAAAGTCAAATATACTAGAAAGTCTACATATTTACAAATGTAAAATGTAAGTATTCTACTGAATAATTTTTTTGGAAGAAATCTAAATCCCACAACACTTCATATGCTTACGATGCTAATTAGTTTATTGTTGATTGCGGTAGTTGTAATCCTCCTATTAACTAAATTATAAATTAAATGGTCATTTAGCTCATCTAATCACGTTTAACTCGATTCTATTTAGACGGTTTAAATGATTTTTAACAGTTTAAATAGTCCAACCATTTAATTCACTGTTTAGGGCCTAAACAACACGGCCTAAACAACACGGGAGGTCTCTGTTTAGTGTTTAAACGCTGTTTAAACGGACTAAACGGCCGTTTAGGCGAACAGAGTCTATCATGCCATCCATTTTCAAATCAGTGGTTGGGATGGGTGAGAGAATCATGTGTATGTGAGGAAATCATGGATAGTAAGAAAATCAATGGTTGGATGACCCACCATGTGAGCGAGATAAACGGTTTAGATAGACCATTTGGTCGCATGCAGGGGCGGATCCAGGGCCCGGGCTGCCCGAGCTGCAGCCCGGGGCGAGACCATGGAGTCCCTTTAACCTATGTGCTGTTTAGCCTAACAAAATGAGGCTTAGGAAACAAAATTAGGCTATTTTAGGTGTGATTCAACAGCTTAGCCCGGGGTGCAGCTCCGTTCTGGATCCGCCCCTGGTCGCATGTACACGTGGAAATACATTTCCTCTGGATGCCTGGGAGTGTCAGGTACCGACAAAAAGTGGCAGATTAACCAGTTGCATCGCATATAGAAAGGCCAGCATCAGCAGGGTGATTGAGAGTCGTTGGTGATGCATATCATGGGCGAGATTCGTAAATGGAAATTACTAGTCACTCAAATATTTGTAGTTTGTTTAATTTGTTTTTTTTCAACTGCAGGGGACTGAAAGTATATAAGAAATTACCTCTTGCTGCTGTAGTAGTTGTTAGGGCGCCGTCAAGCTACCTAGCTAGCATCCAAGAAAATAGAGTGGATGCTGCTCACGCTAATGGATTGGTGGTAGCATCTTTGCTTAATCTGCAAATCATCCCCAGGTGACGCCAGCAATCAGGCAGTGCCTTTCCCAAGTCTCAACTGCATTAGTTTAGCTTCACACATTACTTGCGCTAACTTTTTTTTTTCTCACTAATTGTTTTTTGGTGAAATGTTTGTTTTGTTACTAATATCCACGGGAAAGACGAGAGCTGACAACGCAACCAGCCAACCATTTGGATTATGCGCTCGCTTTGCATGATTTGACAAGAAAGATTTGCGAAGCTGGAAACCTTGATTTCTAAAAAGATGATTGTAAATTTGGCACATGACATTGACTTTCTACCAACAAAGAGGTGAAAAACCAAATGATCCACGCTGCAACTCGTCCTTTGTTTGCCCACAAACTAGATGCTACGAAATTGGAGCTAGCAAATTACAATGCTCTGATACAGGAAACGCCATTATCGACTAGAGCCCTGTGCCACCAACTACATGCCAATGCCATAGCCGAAGTGCAGCCGAGGCGGAAGCTGACACGAGGCAGCCAGCACAACCTTTCGGGTTTCGGCTATGGCTACCTCTGTCTCGCGCGGTCCGGGTCCGGGGGAAGGGGAACCCAACCGCGCGCGGAAATCCCCGTTCTACCCCTCCACCACCCCGCAGGCAGCCGCGCGAAGTCAAACCGGGCGCGCCACCCGCCAGCGGCAGCCGCAGCCGGCGTCGGGACTCGGGGGGCGGGCCAGTAATATACCAAACCCAGGCCGCGAAACAAACCATCGCCTCCCTCCCTCTCCCTCGCACTCGCAGTAGCGTTGCCTTCTCTCTCGCGACCGGTTCGCCAGCCAAGCCAGCCTGCTCCTCCGTCCGCCTCCTCTCCAGCCGCAGCGACATGACCGGCGCTCCGTCGCCGCCGTCGGGGCGACCGGTGCAGGAGGATGGGGATCGGCAGCGGAGTTCGCAGCGTCCCTTCGGCGCTGTCCTGATCACGGTCCCGGACGGCCCGGGCTCGGCCTTGCCTGCTTCATCCGGGAACGGCCTGCGGGCCGCGCTCTTGGACCACGCCGGCGCCGTCGGCTCAGACGAGGAGCGGCCACGGCCGCGGGGGCAGTCGTTCACGCTGTGGCGCGCGACGGTGGCGGTGCTGGCGCTCGCGGCGCTGGCCGCGGCGGGGTACGTCTGCCTGTACACGGACGGGGACGCCGCCGGCGCGGCGTGGCGGCTCCTGGGGGCGAGCGAGGAGGAGGAGGAGGGAGAGGACCGGGGAGGACGCAAGTCCTTCCTGCTGCCGCTGTACCCGAAGCCGCACCGCGGCGGCGGGGAGGCCAGGAAGCGGGCCAGCGGCGGCGCGGCGGAGAATCTGACGGCCGCGGCGTTCCCGTCCACCGGCAATGTGTTCTCGACCGGGTGCGTACAGCTGCTGCGACTATTTCTTCGGTTCCGTAATTTTGTCTATCGGCTTGCTCCATTTGCGATCCTGTTCTCGAACGACTTCTTGGGATTTCGGGGAGCGAAATAGTTGGTTCCTTTTGCTGGTTTTGTGGGGGGATCAGGTTTGTGTTCTCCTTTTTTCTGCGACGTCACGCTTGAATGCGGCGTTGTTTGCATCGGTTTTTGGGTTTATCGTTTTTGATGATTTTTCGGTGGTTTTGAGTTTGCCAGTTCATCGCCTCCAATTGCGCGCGTTTCTGTACAATTTCTGACGATTTGGAGTCCGCTGCCTCGTAACTGCGCACATTTGTGTACAATTTTTGACGATTTTTTGTTCATTTTCATGTCTGTTTTTTTTTTCATTTCAGTTTGGCATGTTTTTGTGGGGGATCCACCAGTTGATTTTTAGAAGAACAAGTAATAGCACTGCTGTTTGTATTCGGGGAGTAGTTGCTACTATGATTTGTTTACTACTAGTTGCAGAGTTTGTACTCTAGCCGTGTCGGACAGAATTGGAAGTTTGACCATCATACAAAATTGCAGCTCTTTCAATCATTTGGGAGTAGTAGGGTCTAGTTTCTCAAAGTTGTCTATATTTAGATATACAATTGTGTTTAGCTTTTTAGGTTAACAATTAAATATGAATAAATTAGAGGGAGGGAGAGACCTACGTGATGACCTTGATGAAGTCAACACTTTTGCCAGCGATTGAACATAACCATTTGATGATTCAGATCCCCTTTCTTGTTTACATGTCAAATCATCAATATGTCATTTTCACTACGCTGTTAATATGCCACCGCTTTTCCTTCCTGAATTTTCTGCCCTTACCCTGCAGGCTATACTACACGACTGTGTCAATTGGCAATCCTCCAAGGGGTTATTTTGTTGATGTTGATACTGGCAGCGACATAACATGGATCCAGTGCGACACGCCATCCAGAAGCTGTGCAAAGGTACACACCATGTCAGCTACATGCTTCGTTTTGCAATGTTTTATTGTTGCATGATGAGCCTAATTGGTAACATCCATGTGGCCCTAGTGGTTGAGGACTTGAGGTCAAGGGCTCAAGGTCCCCATTCTCCTTCAAATCAAAATTAGATAGTTCCTCCTGTGTTTCTCTTTTTTCTAGCAAAATGGTCTCAAGTTCATTAATTACTGTAATTAACATTCAATGCTGTTGCAGGGAGCTCATTCTCCATATAGGCCCGCACAAGCCAACATAGTTCCTGCCAGTGATCCACTTTGTGAACGAGTTCAACGCGACCCAAATCAGTGCAACTACGATATCAACTATGCTGACAGAAGCTCCTCTATGGGCGTTTATGTGAGGGATAATATGCAACTCATCAGTGAAGACGGTGAAAGGGAAAATCTAGACATCGTGTTTGGGTATGAGTCAACCTTCCAAAAGATAATATCATGATTCATGACATGTATAGTGATGATTTCTTCTAGCACACTGACTTCCATTTGTGTATTCATATGCAGGTGTGGATATGATCAGAGAGGAAACATTTTGGACACACTAGAAAATACTGATGGAGTGCTAGGCCTGGGCAGCCGGGAAATAAGCCTTCCTACACAGCTAGCCAGCCGAGGGATTATTTCCAATGTTTTCGGTCACTGTATGACGACAGATCCCAGTAGTGGTGGTTATTTGTTTCTTGGTGATGATTACATTCCTAGATGGGGAATGACATGGGTTCCTGTCCGAAATGGTCCAGCAGAGTAAGTTCCATCTGTTCTATGGAGAACTAATTCCGTGTGCATGTGGCTATCATTCTTCCCTTGGATGTCATGCATCATTTTTAGTCAATGCGATATTCTGTGTTTGCAGCATATCTTCAAAAATCTTACCAATTCTTGTCACTCATGGAACAACCACAAAGGGAAAATATTGCCTAACTGCTCTGCTGTATTGCTTTACTCTCTCCAATATTACTGTGAACCAAAATAGCACATGTATACACCATTATATAAATTTCACATCACGAAAGTTAGATGGATATATAACTGAAACTCTTTTCCATTTTTGTGAGTTTCAGTAATGTACGCAGAGCCCAACTCCAGCAAGTAAACCACGGGGATCAGCAGCTCAATGTGCAGGGGAAGTTGACTCAAGTGATCTTTGACAGTGGGTCCACACATACATATTTCCCACACGAAGTGTATTTAAACCTGATTGCTGCGGTGAGTGTGAATCCATGGAATCACGGAACAGGTCAATTCTGTGTTCCTTACGTTTTCTTGAAATTTAACAGCTGAATGGTGCATCTCCGAGATTTGTACACGATGACTCAGATAAAACGCTGCCTTTCTGTATGAAAGCTGATTTTTCAGTGAGGTAACATGATGAAAATATATTAATAGATTTTTTTTTGCTAAATTGTCAGCTAGGACATTAAATCGACAAGCATATTATTCCAGATAAATAAACCTCTGTTCTTTTCTTGGATTTTTTATGTATGTTTTCTTCAGGTCTGTGGATGATGTGAAACATTTTTTCAAGCCCTTGAGTCTGCAATTCAAGAAACAATTTTTCTTCTCCAGAACTTTCAACATTCGTCCTGAAGATTACTTGATCGTCAGTGTAGGTTCCTATCCTATGGTTCTTATGCAATGTCACTCTGTCAGGCATCTGATTAAAGCTGAATACCCCATTTCCTCTTTGAAGTACATCATCATGTTTTCCCTGGGATTCATTTCAGGATAAGGGCAATGTCTGCCTGGGGGTGCTCGATGGGACAGCGATCGGTTATGATTCAGTTATAATAGTTGGAGGTATTCAGTGTTCATTTTCTTGTTAAATTTCCACTGCCCAATTCATTCCTTCTAAATTTATCCTTCCCTCCTATTTCTTGCAGATGTTTCTCTTCGTGGAAAGTTGATTGCCTATGACAATGATGAGAATCAGCTAGGATGGATTGATTCAGACTGCACCGACCCAAGCGAACAAAGCAGAATTCCTTTCTTCCTGAGGAAAGTATTGCACAACCAACTTTTGTAAACATTACACACATACTACCTGAGATCGTCTGACCGCGCCTGTTCTTATGGACGTGCAATTCTGCGTCCAAATTCTGATGTAATCGTGTGAAGGAATGTAATTACTAGATAGGGAAAATGATTATGAGATAGGGAGAAAGAGAAAGGAAAGGTAGATAAAGCATAGCTAGCATCATGTACTTCATATTTTTGCTCGGTCTGTATATAGTCGAAAGAAGCAGAAGCCTGTATTCTATGTATGTTGTAAGGTATATCTCACTCACTTTGTGTAAGACTAAAGTGGTGAAGCATATCAAGGAATAATCGACAGCAGTTTAGACATTTCTGACCGCTTTCAGTTTCATCAGCAGATTTTTGTTGATGGAATACTGTGACAAGAATTTTAATTCGCAAGTCTCTTCATACAATTTTCATCAATATACGTTTAAGGGCAATCACAACTTTGCACAAAGTAAAAGAAATCAAAGCAACATGAAAGATCAAAATTTCTAGCAAAAACAAAGCATGATCACAACTTAGGAGCAAAGTACTCCGAGAACAAGAAAAAAAAACAGAATTCACAAAACATACTTGAAACAAAAGCTTCACGTAAGATATACATACGTGCAATCAGCCAGGTTTAATATTATTTACAGGGCGCTAAAAACACAATACAGCGGATGCATAGATCAGCAATTACAAGTTTTAGTGTACATTCCGTACCCCAAAATTCTTTTAAAAACAAAATTGGATGCCAAAAAAGGATTGCAAGGCCATCTGAAACCTTGCAGTGTCATCATCAGTGTCAAATCTAGAATCCTACCAATTTGCGTATTTTATCGAAATACCCACCATCACTTGTGCTAACTGTAGTAGGCTCCTCCACAGGATCCTTAAAGTTAGCCTCCTGACTCAACTCTTCGAATGCGTTAACAACATTCTGTAGTCGGGCAACAAACTCAATCAGAAGTGAGGCAAATGTGGCCAAGGACAAAGCGCTTGCACTTTCGTATGTTTTGGAGTCCTCATCTTCAAGTGGCACGTTTGGATTGAATGATCTTTGAGCAGGCCAAGACAGCTTAAAACCATCCATTGTTGACGTTGAATCATATCTTCTTAGAAATGAGTTACCAAGAAAGCTCTTTGATTGATGCAATAAAGTCTGATCAACAATGGTAGTTTCCACCCCTTCATCCTTGCTTTCTTTTTCCACAGCACTGGTGCCATCATTCTTGTTTTCTCTGTTCCTGTTTCCTTTTCCCACAGTATTGGTGCCATTAAGGACTTCTTTGATTCCTTGAGCCTGCTTGCTAGCATCCCACCTTTCAGTATTCACCAGAAGGTATGACTTTTCATCAATCTTTTTTTGCAACTCTTCAGCTGCCATGTGGACCTCTAATAGAATATCTATAGAACTCAACTTGGTCATCGTCTTAACTCTGTTTCCAAGCTCGCGCAACGCTTTAGCACCTTCCTGACCCACTTTCTGAATCTCTGCAGCAAAAACCCTTCTGCTCTCTGGAGGTGCCTAAATTCAATAATATATTTGTTTAGGAAATAGATGTGGGAACCTAACAGTTTTGTTGTTTACATTAAATAAACAAACCTGAATTTCCGAAAGAATGCAACCATGCAACGCCATGACTGCAAAGGAACAGTGCCTCAATGCTCCACCAACTTTGGTGAAACTCCTCCAAGGATAGTTCATTGTTTTATAAGGACCATGGGGTGGTTCCCATACAGCAAAACCAAGCTGAAAACACTCAAAAGGGCCTAATCAAAATTCACCAAATAATCTAGGTAGAACAGTTGAATGTAGAGCAAGTACAAACCAGGGTTTCCTCCTGTGCAGATGCCTCAACAGCTGCCCTGTACCCGCTATATAGAGGATCATCAGATGCTTGGTACACAAGTATTTTTGAAGGAATCCTTTCATATTCCATGCATTTCAGATATCCATCAACACAACCTAGAGCAAATGTCCAAAAAAGGGCATCATGCATACAAGAACTTGATATCATTAATTTGGCAAGAAAATTAACAAATCAGACGCATCTATAATCTATAGCCATTTGACCAATGACACCACAAATCATATTTTAACTCTGCCAGTGCATGAAATAAGGCAACATGTGAAATACTCTAAATTGTGAGCAGACTGCTGGGTGCAGGGTCATACCTTCCAAGGATTTGGCAACACCAGTGAAATTTTTTGATATCAGGTTGTGCAAATCCTCTCCTGCCCAGATTGGGTAAATACCTATATTGATTCCAAGACTGACAGCAGCACCAATGGCAATCAGTATAAATCTGCTTGTAGCTGTATCAGTGAACTTCCCAGTGTTGTACCCAGAGACCATAACATAACAGAATGTCAACAAGAACACACGGAATCCATACTCATATGGCTTCATCTTCGGATGCAGCTTTGTCAAAGTTGTGACAAAGGCTACCAATACAAATCATCAAGGGAAGCTGCATGTTAGATATATTCATAGGTCCCCTTGAGAAAAAAAAAAGAAATGGATTGCTCTCAGATCAGAATGCCTCAGTGCTCACCAACAACAATGATGCTCGTTATAAGAATCACTTCCTCTAATTTTCCCAGGTTTTTGGACAATTCTGCAACCGCTAGAGCAAGAGCTCCTGCAGTTAGTGTCCCCAATCCACGATTAAACCCTTTGCTTAAGGTTGCACCTGCATTAACACTGATTCAAATCAATTACAGAATAGGAACACATGACTTTGCTGGTTTCCCAGCCACTGGATCCATGTTCTCTAAGTTGAAACTTTTCTGTTTACGGGTCTAAGTAACAGCATTAAGACAAAAACACAAAGAAAAAAAAGCACCTAACAGGCTAGTGACAAAAATTAAAGGTATCAAAATAGACTGGTTCCTTAACATCAAATCAAAACTCTCCCCTCATAATTAATAAGAGTTATACTTATTTAAATCCATGTACCTAAACTACCATTTCTCTATGTTTTTAACTTTCTGCACCACAGAAATGATGCTTACACCATTTGCCATTTAACAACCAATGTTACCTTTTCTTGCAAATAGAATTAATTTCTTTAGCCAATACGAGTGGCCATTATTCTCTAAGTTCTTATATTAGACCTAGACAAAAGGGTTTCCAAGTAAATTTAGTGATACCCATACTTTAATAAGCAATTATAGATAACTAGATAACGATAACGTTTCAGAGAACCATCTGGATTAAATTTAAGGTAAGATTGTTTGAAGATGTCTCAAGAAACATCTGGCTTAAATTTTTAAGATGTGGTGGTCCATCACCAATATAAATATGGTTCTAAAGTTACACATTCCAGTGCACAGCTGCACACAGGTTAGTAATCAAATCTGCCAGCCAACAGCTAAACTATGCAAGCACCAATTTCTTAATCCATCTACCACCAGGTCTTCAGCAATTGCAAAAAGTGGCTCTATCACCGGGTCTTCAGCAATGTCAAAAAGCGGCTGGTCTTCAGCAATGTCAAAAGCTGTGGGGCACGTTCAACAGATGGGCCTAATGGAATGTGATCCTTGCTCTGCACGGAGTAACTAATTCACTTGGTCCCCTAAAAGCAGCCCCGTGTTGCACATTGCTGGGAGTAAAAACTTAACAGTTAACATCTCTAGTATCATTGCCTAAAAGAAGAAAGATCTCGTAATAACGCTTTAAGCAGCCAGGCCCGCCTGATTTTGAGTGCAATGGCAGTTACTGATCTGCATATCAGATGAACACTGGGTGGAAATGTTCATTCACCCCTAATTAACATGGCCATGGTCCAAGAACTGATGTGTCGGAACTGAGAAAACAGCAGCACAAGGATCCTAAAAGGAGATAACGGCACGCGAGAGATTTGAGAAAATGAAGAGATTTCAAGAAGACTGAACATCAAACTAAGCATAGAAAGGCTGAGACTTTGAACCCAAATGGTATGAAACCCAGAGAGGACGGAAGGGGAAGGCAGCGCTCACCGATGCTGAACTCGAAGACGACGACAACGGTGAGGATGGCCCAGACGGAATGGCTCACGATGTCGTGCGGCTCCCGGAGGAAGACGAGCAGCGTGATGAGCGCGAGCGCGAGCCCGACCTTGGCCGCGAACACGGCTTTCCGCGGGTCGGCCCGCGCGAACGCCCAGAGCTCCGACACGGCACCGCACGCGACCCCCCACCAGCGTGCCACGGCGGCGACGGCCCGCCGGAAAAGCCTCTCCTTGGGCTGCTGCTCCCTCTCCTCCCCGGAGGTGGAGGAGAGCAGCGCAACCGTGGAGCCGCGCTGGTCCTCCAACGTCGACCACAGCGAACCCAGCTGCGGCGGCGTCGGCGGCCGCGCGGCGGCCATGGGGGGCGCCGGGCGGGGGCGGATCGGCGGAAGGTTTCAGCAGGGTTCTTGGGGATCGGGCGGTGGGCCCTGTGGGAGATGCGGAGCGAATCGCACTGGGAAAGTGGGAATGGTCGGGAACGGCGTGTTTCTTGCTCTGGCCTGCGCTCGAGGTTGGCTGGTGCTTGGGGGCCTGCGCTGTTCCTGCGTGCCCTGATCGTGCCCGCGGTGGCCGTAAGTGGACGGAGCGTCGCGGTCCGCTCTCGTTTTCCGCCTTGCCGAGGAGTTGGCGGTTTATGGCGGATGGCCATCCGCGCCCATCCGCGGAGCATCGTCAGACGTCAGCCAACAGATCCCATCGGGGGCCCTCGGGGCTATGGAAGAGAAAGCGAGAGGGAAGAAATGGGCTTCTGTTTCCCGTTTTCGATCTTGGGCTTGGAGTGGTTGGAGTTTAGGCCCACCTCACTGATACTTTCAAAGGAAGGAGTCTTTTCTGACAATAAAAACACTTGTTACTGTGCTATGTTTTCGGAGTCATTTGTGAACAGACTTGAGCATTTTGAGCCCAGCCCGGCCCGGCCTATGGGCCCGATCTGAGCTCGGTAGGTGTTGGCCCGCCCACACTAGGTCAGGTGTGGTTAGCGAAAATCATAAAAATTTTGTTATCAAATTAGTTTGTGAGGTATAACCTTAATCTCCCTACACAATTCTCAAGGAAAGAGGAAGACCAAACCAGCGATGCATGGACACGCTATACACTTGTTGCAAAATGTCGACTTACTCATGTGGCTCTTATATATGTAGATCAAATAAAACAATTGGGTACGGATCATGAGAAAAGATACGCATATACAAGATTCGGATTGTTCATGATCATTTATGATGTAGCAACTTACCATCGTATCTGGTTAGATATAGGTATATATGATGTGATCATTACACAATACTAGAAATATGACCTCTCGTCCCGAGACTTTGTACCGGTTAGATTTGGATCCGATACTAATGCTAACATTAGTACCGGATGCAACGGATGGTGCCTATAGGGACCTCTTTAGTACCGGTTTGGGGCAACAACCGGTACTAATGCGCTACCCACCCTCTAGTACCGATTGGTGGCCACAACCGGTACGGGATACCCTCTAGTACTGGTTGCTGTCCCAACCCGGTACTAGTGTGGCACCTCCCCTCTAGTACTGGTTAGGGGCAACAACCGATACTAGAGGGCACCCCTTTAGTACCGGTTGTTGCCTCCAACCAGTACTAATTTCGTTTCTATAAATATCCTCCTTCTTCCTCCAATCTGAGCCAGATCCTCCAGCTCGAGCTTCACCCTATCCATGGTGAAATAGGAGGAGGTTTTGCCAAATTTGTGACCATTTATTGAGGATTTCACTCATTCAAGTGTTCTAAAGGTTAGAAACTTCATCCTCCATTGATACATGGTTAGTATACTAAGTTTTATACTTTAGAGCTAGAGTAATTTGTGATTTTTAGACTAAGTTTTATACTTAGTATTTGTGAAGCACGTCGAGACTTGAAACGTATGAAACAATGAGATGCCCTACATCAAAAAAAGAGAGATAATGGACATTACTTGCATCCTACCAGTTACACTCTTAGCAAGGAAGAGAAGGAAAGTATGTTTGAGTACTTGAATAGTATCAAGCTTCCATCGGACTACTCTTCGAATATAAAGGCATTAATACATTTTAAACAGAAGAAAATCATAAATCTAAAGGCCCATGATTGCCATGTCCTGATGATACAATTGTTGCCTGTTGCACTAAGGGGTATTCTTCCAAAGAATGTGAGAATGGCAATCGTGAAGCTATGTGCATTCCTCAACATGATTTCTCAGAAGGCAATCCATCCAAACAATCTACTAAATCTACAGAATGACATGTGCAATGCCTTGTCAGCTTTGAGATGGTCTTCCCACCTTCCTTCTTTAATATCATGACCCACCTTCTAGTCCACCTTGTTGAAGAGATTTTTATCCTCGGTCCTGTATTTCTACACAATATGTTCCCTTTCGAGAGGTTTATGGCAATTCTGAAGAAATATTTTCATAACCGTGCCTGTCAGAAAGGAAGCATCGCAAAGGGATATGGAACAAAGGAGGTCATTGAGTTTTGTGTTAACTTTATGGATGACCTAAGTTCGATTGGAGTCCCTGTATCATGCTATGAGAGGAGACTGAAGGGAAAGGGCACACTAGGAAGGAAAGCTTGAATGGACATCGATAAGGATACATTTTGTAAAGCACACTTCATGATTCTGCAGCAATTATCCCTGGTCGCTCCATATATGGAGGAGCACAGGGCTAATGTACGGTACTCAAACCAAGCAAAGACTGAGGCCTGGATTACACGTTATCACATTGACACTTTCGCCTCTTAGTTGTGGCAACGACTGATAGGTGATGACACGATTGAAGAACAACTAGCATGGCTGGCTAGGGGTCCATCTATCTCAGTATCGATATTTGAAGGATACAAGATAAAAGGGTACACATTTTACACCAGAGCCCAATACCAAAAGAGCACAAACTAAAATAGTGGTGTTCGTATTGATGCAATAGACAACAATGGAAAAAAAGATAGATACTATGGTCTCATTGAGGAGATATGGGAACTCGACTATGGACCTTTAAAAATTCCTCTGTTTCAGTGCCAATGGGTGAAACTTACTGGAGGAGGCGTAACGACAGACAACTATAGATGACAATAGTGGACCTCAACAAGATTGGATACATAGATGAACCATTCGTCCTAGCCAATGACGTGACTCAAGTTTTCTACGTGAAGGACATGACAAGCAAACCAATAAGGAATTGAAGGGTGTTAATAAGTCAGATGATCAGCCAAAGCGCCACATAGTTCTTCTAGGGAAGAGTTGAGGACAAGACCAACATTTTAGAAGATTATGATCAGTTCGATGATCTTCCTCCATTTTCAGTCGAGGTTGACCAAGCATCCTGTTAGCCAAAGAAGACGCTCCATACTTATGCTGCGATCACAACCAAGGGACGTTCGTCAAGAGGAGAGTTCTTAACATTCCATTAGATGATGTTGCGTAATGTATTTGAAGAATTATGTTGTATTTTTGGTTATCAACAAAGGAATTAATGTAATGGTGCTGGTTACCATTAGGTTTCTCAACCTTTTCAGTTTCAACATTCATCTTTTTTATGGTCATTGACTATAGTTTCATCTGATGCTCCATTCTTGTCTCTCCTTGTTTCACTATTTTTGGGTACTTTGGTCAATTGAGTAAGGGGGGTGAAACTTTTAAAGCGCTTCCAGTAATTCCTCTCGCTTGTAATCCTTTGATCAATGCTTAGATAATGCTTTCATTTATTTCACTTTAGTTGTTTGGACAAGTTTCTAAATCTTACACTTCGTACCCGCCGACAATGTCATTATTAAACAAGAACTGATTTTTGCATAAAATCTCACCCGAACAGATTTTTGCATGGTGTTGGCGCTAGAAATCGGTCAACCGAATCCCCAGCGTCCGACACACGACCCGGGAGAATCTGCTTAACTCCTGTTCGGGTGATTGCCCTGGTGCGGTTCGCGCGGCGTGCCATCCAATTTGACCTGTTGATTGGCAAGGAAGAATACGTGTCAGGTCCGGAAATCACGATCGGCTAAAATTTCCGATCTCGAGAGAGCTTATCAGCGAATCGGCCGATTTGCCGTAATAAAGAAATCGGCTATGAAGCAGCCGATCACTGTAGCCGTGTAGACAAGAAATTACTGGAGTAATCGACACAATGCTATAGTAACAACACTAGGAATAGATCTAATCGGCTATATGTAAAATAAGTGAATTTAATAGAAGAATGTAAAGAAAGCCGAAACCGCCGATTCCTAGCTGGATAATTGGTGATAAAACTAGAAAGACAGGTAAAACCTATGATTCTAGTAAATATCGATAACTAGTGAATAAATCTAAACGAAACGACAGCGATGCGCCCGAAGTTAAAGCTTAGAATTTACTCGGTAAACGGAACTTACAAGATCGACCGGAGATCAAGTTGATGCAGCCCTGCCAACCCGTACGAACTCGTGAAAAAGGAGAAAGTATTTGGCGAAGTCGCCTGCTTGAAAGTAAGTACGAGGAAATAGTAGTTGGTTGTATTGATTTGTTGATGATTACAGATTTACAAAGGTAGCTATTTATAGCCCCGTACAGATGACTCCTTAACTGACTAGAACTCTATCCCTAATTCAAATAGAAAACGAATATTTACAAGCACGATTCGTACTAGGTTGGTTATTATACACTTCATGGGCTGATTTCCTCTTCATCCTTCTTATCCTTCCCAAGCCCATACCGGCCCAATTATTCCAGCCCCCTAATTGGCCGCTTCCTTATCGGCAAAGGGTAACCGATTCGGGAATCAGGCGTGTCCGATCCGAACCCCAAGGGTTAAGCGAGGCAGAAATCATCGGCCGATCCCGTACTGTAGCATTTGGCCGATCTTGGACTGTAGTGCCAACCAACCGATCTCCAACTGTACTTTCCTATTTCCTCTCCTCCTGACACCGATTTCACTAGTGACGAAATCTGACGTCAACACATGGTTAAAATATTAAATATTTTAATTTTTTAAGCACCATTAAATATTAAATAATAACTTTATGTACAATTAAACAAGAACATGATTAAGTCATGGTAAACATGTTAATAACACTAAAGGCACTATTCTTCTAAATTTTTGCATGGTCAAAAAATCTATTTTTTCAAATTTTAAAGTTAATATAGGTATTATGACCATTATAACCTATTACTAAGTTAAAATTAATAACTTTATCATATTTGATATCTGACCGCATCTGTCATTTTTTTAGTGTATATCTAATAAACATGAAGCTACCAAATTATTTTTACATTTTTTATGCATGTTATTTGATTTACTATGCAATAAGTTAATATAACAACAATTGTAAAAGAAAGAAAAATAAAAAGATGGGTGGGAAGTTGAAACAAAATTATGCAACCCCTTTAGGGGCACATTTTCATTTCACGCGCGGGGAGCCCCTCTAGTACCGGTGCCAAATAACAACCAGTACTAGAGCCCCTCCTCTAGTAAACACCCAGCACTAGAGGGTCTCTAGTACCGGATGTTGTTTTGCACCGGTACTAGAGGGGGAGAGGGGGTAGGGGGGTTAAAGGCCGCGCGTAGCACCCTCCCTCAACACTTAAGCCAAATTTCACTTTTTCCCATCGTCTTCCTCCTTCCACGCCCTCGTCACCCCACACCGCCCCCTCGTCGCTCGCCGCCGCCATCGCCCCCCCCCCCCGCCTGTTGGTCCTCATCGCCGTCCCCTCGCCTGATTCGACACCGTCCCCTCACTTGATTCGACGCCGCCCCCTCGCCCGATCTATCGCTACCTCCTCCCCTGACGTTGCTATCGCCACGCCTCTGTTCGCGACCGCCGCGACCGCACCCGTCCGCCGCCTCCGTCGCCGCCCCCGTCCGTCACCGCCGCCGCCGCCGCCCCAACCCCGACGCCGGCCGGTCCCGTTGCCTCTGTCGCCGCCCCCGTACCGTCACCGCCTCCGTCCACCGTCTCCATCTGCGACCGTGACCGCCGCCGCCGCCCGTCCGCCCCGGCCCCATCTGCCAGCCCCGTCTGCGTCTACCGTGACCGTCGCCGCCTGTCCGTGACCGCCGCCACCCGTTCGCCCCAGTCCATGACCGCCGCTGCCACCCCGAGCCCTAGCCCCTGTCCGCCCCCACGTGCGCCCCTGACTTGCGGCGGTCGCGGGCTCGTCATCGCGCTGACGTAAGCCCGTGGCCGCCGTGACGTCATTAATTTTTTTTATCTAAAATTGTAGAAAAATTTAGAAAATAGCTACAAAGTTATCTAAAAATGTAGAAAATTATATAGAAATTGTAGAAAAATTTGTATGAGTGTTGGAAATCATGCCTTTTTTTATTTTTGTAGTAGTAGAAAATAGCTAGAAAATATAGAAAATTGTTGGAGTAGCTAGAAATTATAGAAAATACGTGAAAATTACATATTTGAGGTTATAGAGTACGGTGTTTGGATGGAATGAGTGACAACATGTTTCAATAATGTTATCGCATCAATAACTCTGATTTTCCTTTGCCACTAGTATTTTCTAGCTAGATATGATTGCCCTTTTGCATAGAAATAAGTTGTATCCATCCGAGTTCATATAAAAAACTATAAATCTCAAAACACTTAGCTTTTATTCCTAGTATTCCTAAATGAATTAGATTTCACCAAGGGAGACGAGAAATCTTATTCCTAGTATTTCTCGTCTAGCAAATGAATTAGAATTGATTTCTCCTGTGAATTGAAATACTTAGAAATTACCGAGAAATTTTATGATGTTGTCATTTATTGTAACAAAATTCATCAAATAGTTCAATCAATTATAGAAATGTGCAAGTCACTGTAAATATTTTTGTACTCAATTATTGTATAAATGTTTCATTCTATTTTTGTTGTCATTTTCTAGCATTGTTTCAGTCCATTTTTGTTGTCAATTCTTTTTTATTTTGTTATTTATTTCTGCAGTATATGAATTAGCTAGAAATTGTTGGAAAAGCTTATTAATTGTAAATTGTACGACATGCCATGTTACATATATGTCATTCTTATTATAAGTGTTTAATTATTTTTATTTACTGTTACAAATTGTTATTTATTTAGTCATTTATTTATTGTTACAAATTCTATAAGTGTTTAATTCTTTTTGTAGTCACCCTTTTATATTATACTAGTTACAATGGCATGATCACACGATGAGCATGATGTACAAATGACAGAGGAGCTCATATTTCAGATGATTGCTGAAGGCGGCAATCAACCAAATGAAGAGATTGATCACAGCCAGGCTAACATCTACCTCAACCTGGCTGGTGATGGCAAAGTATAACATCCGTAAAAATCACCAACTTAAATCACCCACTAAAATTTGTTTTCAAAATCTTTTTACTGTTGAGCTCCCGAAAATCCCATCTTCCCGGCGATTTCGTCGTCCCGGCACCCAAAGCCAACAACCACCATTTTTATCCTCTCCGCAAATTTCACCGCGTGCCGGTCGAAAAAACTGCCGCGCGTGCTCCGACCGCTTTCCATAATCACCACCGACACTCCCTTTCTTTTTCTCATTTTTCCCCTATTCCATTCTCGTTTCTTTTTCTTACTTCTCTTTCTTCCTTTCTTCTTCTTCCTTCTTCTTTCACCTTCCTTCCTCCTCCTTCCTTCTTCTCTCTTCTTTCCTGGCTGGTCACGCACGGCCCCTGGCCATGACTCCTTCCGACGCATGGCCCCTCCCCTGGCCGGCCCTCTTCTCCCACCTGGCCGCGTGCACCAGCGCCCCTAGGGCCCGCGCCGCCGGGTCCTGCCTCGCGGCACTGCCGGCCGCTCCGGCGCCCCTTGGGCCGTTCTAGCCCGGCGCTCGGCCCCTGCGCGCCCTGTCCCCCACCTCCCTTGCCAGCACCACCGGCCCCTACCGCCGCTCCGTAGGCCGCCACTCGAGAGTTCACTGGCCGCCGGCCCCTACCTCCACCCTGTTCGCCGTCATCCCATTCCTCCGCCCGCCTATTATAAAAGGGCATCAATGCCCAGCCTCCACACCCCACCTCCCTTGCCACCAAGCCCCGCCTCCCCCTGTGCAGCACGCCGCCCCCTCTCTTATGCACCGCCGCCTTCCTGTCCACCACTGGCACCGCTCTTCCCATCGTCGATTCACCAAGGTGAGGCCCCAAATGGGACCCCTCACCATCCTCTACCTCCCCCGCCACTCCGCTCCCCGCCGGTCGGCCACCGCCGACCATCTCCTCCCCGTCTCCCTGTACCGTGCCCAGGGTAAGGAGAAAGCAAAAACACCCCCCAATTTCGATCTAAACCCATGCTTTCTCGTATTCATGAAATAACCCTCCCACCTCTCTCAAAGATTGTCTCGCAGATATGCCCTTCCACCTCCTAGAATGCTTCCGCTGTCGCTTAGTTCCGATTGCAGCCCAGAGTCCGACTGGACTGCAACTTGGATCTGTATCGTTGTTGGTTTGTTTCTCCTTTGGGTGTGGCTTGCCCGCTCGCTCCTTTGGGAGTTGTACGGTTTTTGAACCATCTGTTGAATAAATGTGTTATCAGCCTCCTGGGACTGGTATTTGTATCACATTTAGTCTCCACTGATGTGAGGATGCTTCAGGTGGTATCAGAGCTGTCGTTGGCTGTAGGATGTGACCTTAGGACCGGAAAAGCCTTTTTGACCAAAATAAGTGATTTACAAAATTTCTTGCTTCCCCTGTTCTATTGCAAAACTAATTTGCACATCGATTCTTTCCAGATGGCCGAAGAAGGATGGGTCAACAGCCACTGCTTGGAAGAGCCCGGATTCCCGAGGTTGTTGTTCGCCTGCATGGATCGTCTCGGCATTTATGAGCATTTGGAGTACACTAGCAGGGAGTACGAGGACCGCGGGACACCTCGGTGCGAGATGATCATCTACGTCGGAAGGAGCAGTCGCTACCCCGAGATCCAACCCTGGAATGTGACTGCCACTGGCTTTTGGCACAAGGATACTTACCAAGTGGCAGCTCGGAAGGCCCTCCGCTACTTGTGCCAGATCTATGAGAGGCACTTCAGCCGCATGCCGATGATATTCTACCCACCAGTCAAAAAGAGCCGCTCGGTTTGGCTTGCCTGGGTGAAGACTTTGGAAGGACGTGGACAGCGGGAGAATGACCCCACCGTGCTCCACATGGCTGCTTATCTTCGCACCCTGGATGAGCTCTATGACGAGCAGGCTATAAAGCTGAAGCAGCAAATTTGTAGAGCCAAGGATGCAGAGGTTATGGTGAGGAGGCTTCAAGTGAAGCTAGCAGCTGCCGAGGCACGAGCAGCAGCTGCCCAAAGCAATGAGGCTGCCACCATTGAGGCCCTCAAGGAGGCTGAGGATTGGCACTTCAAGGAATTGAAGGATGCCCACCTCACAAATCAAGCCAGAAGGAGGATGGTGGCTCTTGAGGATGAGGAGGCCCCGATCCTTGATGGAATTCCCATCACCCAGGGATCTGGCAAGCGGAAGAGCCCTGATGCCACACCAGCACCACTGCCTTCAGAAAGAGGCTCTGAGGTAGCCGATGGAGAAGCAATAGAGCCCCCTCCAGCAGACAGGACACTAAAGGATGAGGTGCTGGCCCTCCTCATTCTGCTAGAAGACCACTCCGTCCAGGAAGAAGACTCGCCTCACTAATAGTGTGCCCAGCCCAGAGTTGCACCCAAGGGAATGAAGCCGTCTCGGTCCGAAGCTTAGAGTTGTACCCCTCAGTCGTGTCGCTGTACTCAGTCATGTAGTGAGTGTTTTGGCCTTACCCCAAAGTGTTGTACCGTCCCCAGTGGCAAAAAAAAATCGTTTGTGCTTGTTGTTTGTTAATCTGTGTGCTTGTCGACAGGAGGTGTATTCTGTCTTTTTGAAAATACGGATTAATTACTTAAAGATCACTTAAACCCAAATCCTAGTCTCATAAAATCCTACTCAATCTACAGATGCCTCCCAAGCGTGCCACCAAGACCTCCCCGAGTCAGGCCCATGCCACTCCCAGTGCTGAGAGATAGCCAGAAAGGCAAGAACCACCATCGGCAGGGCTTCATGAGGAGCAGGAAGTGAGTCAGCCCGAAGGTGGAGGTGAAAGCCAAGTGGGAGCACAGCAGCCACCGCCCCCACCGGTTATTGATCTGGTTCAAGTGATGCACAACCAGACCCTTCTGTTGGAACTTTAACCAATGCAGTCGCTCACCAGAGGCCCCGCAGGCAAGGCATGAATGAGAAGTCGACAGACTTCCTTAGGACCAAGCCACCCACTTTTGGCAGGTCTGTCAACCCTCTGGACGCAGATGACTAGCTGCGAGTCATTCAGAGGAACCTAGAGCCATTTGGATGTGAGGACAGAGATAAAGTTTTCTTGGCTGCCCCTCAGCTCACCGGGACTGCCTTAGCTTGGTGGGAGAACTACTGCTCTGCCACCCAGGATGCCTCCACTATCACCTAGGAGGAATTTGTGATGGCATTCCGCCGCTATCACATCCCAACAACCACCATGAAGCGCAAGGCGGATGAGTTCCATGAACTGCGCCAAGGCAGCAAGTCCGTGGAGGAGTATACGTGTCAGTTCATGGAGCTAGCCCGTTATGATCCAGAGGAGGTGGACAAAGATGAGAAGAAGCAGGATATGTTCAAGAAGGGTTTGAACGCAGAACTGAGGACCCTGCTCACTCCTCAGATCTACCCGGACTTCAACACCTTGATGAACATGGCCATCCTGACTGAGAGGGCCAAAACAGACGAGAAGAGGGACACCAAGCATCGGTTCCTAGAAGGCAAGGCCCGGCAAGACCGCTTCCAGAAGCCGAGGAGCTTCAGCCATCCAGTGTTCAGGTCCCAGGCTCCCATGCAATACCGGACTCAGTCCCAGACCTTCGGTTCTCGCCAGAACAATGTTCCATTCAGGATCCATAACACCACCCAGGCCCCACAGCATAGGCTAGCCAAGTCAGTGGCAACATCAAGGCATGTTTTAACTGCCGTGAGACAGGGCACTTCATTGCCAACTGCCCATATGCCAACAAGCCAGCAGCATCAACCTTCTCCAACTCTGTGAATGGACCAAGGCCAGCATTATTAGGAGCCAACCGTGTCCCAGTCCGCAGCAACAACAACCCTAGCAACAACGACTAGCAGATGAGGCCGACCCAACAGTCATTTGGACGAGCCCGTATCAACCACATCAATGCGCAAGAGGCTCAAGAAGCTCAAGGCGTGGTACTCGGTGAGTTTCTCATCAGCTCAGTCTTGGCAACAATACTTTTTGATTTAGGAGCATCATATTCTTTCATATCCTCAAGGCTTTTGGAAGAGCACATTATACCTACAGTACTACTAAAGTTACCCCTATTAACCCGAATGCCTGGAGCTGACATTCGGTGTCAACTAGGTTGTTCCCGGGGAAGGATCAATTTAAGTGAGGTAGAGTTCTTAGCGGATCTAGTAGTACTTAAGTCTAAGGGGATAGATGTGATTCTCCGAATGGATTGGTTCAACCTGCATGATGGTCACATAGGATATCCTAATAAGGTAGTACACCTCTGATCAATCAGGATGGTGTGCAAGTGACCTGTCACACTCGAGGAAGTGGCCCAGACCCCATGATTTTTAGCATGGAAGCTAAGGCCATTAAGGAAGTTCCGATAGTGAGTGAGTACCCTGATGTCTTCCCTGAAGAGCTACCTGGAATGTCCCCAGACAGGGATACAGAATTCGTAATTGACCTTATCCCTGGAACTTCCCCAATAACCAAGAGACCTTATAGGATGGCAGCATCAGAGTTGGCAAAACTGAAGAAGCAATTAGAAGAGTTAAAATAGAGTGGTTTTATCAGACCTAGCTCATCCCCGTGGGGAGCCCCAGTTCTCTTTATTAAGAAAAAGGATGAATGTATGAGGATGTATGTGGATTATCACGCACTAAATGAGGTCACCATCAAGAATAAGTACCCCCTTCCTAGAATAGACGATCTCTTTGATCAGCTAAAAGGATCCAAGTACTTCTCCAAGATCGATCTAAGGTCTAGGTACCATCAGCTCAAGATTAAGGAAAGTGATATACCAAAGAGGGCCTTTGTCACCCGTTATGGTCAATTTGAGTTCACTGTGATGTCTTTTGGACTAACCAACGCACCTGCTTATTTCATGAACCTCATGAACAAGGTGTTTATGGATGAGTTAGATAAGTTTGTTGTAGTCTTTATCGACGACATACTTATTTACTCCAAAAGTGTCCAAGAGCATGAATAGCATTTACGGGTGGTGTTAGGAAAATTGAGAGCCCACTGACTCTATGCTAAATTCAGCAAGTGTGAATTTTGGCTTGAGAAAGTGGCATTCCTTGGCCTTATTTTGACTGCAGAGGGAGTAGCAGTTGATCCTGAGAAAGTTGAGGCTGTTTCCAACTGGTAGCAACCCACCAATGTTAGTGAGATCAGAGGCTTTCTTGGTTTAGCTGGGTACTACAGGAGATTTATTGAAGGATTTTCCAAGATAGCCCAGCCCATGACGGAGCTACTCCGGAAGGATAAGAAATTCACCTGGACAGAATCCTGTGAGAGAAGCTGCCAAGAGTTGAAGAAAAGGTTGACGACTGCCCCAGTGTTAACCTTGCCGGATATTCAGCGGAACTTCATCGTTTATTGCGATGCATCCCGACAAGGTTTAGGATGTGTCCTCATGCAAGATGGGAAAGTAGTGGCATATGCTTCTCGCCAGCTCAAGCCTCATGAGCAGAATTATCCAACCCTTGATTTGGAGTTTGCAGCTGTAGTGCATGCCCTCAAGATCTGGAGGCATTATCTGATTGGGAATAAGTGTAAGATTTACACTGACCATAAGAGTTTGACGTATATCTTCACCCAACCAGATTTGAACTTAAGGCAAAGAAGGTGGTTAGAATTGGTTAAGGATTACAACCTGGAAATCCATTACCACCCCAGCAAAGCTAATGTTGTAGTTGATGCCTTAAGCAGGAAATCCTATGGACAGCCCGAACACGAGAGTGCCCGTCTGCAAGAAGAAATGGCACGGTTAAATGTGCTCATTGTTCCCCAAAATCCTAGCCGTAAGTGAAGTGTTCAGCCTACTCTGGAAGATAGAATCAGAGAAGCCCAAGGTTTGCATCAGAACTTAATGAAAATCCGTGAGCAAACTGGAGAAAATAAGGCCCCGGATTTTAGAGTGGATGACAAAGGAACCTTGTGGTACAAAAAATAGAATTTGCGTACCCAAGGAAGGGAATTTTTGGCAGACCATTATGGATGAAGCCCATAACTCGGCATACTCCATCTATCCGGGATCCACCAAAATGTATATGGACTTAAAGCAAAAATACTGGTGGAATGGGATGAAGGCGGACATCGCACAGTTCGTCGCCCATTGTGATACTTGCCAAAGAGTCAAGGCCGAACATCAGAAGCCAGCAGGTTTACTACAACCACTACCCATTCCGGTTTGGAAATAGGATGAGATTGGTATGGATTTTGTGGTAGGTTTACCCAAAACTCAGAAAGGAAATGACTCCATATGGGTAATAGTGGACTGACTCACTAAAGTTGCCCACTACTTACCTGTACGGACCACTTATAGTGGAGAAAGACTGGCTCGGCTCTATGTGGACAACATAGTGAAGCTGCATGGTGTGCCTAGCAGAATTATTTTGGATAGAGGAACCCAATTTACCTCTAGATTCTGGAGAAGTCTGCATGAAGCCATGGGCACCAAGTTGGATTTTAGTTCAGCCTATCACCCACAGACCGATGGCCAAACAGAGAGAGTGAATCAAATTATGGAAGATATATTGAGAGCCTGTGTCCTTACCTATGGCAAGGACTGGGAACAGAGTTTACCCTATGCAGAGTCCTCGTACAACAATAGTTATCAGGCCAATTTAGGCATGTCACCATTTGAGGCTCTCTACGGAAGGAAGTATAGAACCCCTCTGATGTGGTCAGAAGTAGGAGAACACACTTTAGTCGGACCTGCCGTTATAAAGGAGGCAGAAGATCGGGTGGCTGAAATTAGAGAGAAGTTGAAAGTAGCACAATCCAGGCAGAAGAGCTACTTAGACAAGAGGAGATGAGAATTGAGTTTTAATGAAGGAGATTTTGTCTACCTCAAGGTCTCAGCAATTCGAGGGACTCGAAGGTTTCAAGTTCAAGGAAAATTAGCCCCTCGGTATATTGGACCCTACCAGGTGCTAAAGAGACTTGGAGCTGTAGCATACCGTATCCAACTATCCTAGGAAATGTCGGATATACACCTAGTGTTTCATGTCTCACAACTAAGGAAATGCTTGAGAGTACCGGAAGAGCAAGTACCAGTAGAAACAATAGATGTACAAAAGGATCTTCGGTATCAAGAGTTCCCTGTCAAAATCTTAGACACCGTCACCAGAAGGACAAGGAATTCAGTGGTGCGGATTTGCAGTCTAGTGGAATAGACATGGTGAAGAAGAAGCTACTTGGGAACGTGAAGATGCATTAAATAAGGAGTTTCCCCATCTCTTCAGAACTTAGCCAAATCTCGAGGATGAGATTCAATTTAAGTGGGGTAGGTTTGTAACATCCATAAAAATCACCAACTTAAATCACCCGCTAAAATTTGTTTTCAAAATCTTTTTACCGTTGAGCTCCTATCTTCCCGGCGATTTCGCCGTCCCGGCACCCAAAGCCGACAACCACCATTTTTATCCTCTTCGCAAATTTCGCCGCGTGCTGATCGACAAACGGCCACGCGTGCTTCGACCACTTTCCACAATCACCGCCGACTCCCCCTTTCTTTTTCCTCCTTTTCCCCTATTCCATTTTCTCTTTTCTTTTTCTTCCTTCTCTTTCTTCCTTTCTTCTTCTTCCTTCTTCTTTCTCCTTCCTTCCTCCTTCCTTCCTCCTTCCTTCTTCTCTCTTCTTTCCTGGCTGGTCACACACGGCCCCTGGCCATGGCTCCCTCCGACGCCTGGCCCCTCCCCTGGTCAGCCCTCTTCCCCCACCTGGCCGTGCGCGCCAGCGCCCCCGAGGCCCATGCCACCTGGTCCTACCTCGCAGCACCGCCGGTCGCGCCGGCACCCCTCAGGCCGCGCGAGCCCAAGCGCTCGGCCCCTGCATGCCCCGTCCCCCATCTCCCTTGCCAGCACCGCCAGCCCCTACCACTGCTCCACAGGCCGCCGCTCGAGAGTTCGTCGACCGCCGGCCCCTACCTCCGCCCTGTTCGTCGTCTTCCCATTCCTCCGCCTGCCTACTATAAAAGGGCCTCAACGCCCGACCTCCACACCCCACCTCCCTTGCCACCAAGCCCCGCCTCCCCCTGTGCAGCACGCCGCCGCCAGGAGCGCCGCCTCCTCTCCCGTGCGCTGCCGCCTCCCTGTCCACCACCGGCGCCGCTCTTCCCGTCGCCGATTCACCAAGGTGAGGCCCCAAATAGGACCCCCTCACCCTCCTCTACCTCCCACGCCACTCGGCTCGCTGCCGGCAAGGCCCGGCCGGCCGACCGCCGTCGGCCATCTCCTCCCCCTCTCCCTGTATTGTGCCCAGGGTAAGGAGAAAGCAAAAACACCCCCCAATTTCGATCTAACCCCCTACTTTCTCCTATTCGTGAAATAACCCTCCCACCTCTCTCAAAGATTGTCTCACAGATATGCCCTCCCACCTCCTAGAAATATTCGCAAACAAGTCCCTGGTTTCTCGCAGTTTAGTCCAAAGTTTTGTTTTAACCTCTAAACGCACAATTATCTCATCATTTCATGCAAAAAACTTCCTCCTATTAATCCCAAATTCGATCACGTCATCCTCCAATATACTTCTGCCGAGTCATCTCCAAATTTCATGAAAATAGTCATTCTTTCTATTTTCGGTTCGCGTTCTCTATTCGAAGCTCAACGAGTAAAACTTTAATTTTATTTATTGATTGTGTGTCTGATTGTGTGTATGCTGTAGATCGCGGAGTACGCGAGGAGGAGCACGAGGAGGAGTTTGACTGCGATCCCAAGCTCGAGGACCATTACCATGAGCAAGAACTCCCGGCCAACTACGAGGACTGCAAGTCCAATCTCACCCTTTGATGCATATTTATTCCTAGTTTTTCAAACACAACCTATTGGCCTGTTTCATAAAATTGCATATTATTTTCCTGCTGAAACACGGTTGGATAGCCACCCCTTGATTGTTATGAACATTCCTTGATTGTCCTATAATTATCTCTAAATATGATTTGCTCTGTTTGGATGATAATTACTGCTAGAATGCTGAGGACCTTGTTACTCAATTCAATCATGACTACAATGTGTTTCGTTAAAGAACCAGCCCTCCCATCCCTCTCAAAGTTATCTCACGAATATGCCCTTCCACCTTCCAGAAATATTCATGAATAGGTCCCTAGTTCTCGCAGTTTAGTCCTAAAACTTGTTTTAAGCCCCTAATACACGATTATCTCATCATTTCATGCGCCAAACTTCCTCCAATTATTCCCAAATTTGACTACAACATCCTCCAATATACTTCCACCGAGTCATCTCCAAATTTTGTGAAAATACTCATTCTTTTTATTTTCCATTCGTGTTCTCTGTTCGAGCTCAACGGGTAAAAGCTTTAATTTTCTTTTATTTATTGTGTGCTCGATTGTGTGTGCCGTAGATCGCGGAGTACCCGAGGTGGAGCACGAGGATAAGTTTGATCGCGAGCCCGAGCCCGAAGACCAGCACCGCAAGCAAGAACTCCCGGAAGGCTTCGAGGACGGCAAGTCCAATCTCACCCTTTGATGCATATTTATCCTTGTTTTTCAAACACAACCTATTGGCATGTTTTATAAATTGTATATTGTTTTATTACTGAAACATGGTTAGATAGCCACCCCTGATTGCTATGATTATTCCTTGATTGTCCTATAATTATCTCTAAATATGACTTGCTCTTTTTGGATGATAATTACTGCTAGAATGCTTAGGATCTTGTTACTCAATTCAATCATGAATACAATGTGTTTTGTTAAAGAATAAATGTGTAAGTGTTTTTAAAAGGGAAAATAGGTTTCCGGAAATGAAGGAAAGAAATGCTTAGATGAGATGGATGGGTGTTTCTTGTGTGAAATGCTAATAAGTTGGGCTCGTACCTTTGTGGTTGAGCAATGTTGAGAGATAACCATTTTGTCACAAATTAAGGACCGAGTTGATGTGTCATCTTGCCTAACCCAACCATCATGCAACTACTCAACCGTTGTATGCGGCAACGGCTTAGCATGAATCCCACTAGCTAGTCTGTTAGTCATCAGGAGAGCTGGTAAGCAACGGGAGACCATAGAGAAGGAGTAAGAACTGTGTGAACTTAGATCCCGGTTAAGACCTCGTTGGTAGGTCATTAACCCCTTGGTTGCTTCCGTGTTGACTAGTCAGTCTAAGCTAAGGTGGGTAATGGCTTTGATAGGATCTGCACTGACACTAAGGTGATCGTGTTGTGGTACCCTACTTGTGGGAAAAGTGTACAACCTCTACAGAGTTAAAACCTATCCGGGTAGCCGTGTCCACGGCATTAGACGAGTTATGGCTTTGCACATAACTAGTGCTTGGAGATGGGTGATTTTCATAGCGTGTGTTGGATTTCGGAAGTGTCCGGTAGTTGTGCCATGAGCTACTGCGGACGGGGAATCCGGTAGCATTAAAAACTTGGATCCTTAGAGTAGGATCAACCCGATTTTTGATACGGTTGCTAAACAAATGCTTTGTGAAAACCATTTCAAAAATGAACCCATGCATGTGTTAAAGTCTAGCTTTATTGCAAATAAACCTTAGCCTTATCCTTGATATATCATGTGCATATTCTTGATTGTATCCCCCTCCGTGGATGGGGTTAGGCTTGTTGAGTACTTTTGTACTCACCCTTATTTTGTTGCTTCATAGGAAGACCCGGACTTCGTCGCCGAGGATTTCGAGTAGGAGGTCGCTTCCACACCCAATGTTGCTTGTAGTGTTGGCCTTTGCAGAATGCTTCCGCTGCCTTTTAGTCCTGAGTGTTGTCTCTTGACAGTAGCTTGGCTCGCTGCTGTTATTTATTTACTTATCATTTCAGCGTGGCTTCCGCGCCCACTCCCTCAGGAGTTGTATGGTTTATGAACCATTGTTGAATAAATGTGTTATCAGCCTCCTGGGACTGATATTTGTATCACATTTAGTCTCTAGTTATGTGGGGACGCTTCAACATCACTAGGAGAGCCCCTTGTGAGCTTGTTACTCCCGTGAAAAAGAAGCTCATAGTGGTGGCTTATGGTGTGGCTGAGCAACCAACGCAAGGCCAAACACTACATGATGTGGAGATTCCAGCTCGCGGTTATGCCAAAGTTGGGGTGGATCGAGTGGCCGATGGTTGGGATGACCTGGAACTGGAGATCCCTGGAGGTGACGGGGAAAATAATCTAGGAGAAGCTATCCATGGTCGTATTCTATGACCCAAGCGCTACATAAGGATTACGCTACCGAATCCCCCAACCTTGGAATCATCTCCTCTAGGCTCAAGGGCAAAATCACCTACGCCATCTGCTAGGGCATCCTCTCCACTACCAAACAGGTCTCCTAGCATGAGTCCAGTACCAGAAAGGGATCGAAGCATGAGTCCACCTCCCCTTCCTATGAAGAAGCATTCAGTTCCTCCTCAACCTCCTAAGAAGAAGAAGAAGCAGAAGGAGAAGCAACCAGCTGAGAAATTACCATATGATATGAAACATGAGGAACTGAAGGAAGTAGTGGAAGCTAAGTACAAAGCATGGAGTGAGGCTTGAAAAGAAGCATGGAGGTAGAAACAGAATCAGGAGCCACCACTTGATAAGCATAAACTTTGGTATTTCATCAGAAGAATGGAGGCAGAGCAAAGGAAACAACCAAAGAAACCTCCGCTAACTGATTATGAAAGGCAGATAAGAAAGCAGGCAGCTAAGAAGAAAAGAAAAGTGGAACAACTATTCCTCAACTCGGAACCCAATCCAACTAATCGGTAGCCCCGCTTGTGGTGCTTTCTGAGTTTGAGAAGAAGCTGCTACAATTCAGTAAAGATACAAGTCTGACAGTAGCATAACTTCGAGGGGAGGATGACATCCCAACGCACCTTGTGCCTACTAAATGGAAATATGCGTATGGTAAACTGCTCGTGTGGCCGCAGTTGATGAAACATCTCCCAGCGAAGATGTACAAGTTGCACGAATGGTACATGGAGGCTACAACACAGGGTTTGGCCGTAATGGAAGTTCGGATTGGTGATGAACATTATTTCCGTGGGGATGAAATCATAAATGTGCTGCTAGAGGAACTGTATATGTTATTCAATCAAGACACACTAGATAAGTCACTGATCAGTTGTTGGGTCCTGTAAGTCTTTAGCATATTCCTCTAACTTCAAAATCCCCCTCTAGTCAATTTGCGATGCCTTAACTCCTATTTGATTTTGTATCATGCAGGATGGAGATTCAAACTTGTCGTAGGAACGCATACCATGACGTAGGCTTCATGGACCCCTAAGTTATACACCAGGCAAATCTAAGGGATAAACCAAATCGGATCTTGAAAGATATATTTACGTTCCTTGACAAGCATTTTTACAAGAAGTTCATATTACTACTGTACAACTTCAAGTGAGCGTGTTTCCCATCTTTCTTTTCTGAACTTGCAGTTAAATATAATACTAACTAGCTTTAATTTGGCTGTACAACTTCCATTGGATACTCCTTGTTATTGTGCTCGATATGAGCTTCGTGTATGTCTTCGACTCTTTGAGGAAACCAAAAAAAGAATACGCTGACATCATCAACACTATGAACAAAGCCTGGGTTCGATTCCGTCGAACTCACATGGGTGAATTCACGGAGGAACTTGTTTAGAAGACAGATTTCCCGGTATGTGTTGAATTTTCACATCTCGTGACACTTCCTTTAACACAACAAATATTTCATATCTTTTTTTTTCATATATACAGTCTTCGAGACAGCCACCGGGTACTAATTTATGCGGATACTACGTTTGTGACTGCATCCTCGACTTTATGCGTCCGAACCATATCACCGACCATGATTTAACCGTACGTATACAAAATTTTCAACAATAAATTAGTTCATGTGTATATACTTCAAAAATTAATTCATGTGTATATACTTAGAAAAATTAGATTAAGTTTTTCAATTCATTTGCTTATACTTTTAAAACCAATCCATGTGTATGTACTTAGAAAAATTAGATTAAGTATTTCAATTCATATGCTTATCCTTCAAAAACCAATCCATGTGTATATACTTAGAAAAATTAGATTAAGTATTTCAATTCATATGCTTATACTTCAAAAACCAATCCATGTGTATATATTTAGAAAAATTAGATTAAGTATTTCAATTCATTTACTTATACTTCAAAAACCAATCCATGTGTATATACTTAGAAAAATTAGATTAAGTATTTCTGATCATTTGCTTATACTTCCAAAAAAATTTAATTGTGCAAACCCATTGATCTACTATATATATAATAAACTTTGCCAATGACACAGATGATGTACAGGAAGGAAAAACTATTCGGGATGAAAGTTTTCAGGGCAATACAAGAACAACTATATGGATTTCTTTTGGATGAGATCGTAAATCCTGCGGGGGAGTTCCATAATACCGTATCAAATCTACAGCACCGTTAGGACTCGGGTTCAGATTAGTAGATACGATATGTGTATGCACAATACGTATGTATATATATATAATAGTATCTTAAATGTAATATTAAAGATAAATAGAACTTTATATATATTAGCGTATTAGAACTAGTATATGTAAAGGAAACAAATACGTAATATAAATATAGAATAAAGAAACAAAAAATAAGAAAAGACCCTTTAGTACCGGTTGGTATCCCCAATTGGTACTGAATGGTACCCTTGAGTACCGGTTATTTCAACTGTTACTAAAGGACCCTCCTCTAGTACTAGAATTGCTAGTACAACCGGTACTAGAGGCGATTTTTCTAGTAGTGACAATCAAACAAACATCAACGCTAGTGATGGAGTCAGCTGATAGTAGCCAAACCAGGCACTGGTATCCGGCCATCCTGTCTGCTTGAGAACAACGGCAACAGCGGTATGACCATGCATGGCCACACATGTCACCCAAGTCAACGCCCATCTCCTTTAACACCTCATTTGAATGATCAAATAAACTTGGTGTGATATCTTGAAATCTCTACCTAATATTAAAGTGCGGTGGTTTCTTTCAACCATCATGGTTGTTTTGCAAAAAAGTTCCCCAAATTTTTCATAATCAATCCACAGTCTTTGGAGTATGTATTGATGATTTTGCAAAAAGGTCCTCAAACTTTACTGCAATTGACCCGAGGTCCATCCTTTGCTCCTGTTCTTTTACCCCGCCCACACAATGCTTTTGCCGGCGGCGGTGCAGGATGCGTGCCACCACTCCGTCGCTCGCATGGCCAACCCTTCCCATGCTCACCACACACTATTGCCGCTCGCCCAGGACCTCACACCCCCCCTCTCAATGATGTTCATTCCCTTCAGATCCGGAACTAAGGCCTCCTCATCTAGCAATTGGGGGTCAATTTTGCACTTGATTGGAATGATTTGGAGGGGATTATAGAAGGGAGGTGGATGGAAACGAGAAGAAGAGGAGAACACACTCCTGCTCTTGGCGACCAGAAGCGATGTGGCCTAGCGCTCGAAGCAGGAATGAGGCTAGGCATAGGGAGGATGAGCGCTTCCCTGGGCGACAGCGAGGACAGCAAAATGCGCAGTGCCTGGGCGACGGTGAGGATGGGGCAAGATGCGGGTGGCGTCGATGGACAAAAAGGCAGCGACTGGCTGGATGACAATGAATATGAGGGAAATCGAATGAATGGATAGAGCGGAGGTTAAGCGGTGAATTTTTTTATTTTTGTGTGTGGATCCCACGTAATAAACAGATGGCATCAAACCAGCAACAGATGGCATAAAACCACTACTAGGGACAACACACCAACATATTGTGAAGCAAAGCCAACATATTTGGAACAAGAGAATAAGAATATGAGAGCAAGTAAGGACCCGTAGCAACGCACAATCATTTCTGCTAGTTATTTCTAAAGTATACAAATCATAATTAATGTGCATTGATATATGAATATATATATAGATATATATATGCACGAATCCATATATTTCAATCTTTTTATTCAAAGATCACGGTTTGCCTTGTATCAATGTTTGTTCTGCAATCAATCAAAACTAGCACAAATAGATTCGCTACAGGGCCTATAAATACCTGGACTTGTGCCTGCCATTCTCCACAAACGCAACAACCCTTAGTCTCAGTTCATACTACCAATTGTTGTGTAGTATTGAAACCCCATGGATCCCAGGTTCAATGTTGAATGGAGTGCCTCTTATATCCAGATGGTGAAATCTCTCATAGCCAAGCACAACACCAACAATAATTAATTGAACGACATGAACAAGAAGCACACTGACATTGTGAATGAGCTCCAAGCAATGTTCCCCATGAAGGAGAAGCATCAGGTAACCAACTTGTACTTTGAACTCATGGTGGAGATGATGTAGACAATGCAAAGCGACAACCAGCGTATAGCACCAAGCAATGCTGGCAAATTGCCTTCAATACCGGTTCCTAACCCCCTTTTAGTACCGGTTGTGCAACCGGTATTGCTACTTCGGTACTAAAGGGGGGATTTTAGTACCGGGTCAAATAACCGATATTAAAGGGGGGTCTTTAGTACCTGTTATTTATACCAACCGGTACTAAATTGGCCTCAGCCACGTGCAATTTAGTACCAGTTGGTATAAACAACCGGTACTAAAGGTTTTTTTATTTTCTGTTTGTTCTCTAATTTTATTTTCTATTTCTTTATTCTATATTGGTATTTCGTATTTGTTTCCTTTACGTATACTAGTTCTAATACGCTAATATATATAAAGTTGTATCTATCTATAAGATTACATTTGATATAATATTATATATTACGTTGCATCAACATTTGGATCAACTATTCTGAACCTTAGTCCTGACAGTGATGTAGATTTGATCCATCATTGTGGAACTCCTCCGCTGGATTTACTACCTCATCCAGAAGAAATCCACTGAGTTGTTCTTGAATTGCCCTGATTTTTTCCATCTCGAGGAGTGCTTCCTTCATGTCTCTCGTCTGTGTCATTGGCAAAGATTATTATATAGTAGATCAATGAGTCTGCACAATTAGAACTAATTTATTGTTAAGAAATTTGTATATGTACTTTAAATTCGTGGTCGGTTATACGCTTGGGACCTACAAAGCCATTGATAAACTCATATACGTAGTATCCGCATAAATTATTTCTCGGATCTGTCTCAAACACTATATATATGGCAAAAGAAGTTATGAAATATTTGTTGTGTTCAAGAAAGTGTCATGAGATGTGGAAATTCAACACATACCGGGAATTCAGGCTTGAAATTAGGTTCCTTCTTGAATTCACTTGCGTGATGTCGATGGAAGTGAGCCCATGCTTTGTTAAGAATGTATATGAGGTTTTGTATTGATCTCTTGATTTCCTCAAAGAGTCCATGATATACACCGCACTTCGATCAACTGCGATAACAAGGAGTATCTAGTAGAAGCTGTACATATATGCATAGCCAAAGCTAGTTAGTCTGATGTTTAACTGCTAGTTCGAAAAAGAAAAGAGATGGGAAACACGCTCACTTGAAGCTGTACGGTAGAAGTATGTACTTCTTATAACGTTAGTTGTCTAGAAACTTATATATGTTCTTCAAGGTCCAATTTGGTCTATCTCTTATAGTTGACTCATTTATAGTATCTGGGTCCATGAAACCGATGTTATAGTATCCTTTCCTCCATCAAGTTTGAATCTCCATCCTGCATGATACAAAATCAAATATGAGTTTAGATATCACACAATGACTAGAGTGGAAATTATGAATTTAGAGCAAATTAAAGACTTACAGAAACCTAGCTGAGGACGTGTACATGATACAACCTGAGGGTTTTGTCGATCCGAAAAATGCTAGAAAGGTATGCAAGCTTCAAAGATCCATTTATGGATTGAAGCAAGCATCTAGGAGTTGGAACATTCGTTTTGATGAAGTGGTCAAAGGGTTTGACTTCACCAAGAATGAAGAAGAGTCTTGTGTTTACAAGAAGGTTAGTGGGAGCTCTGTAGTATTTCTAATCTTATATGTGGATGACATATTGCTGATTGGAAATAATATTCCTATGCTTGAGTCTGTAAAGACTTCACTGAAAAATAGTTTTTCGATGAAGGACTTAGGGGAAGCGGCATATATTCTGGGCATTAAGATCTATAGAGATAGATCGAGAAGGCTTATAGGATTAAGCCAAGATACTTACATTGACAAAGTGTTGAAGCGGTTCAGCATGGAAGAGGCAAAGAAAGGGTTCTTGCCTATGTCACATGGCATACATCTCAGGAAGACTCAGTGTCATTCGACTGCTGATAAGCGGGATCGCATGAGTAGAGTGCCATATGCCTCGGCTATTGGATCTATCATGTATGCAATGATAAGTACTCGCCCTGATGTTTCATATGCGCTAAGTATGACAAGCAGACACCAGTCTGATCCAGGTGAGAGTCATTGGACAGCAGTGAAAAACATTCTTAAGTACTTGAGAAGGACTAAAGATATGTTCCTCGTCTATGGAGGTGAGGAGGAGCTCGTTGTAACAGGTTACACCGATGCTAGTTTCCAAACCGACAGAGATGATTCAAAGTCACAATCAGAATTTGTGTTCACGCTAAATGGTGGTGATGTTAGTTGGAAGAGTTCCAAGCAGGAGACGGTGGCCGATTCTACGACAGAAGCCGAATACTCTGAAGCCGCGAAGGAGGGTGTTTGGATAAGGAATTTCCTCATTGAGCTTGGTGTGTTCCCGAATGCATACATCCCATTGAATCTCAACTGTGATAACAATGGGGCAATTGCGCAAGCAAAGGAGCCAAGGAACCACCAGAAGAACAAACACGTAATGCGGCGATTTCATCTCATTCGAGACTTCGTTAACCGGGGTGAGATCAAGATATGCAAAATACACACGGATCTGAACATTTCTGATCCGTTGACAAAACCACTTCCGCAGGCTAAGCATGATGCGCATGTAAGAGCTATGGGTATTAGGTACCTTCTAGATTGACTCTAGTGCAAGTGGGAGACTGTTGGAGGTATGCCCTAGAGGCAATCATAGAGATGATGATATTCCATTTGTATCCATGATTTATATTGTGTTCCTTGAATATCCATTAAAGGCTACTTGAATTGATTTGCAATTATGTGAATTGTGTGTGAAACTCTTTACTTGTATGGTTATTCTAAAGTTGTCCCTAGTCGGAGTTCATGTGAGGACACACATGAATATTAGACTAGCACATGTATTAGTTGATGACTATGTTTCACAAGTCATGGACATGGAGATGTTGAACTAATAATGTGGGCACATGTGAAGACATGTGCTAGGACTGACCCAACACGAGAAGTAGTTCTCTCTTTAAACAATATATACGTTTTGTCCTTAGACCTGAGATTGTCGCATGTATTCAATATGTGGATCGACCTACTTAGGGGCTATCAAACGCTACGCCGTAACAGGGTAGTTATAAAGGTAGCTTTCGGGTTTGTCAAGAAGCATGCTGTGAGACATGGTCAATCAAGATGGGATTTGCCCCTCTCTGATTGAGAGTGATATCTTTGGGCCCCTCGAGTGATCGGATCCAAAAATGCATGGCCATGCTACGTACGGTTAAGAGTTAACCTACAAAGGGATTCCGAATCACAGGATCGAGAAAGAGCGATCGGCTTGAAGCTAGACCAAATATCGTGAGGCAAAGGGAATAGCATGTATATAATGTTGTGATGGTTCGTCTGATATGATCTTCGTGTGCATATAGGAGTTGGCACGTCTTGCTAGAGGCCGCTACCGACTATTGGGCCGAGTAGGAGTACTCGGGCCATGTCTATACGTATCCGAACCCATAGGGTCACACACTTAAGGGGCTGGAAGCCCAATTCAGATCTGATCCAAGTTGGATTAGGTTTAGAAGTACTAATGGGCCTCAGACCCAGAGGCCTGTAAGGAACCTCTATAAATAGAGGGGTAGGCGCGCCCTAGGGTTTACACCTTTTTGGCGAAACTCATCTGCCGCACCTCCCACGCCCTCGCCTGTTGCAACTCACGGATCTAGCAGTCCGGCTTGCGACGCTTCCTCCCTGCACGTGTGGATACCTTGGAGGTGTTACGCCTGCAACACTTGGACGAGCCGCCGACGAGCCACGACGAGCCGCCGACGAGCCATGACAAGGCGACGACGAGCCGCGGCACAAGGGAGATCTTGCTGCATGTGGACGAGCTATTGAGGAGCTGCTGGACGTCAACATGATCGACTAGTACCACTACGTTGATCGACTTCGCTGCATCGACGCGAATCTACATCTTCCGCACCAGTAGTGCGTCGAGTGGTAATCCTGTGATCCTTATACGACAGTTTTCCTGGTTTACACGGTAGAAAATTTTGTTTTGCGCTAGTGTAGCCTACCTCGTATCCCAACACTTATAACCTCCTCGTCCAAGATAATGAAAGTATTTCTTCTAATGAGCATTATCGGTGTTAGTTTTAGTTGCCTTAGCACTCTTTTGCGACTATTTGAATTGCACAAATGAATCCCAGTGATTTCTTAACTTTATGTGCTTTATGAAATCTGGTGTAAGGCCCTTCTTTATGTAATCTTTGTTTAGATCCTTTTTGTATGTCTGAAAAGCAATTGCACCCTTATGAAAGCTCCAATCTTTCACTTTTGCTTCATCTACACCTTCGAACGTGAAGTTTTCTTTTATCTGCTCCCATAATATTTCCTTCTCCCCATTAGGGACCACACTTATTGGGACCATGATTGTGGGGACCATGCTCTCATCGATTTCAGGGCATTTCCAATTCTGAAAGCTTATTGGGATTCTATCTCTAACAAGAAATCCAATTTGATTCACCAATTTGATCTTAGCATTGTCTGGAGCAGTTGGTTCACCCTCTTCATTAATTTCCATGATGATGAGACGTCCCTCTAGCTTCTTCTTCGGGCCTCTTTTCCGTTTAGGCCTTCTCGATCCAGATGGCTGGAAATGAAAGAACTATTAATTCCCAATAATCTTAATAAGTATAGAATTCAAATCGTGTTTATGTATACTAATTGCTATATCTCGTCTTGTTTCCTATCATTGCCTCACTCCGCAATTGGTTCCTCCTCATTGCCATCACCAGACACGTTGAGGTAGATGTCAGTTTGGCTGTGATCGACCTCTTCGTTTGGTTGATCGTTCATGCGACCTTGAGCAATCAAGTCCATTAGGTATTCCTCGTCCAATCGGACCTACTCATCCTCTGATCGTGCCACTTTAACAAATATAATATAAAAAGTATTATTCTAAGAAATAGTAGGCATCAACAATAAAAAGAATGACTAAAAAAAGAATCAAACACTTGGTACAATTTGTTACAATAAATGACTAAAAATTTATTTACATTGAATTGCGCGTCATTTACAACCATCATCAAATATTTTCTAAAATATTATGCACAATTATTACAAAAATGACTAAAAAATAAATGACTAATAGTTATATATTTTGTAACAATAAATGACTAAAAAGAATGAAACACTTATACAATTTGTTACATTTCTAATATTTATGCACATTTCTATAATTTATTGAACTATTTGATGAATTTCTAATATAAATGACATCCAAAATATTTACAACGAAACGTAGTCGTTCACCATCATAAAATTTCTTGAAAATTTCTAGAAGTATCAAAGTAATTATCATTTTTTAGACATTTCTAACAATTAACAGGATACAATAAACATGGCATAATCAATGTTGTATAATTTACAATTAATAGACTTTTCCAAGAATTTTTCTATATTTTCTAGCTAATTCAAGAATTTTTCTATAATTTCTAGCTAATTCAACAATTTTTCTACAATTTCTAGCTATTTTCATATATTGCAGAAATAAAACAAGGAAAAAACAAAAAAATGATGTCACCCGACCACGGGCTAAGGTCGGTAGAGAAGACATGAAGCCCGCGGACGGCCGTGCGGTACGGGCACGGGGAGGGGGCAGCATTAGGGATGGCAATGGAGTGGGTTGGGGTCGGGTGGAGCTTCGGCAGACCCACCCTCGAAACCCGAGAATAAAACCCACCCAAACCCGAACCTTGTTTTGGGTGACAATGTGCACCCACCCCGAAACCCGCGGGTGCCCGAAACCCGATGGGCCCCCTGAAACCCGAGCAAGACAGTGACAGATCACAGTTAACGAGTGAGGGGCGGGGGCAGGTGGCGGCGCTCGCAAGTGAGGCGTGCGAGCACCACCGTGGCGAGGGCGAGGGGAGCAGGCGGCGCTGCGGGCGAGGTGCGGTCGTGTGGGAGTGAGTGCGGGCTTGCGGCGCAACGCAGGGAGAGTGGGAGACGGCCAGATGGTGGAGTGGGTGGAAGAGGATAGGGTTGGGAGAGTTACATATCTAGGGTTTCCAATTGCTTGTTGGGTTGGGCTACATCTAGTTTTTGGGCTAGAATGTAAACTTTGGGGCCCCGTGGGTCACCTGCAGGGGGGATTAGAAACCCGCCCCTGCCCATTTTTAGGTCCCTGAACCCGCAAACCCGTGGGGGAGGAGGGGGTGACAGACTTGCCCCTACCCTTATCGGGTCTAAAACCCGTGGGTTTCAGGTCCAAACCCGCTCGAATGTCATTCCTAAGCAGCGTTGCCATCGGGGTGAGGAGGCTAGCGGAGAGGCGGAGGTGCTGCGCGAGGAGGGCCAGCTGCACGAGAAGGGACTCCAATCGAACTCAGGTTGTCAATAAAGTCAACACAAAACTCAATGACCTCCTCTGTTCCATATCCATTTGCGATGCTTCCTTCTAGACGGGCACGATTATGAACATATTTCTTCAAAACTGCCATAAACCTCTCGAAAGGGAACATATTGTGTAGAAATACAGGACCGAGAACAAAAATCTCTTCAACAAGGTGGACTAGAAGGTAGGTCATGGTATTAAAGAAGGAAGGTGGAAAGGCCATCTCAAAGCTGATAAGGCATTGCACCACATCATTCTACAGCTATAGTAGATTGTTTCGATGGATTGCCTTCTGAGAAATCATGTTGAGGATTGCACATAGCTTCACGATTGCAATTCTCACATTCTCTAGTAGAGTACCCCTCAGTGCAACAGGCAGCAATTGTGTCATCAGGACGTGGCAGTCATGGGCCTTTAGATTTATGAATTTCTTCTCTTTAATATTTATTATTCCCTGTATATTTGAGGAGTAGCCCGATGGGACCTTGATACTATTCAAGCACTCAAACATGCTTTCCTTCTCTTTCTTGCTGAGAGTGTAACTGATAGGATGCAAGTAATATCCATCATCTCTCTTTTCTGGATGTAGGCCAACTCGTTGTTTCATACATTTCAGGTCCCAACATGCTTCAATTGTATCCTTTGCCTTTCCATATGTACCTAGGAAGCCAAGCATGTTCGCAAAGATTTTTCATCAGGTGCATCACATCGATTGCATTATGGACATTAAGGACTTCCCAATAACGTAGCTCCCAAAATGTAGACTTCTTCTTCCACATGGGTGCATGTCCATCCTCGTCGTTCGTAACAGGTTGGCTATCAGAGCCCTTGCCAATGTCTACTGTCACATCTTTTATCATAGAAAATACACGTTTACCATTACGGTGAATGGGCTTAGTACGTTTTTCTTCCTCCCTTTCAAAATGCTTCCCTTTCTTTCTTAATGGGTGCTTAGCAGGCAAAAATCGACGATGACCCGTATACACGACCTTCCGACAGTGTTTCAAATACATGCTGCAAGTATCATCTAAACAAGGCATGCAGGCTCGATATCCCTTGTTTGTCTGTCCAGACAGATTACCAAGTGTGGGTCAATCATTGATGGTTACAAATAGCAATGCTCGTAGGTTAAAATTCTCCTTTTTATCCTCATCCCACACACGTACACCTTTTACCTTCCATAACATTAAAAGTTCATCAACCAACGATATTAGGTAAATATCAATGTCATTGATAGGTTGTTTTGGCCATGAATAATTACTGGCATCATAATGAACTTCCATTTCATGCACATCCAGGGCAGAAGGTTCAACAGACATAAGGTCACAAGCCAAGTGCTATGACCACTACTGAACTCACCGAATGGATTGAATCCATCTATACTTAAACCAAATCGTATGTTCCTTGCATCCTTTTCAAACTCGAAAAATTCTCTATCAACTATTCTCCACTAGGACCCATTAGTGGGGTGTCTAATCATTTCATGTTGCTTACATTCTTCTTTGTGCCAATGCATCAACTTTGCATGTGCCTTGTTTCTGAACAAATGCTTCAAGCGTGGTACTATAGGGAAATACCATATTACCTTTGCAAAAACTTTCTTCTTGCTGGCCTGCCCCTCAACATTACCGGGTCATCTCGCCTGATCTTATAACGCAGCGCTTCGCACACAGGATAAGCCTCCTATTTCTTGTAGTCCTCATCGTGATGGAGGATATAATCATTAGGACATGCATGTATCTTTTGTACCTCCAAACCCATATGGCAAACAACATTTTTGCTTCATACGTTGAGGACGACAATTCGTTCCCCTTGGGAAGCATGTTCTTTATGATTTTCATTAACTCATCAAAATCCTTATCAGAAACTCCATTGTTTTGCCTTCCATTGCAACATTTCCAGTGTGGTACCCAACTTTTTGTGCCCCTATTTGCAATCTGGGTACAACAATTTCTTATGATCATCTAACATATGCTCAAACTTCTTTCAGTCCTTCACATTCTCACGGTCTTCCTTTGCATCTCACAGCACCTGACCTAAATCATCGGTCGGACCTTCTTCTGCAACCATCTCTTCTTCAGCCTCGTCCATTGCAGCATCTGCAAAGGCACCTCCTTGAGTCCAGTCAGGAATGTAGTTATCATCTTCTTCATCATCATCATCTTCCATCATAACTCCTCTTTTCTCCTGCTTGGTTCAAATGAAATAGTTAGGCATGAATTCTGAACTGTATATGTGGGCATGAATAGTCTTTCTGGTTGAGTAATCCTTCTCATTTTTGCAAATTCGGCATGGACAACAAATGGAACCAGACGACGACTTGTTGGACTCTACCAGATAGAGAAAACCACGCAAGCATTAATGTACTCCATGGAGCGTTTGTCCACGTTGTACATCCATTGTTGATCCATCTACAAAATATTATCGAACCAAAGATATTCTGATCATCCATATAATTATACCTGAAACATAACCAACATGATACAAATTTTATTAAACTCAAATATTGCTGAAAGTTTAGATAGAAATACACAAATTTAAATTTTAGACCCAAACAACATGATAAACTATGAGGCTTCACCTGGTACTAATGGGTGACCTCCAACCGGTACTAAAGGGGGTCACAGGGGGCTCCTAGGAAATTAGCCGTTAGACCCGATACTAATGCTTACATTAATACCGGGTCAAAAATCAACCGGTACTAAGAGCTAGAACAATGCTTAGTTTTCCAGTAGTATCATCTGATCCATTATGAAGTCTATGCAGTCATGTTTCTAGAGATTTTAAAAGTTTGATGTCTATCTACAATCTGGCATGGAAGTTTCAAAGAAAACAACTTTTTCAACAAAAATGGTGGTCAAAACTAATGTGACAACTCACGACCTTATATCAAGGATCATAGTAACATATTACGTGTGCATGTACTCATACCGGTGGAAAACGCAACATTAGTCCCAGTTGGTAGGGGTCGAAGATCCCAAAAATTTATCTGGGACTAAATTTTCGAGACACAAGGGAGTTCTTTAGTCCCAGGTGAATCACCCGGGACTATACCAATCGGGACTAAAAAGGTTAAAAAAATAAAAAAAATTGGGCCACGTGCCAGGCAGGCCAGTCGCCCGCCCGCCGCCCACGCCCGCCGCCACCCGCCTTAGCTCCACCGCCCGCGACTCCACCCGCTGCCCGCGCCTCCACTCGCTCGGCCGCCCACGCCCGCTTGCCGCTCGGCCGCCTGCTGCCTCCGCCGGCCCGCTCGGCCGCCCGACTACCCGCGCCCGCCGCTGCTCGGCCTCCCACCCACGCCGGGTGCCTCCCACCCGCTCGGCTGCCCGCCGCCTCCGGCTGGCTAGCGTCGCTCCCCCGCGTGCCAGCCCTGCCCTTGCCCCGCGCCGCTCCTCACTCCTAGTGAGGGGCGAGCAAAGGGGGAAGCGGAGGGTCAGCAGAGGGGGAGGGGGCGGCGGTGGCAGGAGGGGAGGGGGTGGCGGCGGCGCAAGGTGAGGAGGAGAGGGAGAGGAGACAGATAAAAAAAGCTAGAGGTGAAAGCAAAGAGGCGCTAGAGGGAGAGAAAGGGTGAGGAGGAGAAGATAAGGGTGAGCAGGGAGCTGCGTGGAGGGACATTTTGTCCCGGTTGGAGTCACGAACCGGGACTAAAGACCCTCCTTTTATCCTGGTTGGAAATTAACTGGGACCAAACCTTTTGTCCTTATTGGAATTACCAATCGGGATAAGGGGGGGTTCTTTTGTCCCGATTGGAATTTCCAATCGGGACAAAAAGGGGGAGCGTCAGTAGGATTTTTTGGAGCCGTTACAACCGGAACTAAAGGGGGGCCTTTAAGTTCCGGTTTGTATTTACAACCGGGACTAAAGTTCCCCCCCCCCTCCCCGGCGGTGGCCTTCGGTGGTACAATTTTGACTCGGAACTAAAGTCACTTTAGCACGGGTCCAATATTAACCGGTACAAAGGGGGTGGATGGAAAGTCATTCTCTACTAGTATTAATATGGACAATGGGCCGGGCAACGATTCCTTCCTCCCTTAATTTGAATATGCATATGTGTATATATTAACTGTCTCGGAAAAAGAAAACGTATATATTGTCATGAGAGAGCAAGAGATAACTATCAGGGTGAAAGGGTCTTTAGCATAGTGGTTAGAGCACCTAAGTAGCACCCAGCATATCCGGGTTCGACTCCCCGTGGGAGCAAATTAAAACAGTCTTGAATAAAAAAATATAAAAAATAGGTAATAAAAAAATTATAAAAAAATGCTGACTTGGGTAAAAAAAAAAAAGAGATAACTACCGTTTCATCATTAGCGCGTTGTTTGATCTTAATGCAGTCGCCACCATGAAGTCATTAGCGTGTCGTTTCATCTTATCACCACCAAGTTCCTGGTGTGGAACCAAGTGTATGCTCCACAAATCTTAAGTCGTATTGTTGGGGGCATGCATGTAGGGCTAACTATTGAAAATTTAAACCTTACTTATTTGACTACATGAACTGAAACTAACAAAAGGAATTTCTTGAAATTTTTTTTTGAAATGTAATTTCTTGAAATTGGAATCACAATAACTGAGTAACATGCCAGAATCGGAAGTGAAGATAGCGAAGATATAACTCCATCTTGAACTATACATACATGAGGTCAGTATTGTCAAAAAGGGTAAATAACTAAGGGAGTAGACAACATGATCATCGTACACAAAGATCCAGAGATCCGGAAAAAAAAACACATTTCGATTGCTCCAAAAAATTGAAACTTGGCACTGTAACTAAGTCCTTATCAGTTTGAGACATGGCTAACACAAATTTAAGAAGAGTTGTTTCATATTTTTTTGTGTGAACTTATAATAAGTTGCTACGTAAAATTTTAGAATATGCATTATGTACCTTGCACCGAATATTTTCTATGGTTGTGCCCTCCTTTATCATGATTTGACCACTTTCTAGGATATGGCCTTTTTTGTGTAGGTTGCTTCTTGTTCTCAGTGTCCAGTTCTAATATTGCCTTGACACCCACTTCAACAAAGGCAAATGTATAGTTTCGCCTCACAATTTGACTTCGCTAATCGTGCTTTCAAATATAAGAGAGGCTCCCCTGGCACCCACATTCGTATCAGTTAAACTATCTCTTCCCCGAATTATCATGAAAAAAGAAAAAAAAACAACTCCTTGTAGAGAAGAAATAAATGAAAATAATCAAAGAGTTGCCACTCTTCACTGAGGTACACTAGAGGATTATTTGCCGTTCCATTATTGTTTCAATTCACTGCCATGTGAATGGTAGTAAACACTGAAATTTTGATCTTCGGTTTACAAGAAAATGAAAAATATGTGCCCTTTATGCCATGGTTGCTAGACCAAAAGTATGACGACTCAACAGCATGCGCTTCATATAACAGAAGAATACCGTTACAAGTAGATTATCAGTGTGTTAGTTGCCCATAAATTAAACACGTTGACTTGCCATCGTTACGACATTAGGAAGCGACTTTGGGGGCTGGAGGAAACAAAGAAAAGTGCACCCGGGCCCGGCCGGCCGGCTACCCATGGCCATCCTTATCAGCGATATATGTTACTCTACGTTCTTGTAAGCCTATCTCGTGGATATATCATATATCTGGTTATGCGAGATCTGTGCTTCCATGGTCGTCCTCCCTTCTCACAGCGTCAGCACCGTGTGGTTTGAAAAGAACGATATCATTAGAAATAAAAAAGCACAACAAAACCACCGCCACAAGGCCTAGAAACATTCTAATGCCATAAATTAAATTTTTTCGGAGGCCCCACGTTTGGTTGTTGATCGACTAGTCTGATCCATTGTGAAGTCTATGCAGTTATGCGTCGAGAGATTTTAAAAGTTTGATGTCTCTCTATCTATAATATGGCATGGAATTTTCAAAGAAAACAATGTATTCAACAAAAAAATGGGGGTCAAAGCTAATGTAAAATATTATGTTTGCATGTACTCAATATGTACAATGGGCCGGGGCAACAATTCCTTCACTTTGAATCTACATATGAGTACGTACGTCCAACATATATATTACCTGTCTCGGACAAAGAAAACGTATATATTGTCTTGAGAGTGATCAAGAGATATTGACTCATGTCGTATTATTGGGGGCCATGCATGCATGTAGGGCTATTTGAATGTTTAAACCTTAATTGACTACAAAAACTACGAAAGGAATTTCTTGAAATTGGAAGCACTGGTATACATGCCAGAATCGGAACCGAAGATGTGCCAAGTTTGCATGTTCTTTTTCCAAAAGTTGCCATGCAAACTTGCTTCGTAGAAATTTAAACAAAAATGACAAAATTCACATGCATGTGCACCCCAAGACAAATTCATACATAGCATCAGAAGTTTAAGACATGTGGCTAACACAAATTGAAGAAGAGTTGTTTCATATTTTTTATGATTGCCTTTTGTGCCTCTTATATTCGAAAATACAATCAGCGGAGTCAATTTGTGAGACGAAACTATACATTGCTTTTGTAGAAGTGGGTGTCAAGGCACTATTAGAACAGGACATTGAGAACAAGATTATTACAAGAAGCAACCTTTTTATATATATATATATATATATATATATATATATATATATATATATATATATATATATATATATATAAAAGGACATATCCTACAAAGTGGTACATTGAGGACGACGATGCTAAAGCCTGAAGACCAAGATCTCGCATAACCAGATATATCCATGCAATAGGCTTACATCCTCAATGTACCATGTCCCAACAATAGTCTTAATCCATAACGATCAACCCATGGTTTTAAATACGCGAATTTTTTATTATCGGATTAAAATTTATTTGTTTCATGTGAAATTCTTGAAGAATTTGCCTCGATGATAAAAGCTTCGCACTCGAGGGTGATCCACGCGTCCTTATGAGAACAACAACCGTGGTCTCCGTAGACTCTGTTGACCAGTAGTACTTCATTTTGGGCCGTTAAACAATTGGAGGCCCGAAATAGCATTCTCGTCTCGTCTGGGCCGCTCGCTGGTCTTCCGGCCACCCAATTCCCCAATTCACGCCTGCCCGGTGCTCGTCCGCTCGCGCGTCTCCTCCTTCTAGAACCTTCCCCTCCGGCGGGATGCTCCTTCCCAAGCTTCCGAGCCCTTCCCGCCCATGGCGCCCTTGCCTTCTACCAGGCGCGCCTCCCCCTCGCCCTCTTCCTTGCCCCCGCATCTCTGCGAGGACCTTGCCAGGACGACGGCACCCGCTCTCCGCCACCGCCTCCTCCTCCGGGGATTCCCCACTTCCTCCCGCAAAGCCGTCCGCATCGAAGAAGTCGCCGGATGAGATCGGGAGGTGGAAGGCGGTGCCACCTGGAATGCGCGAGTCCGTGGCTGTCCATGAAAGCGAGGACCCGTCGACGCCACCGGCGCCACGGACAGCCCTGTGGTCGGCGAGACGGAGGGCGCGCGCTGCATGGCGGAAGATGGCATCTTGGGTGCCCAGGAAGGCCCGGAGCGTCATGCTGCTCAACCTGGTCACCCTGATCTTTGGTACGGTCGTATAGGTCCTCGCCTTATTGAGAGTTACGGGTTGTCCCTGTTTGCATCTCATCTGTTCGATGTTAGGCCTGAGAGAAAAAAAATGGTGAAGTGGGGGTCTATTATTAGGTGCTCATTTCTCTGAAAATTCGGCTATTTTTCACTCTCAACATGTGGATTCGCAAATTTTGTTGAAAGATGTGGTTTCCATTTCATCTTTTACATTATCAGCATATAGGGCCACAATTAATTCCATTTATTCCACATTTCTGGTATGTAAGATTAATAAAACGATGTATTTTAATAGTGTCATCAAGCGAAAAACACATGTATGAATTTTCAAGAAATATTGTTAGGAACATGCAAAGCTTGCTTTACCTCATCATCTGCTTTGTATTTGGTGAGTTATAGTAGTTACTCTGAATTTTTCTCCCACATATTCAGCTAACATAGTTCGTTCTTCCAGCTAGCAACATTTCGGTTGTGAAAGAGGCGGAGACTCTGTTGGATCCTGACCTTTTCAATATGTTAAGGTTCACCATAGCAGCCATTCCATTTGTGCCATTGTTACTAAAATCACTCAGAGATATGCAAATCTTTGTTAGAGGACTAGAGTTGGGCATTTGGGTAAGCTTGGCCTACCTGGCTCAGGCTATTGGTTTAGTTACAGCTGATGCTGGCCGTACATCTTTCATTTCTGCACTCACTGTAAGAACTCTTTCTCAGGAACTCTGCAATAATGTCTTACCTATAGTATATGATTGTATCACTGTTCTTTATTCAACTGCTACAGGTTATCATTGTCCCTTTCTTGGATGGTCTTGTTGGGGCAGAAGTACCTCCATATACATGGTTTGGAGCACTTTTATCACTTCTTGGTGTTGCTATGCTGGAGCTAAGTGGTTCTCCGCCATGTGTAAGTTGGATTATCTACATGGGTGGGTTAACATGTTTGTTTGGACCTTCCGTCTGCTTGTCTTATGGCATATGATACTGTGCTCTGCGCCTCTGCCAATATTACTGTTGTCTTAAACTTTGTCTCATTATATCGCTGCTTTTGTAATGCATATTTTGAATGCTTCAGAAACAATTACATAACATGCATTTGCCATACTGATTGATGTTCTCAATTCTCATCCCATGCTCTCATCAGGTTGGTGATCTTCTAAACCTCATGAGCGCCTTTTCTTTTGCAATTCATATGCTCAGAACTGAGCATATTTCCAGAAATATGAAGAAAGAGAATTTCTTAACTCTTGTTGGATGTGAGGTTAGTGTTCTGACTGAAACTCACTGCCTCAGTCATGTGAGTTCTTTTCTGTTCCCCTTGTCAACTTTTTTGAACAAGTGCTGTTAAACCAGGTGTTCGTTGTAGCTATAATATCAGCAGCCACATACATTTTGAAATGCTTCATCTGGAACGTGCAACACTGGAATTTCAAATCATGGCCACCAACAGAGTTATTTGGTATGGCTATGTCGTTGCCCTGGCCAGCAATTCTTTACACAGGAATATTCTCAACTTCATTTTGTTTATGGGCAGAGGTTTGTATTTTGTCATCAGGTATGCTCTTTGCAGATGAGCCCATTTTTATTATCGCTAATGATTTTCCTTTTTCCAGGTGGCTGCTATGCGCGATGTATCGGCTACAGAAACTGCAATAATTTACGGTCTCGAACCAGTATGGGGTGCTGCTTTTGCATGGGCAATGCTTGGTGAGAGATGGGGCATGACAGGATTTGTTGGAGGTATTTTCATCATAGGTACGCTTGTCACGTTCTCAGTAACATCTTGTATTATAAATTTCAATATTTCAGTTATAGTAATTTTGATATGTCTCCCTGAGAAGTTTTCAGAATGAAAAGTTGACCTTGATTCTCCCTTCTTTTTCAGCCAGTATTAGGCATAGAAGTTGACCTTATTTTGTTCCTAATTTTGTTTTTCAGTCGGTAGCTTGATGGCTCAGATATTTGGATCAATCCCAGATACATCTGGAGGGGACACTTACCAGTTGAACAGCTGAGTAAATACTGTACATAGGTCGCCTTTCTTCATGCGCCCCAACAAATTGCAATCCGTGATGAAGCATTTTTTCCCTTTCATACGGTAGCTGTTGGTGCCTATTAACCTAGCAAGGATGACAATGAAAGGAAATCTAACAGATATGACTAGTAGGCAGTAGTACAATGAAGCAATTGGCTTGACAAAGATGAAGGTGGCTGAAGAGTGGTAAGGGCAACTCAGGCACACGAACTGTAATCCAAATTGCTACCATGTGACTCCCCAACACAAATCCATGCTGAATTGTGGCGTTGATCACATGACCGGTTCAGATGGGAAATGATTCAGTTCAATCAGGTCAGGAAACTGAAACACGGATATGTTGTGCATTTCTAACTTTTGAGTCCGCTGTTTCCTGTTGTAAATCCAAACAGACGATAAAAAACAGTATTTGTCGTTTTCTTTTGAGTAACATTCTTGTTGTTTAACATGAACCTGTTTCCTCGCTGATTTTGCATCAAGCTTATCTCACAGCGTCAGAAACATATTGATCAGCCCTTCTTTCATCATACTGCTGTCAGAATCAAGACAGCCTGTGTGTAGCCCACGCACCCCTGCTAACAATGCTTCCAGACGGCCAGTCCTATCCTCATTAGCCCGGGAACCTCCATTTCACCAGCAACAGGGTTGCCTGGCATTTCAGGCATTAGGTAATCCGATCCTTCATCTTGATTGGCTCCATGGTTTCATTGGGTTGCCTACCCCGACTCGGGCCCCGGCCCGCCTGTCATTGCAGCCGCAGTGTGCCGGACCCTCGCCAATAAAACTGGTCACGTACCTCTGACCACCGTCCACACCGGCCTGTGTGTCTCCTGATTGTCCTCTTTAGGTGAGCGCATTCAGTGGCATCACGAGGCCTGGAGGCGAGGGCTGCTGTGGCATCCATCGCCTGTGCCTGGCATCATTTTCCGAACGCTGCCGGCGTCCAAGGAACAGGGCACCTGTGTGGCAGCCATCACCACCGCAGCAACGCAAGTTCAGTCACCAGAGACGACTGACCGGGTGCCGCTCTTTCGCCCTCCTAGCACCTGGGTTTTTTCAGAACAATGATCAAGAATTGCTAATCCCTGCTACAATGGCCTTGGGCAGTCTTGATAGCTCCTGGAAGTCATAGTTGTTATCTGCCTTGATCTGGTGATTTCAGAAGCTGTCGGATCAAACAGATCAGGTGGTGCGAGTGGCAAACTTTGTTGGAACCACAACACCTCTTGAGACAAACAAAAATAGGACGTGGAAAGGAACATACTAAAAACAAAAGAGGAAAAGATGTAAGGAAGTTGTAGGACAAAAAGAATTGAGGTGGGAGAAAATAAGACAAAATTAGAGATTGGCCACTACTTGGCTAAGTAGTGGTCGACCACTAAATATCAAACTCTGAAATATGTCAGTAAAATTCATACGTCAGGAAGTCTAAGGAAAGATATAACCAGGTTGTACTTCCAAAACCCCAGGTTGTACAAGTCAAAACAGGAGATAGCTTCTACTCCTTCCACTTTCTATATTTTTGTTACAGGGAATGTGGAGGATTGCAAATAAGAAGACAAACGGTAAATCTAATCATGTAACTAACTCAAAAAGAGGAGGGGACACGATAGGCTGGCTGTTCAATAGTTGTTGCTGTTGTAGCCGATGTAGTTGTTGCGGTACCGCATCCCGTACTGCTCATAGAAGGTGTCTCCATAGTTCACGGCCTTGATTTCCACCATGCGACGATTACTGTCCACCTCCTGGACCGCGCCAAAGACGATCTCGTTCGTCGCCTCGCAGCTCTGCTCATAGAACGTCTGTGGGCCTGTGGAGTACTGCCTGTGCTGCTGCAAATGTTGCTGCTGGTGATACAGTTGCTGCTCTGGCTGCTGCTGTTGAGGGTGGTGGTGATGGCTGTCCCAGCCGTTGAAATAAGGATGCCCGTGGCGGACATGGTGGTGGATCTTCTCAGGCTCCTTCGTCATGAACGCGTAGTTCTTCTGAGGGGTTGGTGCTCTGGTGTCCAGAGGTGGAGGCGTCTCATCGTGTGGGATGGCATAGCTATCTTGCACTGGCCATGGGTTAGCTCTTCGCTGTTGGTGATGGTATTGGCTGTTCAGGCGCTTCTTTTTGGAACCTAATATCTCCGCCACGGATGATTTTGCCCCTCCAATGAGTTTGCCAACTGAGGTGAAGAACCCCTCTTCAGTTTCCTGTTTTGCAGCTTCATGTTCCCTTGGGATTAGTGGGGGACGAACATAAGGATTCATAGGCTTCTGGTACGGAGGGATACTTGCAATGCTGGGTCTTGGAGGAATTTGAGGTTCCTGTATGGTAAAATTTGTATTTAGAGATGTAACTGTAAAATTAATACATGAATGACGCAAGCAAAGATAATACATTTGGTCACCATCTCTATTTTAACAATAGTCTAAAATACATCAACAAAGTAATTTTCATGATTTATTTTCTATGCGCTTTTCTATAGATGTTTTTGAGTGTCCTTGATATCAATACACTTTGGTTGTTCATTTTACCTAACAATTCACTGCCTAACCAATAAAATCAGTTATCTAAAGCTGGAATATCATCTAAACACCTAGTTACTTGAATCATTTATTTAGATGAGCTAACAAGCCTGCATTTTAACTTATGGTACACATAGTTTTGGTAGTTGTGAGTATTGGTGTTGGACATAGAGAGTGAACAGGCTGGAATAAAAGGATGACGAATACTAGCTCTAGGGTAACCAAAGGCTACTGATAAAGTACCCATGCACCAATCTGCTGGTTTACAGCAGGCCTACAGGGGTTGTGGTACACGAGCTAGTTGGCCAACTCTACCTGCTGGCTGGCAAATGTATTCTGGAATAAATTGAAATAGTATGACTAACTTACATCCGTTGTTGATGCCATCCCCAAAACCCGTCGTTGGAGCAATGCAAGCATGTAACCAAAGAAACCAGCAGCAAAAAGCAATGCAATTCCTGTGAGAATTGATAATCAGTAATTAGTGATCGTAGATGTAATAGGGCCTTTCAAAAAATTTGTCATGTCATTTGAATAGTGAATTCAATGCCAATCTGTCTGAATTCACCGAGCAGTAGTCAAATCTTTGGTCAAGCAATACTAATTGAAAGCTTAAGTGCAGCATACCTAGAGGAAAACCAGCTTCATAATGATATGCACAGTCATCATCATGTAGTGGAATCTCCCGGATTGCTTGGTTTCCTCTATCGATGACCATGAGGGAGCAGCTACTACTGATGTACTGGATTTCAAAATCAGTTGAGAATTTTGCATCATCACTCGGCCCATCTATGTGCCCTCCTCTAATTGATTTCCCTCCAGCAATTGTTGTAACCCCTAATATTATTAGAACATAATTTGTCAAGAACTTCATCAGCAAAATAATAAATAAGGACATTCACAGGATCTACAGGAAGATCCTAAACGAATTCCACCGAAAGCCAGACTCAATTGGAATAAAGATGCATAATCCCTTCCGAAGAGCGTAAATTAATTAGTCCATTATGAAGGTAAACAGTTACAAGAGAAACACGAATGTGCTAAAAGAGTTTGAACATAAAAACAAACGCCAAGGCTCAACCAGCTGTACAAATTTGAAGCAAAACATATTGCTAATCAAGAGTAAAGAGTAGAATGCTGTTTATATTTTCTTTCACCACAATTTCCTCTAGGTATAAAGTTTGAAATAAGTGCTGAAGAAGCAATTGTTTGGTACAAATAATCTTCTGATTCACTCTGACATGCTACCTCATTCCAGATGCAATTTTTGGGCACAAGTACTAAATAAGTGGAGAAGCTCAAGGAAATCAAAGAACATAGGATGCTTGGGGGGACCAGACAATGTCATGTGGGCTACCCCAGAATGGGCCATTTTAGCTTACCTGTATCACTGATCTTTCTTATTGCCATGTTCATAGCGTCTGCAACATAAATGTTGCCCCTATCATCCACAGTGAATCCCTTAGGATGGTTCATCCTCGCTTCTCGCAGCCTTCCATCCACATGACCAGATAAACCTTCTGGAGAACCAGCAAGAAGCTTCGGCCTGCTATCTGCATTGTTGGATCCATTTTCAGAAGATTCATCAGGATGAGATAATCTGGGAAGCATCTTTTGCTAAACAAAATGTGGGTGATAACTTCACTACTGTAAAATATAAATGATATTGTTGCAGTGAGGGAAGTGTGACTGACATGACATTTTCCCATACAAAGTTGTAATGTCAAAAATTTTCAATGGTACCAACCTATAGTAACATTAGACAGGGGATATTGCTAGTAATTTCAGGCAACTAATTCATACAAAATTTTCACTAACCATTTTTCAGATGAACAACAACTTCTAACATGTGAAAGCAAGGAAGTAAAGAAACAGTTCATAAACAATGGAAGTGAAAGATACTGAAGGAAGACTCCACAAACAAGGGGAGTGAAAGCGACCACATTGCAAAGAATTATCATGTCACATGTCTATAATAGACATCGATAAACCAACAAACATTTCACAATCAAGGAACAGCCTTTGCCGAAATTAGCATGCAACATCACCCCCTACCAACCACCCACAAGAACACCTCATTCACATCATCCACGCTTAGCAGAATCCCATGAAGGCCAATTTATAACCAAACCTGAAAAGGACAGGGAGTGATTTCGGAAGCAGAGCGTGCTCACATCGTGACAGCGGCAGCTGGACCCTGTAGATGTTGCTGTTGATGGAGTCGAGCACGAGCAGGTCGCCGGCGGGGGTGACCTCGACGGCGTGCGGCTCGATCCCCAGCTTGCTGCCGTCGAACACCGTGTCCACCGCGTACCCGCCCTCGTACCGCACCATGGACCGCGCCGACGCCGCCGTCCCCGCCGCTGACACCACCAAAATCCCGAGACGGCGAGCCGAGTCAAGAAAAGGAGCGAACGAATAAGCCAAGAATCGGAGAGACCGCGGCGATTACCCGTCTTGGTGGCGGCCGATTTGAGCGACCAGAGCCGCTTCGCCACCGCCGACGCCGTGGTGGACACGAGCCTGCCCGCAATCCCTGCCACCCGACACATTTCAATCGATCAATCAATCAGAGCAGGCAGGAAGGAAGCCGCCGACCAAGCGAACCGAACGAGGCGGCGATGCCGAGGAATAAAGGAGCTCACTTGCGGGGTAGGAGGACGCGGCGGAAGCGGACGGGAAGAAGGCGGCGCTGAGCAGGAGGGCGGCGGCCAGGAGCGCCGGCAGGCCCGCCGCGGCGGCCTTGGCCCCCATTGCTTGCTTGCTCTACCCCACCGCGCGAGCGCAGCTCCAAGAACCGAGAGGAAATGGAGAAGCTTTCAGGGGAAGGGGAGCAGAACCGCGGAGGGGAAGGGCTGTGTCTGTGTGGGGAGATATGAAGAGGAGGAGGAAGAAGCCATTTGAGGACAAAGTAAAGAAGGTTCAGAAAGCACCAAGAATCCGGCCTCTTTTGGGGCCCGGCGGTTCTCGCTCGCCGGGTGGAAAAAGAGGGCGGAGAGAGAGGGGTAAAGCGAGGAGGGAGGGAGGGAGGGAGGGAGCGCGGTGAAAGAGACGAGGAGGTGGATGTGGTGGCTGCCGCTCTGGCTGCTGCAGCTGGAGGACGCTGCTGTTACTACTCGCCATCTTGCCTCGCTCGCTCCCCTCCCCCGTCTCTCTCTGGTTTCCGTCGTTCCGTGGGACGGTGGGAGGTTTTAGAGGGGGCCCGCCTAGGAGGGGGGGAACTGGCGTGCCTCTGCCTTGTGGTCCCAGCACTGTGTGTAGGGTGGTAACTGGTAAGTGATGGAAGGACAGTCCATTTTCTTGCCGTGGTTTATTTTCCGCACCTATATCATATTCAGAACAAGACATGTTTGGATGTGCTATTGCTAAAGTTTAATATTTTTACCCATTAGCACTTCCGTTTGGAGACATGACTAATGGATAGAGCTAAAATCCATGAAAAGTCACTTTTACCCCTTATCTCCTCACCTCCTCCATTTCTCTCTCCCTTTTTATCTTTTCACAAACCATTAGCACCCACCAGCTCCTCCTCACTAGCTAATGCTTTTGCACCTTTTTGAGGGTTGGCTAAAGTTTAGCCCTCCCATTTGGATGGACTAATGCATAAAAATCACTCATTAGTCATGGGGTCCAAACATATGTCTATATCACTATATTGTGGAACTGGAAGCGATGATAACGCCCAAGCCATGCCCGGGTCTTACATATAGTTTGTTTCTTAAAAAAAATAAAACCATAATATATATATATATATATATTTCCACAAGATTTTAGATTATTATATATTCCCTCACATGATAATGTAATAAATATATTCATCAAAAATACTTATCTTATATGGGTTGGTACAATAAGAAGCTAAAATGTCTTGAAAATCATCTATCTTTAAATACATACAAACAAGATGGCGGCTGTATATTTTCCAAAGGAGTGACCAAGAGAGTATATGCCCAATTCAAACCTAAATTTAGGTTAATTCATAAAGTTCTACAGGATAATAGGAATGAGATGCCAAAGGATAGATTATATTTTTCTTTTCTTTTTTGAGAAATTCTACGGTATACGCCAGCCAATGACTTGAACTTTGCCATTAAAACACAATGATGGTTTACATCAAGGGTTTGCGAAAAAGATGGGAGTGATTAGCCTATTACATTTTTCGTCCGTGCACTCCAAAGTCTGAAGCCTTGTTTTCTGAAGTACATTGCATCCAGGTGATCCCGTAGCATGACATCCTGTGCGGCAGCGGGCAGCCAGTGTTACTTGTGTCGTCGTGCCAACTTGATCACGGGAAGACCTTGGCATTTCGATTTTTCAAAATGGGCTGACTTAATTACTCTCATTGCCCTCCTGAGCAATTTATATGGTGGGGAGTTCCTTTCCCCCATTTTCTTTTCTTTTTTTAAAAAAAAGGGGGCCGAGAGTTGCTGCAACTGGTTGATGTGTGGGATGTCAGGCGCGCCAATTAGATTCTGTGGAGCTTCATCATTTCGGACACCTTGTTACTGCGACTTCAACATATGTCAGATCTCATTGCGCACGATGTACATCTTCATCGTGCTCTCTTTTTTCATCGTACACATATGCAAGATTCACATCCATGTCGGAATCTTCATCGTGCTCTCTTTATTCATCGCTTGCAGGTGACACGCATCCAGGTTGTTCTTTCTGGGATCATGGACAACTACTTTTCTCATGTCTTCACCGTCACACAAACTCAACAGTAGATGCTGACATCAGTAAAGAAGAAAGATCAAAGGGCCATTGATTGTATCCATGCTTGTACCGCTACATATTTTTCTAGGAATGGGTTTAATTTATTAAGCTTGGCCCAACCTTCTTTACTGAAAGGTCCGGAATATGCCCTAACCTTGCATTGTTGAGATCTTGACCGATCGACCAATTGCTCCTTCAAAGATCCAAAGACAGTGTCGGTAATTCTCTTTTCCTTTTCATAAAGCCATTGTTGTTGATACAAAGCCATTGCTGTTAATTACATACGCAAACTGATGCCCAAGGTAGCTCAATACTTGTAATGGGTACTACACTCGTTATAAATGAGGCTCACTGACAAATTCGAATGCTCAACTGTTGTGTTGGAATTGTTCTTCGGAAAATTTGTTTTGTACAAAATTTCGGATCCTCCACAATGTCGTTCGAGCTAAGTGCGACAACCACCAATGAATTAATAATGTCATGCGCTGGGAAGGCTGTGTAATCTTCTCGCCGTCAAATTTTGAGCTGTAGAACAAACTAAAACGATAATTTTGCGTGTTGGAATGGGCCTAATTGCTAAGACAATACTTCTCTTTGCCTTTTGGAGTCCTAGATATGCAATGATAGGAGGAGCACGGTTGAGAGGAGATCAGATCACACTCACATCAGTCATCAGGCCGACCGGACAAAGGGTTGCGAAAAAGGGCACCAAGCATCGAGCCAACAGCAGCAAAGGCACCAGCTGTGGAGTGTGCGCGGGGATGTGATTGCCTGATGACGGGTGCTGCTGGCTCCTTGGCATGCGCGCAATCTGTGGGGTGGGACCAAGCATGATAACACTACAGTACGCTACGGGCTAGTACGGCATATAATCTTGGCAAGTTTAATTTTTGTCCACAACTAAGTCTGACATATAATCTTGCGTTAGCATTTGGTCAAATTTTCGGCCACACTTCTGTGACCACAAAATCGACCGCTTAATTTTAGGTAAAGTTTTGAGGGGGAAAAAGTTTGCTTGACAAATAAGCCATGAAGCTAAGACATTACAGTGATTGTCTTTACTCTTCAAACTATTGCTTGACAGATGAACCATGCAAATATGCATGAACCTAGCATTCTCAGTTGACTGGGTGAGAGGAGGAGAGAGTGTTGCAACTGGTTGGCTTGAAACCTGGCGATCACCGGTGTTGGCCGCTGATCCGTCTCCAAAATTAGGAGAGATGGATCCCAACCCCTCGGGGGATTGTCGCCATGAAGAGGAACGTCGCCGAGCAGAGGATTCATAGGGTGCGCCGAGTCGGGAGAAGGCGAAAGCGGATGACGACTTCGCCAGACATTTGGCTGCGTGGAAGGAGGCGAATCCCCCATTGACACCACATCCATGGTGCCTCACCATCGCACCAGGCGGGTTGAAGTCTTCTCTCCGTGATTCTCAGGTTTGCCCGCCCCTAAAACTCGATCGCTCGCCTAATTTTGCTAGTCCAGTTCGTGAATTTGACTATGAACGCAAATTCCCCCAAATTAAGGAGCCGAGTTCGAGAGAGGAGAGGTGTACCGAAGTAGTGGTCTTGGGACATCGATCAGTGACAGTAGCCATCAGGTTGCCGAAACACTCCTCGCCGGATGTGAAGACGATGGAGAGGAGCATGAAACATCTGAACATTCCGCCGGTGTTGAGGGTGAATTCGAATACGGTGAGCCTAGCAAACACAAAGATTCAGCTGACATGGGGAAGAGATCGGGCTGAGAAGAGTAGAGTGAGTGCGATGAGGATCGAAGAAGAGATCAGAAGATATCATCGGCAGATTCTGGAAGCAATTCGCTCACCGGAGATGACAGTGGAGAGGCAGCGCGAAACAGGGGACGGCCCCACCCAGGAGGCCGCAACGACAGCTTTGAAAATGGGCCAGCCCACGGCCTAGTTCGGCTCCAACGTAGAAGATCCCTTCTCACACTCCTACACGCCGCCGCCGCCCCTCTCTCTTCCACCTCGATGGCTCTGGATCGAATCAGTTAGGGTTTGGGATCCCAACGCCACCACTCACCTAGCGAGAGCAAGTGAGGTGTTCGAAGGACAAGCAAAGCTACTACGCAAGGTAACTCCATCATCCACAAATTCTAGATCGTTTGTTGAGGTAGTGAAAAGAAGATGGATAGGAGATTTCAGCATTTCCGAGATAGGAGAGATAGCAGAGACATGAACCGGGATGGGATAGATATGAATCATGATGGTAGAGATCCTAGTGACCCTCATGGTGCTAAAGGGCAATGGCCTGGTAGGGATGACAAGAACAGAGCTGTAGAGATGGATTTGGGGAGAGAGTCCTTCAACAATGCAGAAAAAGAATCCAGAGGCTTTCGAGATCAAGTGTGTCAGGGGAGATAGAAAAGGATATGCAGGCATAAACCGCTAGGGGGAGATTGGTGAGTAGAGAGATTTGTGACAGATAATGGAAGTAGATCTGAGACACAAACTGAATCGTGACCAAGAAGATTGTAAGAGAGCAGCACCATAAAATACTTTCACAAATCAGCCCCCAAATCATCAAGAGATACCAAGACGGGATGATTTCAGTAGAGGCTCAAGGAAATTTGGCAAGGATCTAGTGAATGACAATCCAGTGGTGGGTATGACATGTTACAATTGTCATCAAGTTGGACAATCCAGTGGTGGGTATGCCCTAACCCCTCTTTTTGCTATGCCTATAAACAATTTGGACATATAGCATCCAAATGCCCAAGTGCCAGGATCAATAAAGGTATGAAGTTGTGTGGTTTTGGGATGCCGGGTCAACTTTTCTATAGCCTGAGTGTTCCTATGGAGAATGTAGAGGCAGACAACTCTATTAGAGAAATAGTGTCTGTGTTGGAAGGAAGAGGTACAAAATTTAAAATTAGTACATAACTAAAATACTTAGCTAATTCAGAATGGGACTAGCAGGTAAAGAGGCTATCATCAAACAACTTCCGGATCATAGTCCTATCTATGGCAGTTATAAAGTTGCTGAGAAACATGGGTAAAATTAGGTTCACCTGTTCAAATGTGGCCGCCATGGTAGAAGAAACAAAAATGGATCCTGACTCTTTTGCTACTTTAGAAAACAGTTTGGGTGAAGGAAATTGGAATTCCTAAAGTGGGCAGAAAAGAACCTCATGTGATGGAATTGGCATATCTTGTGGGGGATCCAAAGGAAGTGAATACTGAATCTTTGACCTGGATAGAGATATGGGTTAAAGTCTCATGCAAAGATCCTAAACACATCAATGGGACCTCAGAAGTATACATTAATAAGCAAGGATATAGGATAACTTGGGTGGTTGTAGACAAAGGACCAACAAAGCCAACCAAAGCCCCTGATGATAAGAAGGAAGATGATGGAGACATTATTGATGAAGAGGAACCAGATTCTCAAGATACTCTTTGATGGAGTCTGTTCTAAAATCGGGACCACCCCCATCACAAAAGGAGTCAGGCCCCTCAAATCCAGCAGGAGCTGCAACGCAAAGTGGAGGAAAACAACATGTGGGATACTAGCTAGATGAGGTTGTGGATGAGGTGGAACACCATGAGGATACTCTATTGGAAGAGAATAATGAGAAGAGCGAGAACCCAACAACTAAGCCAAGCGTCGCCATCCCAGTCCCCAATGAAACAACTATCTTAGATACAGAGAAGAGAATTGAAGTTGTGACAGGGGGGATGGAGGTATGCGACGAGACTCTGCCAACAACTGAGGAAGTACTGGAGAGCCAGGAGGGTGAGCAAAGTTTGATGACAGAAGAGTTAGTAAATGAGCAGGAACAATTTTGTGAAGAGCTAAAGGAAAGTCTCGAGAACAATAATACAGAAGATAAGGAGAAGACGAACAATTTTGTGAAGAGCTAAAGGAAAGTCTCGAGAACAATAATACAGAAGATAAGGAGAAGACCATCAAGAAGGGTCGCCAGCCAAAAGCGATTCCCCCACCAGCTGCCACAAGAACAAGCTCGAGAATTCCAAGGAGTGGAATTTCTACCATCAAGTTAGCAGAACAATTAGTGGCAAAGAAGAATCTGTAGGAATCATGTATGACCTCGAAAAACAATTTCTCTATTTTACAAGACATTGAACCCACAAAACTTCTTTCTATTACCGAAAACTGTGGTTTAGTATTAGGACCTGACATCCAAGGAAAATAATGTTTATTTGATAAAAGCTAGATAGGTAGCACAAAATATGTTAAGTAAGGTAGCTATGAAATTAGAATCTCAGAAGACCTAGAAGAAAGATGAGAAAATTAGTGACTTGCAGATGAAAGAGATTAGAGGGGACCAGATAGAAGAGGTAGATGAAGATCAATCCAGTATTTCCTCCCATATTTTGAGAAGGGAGAGAACAAAAAAGAAGAGTTAGTTTCCTTAATGAAGATGCTTTTCTGGAATATCAAAGGTCTGGGGGGAGCAGGTAAAAGAGAACAGCTAATAGAGTTATGCAAGAAACACAATTTCGGCTTTATTTGCTTACAGGAAACCATCAAGTCAACTTATACCCCAAGAGAGTTGAATAAATTTAGTAGAGGTTATGACTTTCATTGGTTTTGGACTCCACCTAGAGGTCACTGGAAAGAGCTCTCACCATGTTGATTGGTGCCTGGAAAGAGCTAGCAAAGATGAGAGAGAAATAACTTTCTGCAAGAAATTCAAGACAAAATTCACAGTTGCCAAAATCCAATTCTAATTGGAGGGAATTTCAACATGGTGAGAAGAGTAGAGGATAAATCTACGGGTAATGTTCATGTTAGATGGATGAATGCCTTCAATGACAAGATAACGGATACTGAATTAAGGGAAGTTCATAGAGGTGGCAGCAAATATACTTGGTCAAATAAACAAATTGATCGAATTCAAAATGTGTTGGATAGAGTTTTCATGTCCAATTTATGGGAGAACAAATTTTTAACATGGTAAGTGTGCAGGTAACAAATAGGATAGGATCAAATCGCAATCCGCTAATCCTGGATACTGGAGAAGGATAGACTATTGTGACTAAATACTTCATGTTTGATCACAACTGGCTAAAACAGGCAGATTTCAAAGAATGGATGAAAGAGAGGTGGCCAAACAGATATAAACGTAACATACTTGACCATTAGCATGTAATTTCAAGGAAGTTAAGAAGAGCTATGAGGGGCTGGGGGAACAACTTTGAAAGTGAGATGAAGAGACATAAATAATACCTGATGCTGGAAATAAAACAAATGGATGAATGGGCAGAACACAACACATTAACTGATAAGGAGTGGGCGCGCAGATATGACCTCGAGAGAGAGCTGCTAGAGGTGTATATATCGGAAGAGATAAACTAGTAGAAAAGGGGAGGTGAGAGATGGATTCTGGAAGGAGATGCCAACACTACGTTTTTTCATAAGTGTGCTAACAAAAGGAAAAGAAAATCTACAATCCAAGCATTGGAAGATGGGGATAAGCTCATCACGGAGGTTGAAGAGTTAAGAATACACATTGAACAATATAATAAACAACTTTTTGGGCAAGAGGACATAACTAACATACACCTAAATGAAGATGCATAGCTGCCAGATCAAAGGGTGTCAGAAGAAGAGAATGAGGAACTGACAAAACCTTTTTCACTAGAAGAGCTAGATAAGGCCATGGAAGAAATCAAGAATAGTACAGCCCCTAGCCCAGATGGTTTCTCTATAGAGTTCTTTAAAGAATTTTGGCCACTGATTAGAGAGAATATTAAAGAGATGTTGGATAAACTACATGCCGGTACATTGGATTTATGGCAACTAAATAATGGAGTGATCATCCTGATACCGAAGCTTAAACTACCCAACAACATTAAATAGTTCATGCATATCTGCCTTTTGAATGTCATTTGTAAGACAATTATAAAAGTGCTAGCTGGCAGACTTACCAGAATTGCAAATAGGATAATCAGCAAAAACCAAATAGCCTTTATACGGTGTGGTTATCCTGCATGAAATTCTCCATGATTTGAAAATGAGAAAAGAAGAGGGGGTCATTCTCAAGTTAGATTTTGAGAAGGCGTATGATAGAGTTAGCTAGCAATTTTTAGAAGAGATCTTAAATAGAAAAGGTTTCTCTGCTAGATGGACTAGCTGGATCATTTAGGTGGTGAAAGGTGGACGGGTAGCTATTGACATCAATAGGGAACAAGGAGGGTTTTTCTGAATCTTCAAAGGTTTGAGACAAGGAGATCCCCTATCTCCACTACCCTTTAACCTAGTGAGTGATGCTTTGTCGAATATGTTGAGTTCTGCCTCCAGAATGGGGGACATCCAGGGGCTGGTACCACACTTGGTAGAGAGAGGCCTGTCTCACCTTCAGTATGCTGACGACACAATCATCTTTCTGAAAAATGATGTCAGATCATTAGGGAACATGAAATTCATTCTATTCTGCTATGAAAACATGTCAAGGATGAAAATCAATTACGACAAGAGTGAGATTTTTGGGATAGGTATGAATGTGGAGGAATAACAAGAGTTAGCTGACAGCTTTGGGTGCAAAGTGGGCTCCCTGCCAATTATCTATCTGGGTTTGCCAATTAGTGATATCAAATTGACAAAAGTACAGTTGAGCTATGTGGCGAACAGTTGCCAATTATCTATCTAGGTACTTGGAAATGTGACATTCTATCTTCTGGTGGAAAATGTTCATAAATTCATGTCTTTCCAGTACCCCAATGTACACAATGGGTGTTTACTCCCTATATGAAGGCAATTATCAATCTTTGGACACCATCAAATCCAAATTCTTTTGGCAAGGGACTGGCAAGAAAAGAAAATATCATATGATAAAATGGGAAGTGTTAAGCAGACCAAAAGACTTTGGTGGACTGGGGTTTATGAATATTAGAGTTATGAATGTTTGCCTACTAGCTAAATGGATAGATAGACTGGAGACAGGAGATAACAACATGTGCATAGAACTGCTTAGACGAAAATATTTGGGGCAGAAGAGTATTTTTCAATTCAGGACCATGTGCGGATCCCAATTCTGGAGAGGTCTAATGGGGATAAGGCAATGGTTCCAGTGGGGGAGAACTATGAAAGTAAATGGGGGTGAGCAGACTAGACTATGGGAAGATGTCTGGATAGGAGAATTCTTTTCGAACATAGAATTTGATTCTCTATACAAATTTTGCTCCAAACCATACACCACAGTGAAGGAAGACAAGAGATTGTAACAACCCTAGTTTTAATTAACCTTCTCACAGCTTAAGAGAGTGTTTAGAAGTTAATCTAGCCCGTAAAAGGACAAAAATGCCTTTTAAAGCGTGATTTGGAGGCAATTTATAAATTTGAAATTTTGTATAACAACTTTGATTTTTGCCAATTTAAGAGTGGTAAAACTTTTCAAAACAAACAAATTCTCTTGTTTGAGCTTTTTCTAGTTTGGAGAGGAAGAGGTTCAAAAACTAGAATCATAGAATCAAAATTAGTAACAAGTCAAAGTCACTTCAAAACTCTTCAAGTGCTGAAAACAGTGAAAATTCTCAACTTGGCAGCTTTGTTTCTCACAAATTTGTATATGAAGTCGAGTCAAACCCTTTATAAAAGTTTAAGTGCTACAAGTCTATTACAATTTCACTTATTTGATCCAGGGCTAAATCTCAACAAAGACCCTTCAAAAATAAGGTCAAAGTCAACCAAAATGGTCAACCCAGCCCAACACTGCAAAATCTTGCCAAGTCTGGAAACAGTTCAAGTATGCATCTTGGCTTGCAATTTGCTTACCAAACTTAAATAAAATTTAAGAAAAACCCTTTATAAGAGTTTGAGATATAAGTTTGTACAACAACTTCTTCAATTAAGCCTTAGCCATATTCATATCAGAATCCCTCCAAATCTCACGTCAAGATCAGCCAAAACCCTAAAAAATAACAAAACTGCTGAAATCGTCTAAGTTTGAAAATCAGGCATTCCCTCAAACTTTGGAGCTTTATAAATCCAAATCTATTTTGAATTTGAACTTGAACCTTTTGTAAATTTTAAACTTTGACATAAGGATAACAAATCTTATAAAGGGAAAATTTGAAGTTTAGTTCAAAAATCGCCTTTTAACTTAGCCCAAACCTCACCCCTCGGTTAGCCTGCACAGCACATGCACGCCAGAGTGTGCATGGCGCATGCCTACGCACGCCGCCGCCGCGTGGCCATCCCCCACCGGTGAGCTCACCATGGCCTATCTACGTGGTGATGTGACCCATCGACACCTTGTCTGCCCAGTAAGCTTGCCCGCGCATCTTATCGCCTGCCCACACCATTTGCTTCGCCCAACCGTGCCCCTCACCTCGCCCGCAGCCGTGCGCCACGCCATGACTGCTCACTGGTCGAGCCGCGCTCCGCCAACCCACCGCCTGACACGATGCAATGGAGCTCGCTCGCCAACCCGCACCTTAACGGCGACAACACGCGAGCTAACTCTACTAATCCTTCCGCCCGACAAAGCCACGTTAGCGCGCTTCCTATCTTGAATGCCCAACCGCCGCAAGATCCTTTCCCGGAGCTCCGCTCCTTTTGTTAGTGAACGCCGCCGGCCACTCGCGCTCCGCCCTAGTCTCCTCCCCCAGTGCCGCCAAGCCACGTAGCTCGCCACCGCTGGCTTCGCCTCGCTCGTCCTGTCCTCCCTAGCCCTATAAAAGGAGCCCTTGCGCCGCCTGCTACATTCCCTGCACTCGAACACGCAATGCCCAGCGAAGCTCTACTCCACCACCCGCTTGTCGTGGAGCACCCCTCTCTGCGCTGCACCGCCCCTCGCCGCTGCTCGCTCTAGCTTTGTAGCACCGCCGCGCAGCTCCAGCCGCCACTTGTTGCCTTCCCGGAAGTTCCCCGGCGCCGGAACAACCAAGCACCGCCGTCACCGCCCGCGATTTCTTCCCCACGGCCGTTCGCCATCCACACGCTTTTTCCACCGCCCAAACCTGCCCCGAGCCTTCTCCAGTGAGCACACCTACACCCCCGACCCCATGTTCCCGTGAATAAAACCCTAGATCGCTGGAATCAACTTCGCCTACCGCCATGCCCGCCATAGGGACCTACTATAGAACCTTTAGAAGTTGCACAAGCCTAGTTGTTAAACCTGAGGGTGTATATGTGAGACCTTAAAACTTCAAGGACTCGATTGCAAAACTGTCTCGATTAATTGAATTAAATTTTTTGCAGAATAATAGGTAAACTTTGAAAATGCACAGAGAATTGTAAAAAAATCATAAAAATGCCTAACTAATTTTGTTGGACTCAGTGAAACATCTAGTGTCATAGAAAAATAACTTTGCACATGTTGCTATAAACAAATGCTTTACTTTTTATTTAAATGTGTTTAAGACATTAAATGCATAGTAGATCATAGAAAAATGGTAAAATATAAAAACAACTTCTGATAGGGTTGTTTTAGTAAGCTGGTGCTAGGAAAAATAATGGTTACTGCAGGAGAAGAATTTCAGCAACAAACGTTCTGTGCAAATCAAGATAAAAATAGTTAAGTACAATCAGCAATTGGGTCTTGGTATAATTTTAATGATTTTTGTACTAGTCCAATGGATCCCAAAATTTTATAGTAACTATGTGATGACATGGTGGAGTTACTACTAAATTCTTAGTTTCATATGTTGCTGTTTGAATATGGAAACAAAATTTGGAAGATGAACCAGATTAAATGAATAAAGGAAAATATTGAGTAATAGTAAGGTTAAAATAGTAAATTGAAAGGGGTACAGAAAAACATTCAGAAATAGGATAATTTTCCAAATGAACCTTGAACAACCCTATAGTGACCCCACCTTTCTTTGTGAAGTCTAAGTTGTAAAACTTTATATGTGTACACAATCACCATCAAAGTCAACCCCAAGTTTTATACCACAACACACCTTACTTCATGAAGATAACGAAAGTTTAGAACCTTGTGTAGGTGAATATGGTCGAAATGTAATTTACACTTTAGCAATATTTCATGCTTTGCATCATGCATGTGAAAGCATGGAAACTTGAACTAATGCATATGCATCTCATGTAGAAGTGAACCTCGCAAATGGAACATACGAGCTGACGCCTGCTGAGGAGGAAGGATCTGCCAAGCTGCATCACGTCGAGGCCGAGCAGGAGATTCCCGAAGCTTCCAGCAACCCACTGTCGTTGTCAAGATTAGCGGATCAAGACTACGGCTAGTAAATTTCTTTTATGCTCGTAAGGCTTCGGATGGTGGCGTGGAAAGACACAAGGTTAGACTGGTTCGGGCAAGGAAAGCCCTACGTCCAGTATGAGGAGCTGCTCGTGTTGCCCACGCGGTGTCTGTAGTAGGGGTTACAAACGGGGGAGAGAGGGAGCTGGTTCCAAGTCTCTTGGGTGTGCACTGATGCTCGTGAGGTGAGTGTGTGTGTTCTGTTTGCTTGAGGGTCCTCCCCCGGTCTTGAGGCCCCTGGTTCTCCTTTTATAGCGCAAGGAGGGTCCAGGGTTACAAGTGAGATTGGGTGTTAGGAGAAGTAAAAGAGATAAGCTAAGTAAAGTAAAATACAAGGAGAAGGACCAAGTCCCCGGGTCGCCACCTCCTGCTCTGGCCTTCGGCTCCTGTCAGCACAGCCACCGGAGGAGGGCGGCTGCCGCCGGATCCTGTCGCCGGTCCTCCGGCGACCGTCACCGCTGGGCATGATGATGGTGTCCGGTCGTGGCAACTGTGCACGTTGGGGGAGACGGCTGACCCCTGTTGTCCTGCCTACGTCCCGTGGAACACGGACGTCGTGTCCCTGTCGCTGGATACACTAGGCGCGAGAACAGGCAGCGCTCCCTCCTGTGCCAGGCGGCGCATGCTATGAGTGCCCTATCGCGAATCAGGGGGAACCGCGGCCAGTGTAGCCTGTGCGTTCGTTGCTACAGTGTTCCGCCAGGATACTTGTGGCGGGTCACGTCGAGGGGCGCGGGCGCCTTTCTGCGCGCCAGAGCCGCGGCGCATTTATGGTAAGATCGGTGAGGGGCCCACAAGATCTGCGCCCTCGTCTGCTGGTCTGCGCCCAAGGTGGACCCTTGTCTTTTGGGCCCAGATGAGTCCAACCCCTACGGCCAGGGTCGGGCGAGGCAGAGCCTTGCGTCGAGGGGTCAGGCGCACCCGACCCTGGGACCGGGGGTTGGGCGAGGTGGAGTTTCGCCACCGAGGGGCTGGGAGTGTCTAACCTCAGGGCCCTAGGTCGGGCGAGACGGAGCGGGATGTTCCCTGCCCATGCTGGGTCGGCAGTAATCATCATTACCACAGGCGAGGCTGGGACTTTATGATTGTTGTTTTAAGGGGTATTAGGAGGTCGTTAATATTTCCCCCCAACAGTAGCCCCCGAGCCTGTGGTGGAGCAAGGATGCTCCTCCAGAGGCTGCTTTTGTCGTTCGTCGAGGATCTCTGCTCGCCCTGCAAGCTGCAGTTGATCAGGGATAGGGAGTGTTGTTGGTCCGGCTTGGCCGGGGAGTTTGATCAGGCGGGGTGTCCTGTGGATGACTTGGTGTCGGAGGATTCCTTATTGTTCCGTAGGGCACTCCCGCCTCGAGACCTCAAATCCTGACCACACGCGTAGTCATTGGTTGCGATGCTAGCCGTTGAGCCCCCGCGCGTTGCAGGAGACCGATCGGGAGGCTAGATCGGCTTTTGATCGTTACCCCTCAAGCGTCCGTTCACTGAGACAGAGGGGGTGAGCCATGCCACGCTATCCTCGTTGGACGAACCGTGATGCTAGTTGAGTTGCGAATGGGTCGGTTCGAGTGGAGTCCCGGTACCCGTTCGGGGGGGTCCGGCTCGGGCCAAGCTGGTGGCGTACTCCAGAATCCAGCTGACCAGTTCATATAGTTCCCGAGTCCGTTCGATCGGATTCGGGGGCTCGTTGCCTTTCTTCGGGGAAAAACCATGAACTTAGATGCCAGCCCGGACTCGAACGTCAGATCGAGATGCCCTTGGCTTTCGCTCGCCTGGATGGTGGCCGCTAGCGGACCCGTCCCTTCTCACCCCTTGCTCGGGGGATGTCCTGGGGCGGCTGTCGAACCCTCGGAGGGCCAGCCTTCAAACCCCTGGACTGTAATGGGCTGTAACAGCGTTTTCAGCTCTGTATCCCTTTTTTACCTGAAGCAGGCCCTGGTCCGCTTGCAGAGAAAGTTGTGCATATGACCTCCGGGAGTCGAAGCAGCAGAAAACACCGAGCTCATGGGTAAGGAGGCGCGGTGTTCCCTGCGGTTAAAAAGAGATCGTGCGTACGGTTTCCGGAGAAAGGTGGAGGTGACGGGATGTACCTGATGTTGCAATAGATGCGGTCGGTTCGTATTTCGTTTGCCGCGCGCTCCTTATAAAGCGAAAGAGCTTTCTTCATCCTCCTCCTCCTCATCATTGTCATCGTCTTCGTCCGTTGCCGTGCTTGAGCCCCTCCACAGCCTTCAGAGTTTCGCTGCGGCCTTTTTCTTCTTCTGACGATTGGAGGCGCCTTTGTCGGCATCCTCCTCCCGCTTTGCCTTGCCCTTGGAGCGATCGAATATCGCCCCGATGGCCTCCTCACCCGAGGCAAAGTCAGCGGCGATGTCAAGGAGCTCCTTGGTGGTCCGTGGGCCCACACATCCCAGTTCGTGGACCAGAGACCTACAGGAGGTCCCCGCCAGGAAGGCCCCAATGATGTCAGCGTCGACAACGTTGGAGAGCTCGGTGCGCTTCCTAGAAAAGCACCGGATGTACTCTTGGAGAGTCTCACCCAACCCCTGGCGGTAGCTCCGGAGGTCCCAGGAGTTCCCGGGGTGCATGTATGTGCCCTGGAAGTTGCCTACAAAGATTTCTTTCAGGTCGTTCTAGTTACGAATCTGACCTTACAGAACGCGTTCCAGCCAGGCTCGCGCCGAGTCGGCCAAGAACAGTGGGAGGTTGCGAATGATGAATAGGTCGTCATCCACTCCGCCGGCCTGACAGGCAAGCCGGTAGTCGCTGAGCCAAGGCCCGAGGTTCATCTCCCTAGAGTATTTGGCCACGTTGGTGTGCTGTCTGAAGCGCGCTGGGAACAGCACGTTCAGGATGCACGTGGAGAAGGCCCTAGGCCCCGCTGGGTCGGTGCTCGGGCTCCGATCTTGTCTGCCGTCGTGGCGACCACCATGGTGTACGTGGTAGCCACGGTCGGCTCTGTCCTCCCCGTCCGCATGGGAGCACCTCCGCGCGTCCAAGGCGTCACGGGCGTCGTGGATGGGGCCGACGCGGTGGTGGACAGACGAAGCCCCACCGCCCGCGCGTGGTGGAGTCTGTCGAATGGGTGAGGCCTGGTTTCCCTTATGGGAGGAAGGTTGGTGGACAGATCCTCCATGTCTCTCGAGAGGCACGGAGGTTGTGACCCTGCTGGCGCCGTGTCTACGTCGCCGGGACGCGGAGCTCTCTGCCTGCTGGACTGCTGCACACTCAAGCAAGTCGCGTACCTCTTGGTGGGCCTATCGCTCCTTGGGCGTTGTCGGCTCGGGGAGTCGTCCGAGTACGGCTGCCGCGGCGGCGACGTTCTGGCTAGGGTGTGCGAAGAGTTGGGGATCACCCTCATCCCCGCAAATGCGCCGTTGGACGTCGTGGGCCTGATGACGCGCCTCGCCCTCGTTGCGGCAGTGCTCGTCCTCCTGGTAGGACGCCGCGTGCGCCTCTGGCTGTCGTGGCTGCATCGGGACCCTGGCAAGGGCCCTAGTCGTAGCTGCGGTATGCGGTGGGGGAGTGCGCTGCCTCCCTTCGGCGTCGTCGTCGTTGAACCCCTCGGAGTGCACTTCAGCCATGAAGCACTCGCGCGAGGGGCGGTGGCTCTTGTTGTTCGAGCCGGCGTTGGAGGTTGTCTTCGCCACGCCCACGAGCTCGTTGCTCATGGGTGACACGGTCATGGACTGCGCCAGGAGGCGACCGTAGGTCGCCGCGGTATTGCGCAGCCGGAAGGGCCACTCCTCTGAAGGGGGCCCCGTGGCGCGCGCCCGGCCGCTCGCTACTATCCCAGCGGCGGAGCCAGAGATGACGGGGCGAGCGAGCAAGACAAGGAGAGGGATCAGCTCGATCCCCTCCCCCGTGGTGAGGAACTCCAAGCTCCCGAAGCGGACGAGGGAGCCTGGAGTGAAGCTGGCGACGCGGCTGGCCATCTGAAGCCGGTGATGTACGAGCAAAGGTCCCCTACCTAGCGCGCCAACTATCGTTGTCAAGAATAGCGGATCAAGACTACGGCTAGTAAATTTCTTTTATGCGCGTATGGCTTCGGATGGTGGCGTGGGAAGACACGGGGTTAGACTGGTTCGGGCAAGGAAAGCCCTACGTCCAGTATGAGGAGTTGCTCGTGTTGCCCACGCGGGGTCTGTAGTAGGGGTTACAGATGGGGGAGAGAGAGAGCTGGTCCCAAGTCTCTTGGGTGTGCACTGATGCTCTTGAGGTGAGTGTGTGTGTTCTATTTGCTTGAGGGTCCTCCCCCGGTCTTGAGGCCCCTGGTTCTCCTTTTTATAGCGCAAGGAGGGTCCAGGGTTACAGGTGAGACCGGGTGTCAGGAGAAGTAAAAGAAATAAGCTAAGTAAAGTAAAATACAAGGAGATGGACCAAGTCCCTGGGTCGCCGTCTCCTGCTCTGGCCTTCGGCTTCTGTCAGCGCAGCCACCGGATCCTATCGCCGGTCCTCCGGGCAACCGTCGCCGCTAGGCATGATGATGGTGTCCGATCGTAGTAACTGTGCACGTTGGGGGAGACGGCTGACCCCTGTTGTCCTACCTACGTCCCGTGGAACACGGACTTCGCGTCCCTGTCGCCGGATACGCTGGGCGCGACAACGGGCGGCACTCCCTTCTGTGCCGGCTGACGCACGCTATGAGTGCCCTATGGCGAATCAGGGGGAACCGCGGCCATTGTAGCCTGTGCGATCGTGGCTACAGTGTTCCGCCCAGGTACTTGTGGCGGGTCACGTCGAGGGGCGCGAGCGCCTTTCTGCGCGCTAAAGCCGCGGCGCATTTATGGTCAGATCGATGAGGGGCCCATAAGATCTGCGCCCTCGTCTGCTGGTCCGCGCCCGAGGTGGACCCTTGTCTTGTGGGCCTGGATGAGTCTGACCCCCTACGCCCAGGGTCGAGCAAGGCGGAGCCTTGCGGTGAGGGGTCAGGTGCACCCGACCCTGGGACCGGGGGTCGGGCGAGGCGGAGTTTCGCCACCGAGGGGCTGGGAGGGTTCGACCCCCGGGCCCTGAGTCGGGCGAGACGGAGCGGGATATTCCCTGCCCATGCTGGGTCGGCGGTAATCGTCATTACCGCAGGCGGGCCTAGGCCTTCATGATTGTTGTTTTAAGGAGTATTAGGAGGTCATTAATATTTCCCCCCAACACCCACTAACTAACATAGTTCAGGAAGGCAAGTCCCGGAGCATATCCCAGATTTTCTAAATTTATGCACTACTTATGATTGATTATGTTTGTGCATTTACGTTCATAGGAGGTTCTTGAAATCCTAGTTGCATTATCCTAGGTACCCATGTGCTGAATACTAGTATGATAAGATGAGTAGTTGCAATGCTAAATAGGGACTCGGTAAAAGTCAAGTGATTTCCTGTCACTCGTGAGCTATAGGAGTTGCCTGTTTACTTCTGCTGCAACCATAAGGATGATGGACGGGGTTGGGCTATATGTTCTATTTTGGTGGATTGGTGGTTTGCCCCGTCTGTCTAGTAATGAAAATGCTAAGGCTGAAATGTGTCAGCATTCGTGATCAAGTGTTTGAAAGTACTAATCTCATACCTAGTATGGGATAGGGAAGCCCAGTACCTGATTGAACCGAGACGTGAGCATACTCCCCGCTTTCTCTGGAATGGAGTTCCCCTGATGCATCATGTGGGTACAAGTGCAGTCACGGTATGGTGACGTTACGGGACCGTGGGATCTTGTATCCAATGGAAGTGTGCCCTGGCCACGTGCCTGGGAATTGATGGGGACGGCTGACAAGTGAAGCGGACCCATTGTGGTACGCGGATGTCGTGAGGTTAGGTCCACCTTGCAAGGTTAAGAAACTCAATTTGAATCGTCTGCCTCTCACAGTTTGAGACTGCTTGATCACTATTCCGCATTGAGTAACAAGTGGAATAGAGAATGATTATTTAATGATGATGATGCTTGGAATTAAATGTTTGCTCAACTTGCTTACTTAGAACAGGTTGCTTACCTAGAATAAATAATCTACTAGAACCTGCTGCTAAAACTTGAAAGTAAGGATCCACTTTAGATATTTTTGGCCAAACAAACCCCTCAGCCAAAAAGCCTTGCATGTCTAGAAGTCGGTGGAGTAGTTGTCACTCGATGAGTAAGTCTTGTTGAGTATTAGTATACTCAGCCTTGCTTGTGGCTTTACTTTCAGCCAACTTTGATGTTAGTGCTCTTGCTGCTAGCGTCACTTGGCCTACCCAGCTCCCTCCGGGTTGGACGGTTGAGTGGGATCCCTCCTCGGACGGCGATGACAGGGGTCATTGATGTCATGATCGGCTTCATCATGATATCATGTATCAATGCTTAGCTTCCGCATATTTTACTTCTGGGTTGTTTGAAACCGTGCAAACTCTGTCTAAATTTCTAAACTCTGATGTAATAAATTGTTGATCTATGTTTAATACGAACGGAATGTTGTAATCTCTATAACCACTCACCTTCGTGTGAGCAATGCTTCTCGATCCTGTATATGTGGTTTATCGGAGGAAATCTGACGGTCGACTAAGTTGACTTGTTTAAGGTGCTTGATCATGTGTTAGGCAACTTAAGTGCACTTTAGCCAGGTTAATTTAGGCGGTTCCGCCACAGAGACATGGTGTGTGGCAAATTCAGTTTAGGAGATCTCTGAATTATGAAGAGTTACAAGAGTGGGGCAGGCTGGAAGAGCTGCTAAATGATGTTGAGCTTGGTGAGAGTAGAGATGAAATGTGTTGGGTTCTTGAGAAATATGGTAAATACACAATAAAATCTCTATACAGGGCTATGTCCTTTGGGGGGTAGTGGATACCCTAGCAATAGATATTTGGAAATGTAGAGTGCCTATGAATAATTCAAATCTTTATGTGGATGGTCTTCCATGATAGAATCCAATCGGCGATCCAGCTCAAGAAGAGAGATTGGTCTGAGCTAGAAAAATGTAAACTTTGTGAAGAGCTAGAATCTACTGACCATATAATCTTCCAATGTCCCATTGCGACTTTCTTGTGGACCTTTATCAAAAAAATGCTATGTCTAGGCAAAATTCCACAGTCCTACTCTATTTTAACAGAAGAGATAATGAGAGATATGAAATCCAAATCTAGACAACTATTTCTTTTTTTTGTTGTGGGTGTTGTGGAAAACTAGGAATGACCGGGTTTTCAATAACAAGGTCATCGTGTCGCCTATGGTTGTGCTCTGTAGAATGCTATCTTTCCCTTTGCAGTGGAAGCCACTATCCAAGACCAAGGATCTAGAGAAGATGGATGCGGTGATCAACAAACTGTCTGAAGCTTGTTCGGGTCTCGCTTGAAAGGCTTTTTTCTGTGTTTACGTGGATGTCTTTTGTGATGAGGAGCATTCCCAAACCTATATGATGGGTTTCCTGCTGTCAAGTTCCCTTGTGGTTTTGGTTGGTTATAGGTAGTAGCTAGTAGAAGGAGATGTTGTTCTCTTTGCTTTGGTGTAGATGGGTCGTCTTATTCTGAACCTTTCGGGAAAAATAGTAACCCCAGTAACCGACTGAGATGTAATCCTGCTTGATGGGCTTTCAATAAAGCTAGGCATGATTGCCTTTGGTCGAAAAAAACACTATTGCTTGACAAAGTGTGGTTCCTTGTGTTCAGGCAATCTCTTCAAAGTAGCCAAAAAAATGAATTTATGTTTGTTCTAGGCTTTGGACTTCACATCCATTGGAAAAGAGGAGATGCAAGCAAGTTTCCTTGGAGGCAAGTCTATATATTATTTCTTACTAGTGAAATCAAGAGAGCCCCATTTGTGGGTCTATTCATCATTTAGGCCATCATATCTGATCTGGCTGCTTAGGTGGTTCTGGAGGTCCTAGAGCTGATCAGAGGCTTGGTGGGATAACGGGAGCCAGAACAAAGAGCTATTATCCAAAGAAGAGAATTTTATGAGGGAGATGTTCCCGTTCCTGGCATACGAGTAGAGCCGTGGGTATTTCCATTGAAGTACATCACTGTTTCACATATACTGAGCATTGCAAGTTGCTATTATAAAGAAATTCTAGGAACCCACATGCTTTCTGGCATGAGGGGGTGCTCCATTCTTGTATAAGCACTTCCAGATGAGCTGGACCCATGGGAAATCCACTTTGTTGTGAAGGAATTTGAGAAGGGCAGTATTCTGGGTTCTAAAGTTAATAATACCAAGATCTCGCTCCTCCTTGCTTCTGCAGGCAGTTTTTTAAGCAACCATACATCCCCCCTTTTTAATCAGTCACATTCATTCCAAAGGCAGTGTTTTCTATATTTGTCTATTTATTCAACAATCTCCATAGGGAGCTGCATTGAGCACAAGTAGAAAGTTGGCATTGATGATAGATAGAGTTGACCAAAATTAGTCTGCCAGCATACGTGAGCATTTTGGAGATGCCCCTTTCCATCGTAGTTAATATTGGCATGAATTGTGATACAGGTGGTCTAGTTGTACCAAGAGGGAGACCAAGATATGTGAAGGGCATTTGACCAATCTGACAGCAAAGAACCTGAGCCAAATGAGCCATCTTACCATCATCAACATTCATAGGTACCAAGAAGGATTTGCTATAGTTTACCTTTAGTCCAGTGAATGTTTCAAAGGTTTTCAAAATATTCTTCAAGTTGACAAGTTGCTTGACTTCAACAAGTAGAATTAGTAATGTATCATTAACATACTACACAATTGGAAGGTCTCCACCAAAGTCAGTCCCAAGAGGGTGTGATAGCAAAGTATTGTGGGCATTGATCACTTTTTAATCTAACTCTCTAATTTCAACACATGTTTAGCATTTTAAAAAGGGAAAATCTCTTTGGGTGGTTTTGACGGTAGTTTTCTATTTTCTAAAAAAATATTTAAAAAAGAGTTTAGTAAAAAATTCATAAATAATTTGTTTTAGGTTATAAAAATATGAAATCAGTACTACTTTTTTCTAAAAATGTATCACATCTGTTGGTGCTCTACTTGGAGTTATTTGGATATTATTTGTTCTCATTCTGAATACATCAAATAAAAAATAAAGAACATGAACAAATTGCATCCAAATAACTCAAAATACAGCACAACATATCGGTTACCTTTTTAGAACATTATGGCACTGGTTTCATTTTTTGTTTATAATGAATTATTTATGAACTTATAGATTAAATTGAAGTTCTTTAATTTCAAGGAAGTGCAAATCCGTCTTTGAAACCGCCTAATCCTGCTGTGGATTATCCTATAGCTAGCAGGCTCTCTTCGCCTTTTTGCTTGATGTTAGATGCTCTTAAATGTGTAAAAAAAGGAAAAATAATGTCTAAGCGTTCATATAAACATTCAGAAGATTGCGGTTGAAGAATCAATATATAAACTTGTATCCACCTTGTATGCATATTGGTTCAAAGATTTCTAATAATTTATTTCCCTTTTGACTTAGGTCTAATGCAAGAGATTCTAATTTTGCTCGAAAATTTCATATCCCGTTTGTGAGTCAAATCTAATTAATGCACTAGTATCCATCTGAGGATTCTTGGACATTGATTTACTTTCAAGCTTTGCTTCTGGTGTGCTATAAAAAGAAGTGTTCAATGCCATCTTCATATGCACTAGTAGCGTGCTAGCACAGATTACGGAAGTCATGTCACACCAGTTCCATACCGGTGCATGATGTCTATGAAAGTAGTTATTCAACATCTAGCCTTTGCTTTTGTTTTTACCATGTTTACAACACAACAAGTTTGGGGTGAGACAGATTGTTACAAAGAGAGAGATTGGGTTAAACACAACTGCCTGATAACAATTACAATTTTGGGACCCTACGTCCATCCAACCAGACGTTGCGCCCGTGCCGTGAAAAAATCTAACATGAATTGCATGCGTCGCATTATCACCCATGAAGATGAGACTAAAATAATCCTAGAGAAGATTGTTCGTCTTGCACACCAGTGCCACAAGCCAGTGCTCGAAAGCAAACGTGAAAGTAAGTATGCAAAAATATTCTACCTATTTTTCTAGAGAGGTTTGGTACAATATATTGATGCGGATAATACATTACCATATAAACTTTGTTTTTCAGGTTATACCATTCCACCGGCACTTCATTCCCATACACCACAAAAAGGCGCATCCTTGAGAGTTTATAAAGGCCAACGACCCAAGAAACATCTGCAATTTAAATGCAATCCTAATAAGCTGGCTTTCATGTCCTTTTTTAGTCATGGCCAAATCAGTGTTGCAAATATAATGAATACATGATGGAGTAGGATTGTAGGGTGATGTGGTATAGCAGTATTAAGGAGGAGAGGAAAGTTGCATCAACCCAAAGATACAGTTCTGAATGTCTGATGCTTTGATATCCAACACATCGAACTCCTTCCGAGATGGATCTGCTGCACGGTCGATCGGATCCCATGGGCCGAACCTACCTCTTTACTGAAGCTCTCTCGTTCTTCCCTAACTGCCTCCTGTAACAACCAGCAGTCCTCTTCGTTCCAAGGGCCAGTGGCGAAGGCGGCGGGGGCGCAAGGGCAAGGCCCCACTACAAGGCCCTCTCCGTGAAAATTTTAAGTTTTCTAACTCTGCCCCTGCCAGGGGCCACCAGCATGCTAGTTGAGCGCATCTTTATCGAAAGTCAAATCGTGTTGTCTCGACTCGGGCTGGACACTTGGGTAAGGACTAAGGAGGGGCTGTGGTGATAAGATTATTTGAAGAGTCTTCTTCTTAATATATTTCTGGAACTAGAATTTGTTTGCGCCAACCAGGCTCGTGTTCTTCTATTCTATTGTTGTAGTGTTTCTAGCGAAAGAGGACATAGCTTTTTTCTCTAAACGAAATAGACTAATTGGACTTCAAATCCGCATTTCAAGATTATAGAATCCATTTTTCGTTAATTTGTTGATGAGTAGTAATTATTTTTTCTATCGTGGTGTATCCTCGAATTTCCTTATTCCCGAATCTAAGAATTGGGGAGTTCTAATCTCGGGAAATGTCCCGGTTCAACAAGAAGAATCTAACTCAACCGGTAACACAGACTTCGTTACTTCGTTGGAATTACGATTTTTTTAATGAAAAAAGAAATGAAATTCAGTAGAAGAAGCCTTCTTGTCTTCCCTCCACTTATTGCTGCCATGCAAGATTGGTGGAAAGCTCGATGAGTGAGTTATTCTTAGGCTCCCTTTGGCGCAGCTCCTACCGGCTCCAGCTCCATCTGACACAAGCAACACTGTTCATGGAAACTATTTTTCTCTCACCTCTTCCTCCCCTCACAAACCCACAAGGAGCTGGTGGAGTGACAAATTTGGGCTCCACCGGCTCCGACTCCTTAGGGCTATAGCAGTGCAGGATCCGAAATCCCAAAGAGCCCAGCCAAAGGTAGGGGTGGATATCGAGCCGGCTCGGCTCAGCTCGAGCTGTCTCGTTAAGATAACAAGCTAGCTCGGCTCAGCGAGCGAGCTAAAGATCCAGCTTGGCTCGACTCGTTTGTCAGCTCGAGCCAGCTTGTTATGAACATTAAACATACAAGAACAATAGCGATACATCACTTCCAGACTTAAATCAAACAAAAAAAAGCTGATATCAAGTTTGTTGTAGCTATACATCCTATAGATCCAGCCGTCAAGCAAAATCTAATATAAATAAGTACTTGTATTTTGGATGCTGACGGAACCATTTCATGCGTTGGCCGATTTGCGGCTGCGGAGCCTGCAGAACGTCGACCGCGGCCACCGTGACTTCTTCTCCATGCAATTTCTCCTCCATTCGTGACTTGGAGGTGCAGGTAGGGCGTGATTGGTTGGCCAGACGAGGCCGTCCGATCCGTCATCCAGTACAGAATGGTGCGTTGACCGCTTGTTTGGTTGCTTTGCTTGTATGTTTTCCCTGCGCCCTCCCATTCACTTGATCCCTTCTGTCCTGGTTCATCTCATACGTGAAGTCTGAGCTTCCCTCGCGAGACGGGATGGCTTGGTGCACGCATGGTGCAAGAGCCCATGTGTTAGTCACCTAGAGCTTTGGTACTTGCATGAATCAAAACAAGAACTCGCCTTATACATGATGATCAAGCAAGACAGCTAAACACGACCACTTGTACAAGCTCAGCTTGGTTGCTTCGGTCCTGCACAGCCTGAGCATCTTGAACCGGGGAGCAAACTACAACCAAATCACGCCCGTAGTGTCTCTTGCATCTGGATCTCGTCCTCCATGACCGGTGGGGCTACAGCCGGCAGCCCACAAGGGAGGTAGTCGCATGGGGACTACATCCTGTGTCGGAGTACCATGGGGAGCCAGGTACGTGATTGGTCACGGCCGGCGCGCGTGGTGGCTTGGGGAGGAGCCAGGGGAGGCGGAGGGAGTTGAGCCGTGGAGGCGCCTGAGCAGCGGCAGCGACGCTGCGGGACCATGGTGACCTTCGCTTCTGGCAGCACGAGAGGTAGGAGGACCAATGTACAAAATAGTGGGCTATGGAATTTAGCGTAGAGCTGTACTCAACTGCTATATTGACGCTATAGCTCCGCTATAGCCCACTATAGCGTCAATATAGCTTGCTAATTAGTACAACACTGTTGTAGCGACAGCTAGCATCAACCGCTATAGCATCGTTATAGTCTGCTATTTTGTACATTGAGAACCGATGGGAGGAGAGCGGAAAGGGAATGTATGGCCGGGTGGAGTCATCAGGGTCGGTTGGGGACTTGAATATTGGGCTGCTTGCTCCATCGCTGGGGTGCTTGTTGTCTGTTGGATGCTTATGTTGCGTGCGGGCTCATTTGGCTCGCGAGCCAGCTCCTTATCTCTAACGAGCTAGAAGCTAAGCTCAACTCGTGAAGAATTCCCACGAGCCGAGCCACTAATGAACCGAGTCGAGCGAGCTACCGAGCCACGAGCTTTTCATCCAGCCTTAGCCAAAGGAGCCCTTACTCTACTTCTCTCACCTCACATAGGTGTCCAAGTAATTCACGAGATGGATATGTCATGGAAACCACTGGAATCATCTCCTACGTGACAAGTCCAGCTAATCACTCGCGTGCTTGCGGGCAAAAATCCTGTATGGCGAGTATACGGGTTCTATTTTGTACCCACGGGCATGGTGCAGGTTTGAGTTTGTGCCCACAGGCAAAAAATTAACCGGTATAAAAATGTCTTGCCCGCGCCCACGAACCCGCAACATAGTGCCTGACATGTGGACCCCTATACAACTATATAAGTGATTTCTAGGATTCCTTCTTCATTCCCAATCCTCCCAGGCCCAGCCGCACGCCTGCACCCCGCACACCACGCGTCTAGGCGGCCATCGCCACCTCCCCGCCGCCCACCCTCGCTCCCCGCCACCTCCCCGCCACTCCGCCGCCCGCCGCGAGGCCGCTGTGCCAACGCCCAGCTCCCTTGCTTCGCGGCCTCCGCCGCTCGATGCCTGGCCAGCACGGGTGTGTCCGCGGGTAGACTATACCCGCGGGTAACGGGCGCTGGCACAACTTCTTGCCTGTGATGGCAGTGGGCGCAGGCACGAATAAAGAGTTTGCCTCGCGAGCGCGAGTCCATAAACTCTCTCCCCACGGGCAATGTGCCCGTTGCCATCCACGAGTCCAGCGCGTGCAGGCGTAGTCCATGCACCGGCGTATACCTCACGAATCACACGAGCAAACCACCGGCCATGTCCACCGAGCGCAGCCCCAGCGACGGGACGCCCGCCGTCGATCCACCGCCGCCGTGGCAATCCCTTCCCTCCGACCTCCTGCTCGAGATCGCCGCGCGCTCAGACGCCGCGACCGTCCTGTACTGCGCCGCCACGTCCAAGCCCCTCCGCAGCGCCATCCTCGACCCGGTCTTCCGCCGCCTCCTCGCCCTCCGCTCCGCCGCCAACGGCGGCTTCGACCCCGCCCTCCTCCTGGGAGTCTCCTACCGGCTCGACGGCGCCGTCGCCGTGACCTCCCCTCACCTCCGCCTCGACGCCGGCATCTTCCTGGACTCCGAGTGGCTGCCCGAGTCCTCACCAGACGGGCTACTCCTCCTCCGCCGGGACGTCCATGAGGAAAGGGTAACCCGGCTACGGTACGGAGTTTACCTCACCAGTCGACTCAACCTATGCGTCTGCGACACCTTCGCCGGCCATGTCGTCGCCTCACTTCCTCAACCGGCCCTCAAATACTGCAGCGGTCACAACATCAAAACTAAGGACTACGCCGCCTTGCTTACTACCGCCGGCGACGTCGGCTTCGAGGTGATCGCCATGGACATGCACCGGCAGACCTAGACCGTCTCGTCAAAGTCCGGCGAGTGGGGCGCCGCCCGCGCCGTCCACCCTGCCCCAGCGCACCCCTGGATCTTCGGCCGGAGGCTCATGCCCTGCGCCGCCGCCGCCGTCGGGCGCACCGTGCACTGGCTCTGCTTCCGGCGGCCCGAGGCGTACACCCTCGGCGACAGAATCGTCCTCGCCCTGCACGCCGACACGGCACGGGCTACGAAGGTGGAGCTGCCACAGGCCTGCCTTAGCAGGATAGGAGATGATCCCTGTGATGCCAGATATTACGAGAGAGATCGGCGTCTCCTGCTGCACGCCGCCGGGGACGGGAGGCGGCTGGGCATGGTGGCGGCGGAGCTCGACGCGATCACGGTGTGGACGCTCTCCGTCGAGGGCTCGCGGTGGAGCCGGCGGGCGGTGGTCGGCAGGGAGGCGATCGCCAGGCAGCTCCCGGCTGCCGGCTGGGACGTGGTGCACGGGACGATCACGCTCGAGGGGATTGGGGAGAGGAGCGGCACCGTGCTCTTCTCGACGAAGAAGTTTGGGGGGCTTGCGCAGCTCAACTTGGTGACGAAGAAGGCTCTCAAGTTTCGCAGGTGCAGGGACTGTAAACCCAGAACGTGGAGCCAGTGCGTGCATGACATAGATCTGGGCTCGCTGCTCCAACGCATGAAACATTTCTGAATTGTTCGCTTCTTCTTGTAATCAGTCACTCCGGTAGGTAGACTCTTGTTTAAAAAGTTCAAATGTGTAGTCCAGTAGTTCTGTATAGGTAATGCTGCAGCTACATGGAAAATGTTTCTTGAGATTTGCTATTTATCTATCGATAGATTCTTAAGAGAAAATTTGTCAAAATTTTATGTTGCATATAAATGTTGTCCTCTCATTTGTAGCTGCACGGGAAATGTTTCTTAGATAATACATCAGCAAACATGCTGCGTAGTGTCTCAAGATTCATGCCGACGACGCGTGTCCATGCATGCATGAACCATTTATTTATCGCAAAAGCTAGAGCCCTCTTGTTACTTAATACTTCGTTGAGAGCACGGGAGGAATTAGTATCTAACATACATCTGGAAGCTCTCTTCATCTCCTCTCTCCATTCCATCACCACGTGAGGTCGGAATTGGAGAAGAAGACTGCCAGATTAGGGTTAAGGGTGTTCGGGTTTGGGTTGTGGGGTGGGGGGAGCTTCCATGGCCGGCGCCTTAAAGGGATGGCCGTGGGAGGCGGCCGGCCCGGCGGAGGTGGCGGGGTGTGGGTGGTGAGGCCAAGCGGCGATGGCGCCGCGGACCGGGCAATGGTGGACAACCGGTGGGTCGGGGTGGCGGTGGGGTCAAGCCACCGTAGTGGTTAGGAAGGACGGGGAAGGGGGCCGCGGCGGGAGGCGGGCGGACGGCACGGCGGCGAGGTTGTCGCCGGCCATGGGCGGTGGTGGAGGCCGGCGGTGGCTAGAAGGGAGGGGCACCGGAGAGGAGGAAGATGACGGCGGGGACACTCACCGGAGAGGAGGAAGACGACGCCGTGGTCCGTCTCCGCATATCTGGATGGAGAAGAAGTACGGGGAGGGGAGGGAAGAGGAGCAGCGGAGGTTGGGAGGCGACACCAGTGAGGTGGAGGGTGGCAGCGGCAGGGGAGGATCGGGCGATGGAGGCGAGAGACACGTCCATTTTTTTTCCTGTGGATAAGGTTGGGCTTGGGCGGCGGTGCTGCGGGGGCTATCGGCGGATGGCTATCCGGAGAGCCCCTCCGGCTAGTCACCTCCTTTATTTAATCTCTTGCTCAACCCTTTACTTATAGCATTCATGTGACATGCATCCAGGTTCTTCTTCCTGGGATCCATGGACAAAGAAGCTTATTTATTGCTCTCCTTGACAACTCCTTTTCTCATGCCTTCACCAGCATGCCAACTGATCATCACTAGATTATGAAATCTGCAAGTCAAAAGATCATAGGGACGTACCCATGCTTCTACTGTTTGGCTAGCTCATTCTTAATTCGTTCAGAGCTTGACCGGCCAATGAGGCTCCTCCTTTTCTCAAAGTGTTTGGATATATACCCTTCTTATCCTTGTCTTGCGATTTTGGCCAACCAGAGATCCTTCAGAGGCTGAAAGTTGGTCTTTGATTTTGCTTTCCAAAAGCTTATAGTTTGACTTGATCTAGGGGAGCACGCGACAACAAGAATAATTGCACGAAGTGAACTTGAAACCACGAAATCCCCAGCAGCTTAGTGCCAGGGATGATATACCAAATTTCAAGTCCTAGAGCAGTAAAACCAAATCGAGTGACAATTTTCTTCTTCAATGAACGCAAGAGTTTCTAGCCAATTTGGAAGGAGAAAAAACAGAATTAGGATGATCTCATTCTCACTCATGAATCGGGTGTACTCCATCGTCCCAAATTACTATTCATTTTGAATCTTTTAGATACAAAACTTTTAATATGGATCTAGATGTATGTACATCTAGATACGTAATAAAAACTATGTATCTAGAAAAGCTAAAATGAATAGTAATTTAGGATAGGGAGCTGGACCCCTTTTCTTTGGTTTCCTAGATATGCAACCTGAAGTAAAAAAAAACGATAAGGGGATTACAGTGTAGAGGATCAGATCACACTCACATCAGCCATCAGCCCCGCCAACCATCATCTTTAAGATGTGATTGGTTGACGTGTGCCGCTTCTCGGGGCACGCGCGCTGTTGCATTGGTGGGCCTCCGGCATGATGAAATGCTTCCGGATGTGCGTGTGGCCAGTGATCTTCATTCACCCGGGCCCAAAGCAGGGATTGGAATGAACAGGCAAAAGAGCTAGTCGAAGGCCGTCACAGAGTGAGAGTAAGAAAACATTAAGGAAGTGTTGCTCGTAGAAAAATGGTTTTGGTTAGACTGGATTATAAATTCAATGTTTAATAGTATTTGCAATTAGAGGAAGCACAGTACAAGATAATGCGTCTTCAAGATCTACCAGTGGGCGGATATGATACAGGCTAGCAACAAATTTATGCTACATTTCTCCTAAAAAAACAAATTTATGCTACATAAAAGTAAAGGAAAAGATGAAAGGTTAGTAGGCACAAAACTTACTTATCTCTATCAGTAATATTATATGTGCTTGCTTTCTTAAAAGAGCATAGAAGCACTTTGGCAAGCAAATTGAGTGTACCACTTTAACCATGGGATTTGTTTTGTCTCACTTTTTTTTTCTCTTGTTATGCTATAGCAAAACCAATCTCAAGAATATTGAGATAGCCAGAGTATGCTTATATCATTGTGATGGTGACCAGTGGCAACTGTCAGTCTCCTCTCAGAAATTGGATTCAGATTCACAAATTCAGCTTCAATTTATTCAGATTCTGATTCTGATACAGTACAGATGTACAATTAATTGGTCACCAATTCAGGTACACAAAATTCTCTCCTTCCTGCATTGTTCTCTGTCACCATAGCTAACACCAACAACGACAACGGCAGTTGAAAAAACCAGAGCAAGGAAGAACTCTACAAGAATATGAAGAAAAAACTATGCACACTTCACGTATCCAAGATCTGCACCTGCAGGCCACAATAATACCCTGCTTCACCAACCATCTATCACTTTTGTTAGGATGCATATATACAGGTATATGAAGATGAACTATTTCTAGCAACCTAGCTCTATACAACTTGGCATGCTGATAGTCACTATCATCAGACTTGGCAAACCATCCCTACCTCAAGGGTGGAAACATGAGGCACGTTAGCCGCGTAGGCAGGGCCTCGGCTATTCCTCGTCAGGAACTCGTAGATGAAGTTTATGGCAATCCGCTTGATCAGGCTAGACCCACTCTTTGCCTTCATATACGAGCGCCCCATAATGAAGGACATGCCTGTCTCCCTTGCCTCAGTCAGCTCCTGCAGTTCGCTATGCACCTCGCTGTTGATCTGCACATTTTCTGGGAGCACAAACCTCACCCTTCTCGACTTGGATAATACTAGTTTCAGGTTTGTTTCCTTACGAGTGGATGATTCGGGTGATCCGTCAGGCTCACCGTCCTCCTCCTGAAATGGTAGGCCTTTGCTGATGACAGACAACCTCTCGTAGGGACTGTCTGAACCATCCAGATAACCATTTTGGTCGGAATCCCCAGAGCGGATGAACTCTGCAATGCTGCTCACTAGGGCCTTCTCAAACTCTAGGCTGTCCTGTTGCACATCCCGGTACCCGTATCGAACGACTACCCTGTATAGCCTGTATTGTTTCAGGCCAATGCGGCCAACCAAAAATCGCTCCTCGGGTTGGACATGTGGTACAGACACTGATTTAATGCATAGGAAGACCAGAACCTAACAAAAGAGAAACATGATTGATTATTACAGTAATTAAATAGAGAGATGCATGCATTGGTTCAGTACGAAATTATTCAGTCGTACAAAAAAAAATGCTATAACTTGGATACTAGAAAAATGCTACTCAAAACAACACAAAAAAGTATGAGAAGATACCTGATGAAATGCAGGAAGGTTGGTGACAAAGTGGGAGAAAATAGCAGGAATCCCAGACGTAAGCTCTGTATGTATGAGGCCAATGCCTCTGACACGAACAATACCCAATGAAGGGCCTAGATTCAAGAGCCAACTTATTGACACCTTGTTATCCACATCAAACTCGTACTTCTTTGCAGTGCCATAATGCCATACGCACATGATCATCAAGAAAATGAAGGAAAGAATTATAGGTACCCAAGCTCCTTCGTGGAACTTCACGAGGGACGCTGAGAAGTAGATGGCTTCGATTGCACCAAAGAAAAGAAGGAAGGCAAGAGCAAGTACAACATTCTTATTCCAGCAAAGGACAATGACGAGTGACATCAAGCAAGTAGTGACGATCATAACTGTTATAACTGCCAACCCTGAAACCGAAAAAAGATTGAACTCATGGAGTTAATATTCAATACATTTGAAGTTACATAAATAACTGAAAGTCTCATGATTTCGCTATTCCTGAGGAATTTAAATGTCTGTTAGTGAAATTTCATACTCTTACCTTGTGCATTTGCCATGTGCTTTGTATCTCTGAAGCCAATAGTAACAGCCAAGCACAGTACCATTAAAATCCAATTGATCTCTGGAATGTATATTTGGCCGTGTACTGTGGAGGATGTATGCACAATCTTCACCCTTGGAAAGCAATTAAAGGAACAACATTGTTTGATAACCGAGAATGTGCCAGTAATAACTGCTTGGCTCCCAACTACAGCTGCAAGTATTGCAATCACCAGAACAGGCCATCTGATTTTTTCTAGAAGGAGATTAATTATTGCATCAGGAAACAGCAAAGACAGGGAAAAAAATTATTTAGCCAAGATAGGGATAACTGAGAATGTGTTTTCCATGAGTGTAAAAAGACACAGAGAGAGTACCAGGAACTGATACATAAAATCCAATATGATGGTTCTTCTCAAAACTGTGATGCTGTGAAATGTAAGCAGCTTGTCCCATATAGGCTAGTACGAGTGATGGATAAACCACCGCTGTGAAAGCTAACTGTTGAAAGAAAGAGAGTATTACAGAATTTAGACTAAATAAAACTTGGCGGGTGATAGTTAGAAATGGAAGGTGGCACGTCACAAGCCCTGAATTATAACGATGAATATAACAAACAATTATGATGTGATATACTGAATAATTCTAAACTGGAAGATCATACAAGTTGTAGCGAATCTCAGTGTAAAGATGACATGTGTGTTCATATATAAACCATAAATGTCAGAGAACAGACACTCAAATATTCTGACACCTACATGAAGGTAATAGGTGAACATCATAAAATAATTGACAAAGAAAAATTAGGTTGAACATTGTTCAAGCAAGGTTTTTTTTCTTATGTTTCAAGAGGTGTTGAATAAAACTTTTGGTACAAATTAGTAATAAAATTTGTTGAATTTTGTTTTCACGGACTCTTCCAGTGAAGTATGATTTCATACAAAAGAGTTTTTTCCCACTGGTTCCTCAAAAAGCAACACCTAAGTAGCTGTATTACTAATTAGCATTGTAGAATATTCAGGCAGAATATATGTTGAAGAACTATCTGCACCACCAAATTACCCAAACCAGCAGTTAGCATCAGTGTGATTCCATCTAATCTCTTAATTGAGAAGTGCACTGTTCCTTATCAGATATGGCAAGAAACTGTAGCATATCCTGTCAGGTTGCATCCAGCACACTCTCCCTTGGTTGTCTTACATATAGAAGTTTTGGATTAGAACCTACAAGCCATGCTTTGATTTAAAACCTGTTTAAGGCAGCCTAGTTCATAAGGCAGTTTCCAGGATTTGTAGCTTGGGAATACAACGAATTGACTAATAATATAAGCCATACAAGCTGTTCTGCTGAGAGCTTGAGACAGATCAGATGCTAGACGCTCTGCCTCCTTTGAGAACAAGTCATGTAAGTAATTCCAGTGAACTCCAATATTATTTCTTTGTAAGTTTCCAGTCAAAGACTACCTAAATATCCCCCGGAGTCCTGGACACAGTACATTATCCAGTATACATATTCTTTTGTTCCAGCTCTGAATTCATCAACTTTGTCCAACACAAGTTCCATGGACTTAATGACTATTTTCCATTTATTATGAAATGCGGACAGCAAAAGTCAGGAACTTTGTGCCTACAATGCATGCCTCTATATTTGGTTCAAAAATGTAATAAAGGATAGAAATTGAAAGCTGGTAATTCAAATGTACAGATAATCTTGTAGTATGATTGATGTTATAAGACACATTGCATACCTTGATTGACGACTGTGAGAAATGTCCAAGGTCTGCATACATAGCTTCAGAACCTAATTTCAACAGTTTTGCAAGGGTCAAATTACCATCATCATTTATGCAAAGTGGCATAGTCGAACAGGTGTTCAATGCACCATCTTCTTTCCTTACCAGTTACACATAAAAGGATCCCACCCAGTGACATCCATCCTCCAACTTGCGCCTTCTGCAGAAATCTGTACGAGTAGTATGGTGAAAGGGCTTTATAGACATGGGGATTCCAAAAGACGATGTTGTAGACGCCTATGATGCTGATGCAGAGAAGCCACAGGCAGACAATAGGCGCAAAGAGAAATCCGACCCTGTGCGTGCCAAAGTGCTGCAATGCGAACAAGCCTACCAGTATCACACATGTTACTGGAAGCAGAACATCTGCAAATCAACATGACACAATGGGATCCACTGTTCAGAAACATACATCACAATGGTCACAATCCATGCAGAAACTAGAATCTGCTAAATTAGAACTAGCAGTTGGACAATCGAGCAACTGTATTGAGCAACAAATCGACCTACATTGGTGCTGTTCGTTGACCATTGACAGCTTGATCCCCGAAACCGCCGAGAACACTGAAAAGAGAGCAAGAAGCACAGGTCAGACTCATGACTCTTGATACGGATCGATGAACAGTAACAATTCAGGCTAGAAGGGGAGGTGCGACCGCCGACCAGAGACAGCAGGGGTGAGCACGCCGTCGCCGATGACCATGGACGTCCCGAGCAGGGCGAACAGCAGGAGCAGCCACTGCAGCCCCCTGCGCTGCTGCAGCGCCTTGCGAACGCTCGACGCGGGCGGCGGCGCCGCGCCGTTGCGCTGCTCCTTGAGGTCATCGTCGCCGTCGCCGCCAGGGAGGAGCCCCGCGCCGACCTGGCGGCATATGAGGGAGTAGAGCGCGAAGGTCCCGCCCTCGCCGTCGTCGTCGGCGCGCAGCACGACGAGCACGTACTTGAGGAGGGTGATGAGGGTGAGCGTCCAGAAGACGAGCGAGAGGACGCCGTAGATCTCCTCGTTGCCCTCCGAGTGCTCGATATCGCCGCCGGCGAAGGCGCTCCTGTACACGTAGAGCGGCGACGTGACGACCTCGCCGTACACGACCCCGAGGCTCTGGTAGGCCAGCACCAGCTCCGACCGCCATGACTGCAATTCCCACCACCAAGAGAACTCCATCAAACCACCACCACAAAACAAAAGGGAAATCGAATCTTTGGGACGGGATCGGAGTGGGGAAGAGAAAAAGGCGGCCGGGCTCGCTGACTCACCTTCTTGCGCGCACCCGCGGCGCCGCGGCCGCTCTCCGCATCCATGGGCCCGCCCTCTAGCGCGCGCGTCACCATACTGCGCGCGAGCAAGGTGCCGCCTTTCCCACGCCCATGCACGCGCGGAGGCTCGCCGCGCCGCTCGCGGAATCGAGAGCGGTGAGAGGCGAGTATCCCGGCGAAGATTTCTCCCGGCTTTGGACTTGACTTGTGAAGAGGACAAGCAGGGACAATCAGCGGCTTCCTGGAACAACTGAACCACAACTACCAGCAGATCTCTCGCCCTCGCTCTCTTCAATTGTAGCTGAAGCAACGGCACGAAGCAAGCAGGAATTTGCAGTAGGAAATCCAAATCCAAATCCCAGAAGCAGACCAGGACAAGAAGAAGAAGGACGACGAAGAAAAGACCAGGAATTGGAAAGGCAAAAACTGGCTTGTACTGCAATCCTGCTCCTGCCCCGGTCCCCTTTTCAATCTTTTTTACAATTGGAGGGAGGCCTGCGCCGCTACTTATAGCTGCAGAGGTCAGCAGGTGGAGACATCAAAGCTTGCGGATGCGGAGAGACAGAGTGGGTCAGGTATCAGCAGCAGCAGGTATTCAGGTATGGCCGCCGTATCACAGAGAGAGCCAAGTTGATCTGCGGTTGCTCGTTTGGGTGGTGGGATCGATGGATCTCCGGCTGCGACTATCACCGCCAAAAAGATAAGCGGCCTTTCCCAAACACTTCCTTTCTGGTCGGAACGTGATCAGGCATTCCGGAAAGGAAAGAGAATGGGAAACCATCGTCATCTGTCTGTAAAAAAGTCACCACGGTAAAATGCCCGGTAACTGCCCGGGCAACTTCTCGGTGCTTACATGCGATACATACCTATTTCACATGAGGTGCTAAACTTTAATAAAACTTTAATAATATCGCGTCAGATATTCGGATGCTAATTAGGAGAAGTAAACATAAGTTAATTATAAAACTAATTGCAGAACCTTGTGCTAATTCGCGAGACAAATCTATTAAAGCTAATTAATCCATCATTAGCAAATGGTTACTTCGCGAGACAAATCTATTAAGGCTAATTAATCCATCATTAGCAAATGGTTACTGTAGCACCACATTGTCAAATCATGGACTAATTAAGCTTAATAGATTCGTCTCGCGAATTACCCTCCATCTGTGCAATTAATTTTGTAATTAGCCTATGTTTAATATTCTAATTAGCATCCAAACATCCAATGTGACGAGTGTTAAAAGTTGAACACCCTGGAGCCCCTGAAGTCAGTCGATCAGTCCGTCCCTTTTCACTGCTACATCAAAAGTCCACGGCGGATTGAAAACCGGAAGAGATTTTGCCGGCCGGGATCGACGTCACTCGCCAGAGAACAGAACAGGCGTCGATCTCCAAGGCTTGCTTGCGTTACACACACGGCTGGTGACAGGTGAGAACGCGTCAAGAGGGCAGAGGCGCGCGCGCGCGGGAGACGTGCACCGGCGTTCGTGGAAGACCGTCGCGCGGAGGGCGAGACAGCGACGGGAGCGTCAGAGAAATACGCCTCGAGGGCAGCGAGACGAGACGGACGGAGATAGAGAGATACGAGACGGCTCCCGTGGGGAAGGTGTGGCCGCGTCAGCGGCATCGGCTCTGGGATTTTGTTAGGTCTTAGGTACGTGTCCGGATGTCTGCTGCGAGTGGCATCCGATGCGGCTCAAAATATTGCGGATTGGGAGGCGTGGCTGGCCGATAAGGTGCGTCCGGTTCATTTTCACGGGATTTCCTGTCGCCTACTGTCGCTGCCGCCGGGGACGCCATGACGTGGGAGGCGGTGCCAAAGTAAACGGCCCGTTTTTGCTAGGACTGTGGAGAGGCTCTCTCGATTGCGAAATGCACGGTCTGTTTGGTAGGATACCAGGGTTTTCCATCCAAATTTGCTTCTATTTAGATCCCACTAACTAAATTTTAACCGGCTAAACTTATCCCTAACTAAAGTTGATTATACGGGTTTTGATCATGTAAATTAATATTAAAAAACTTAGCTTCCACTTCCCCTTATGACATCTTTCTGAGTTCGTTGAGGTCGCTCGTCTAATACTTCTACACATCCTATTCTCTAGGTACACATGCGTGCAACGCTACTTCTATTGTGTAGTTGTTTTTCTTTCTTTCTCAAGGGTTATTTGGCACTCATAGTAGTATTAGTGGTCTTCCTCTTTTTGGTGGTTGTGCTTAAGTATGGTTGTTGTTTTTTTCACCTTTCTAGCGGTAAAGCTCTTTCAGCCTTTTAAAAAAACTAGGTGTAAAGAGGACCGAAGAAAGGGCCTCCACCGTTGAATTTGTATCCAACGGCCATGGATCTTCAACTACATTGCGAGACCTACTATTAGCATATCACCTTAATACTTGGTGCTAAATTAAAGAAAAATATGCTTGGCATGACACCTCCTATATCCTTTGCCAGTGAGCTCCTGATAATACTATTTTCATATTTAAAAATACATATATGGCCCAGCTTGAGATTGGATCGGATGCCGTAACAAGATCTTTCTGCCATGACTAATGCATGGTTGAAGCCTATTTCTAACACGATCGATTCTCTTACCTATCCACGTCATGATTAGCCCCCAGCGGTATAGAATTTATCAGCTCTTATCCGTGGAGATCCGTGGCCTAACGTACACACGAGCACCCATTTTCCAATTTACAGCAAGCAAAAATTTCATTTGGTTTTTCCTCTTTCATTAATCCCAGGTTGCGTCGTACGGTATTTAATTTACCAAAAGTTTAGCTAATGTCTTATCCACCACCAATTTTTTTAAAACCCTGTCAAATGGTCAAAAGAAAATGATTTCACCCAAAATGCCTCATAAAGTTTAGAAAGCAGTTTACACTAAAATGAAGGGGATAAGGGGGGCTTGCGCCCCCACTACTCATACCCAATGATTATACGGATTTTCACCATGTAAATTAATATTAAAAAACTTAGCTACACTTTCCTCTTAAGGTATCTTTCTGAGTTCGCCCCTGCATAATACTCCCATGCATCCTATTCTCTATGTGTACGAAAATATGTAATGATTCTGCGTGCAATGCAGGACCCTTTTATAGTCGTGTTGTTTTTGTTTCTTTCTCAAGGATTATTTGGTACTTATAGTAGTAGTGGTCTTCTTGTTTTAGGTGGTTGTGCTTAAGTCAGGTCGAATTGTATGGTTGTTTTTTTTCCCACCTTCTAGCGGTAAAGCTCTTCCTACCTATTTTTTGGGGGACCCAAGTGTAAAAAGGACCGAACAAAAGGCCTCCACCGTTAAATTTGCATCCAACATTCCAACGGCCATAGATCTTGGAGCTAAATTAAAGAAAAATATTCTTGGCATGACACCTCATATATCTTTTGCGAGTGAGCTCCTGATAATACTATTTTCATATTTAAAAATACATATATGATCAAGCTTGAGATTGGACCGGATGCTGTACGTAACAAGTAATCCTTTTGCCATGACTTATCATGCATGGTTGAAGCCTAATTCTAACATGACCTATCCACGTCATGATTAGCCCGCAGTGGTATAGAATTTAGAATCAGCTCATATCCGTGGCGGCCTAACGTACACGCGAGCACCCATTTTCCATCTATAGCAGGCAAAAATTTCATTCGGTTTCCCCTCTTTCATTAATTCCGGCCTAACGTCTTACGATATTTAATTTACCAAAAAAGAGTCAAACGCACTTTCAGCCATCGTATCAACAAATAGTACTAGTTAATAACTTCAGCAACCACTCGTGAAAATTACAAGTACCCACTCCTACACATGTACGACAGGGGTGCAATGTGTCATCCTGATGCAACAATTCTCTCATCAAGAGGCCGGATACAAAATATTTCTGATCGAAATGGGTGTCGAGCTCAACTAATTTACTACTGAAATCTTTCCCGTTGTTAGTTTATTCTGGCGAGGAATGTAAACGTCGCTGTCTCTGGCGGGCCCCGTGTGAGGGAAGAAGAAGAATTCTCGGCTTCCGTCACGTCGTCGGCTGGGCTGGCGCTGGCTGGCCGCAGGTCAACGTCTACCGTATCGATCGGTCCAAGAATCCCTGTATGTGCACGCAGGTTTCTAACGGCTGCCGGAATTCTGAGCTCTCTTCTCCGTATCTTAAGGCGCAAAGATACTTGCCTGCAGGCTGCAATTGAACGCATGAGGGGAGAGTTTGTGTGCCATACTATGTTAGGAACCGTCTTTTTTATTAAAAAAATAAAAGAAAAGGCAAGATATGCTCTTCGGATGATTGAATTACATGTGTATATAGGAGGCGGGTAGTCTGAGGTCACATGTAAAGAGCCCGGTACTAACTATGACCTTTTTGGCGTTGGTTGACGGTTTGAGCACAAGGATTTGCACTCTGGCGTCAATAGCTCTAATTATGCAGAGCACCACGTACGCTGACAAAGGCCACCAACGAATAAGACTCCGGAAGATGGTATATCGTTTTCCGTAATCTTCAGGTTTCCTGTTTCTAATTTGGGGACGTATTGTCAACTTATTAATATAATTACCCCCTTCGAAAAATCTTAAGGCTAGGTCTGATTGTTCTGGATCAAGATGCAAGCGTCCCAACAGTGAATATTAAACTCAGCAAAACTTGTGCCTGGTTAAACTTTAATCCATCCATTTTGACCATTTTACCCCTTTTATATGTACCTAATAACATTAAAGTGCGGTTGTTTCTTCCAACCGTCGTGGTTATTTTGCAAAAAAGTCCCTCAACTTTTTTGTAATCCACCCACAGTCCTAGGAGTTAAACAGTCGTGGTTCGTTGATGATTTGCAAAAAAAGTCCCTCAACTTTTTCGTAATGGCCGCTGAGCGCGAGGGCGGGGACGAAGTAGCAGTCGAGCGCCTGGCGGAACAGCACAGCCGGCGCAGGCATGGCCGGTGCCGGGCCCGAGGGGTGGTCCTGGCGTTACGCTACCGCATGTGGGGGATGAGGGTGCCACGGCTTCCGACGAGGGCAGACTGGCAGCTTTCCCCGCAGTGGCGGTGGGACTCCCTGCAGTGGCGGCGCGTCGCATCGCCGTCACCCTTTGCTGGAACCTGAATCTAATCCTAGCGGGGGAGGCATCACAGGCATAGCATAGTGGTGGAGGAGCCCCCATGACGTATAGTAGATCTCGCATGGCCATAGTGATGTATGCCACCACCCACCAGTGTGGATTGGCTTGCATGCCCAGCAATAGTCCTCAACCAGAGGCAGTGCTAACTAATGTCGTCTTTGTCAGCAACACTCACCGCCACCTGCTAGAAGGGTTGCCGCTTCGGCCTCAGTAAGAAGCTCCACTACCCACTGCTGCATCAACAGGAGGGCAATTCACAACTGGGAACCGATGCGTGGATGACGAGCAAGTAGGCCATGATGTCAGGGTGTATACACTCAGGGATGAATTGTTGAGCATATTATAATTAAGGACTGAGCATTTATTTTAGTCTTGCAATTTTTTCTTTTTGTAGGTTGAAAGTTTCGTGGACAATCTCTTATGTTCATAATAACTTGCATATTTATAAAAGCTAAGACAGGAGTTACATTAGTACTGAATCTTAGCAGAAGTTTTAATGCATGTTTGAACCAGATGTAGAACACATTACATATGTATAAAAATTAAGATTCCACTGTTCAAATAGGCCATGTAGAATTCAAAGGAGTTGTCCGCTCATTATTATTATTATACAAATATTATGAAACATCCTAACCCAGATTAGGAAGTGAAGCAAGTGAACTAGGAGTTAGCGGATGATAACTTGGGAGCAGGTAAGAAACCGTAGCAACACACGGACATTTATGCTAGTAGTTCCTAAAGTGCCAAACATGTGAACTAAAATATGGACTAAACCCTTTAATCCTCTAGTTCATTGGGGGTGAACTAAAGTGGACTAAAAGGCTTGGAGTGGACTAAAAGGCTTGGAGGACACTCCTGCTCCTCATTTATTGCCGCCACCACACCCTCCCGTCCCTAACCCACCCTTCCCCTCCTCCCGCCGCCACCGCCCCCTCTCCTCCCCACGCCGCGTCAAGGCAGCCATGGGACGAGTTCGGTCCGCAGCCGCGACTCCCACTCCTGCAGCTCCTCGACGAGGCGGACGAGCTCATTGGGCTCGGACGCCGTGCGCACCGGCTGCACCTGCGCCGATGAGCATGGGAAGTAGCACGCGAACGGCCCCACCTTGGACCCCGATCCTGACGACGCCGGCAAGCCAGAGGACCTCTGCCCCAACTAGCCTGCTCCCGCCGCCGCGAATCCAGGCAGCTGCAACACCGGCGCCTTGCGCGCGGATGAGAAGGAGGAAGGCCTGGGCGTGGCCGGGCTCCGCCGCGACATCTCCGGCTGGCCCGCTCCCGCCGCCGCGAATCCAAGCAGTTGCAATGGCGGCGGTGCCTGCACCTTGCGCGCGGACGAGGAGGAGGAAGGCATGGGCGTGGCTGGGCTCCGCCGCAGCGTCTCCAGCTAGCCTGCTCCCACCACCGCGGATCTAGGCAGCTGCAACAGCGTCGGGCTCTGCTGGAAGCCCATGGCTGCCTTGACGCGACCGGCCACCATACCTTGACGCCGGGCATAGCGTCCTAGGATGTTTTCATCTTCACAACAGATGGTTACACACAATAAACTAAGCAAAAATAAGTTTCGTGCATCGATTAGGAGTATTATCATCTTTGTTCATATGCATCAATGTACTTTAGTCCCTGGATCCAAATAAGGTAGAGACCAAATACAGAAACTGTGGGGCCAGGAACGTAAAGGCAAAGAGCGAACGAACTCAACGGCAAATCATCCGATTCGTACGTGTCTGCAATGGCGAAAAATCTCCCTTTTCTTACCTTTTTTTTCCCTGCAAAAGAATCCTTTTTCTTTGGTTACTACCTTTTTCCGCGAGCCTGAAACAAATCGGGACCGGCACTCCGGCAGCATCCTTTTTGCTTGGTTCGATCCGACCGTGTCCTGATATTTGCACGATTCATCGTACTTGACTGACGTGACGCGCTGCCGGCCGGCTGTACTGCTCGCGCGACAGCGATCCAGTTGAATCTTTATCCTCCTCGGCCCATATAGCGATCGTGAATATCAAGCTCAGACCCGGTATTTCGTCAAAAAAATCTCAGACCTGGCCCTTGTTTGTTGGGAGTTGCAAAATTGGCAATTTGCCATAAATACGACACTGTAGCGTTTCGTTTGTATTTGTGAATTATTGTTCAAATATTGACTAATTAGACTCAAAAGATTCGTCTCGCAAAGTACAACAAAATTGTGCAATTAGTTTTTGATTTCGTTTACATTTAGTACTCCATGCATATACCGCAAGTTTGATGTGATGGGGAATCTTCTTTTTGCATAGTGTCAAAGTTGGGAGTTTGGAGGGAAGTAAACACGGGCCTGGTCTGGATCCAGCAGGATTAAGCAGCAGGCGGAGCTCATCCAATTATTGAATTTATCATTTCATCTCATCACCTGGTTCCCATGCATAGGCCTAGCAACGTGCGCGCGACGACGTAAAATGGGTGCATCTAATCAGCGCGCGCTCGCCGGATGGAAATCAGCGATCGATTCCGACCAACCAGCGACTTTCCTTTTTTAAAAGATTTCAGTCCCGCGGCTTCTCATTTTTTGAAGTATGGACCTATGCACGTAACTTTTGCGTATAATATTTTAAGGAAAAAAAATTCTGATCATAACTTTTTTTTATATAATTTTTGACACAATTTTAGTAGACAAAGTTATCATGGTAACTTTCTTGCATAATTTTTTTCGAAGCACAACTTTTGCACATAACTTTTTACCGGACAAAATTATCATACAACTTGTCCCACGTAATTGTACTAATATAACTTTAAAAAATAACTTATATATGTTATAATTTCTCTATTCAATGTCTTCGAAAACTTGTACACACAACTTATTGAACATAATTTTGTATACATAATTTTTTCTAGTTAAACACATATATTTGATTGTAGTATACGGAAATAAAGTGGATATGTTAAGTACAGGGAAAAAAAGAGAAAGTGAAATGAAAGGAAAAAAATGTTTGGATGATCGTGTCCCGCGCGCGTTGATCGCTGGAAGCGCTGGGAGCGCTCGCGCGCAAAACTAACATTGCGACGTAAAACGCTGGTGCTGTGGTGCATGAATCAAATTAAAACCTCACTTGTGGTAAAAAAAAAATGGTGGTCGTACGCTTGGCTGAACGATATGGATAGCGGTCCATCCAAGCAAGAAAAGAGCACGATCGGTGGCACACTCAGCGCCACGAAAACTGCAAAGTGCAAACACATGTAGGATCGTGGATCCGGGCCGGAACTAGCACGTAACCGAGATAAACCTAAGTACCTAACGATGATGCTGGCCGGAGCTTTGTTACGTACTCTATCCGTCTATCGTGCATGCAACACGCGGTGCATGGCATGGATGCCGCCGCGCGCAGAGAACGAGTCCAAGTAGGACAACACTTTTGGTGATCATGACGTGATGAGGCGCCGGTGATTCGGACACAGACGTACACATCGGTGACCACGTACCAGCACCACATGTTCAAAGTTCAAACAGAAGCCTCTGGCTGCTGTCACGTACGTACCGGCAAAAGTAGGCTCGTACTACGTGTGTAGCCGACCAGAACTTTGCGTGCGCTTTGAGAGATGGGTTTATTTCGTGAGCACCAATGGTCACTCTTGGATGATGAGTGATTGACAATATTGTGTAGTTTGATGTTGCTCTTGGTTTGTGATGTGCAGGTGTAGGATGCGACATGGCGGTCGACGGCGTGCAATGAAGGTCAAGTGAAAGGTTCATGCCGATGGACCAAGAGCGGTGAAGGATGAGCGCGAGTAGACTTTAACCGATGGAGTCCGGGTGGAGTTATGGGCGGTCCACATGGTGCACGGAAGGGTAAAAGAACATGATGGGATGAAGACGACGTCGGTCGAGTCGAGCAGGAGGCTCGGTAGAGGCCGGACACGCGTCGACATCGAGGAGGTTGTGTGGTGGCCAAGCGGAGATGGACGGTTTGGGTGGTTTGGGCCTCAAAACCACCACTCAAGCAGATTTCCAGGTTTGGATCTCAAAATCGGGGGCGAGCCCGGTGCAGCCGGAGCTTCGAGAAGGAGAGCACATGGCATCATCGCGAAGCTTGCGTCGAGGTGAAGCAAAGTCATAAAGGTGGCGTGTCCGTCCGATACGTCTAAAAAAACTGGACCAAAATGCTCCTGCATGGGCGGTTATTTTAGTTGTAACTGTAGGGTAGTTTCGTCATCTGCCATGAAATATATATATATATATATGTATGTATATATATATATGTATATATATATATATATATGGGTGGATGGCTGGTTGGTTCAGCACCTCTTGAGAAAATCCTAATTCATTTGCTTAGAGGCTAGAGAGAGGGAAATGAGAGGGTGGTTGTTCTTTTCTCTTGATTTCTTCATCTTAGTGGGTGGATGAAGGGAGGAGACTTATCCTCATCTTGTAAAGATGTTGTCCGCGTGATTTAGTCGAATTTGTGTGTCAAATTCCTAAATCTTTTGTTTCTCCCATTTTTCTTTTTCAGTATTTTCAGAGGTATTTTCTGAGATTTTTCGTCTTCATGTTTGAGCTCCAATCCTGTGAGGTTTGTTTGGAAAAATTGTTGCTAGGATCCTTGTGAGCATCTATGCTGTGATTCCCTCTTAAATTCCTCACGAATTTAGCTTGAATTTTGAGATTTTTTGAAAATCCTCTTCCTTGCGTTTTTTGACAAATCCGCAAAATCGAGGGTGAAATTGGTCTTCATTTCGTCGTCGACACCGTCCTCCCGTTTGTTTTCCCACATGGGGCAGAGTGTGGTCGTTCTTGCGGTTTTTCCTTTTGCACTAGTTACGAGCAGAGACCGAGCTGGACACACGATAATATATGCTTTGCCTGCACAGTATAGTAGGAGATTAGGAGTATATAAAAAGAGAGCTAAAAATACTCATGAAAACACACGATGCGCATGCCGGCACGTGCTCGTCACGATGTGGCCGTTCGTGCAGGTTCGTACTACGCCCGGCCGCGGAACCACGTGGATCTACATCCGCAAGGCGGATGGGCTTCCTTCACGTTCCGGGCTGCCATTGGGCCACGTCCGTTCTTCCCGGCCCTTCTTTCTTCGCCGGCGCTCAAAATGTTCCACGAAGAAGTAAGCCGTGGACCGCACCACAGCACACCGGCCCGATTCCACACTGGGCCAGCCCATCAATCACACGTCCCTCAAGAAGCCGCGTCAGGCGGCCGCCGGCATGGTCAAAAATCAGGTAGCTGTGGAGGAGCGAACACACGCAGAAGAAAACCGTGACCCCCGCGTCGGCGCGTGGCGCCATGGCCCGATTCCTGACTGCTTAGGCCGGCGATCGTGGAGAGTGGAGACGCACGGTACCGCGGTTGTCTTCGGCCCTGTATTTGTCCGACTAAGGTCAATCTTATTACAGTAGTAGTTTAACGAGCATTAAATTATATATCACATCAGCAATTTTGCTGACTTGACAAGCCCATTCTAAGAAGAGAGAAAGGACAGTTTCATCAGATGTGAGAGTAGTTTTATCCCCATGAGACTATTCCTAGGGGGTGTTTGGATAGAGGTGCTAAATTTTAGCACCTGTCACATCGGATGTTTGGACACTAATTAGGAGTATTAAACATAGTCTAATTACAAAACTAATTGCACAACCCCTAGGCTAAATCGCGAGACGAATCTATTAAGCCTAATTAATCCATCATTAGCGAATGGTTACTGTAGCACCACATTGTCAAATCATGGACTAATTAGGCTTAATAGATTCGTCTCGCGATTTAGCCTAGGGGTTGTGCAATTAGTTTTGTAATTAGACTATGTTTAATACTCCTAATTAGTGTCCAAACATTCGATGTGACATGTGCTAAAATTTAGCACATGCCTCCCAAACACCCCCCTAGTGGGAAGTTTTATCTCACGGTTTCCAAAAGTGACATGTCACAAAAATAGGTTTGTGTTAACGAACGAAACCGATCCCCCCAATGCAATATTTCATTTCACGATTTCATAGACTGCGTATACCATTTAATTGCAAGGTATATGATTGGATATGGTCGGATGAAATGAAATTCTCTAGCCTCCAATGCTAGTTTCGTCAAGTTTTATAGTCTTGGAAACAGTGCATACCCAATTCCATCCTGATGAAACTCATTTCCTCTCTCTCTTTATAATTACAGTACCATGTCATCACATATGCTCATGTGTTACCATATGTGCATGAAATCTATATGAAACTCCTACCAGGATTAGCCTGAGGCCATTCTCAATGGCCATTTCATAGTTATATTTTCAAAGATGGCACGTAGGCAAGTTGCCATTTAATTCATAGGTGAAATAATAGCTTCACACAATGCACAATTTCATTATTTGTTGTTTCCAAGATTACATACAAGATACAAACTATCTTGGAAACTGTGTATATAGGGTTTCATCTCCATGAAACTAATTTCACATCTCTCTTTATTAACATCTTGCCACATCATCAAAAATGCTGACATGGCACTTTTAATGAGAATAAAACCTACACTGAGAATGGCCTGACACTCACTAGGTCCAGTTACCAAGTTCGAAGTCTTAGCAAACTGTGCATTAACACTGGCCTAACCACCTGGCACTGTGGTCAGTGTTGTGTTCGACGCGATCACACACTTTCTACATTGCCCGTTCGTCCTTTGTTACCGTCAAGCAGCAGAGAGGTGAATTGAAAGGTCGTGGCCTTTGGCTGTCATGCATGTGTTTCAATTTCCTATGTTGTTGGGAGGCTAATTAGGTGCTCTCTTATTTTTCTAAAAAAAGGCTCTACTTAGGTCTTGCCGCATATACAAGAAGAAAGAAAAATGAAGCAATATATTGTGAAATGCATCATGGACACGAAAACTATCTGTCAGAAATCGTGCACCCAGTATCGAATAAGGAATTTTCTCTTTATTTGGCCATTGTCATAACCAAGTTTTATACGACTGTTAACATGATGACTTGTATCACAACACCATAATGATGTTATAGTAAGAAAATCATAACAACCTTGACATTAGTTTTCCTGTTCAGGGCAACACTCCCGTTAGCCTATACTGGTGTAAAACTCATATTTAGTCCCGGTTGGTAAGCCACATAGCTCCCGAAGGACCAACCGGGACTAATCATTCAGGACAAAAGGTCCCCCTCTTTAGACCACCTTTAGTTCCGATTGGTATTACAATCGGGACTGAAAAGGTTAAAAAAATAAAAAAAGTGGGCCGACGGTGCTGCCGCGCCGCTCCGCCCGCCCTCGCCCGCCTCCACCTATCTCTGTTCGTCTCCGCCCGCCTCTGCCCACCTCCGCTCCTCCGCCACCCGCCTCCGCCCGCTTCCAACCGGGACTAAAGCTCCCCCGTCGATGGTTCATTTTTAACCCGGGACTCAAGATCCAAAAACAATCGGGAAAAAAAACATTAGATGGAAAGTCTCTTCTCTACCAGTGCTACTTGGTCTTTTGTGCTGTTGATAATGTGGCTCACAAAGACTAGGCGCTTGTTTAGTTGCCACGCTAATGGCACGGGACAACAAGTGCCGTTTACTAATTGATTAAGGGTATGATTCTGTTCAATTTAATATTTGATCGTTCTGCGACAATTTCACAACTTGGATCTGAAAAGGCCACAAGAAGTTGGCCTTCGATCGTCTCTCTGTGTCTGCATGTAGTGATCCTTTTTCAGCATTGGATGATAAAAATAAACAACCAACAGCTGGGTCGTGTTGTTAATTGTGACTTTAATTTGGATGACAACCAATCGTTAGGCTCAGGTGGTTTTGGAGACAGTATCACCTTTGGCAGTGTACGTATCTAGCCAGTTTCAAACCGGTGGATTTACATCAAGATTAAATGATGGGTCATCTAATTTATTATTGAGCCTTTAGACAAAGCCGTGTGACTCATCACATCCGTATTAATGTGTCAAGTGAATCACGTACAGATGTTTCTGTACTAGTATATACTTAGATTGTTTTCCTTCTAAATACCGGCATTTTCTTGTCGTAGTGAAATCAGCACAATATGAAACACTGCAAAAGTGAAAGGAAAGACAATAATGAACCCATAATCTTTAATCCATTGACGACAATGATAAAACTGAACTGTAAAGTGGCATATTGACCCCACAAGATCGTTACATTGGAAACAAAAAGGAACACAAAGGACGATACACTTGACAACCCGGGGTGCTCCAATGGACAACGCAGGTAACAGTGAAGCTTCAAGACCATTGTTACACGGTATGCAGTCTCGCTACCAGCACCTGAGTAAAATACAGCTTATGTTATAAACCACAGGAAAAGAAATGTGACGCAACAGTAACATGTTTTTCTACAGGTGGTCATTTCGCAGGTTGCAGAGTAATCAACAGAAAATATACTTTTCAGTCACTTACAGATCTTCTTATCTCAGCTGCTGAAAATTTAACACCACTATATTAAATGTTCTACCAACAATGTTCCTGCCTTAATTTGCCAAGGTTTACACAATTTTAGTCTCCCTTAGATTTTTATATCTATTGCTTAATTTAGGATTCACCAACCCTGATTTTTTTGTGATACATATGTCTATAATAAATTCTTTCTCAGTCCACATCATTCCTAACAAAAAACAATAGAAGACAATAACTACTGAAGTCGAGTTAAAATCAAAAGCAAAAAAGAAACATAAACCAAGTTCAAGTGAGTTAAACAACAAGAGTCAATGTCGATAAATTCCGTTTACCAAATCCGGGAAGAAGGGTCACCAACTATGATCAGGCGGGCATTGGCCCTTGTCTCTAATGAGGCAATCACAAAAGATGGCACACGTCTCCTTGATCACAAACGGTGAGCAGGGCGCATAGCAAGCTCTTGCAGCCACGTTAGGGCAGCAAGCTTGCTTGGCGGCCTCGACTTGGATCGGTGGTGCTGCAACTAGAAAGATCATGACTGCCACTATGGCCAAGCTCTTAAGGCACTTTCCATCCATATTATTAACACACAGAGAGATAAGGTAGGGAGAGAGAGAGAAGATCGAGTTGCTGTGTACTCAACTGCTGTTAGAGACTTGCATTGCTCTACTTATATACAGGCGAATGTGTTTGGTGCAAACCACTTCAGTCAACACCTAACCCGGGAATGTCACAATGGCAGCATGGGACACATTTTTGCGTCCCAATCCTTTCTTTATCCTGCTCCATAATCTCTTCAGATTACGAAAGGTGAACAAGTATATACAGAAAGCTGGAAACAATCTATGTCGGTCTCGGCACATCCAGATCGATGTCTCTCCTTAAGTATTGCTTGCGCTTCATGCCTGGACATTAACAAATGGTTAGGTGCAGCAACATGATTCAACGACAAGATGCAAATTTTCTAGTCCTCGAAAGCTGGATAGCTCATGTGATTATGCCACCGCATTCTATTTGTTATGGTTATCCTCCTGTTTAAATATGCAAACCCGTGAAAGCTCTGTTCGATAGAACAGAGGAAGCAAAAGAGCCTGAACATGGCGCCCAGCCAGCCATCTCATCTTACCTGTGGTTCATGTCTTGCTGACTGACCTGTGCTTCTACACCAGCTTTTTCAACTTGGAACGGAATAGCTATACGGAGCAAATTACTCTTGCCACAGTCATGAGGAGACCTACGTAGTAGCATTATGTGAACTATCAATGACTTATTACAATCTGGTCAATAACAGTTGACGTTTTAGATAAAGATCGGGCAAACCTTTGACTATCAATGACCCTTTTTACAATCTGGTCACTAACAGTTGGCGTTTTAGATAAAGATCGGGCAAAACTTTAACTATCAGTGACTTTTAATTATGTTCTATAAACATGACAATAATCATAGATGTACGTTTGTCTTGATAATACTTTTGATGATCTTATATATATCCATTTGATTTTACGTAATGTGTATGTTCTTGTAGGAAAATAGTGCTCACAGCCACACAGGCACAATAAAAAGTAACCAGAGTACTTATTATAAAGTACAGGAGTAGTTTTGCGTGACGAGCAAATCTGCAACGTGGTATTATGGGCGTGTTTAGAATGGCTCTGCAGCTGAACTCCAACAACTCCAGCCAAACACCCTAGCTCCAAAACTCCATGGACCTACCAACTTCATGGAGTTGTAGTGCAAATGGGGGGGAAGTTTTGGAACACCTCTTTTGCAGCTCCTAAACCACCCAATATGAACCTCCTCGTGGAGTTGGTGGGTAATTACCTACCAATGCCACTGATTAAAAAAACGGTCCGTTTCTTTTTCTCCCAAGACCCCCTCCCCACACGCCACATCTCCCTTCCACGATTGCTCTGTTCTAGGCTTCTGGTGCCCGACCCCGCCGTCGCTAGGGTTCGGCCGCTGCCACCCGCACCAGAGGCAGCCGTCCAGCCCCGCTGCCGGCCGCTCGCCTCTCTCTCCTCCTCCTCCCGCGTAGGGACAGCAACGCGAGCTCCCAGCAGTGGCGGCCGCGCGAGCTCCCCTCGGGCAGTCGTGCCTGCTCCCTCAGCGGCCGCGCGAGCTCCCCAGCGGGCAGCCGCGCCTACTCCCCCAGTGGGCACGCGAGCTCCCCTGTGGGCCCCGTTGATCGCGCCGCCAGCCGGCCATTGGCCCCCTCCTGCGCGACCGCTGACCCCGTCCCGTGGAGCCGCCGTGGCCCCGTTGGGCGCGCCGCTAGCCTGGTCGCTGCCCCCATCCTGCGCGGCCACCGTCATGCTCCGTCGCGCCACCATTGTTGCGTCCCGAACGCCGCCGTGCCTGCTCCCTTGGTTGCGTCCCGAAGAAGAAGATAAGGTGTGACCGAATGACAAGTGGGGTCATGGGTTGGGGTAAAAGTGACAATCCATCCAAAAATACCATCCTTTTGGAGCTGGAGGCACCCATCTAGCCAAACATCCCATTTTAACAGTTCCAACTCCACCTAGAGCTGGCTCCACCTGGAGTTCTGGAGTGGAGCAGCTCCACTGGAGTTCTGGAGTGGAGCAGCTCCACTGGAGTTCTGGAGTGGAGCAGCTCCACCCAGAGTTGAAGCCATGCCAAACAAAACCTATAAAGACTAGGGTTTGTATTGGTAGTCTCGCTGAGCCGAGAATCTGGACAAGCCTGCCAATTCCAGCTACGCTTAGATTGCAAATGCAGCCCGTTTGGTTGTTCCCCTAGCTAGAAGCCCGTTTGGTTGTGATTAAAATGCCGAGGTTGTCACTTGTTTTTCCAGCAAAAAAATTACTTTACTCCATCCACAAATATAAGTGATTAAAACTTAATTAAAAGATGTATGCACCCAGGGTCTGCTGTAAGTCCTAAAAAAATATGCATGTACCCCTTATTTAACATCGGTAGGGAGGTTACCGAATTAGATGGCAGGTTTGCAGGTGAGTAGGGTTAAAATGGAATGTTACCAACCGGCCAATAGTTCATGGGCCAAATAGAGCTTTTTACTTGTTTGCTAGGTGAGATCATGGGCTACATCATCATAGATAGCCTGGTCCAGCTACACACTAGGCCAGCCAAATAAACATCATAATAGGAGGAAGAAGGAGGGAGGCGTGAGGAGGCGTGAAAATAGGAAAAGGTCCTATTCACCCCTTCGACTATGGGCCGAGTCTAGTTTTCACTTGAACTCGAAAATTATCCGGTTCAGCCTCCTTAAACTTACAAAACCAGTTGCCAGTCCTCCTCGACTCGAATCCACTCCGGTTTTATCCTACTATCTCTGTCTCTCTGACTGCTTGGACCCATCGGCAAGTTTCCCTCCTCTCCACCACCCTCTTTCCCGATCCCTTCCATAACCAACAGCACCGCCCAACCTTGAGTAGGTGCCTCCTGCCGACCTTCCCCGTGGCGACACTGACTTGCGCCTGCTGTTGTCGCTCCACCACACCCTCCGCCTGGCGGCCTACTACTGCTGCTTCACCGTGGCCGCCGCCTCGTACCACCCGAGCGGCAACAATGTCGCGGCCCCGGCCCCAGCCCCGCGGTCCTCCCTCGTCGCGGGGGTGGCGTGGTCGAAGGTCGGCCATGCATCGGAGGATGGGTGCAGGCCGCAGGCGTAGGGCCGCAAGGGGTCGGACTACCCCAACGCCGCCAACCCCTTCCACCCCTACCAAGCTGCCACACCCAGTCCCGACCTAGAGCCGTGGCCAAGCCTCCTCCAACTCCGCACAAGGATTCATCTAATCTCCACGCGAATCAAACTTCTAGCTATCAGAATTGAGTTCCTCCAACCGGACCTACTCCAATTGCATGCTCTGGCTATCAGAATTGAGTTCCTCCACCCGGACCTACTCCATTTTCCTTTCTTTGTTGGGACCCTCTAGCTATCAGATTCAGTCATAAAAATCTATCTAATTATTTACCATCCGATCTACAGCTGATGGCTCAAATTCCCTCTTTCCTTTTTACCTTATCCCTCCCCTTCCACATCGTGGCAAACTCCAGCAGCCCACGCCGCCATGTGCTTCTCCGTCATTCTACGCGAGGACGCGCTCCCCCGCCTCCACCTCCACCCTACCTAGCTCCAACGGCGCCGCTGCTGCCAGATCCGTCACCCTCTCGACCGCTCCCTCCCTAATCCGTGGGACGCCCCCGCAGCAATCTCCGTCTGACCGCCATCCTCCACCACCGCGGCGGACGGCGCCCCCGCCGCCTCGCCGTCCCGCCCTCCGCCCGCCTCCTCCACCATGCCAGCATCCTCCCCAAGCATCCCTCTACAGTCGGGAAGTCACAACCTCCCAGACCCCAAATCTCTAAACCCTAACCTGAACTGAGTTCGCCGGAGTAAGCCGTTGCGGGAAAAGAAGAGGAGCTTGCCGGGGAAGAAGGCTACACGAATCTCAACTTGAATCCCAGAGTAAAAAAATTGACAGATTTTTCCCCTAAATTTGTTGACAGATATTTAGCAAAACTCTTCTTTGTTTTGTCCTTCATCGGTTGACAGATGCTCGCCGTAATGGAGTTCGCAAGCGTATTGTTTTCTGGGGTTTAAGTGCTTGACAGCTTGAGCAACGATGAGTCTCCAAGCTGCGGCTGGATGGGACCTATCAGGAGGTCGGCTGGCCCATCGCTGGGGCACCAGGACTCACGTCCATCCCCTACACGGCTGTGCCTCCGTGTTGTGCCGCGCTGATAGTGGTGTGTGGGAGGGAGGGCATTAGCTATCGAGCTGACCGCGAGAGTGCCGCATGATGGGGATCCGCTTGTCCTTGCTGGCGCAGCCATCGCCGGGCCGCGCCGAGAGGCCTGGCCCGGGGATTTTGGTGGCTCAGGGCAAAACTAAAAGGAGGGCCTATATATAGTAGTAATAGTAAAACAGTTAAAATGTATCAAAAACAACATTCATATCAAAGCAATTTATTCATATTTTATTTTAAAAGTTTTTCTAACATTTCACATGCGAAGTCACTAAATGATGGCATCAATATTAATCTGATGCAACAATTTCTTCTCAATGCCTGATGCATGCCTTCTAGATGACATAAGGGTGCTGAAATTTTTAACAGGACAATTAGTAATTTATTTACTAAAGGCACTGCCACTCAACAAATTTAGTAAATTACCCAGTTACAATGCTTCTGGTCTTCTGCAGTTGTCGATAATGATGGGCCATGGTTCAATCAGGTTTACGTTGTTTGCCCTAAAGTAATGCCCTGCCCAAATGCCCCAGATGGACGATCGATTCACGTCTGAACTCTGGAGATTGCACAGAGGGCAAATTATGCATCATACGTAGAGACCAAAGGAAGGGCATCAGGCGCGCCGCGCGCGACAGACGAGCAATCGGCGTTTGGACGACTCGCGCGCGTGATGTGGTGGGCTCCTGGCCACGTGTGCATGCATCGCGTATGGAATGCTGATGGGTGCTGTCTTTTGGGCCTGGATCTGGTCCAAACGGAAGTTTACAACTACGTACAGCCTGCTGCTAATACCACTATACCTATACTGTATATACATGAGGAAGTGTCCCTCCGTTTTGGATTCAAGTGTGGGTGGTTGTATGTCCGGTTTTGCAAGTTTGAGGAGTCAGAACAGACAGTTTTTCAATCTAGAGTGAAAAAACGGACTCGGCTCATACTCCACAGGGAGATAAATAGGACTTTTCCCGCGAAAATACAGCAGACAGCAGTTTGCGGGCCGTCCTGATGCGGAGGCAGCCCCGGCCCACCTGCAAATTCTTTTGCAAAAACAAAATTGGAAGGTACCCAAAGGCCCCCCGGCAGGCCGGCTTGACACTTTTGCCCTGCCTACAGACAGTTACGTAAGTAGTACTTACGTTGTACTCTCTCTATCTCGAAAGAGTGTCCATTTCATCTTATATTTGATCAAATTCATATAAAAATATATCAATACTTTTGATGTCTGATAAATTTCATTATATTCGTTATGAAATATATTTTTATAACGTACCTATTTAGTGTTATTAATATTGATACCTTTTATTGTAAATTTGATCAAACTTAAAATAATTTGATTTATCTTTAGATACTCTTCGCGGGTGGAGACAACAGGGTCAAACGAGGCGGATCAATCCAACTACTCGCTTGGCATGCGATCCAACTACCCGCGCCGCTCCAGCCTCCGCACACCTCCAGACCTGCGCGTACGTGTGGCTCTCGTGAGCGAACAAACTAACCCGCCGCACCACCCGCGCGCGCGTGTACATACACGCTGCAAACGCAGGCGCGCGCCGCACCATCGGACGATATGCTAGCATAGCATTCGACTGGATCACGCTACCAGTGTCAAACGCGCGCGGGGCGGCGCCGCCGTGTACTCGTCCTTATCAACACACGGGGGCGGGTTGTCCCTGTCCATGCGGATCTGGTTGGGTAGGGTGTAAACGACGCGCTGATTTTCGAGGCCCTGCCGTGCAACCAAGGATGATCGCACTTTGTCAAAACGGGCTCTTTCGTGGCTCGGGAGACTTTCCTTTGCTTACCGGCTTGGTCGTCGTGGAGTAATGAAGCCGCCGTACGCACTGTAGTAGTGTAGTGAGGTTCAGTCCGCGTCGTCCGCCGGCTCCGCGGCAACGGGCTCGCGTGATGATCTCCCCGTCCCCACGACCACGGACCACCCCCACCGGTGCGCACGGCTGCACGTTGGTGTCGTACGTGGATGCGTGGTCCCGTTCCGCCCGCAGCGCGCGCGAGCCTCCTCAATCCTCTCCGCCCTCGTGAACTAACGAACCCGCGCACCGGCGCGCGCACGCAACCGTGGGGACGCACCACACCCCATCACACCACAAGTCCACGGCCGCGAGCCCAAGATACGGGCGACGGCCTGGCACACGCGGCACCTGTCCCCCGCGCGCCGTCGTCCGCGTCCCGTCCCCATACCACCCGGTGGGTGAACTCCAGCTTCCTTCCTTGCACGCAGCGCTTGGCGCTTGGCATGAGAGGACAGAGGAGAAGAGGGCGCGAGAAACATTCAAACATTACACCGGCTTGTTCACACAGTTCACCGCGCGCCACTCTCTGTCGAATGGAGACTCTTCATTCTTCAGGGAGGCACCACTGCACCACCAACCCAGTTGTGTTCGTGTACTTTGTACTATAGCAGGCTATATAGCTAGTGGCTGGTTGAGAATGTTGCATATTGCAAATCAGGGTCTTGATAATTTGCGTCAGCTTCGCCAATCCTGCTAACTTGCTTTGATAACAACAGGTTTTGAGTGCAAACGCTTCTACCACTGACAGGACATGCATGGGTACAACAGGTTTTGAGTGCAAACGCATCTACCACTGACAGGACATGCATGGGTGGGCCCATCTAATAATAAGATGAAGCTCAGAGGCCCCATCTGACAGTAAGATTACTACTTGCCAACCAGCTTCAGATTAGTTTTCTCCATATATTACAGAATGCAACTCCGGTTGGCCTACACGGCCACTCTTATGGGTTGATCAATGTGTATCAGCCTGGAGGCGGCAATTCTTTAGGTGCCATGCTAACGGCACGGCAGCAGAAGAATCCCTGTTGAAAACACAGACCATACGCCGATACGCGTACCAAACGCTGGATGCGTTTACTTTACAGGTGCAATGCCCTCTAGTTGACCAGCTACATACTAAATGTGATGTCATGTGCATGGCCAGATTATGCGCCTCTTTGGCTCACGAGCACTAAACTTTAGCCCCCGTCACATCGAATGTTTGGATACTAATTAGAAGTATTAAATATAGTCCAATTACAAAATTAATTACATAAATGGAGGTTAATTCGTGATACGAATCTATTAAGCCTAATTAGTCCATGATTTGACAATGTGGTGCTACAGTAACCATTTGCTAATGATGGATTAATTAGGCTTAATAGGTTCGTCTCGCGAATTAACCTAGGGGTTCTGCAATTAGTTTTATAATTAGCTCATATTTAATCCTACTACTAATTAGCACCCGAACATCCAATGTGACAGGGCTAAAGTTTAGCCCTGGTATCCAAACAACCCCTGTATATCTGTGCTTGTGTTGTGTGGACAAACAGGTACGTTCTTTATTCCTTATGATCCTCCTACGTGATCTCTCAGATTATTCCTGTGCAATAACAGAGGGGAGGATAACATTGTACTCACTCAAAACTTGAATCAGCCTGGCTGTCACTAACTCACTTCTGCAGCTAGCATGTGGTGATCTCGACCCGCTGCCCCCAAAATATTGCGCTCGGGGCTCATGCCTGTCAGCCTGTGAATTAATGAAGAGGAGCAACATCTTTGATCGACAACTTGCGATTTTTCTAACCTTAAAACCTGGAGATGGCATGTGATTATATGTGGTCTGAATGCTGTCCGTTAAGGCTCATGTGTTTGTATATGCAAACCCATGGAAGGCCTGCTCAATAGGATATATAGAGGCTGCACATGGCGGCCAGCCAGGCGTCTGATTTGAAGGATCTCCGTTCGTTGAGGTCTCGCGGCCGGACTACTCGATAGTGCGTTGGAGATGGAGTTGTGAGCCAGCATCATTACAGGTACAAACAACCAATGCTTTTTTTTCGCTGCTGAAATGTGAAATCTCACTGATCTAAAAAAAATCCTGTTCTTTTCGTCAACGAGGCAGTCCGGTTTCGCCACGATTTTGCAAGGTTTCAATTCGTGGAGTGTTCCGGTGGCCGGTGTGGTCCTCCTGCTCCTCCGTCGGTGCCACCACGAGATCGTGTGGGCTACGATCAAGCAGCAACCCTCGGCCCCCTGTGACAAAAGAAGAGAGAACGAAAAGCAACGAGAAAGAAAAAGGTATAGCCAAAATTGTTGATGATTTTTCTTTTTTCTTTTTTTTTGGCTACGGTGGGTGTCAGTGTACGTCTGCTCGAACGGGCGTCTGTTTCACTGTTGTAACCATTTTAATATCATATTTTTGGCTTCGTATATGAATTATTAGGAGCACGTTGCGGCAAGAAAGTGTGATACGGATCACCTGTAAACAAATCCGACTAGCCAGCAGCTCAATCATGATCGTTAATGAATGCCCCCATCGGCACCCACAAAAGAAAAAAAAAGGTTCCATGCGACGAGGGTTGCCAATCTTCCATGGCAATCGACGCTGTGGTCGGCTCTGTAAACCATCACCTATAGGCTATATATGCACCAAGATCTTTGTAGTTTGTATAATCTAAAAAAATGTAGATTCTTAAAATTTATCCTAAGTCAAACTTGTCAAACTTTCATAACATATAACATCAAATTAGTTTTAATAAATTAACCATAAAATATGTTTTTATATTACATTTGTTTGGTATTATAGATGTCAATATATTTTTGATAAAATTTGTCAAAGTTAAAAGGAGATTGAGTTAGGACAAAATTAAAATGACATATATTTTGGAACAGAGTAGCATATAAATCACTCTCCTCGCTGCACAGTGCACAATTAAAAATAGGTTTGTAGTGTTGAACACCTATATACTGTCATTTCTTAAAAGGTTTCTGTTAAGTCATACTAATACTCGGTTGGCTTAAGTCAAACACACTGAAATTCTAGTTTTACTGAAAGATAATTTTGAACTCAATCCACCTTCTAGAGATTCTAACACCAGTCATTATCTTGTTTCACCGGTAGTTCCAAACAAAGTACTACGCTGAAACCGAGTTCATAGAAAAGGTTCCATGTAAAAAAAAAATCCAGTAGAAGGTCCATCTGCTCGTGCATTGACTAAAATTACAGTTAAAACAATTTTCTCCACGGGAATCGTGAAAAAAAAGAAAGGCTGTCATTTTTGTAAAAATTCTAGATAACTTTTGAAACTTCCAAGGATGTTTTTCTTTGGGTAGTCCAGGATTCCACCGAGATGGTGGAAATATTTTCTGCAGCTAAAGAGACTCACACAGTCTCTCTCGGGACTCTCCCCCACTTGGATGTGGCCCCCCCACACCCATCTCATACCATAGGTATAGTAATACCCACTCCCGTAATTCCAAAACTGCCCTTGTTTTACCAAAAGTCAACCCCCGGGCCTATTTAACCCCGAGGGCACCTGTCCCTTTCCACCCCCAAACCCAAGGCCAAATCCGGGAGAGGCAGTGACAGTCGGGTAGAAGCTCCAGCACCGCTAGCGTCGACGCCGGCAAGCACCGTCCGAGAGGCGCAGCAAATTGGCAATGGCTTCCGCCGCGAGGGCTGCCGCGTCGTCGCTCGCGTCCTGCTGCCTCCTCTCCAGGTCCTCCGTCGCCGGGCGGCCCGCTGTCGCCGCCACGCTCCGCACGCAAGGTAACGCTCAAACTGATCGCTCCGTGCTTCGACCCTGTCCCGTTTAAGATCGTAGACATGTCATTCCCTATTCTATTCCGTGGCGTCCTTTTTAATTTTTTTCCTCCCTTTTTGGCCGGCTGGGTTGTTGTTGTTGGCCCGCGCCATTGGTCGTGCTTGTGCGTCCTCTCTGTCTGTGACGCCGTGACTGTGTACGCGGCCTGACACGGACGCACGTCGCCTTGCAGCAGCCTACCCTGTCACGTACTCCTCCATAGTCAATCCTCATGGCAGGGCAGGGCACCACAAAAAGTGTGTGCGCTACCTAACTGAACGGGGTAACGGCAATTTTTCAGAGCACGAGTCAATTTTCAAATAGATTGGTAGTTCGGTACGAACTCGTACGTGCCGAGTCGTGGCACCTTACGGGCCGTTGATTGATCAACGTGCACAGTTCAGTTCAGCTGCGGGGTGGTGACACTACCTCCTTCCGTCGTGCTGCTACAGTTGGTTATGCATTGTTTCCCCATGCTGCGGGTTCAGTTGGAGCTTTACTAAACAATTTGACTAAAAATGACTCCTCGTGTGAAGGAGCATAGAAGAAGCTGGAGAAAAAGCTGATTTGTTGAGCCGGCTGAAAAACTTATAAGCCGGCTGAAAAGCTGAAACGGCTGATTTGTTGTGAGAGAAAAACACTATTTGATGGCTGATAAGCCGGCTGAATAAGCTGAAGTGAAGAGGTCGAAAATTTTTTGCTACTCCGACTTGAGCCGGAGCCTTGCCAAAAGAATAGAAAATTTTCCGAGATGACAACGAATGATTGCAGTATGACACTACTTGATCTTCCGTGACCACCAACGATATAGTCGGTCTGCTCGTTGTGTAGTCAGAAAGACGTACAGGGAACTAACAAGTTCCCATGGTTACTTTTCGTTTTTTCTGTCGAGGATGTGCATGAAATTTATGATAAGAAAATGTCTCGAATCCACAAACAATATATCAGCAGCTAGCTAGTCGTCGGTGTAACGTTAACGGGCCTGTTCGCTTCAGCCGGCTGAAAAGCTAAAACGGCTGATTTGTTGTGAGAGGAAAATACTATTTGGTGGCTGATAAGCCGACTGAATAAACTGAAGCGAACAGACCGGTTGTAAACATTTTTTTCACGAATCCTCCCACTCCCATGCCAATGCCATGCCAGTGTCCTGCTAGCTACTAGTACTAGAGTTTCTCCAAGGTTAACCCTAGCTATTTCATGGCCTTGTTTAGTTGCGTGCCAAATTACTGTTACAGCACTTTAGCACAATGTAGCGTTTCGTTTGTATTTATGAATTATTGTCCAAACATTGACTAATTAGGCTCAAAAGATTCGTCTCGCAAAGTACAACAAAACTGTGCAATTAGTTTTTAATTTCGTCTACATTTAGTACTCCATGCATGTACCGCAAGTTTGATGTGATGGGGAATCTTCTTTTTGCATAGCGTGAAAGTTGGGAGTTGGGGTGAAGTAAACAAGGGGTAAAGGGAAAAAGACACTTTCAAATTTCCTTCATTTGAAAAAGGTCCAACTGCACGTGCAGTGACCAAACTTGACAAGCACTTTGCAGAAGATCCCTCAACCAACCCCATCCCGCCATGCAGGCTGCAGCTCACACGCACACGCACCCTATCTCCGTCTCCCTTCCATGTGGGCCCCACTCCAATCACATCCACAGCAGCCAGGCCCATGATACCCGTTCCAATAAATGCCAAAAATGCCCTCGTTTTGACACCCGGGACTCCAACCAAATCCCGGGCCTATCTTTATCAAAAAAAAAAATCCCGGCCCTATTAAAATATCCCCCTCGCTCGCTTTCCTCCCCAAAACAAAGCCCAAATCCAAGAGGGAGGCAAAGGGGAGGCAGCCGGCAGCCATTACTCCTCCAGTCCTCACTCCCACCCGCCACCACCACCGCAGCAGCTGCTGCTGGGGACGCCTGCAAGTACAGGAGGATATCCGCTTCCATTACTGAGCGGCGGCGGCGGGTCAGCAGCAGCAGGAGCCAGCAGAGGGTTCGATTCCGGGGGCGCAATAAATTCCCCACGCACCCATGGCACGGAGGGCCGCCTCCTCGCTCGTCTCCCGCTGCCTCCTCGCCAACAGGGCCGCGGCCTCTGCCGGCGCCGCGCCCGCTGTCCCCTCCGCGCTCCGCAGGCCAGGTATCGTCTCGATTGATTTCATTTGATTTGTATCGCTCCGCGCTTCTTGGACCTGACCTGCATGACATGATCCCTGAGGCTCATGTTAATAAGCGAGCAGTCGCGGTATGATTTCGTTGACCGCTCCGTATCCTGTGGCCTTCTGTTTCGTGCTCGTTACGAAGTCTCCGATTCCTACGGGTTCTTGATCTTGGTTTGGTTGGTGAGCATAGGGCACCATGTTTTTTTTTTTGATATCACCGTTTGGCTGCAGCTCTGTTTTTTCTTTTCTTTTTTTCCCCTTCGATACCTTCAAGGGACCGGGATGCTGTGAGTTCACCCTTTCTTGTTGAGCTATGGATCTGAATCCCCAGTGTAAAGGTGCCCCGCTTCTGAATCCCTTTAGATTGGTGACAGCCTTTGGTTTGCTTTCTTTTTAATTATTGGTTCATAGCTGACCGCTGATGTGAAAGTTGAATCTTGTAGATTTCGCCCCCTTTTTAGCGCGCAAAAAATGTGATTTTGGCCTCTAATTTCCACTAAAGGGGATCCTATTAACGGAACGATCATCTCATCGTGATCCCCCGTGGCTCTCCCCCTCCCTCTACCGCTCTACTACGTGTGTGTACTCTACGAGCCCTCATCTCTTGGACTTGGAGAAATGGTCCTGGATTCCTGGCAGCTCGGCCATCACACGTTACTTTCACCCACTGTCTGTTCCCGTGTCCGCTCTGCTCAGCTGAGACGAGACGGACGCAGCCTACCTGAACAGTGGGAGTACCGGAGTAACATGGACAGGCTTTGGGGCCATTTCCATATTTGCCCTCGCCCTTACGACTCATGATGTGTGGCTTCTTGGCCTTGCGCGTCATCAGTGAGTCACGGAGTGAATAGGAGTTCGGACTTTCTGTGTTTCGTGTGCTCTGGGGATAAGATTTTCCGGGACATGATAAGACGCCGAGTTTTTCCTCCAGTCCTTATCGGTACTGTGGAAAATCAGAGCATTTCGATGTCTGCAGTTCTAAGTCTCCTAAAAATTCCTGTCACATCGAATGTTTAGATACTTGACATCGAATGTTTAGATACTAATTAGGAGTATTAAACATAGATTAATTACAAAACTAATTGCACAGATGAAGTCTAATTTGTGAGACGAATCTATTAAGTCTAATTACTCCATGATTTGACAACGTGATGCTACAGTAAACATGTGCTAATGATGGATTAATTAGGCTTAATAGATTCGTCTCGCGAATTAGTCTCCGTCTGTGTAATTAGTTTTATAATTAGCTCATATTTAGTCCTCCTAATTAGCCTCCGAATATTTGATGTGACATGAATTTTAGTTCGAACTAAATATCCAAACACCCTTACCTTATTTGCTTACTACTCAGCTTCCTGGATTATTGGTGGTGAGGCTCGCCTAGTCACTTTCATAATTCTACATATTGCAGAAGTATTGTCACGTCTGACCATCTGGCTCCTGTACATCTGGACCTCATTGAGTCCTGACACATTTATGAGCAAAGTACTGTCACGTCTGACCGCAGTGCACGAATTCTTCCTGCAGTTGGGACGCGCGGGCTGTTGCCAGGGGTCCTTCAGAGGTTCAGCACGGCAGCTGTAGCAGAGGAGCCCATCTCGCCCCCAGTCCAAGTGAACTACACAAAGCTCCTCATCAATGGCAACTTCGTTGATTCCGCATCCGGTATGTTACTTCCATTTCATTCCTATTTGAGTGAATTATGCTACTTCAGCTGGTTAGCATCAGTTCAATTAGTTATCATGCAACTGTAAACCTGTTACATGGCACATGCTTATTGTAGCTTTTCGTGTTCTTGATGATAACTCAAACTCATCATGTGCGATATGCATTTTTCATCTCATCAGGCAAGACCTTCCCAACTCTGGACCCTCGTACGGGGGAGGTGATTGCTCATGTGGCTGAAGGTGACGCAGAGGACGTTAACCGTGCTGTTGCTGCAGCCCGCAAGGCTTTTGATGTGGGGCCATGGCCAAAGATGACAGCATATGTAAATACTCATCTTGAGATTTTAGTTTCCATTTTGTCATTGTGACCTTCAGCCATGCTCACAGCTGGTTGGAGTTTATCTTTGCAGGAGAGGTCCCGTATCCTGCTGCGATTTGCTGATTTGATCGAGAAGCACAATGACGAGCTTGCTGCTTTGGAGACATGGGACAATGGGAAGCCATACGAGCAAGCTGCCCACATTGAAGTACCGATGGTGGCCCGTCTTATGCGTTACTATGCTGGTGACTGCCTTTTTTATATTAATTGACGAAAATTTTCAAGAATAATACAACATACTTACATGTCTGATTTGGTTCAATTTCTTTTGTTTGTCTGCAGGTTGGGCTGATAAGATCCACGGGCTTGTTGTTCCGGCTGACGGTCCACACCATGTACAGGTCTTGCACGAGCCAATTGGTGTTGCAGGTCAGATCATCCCATGGAACTTCCCACTTCTGATGTTTGCCTGGAAAGTTGGCCCTGCTTTGGCATGTGGGAACACTCTTGTACTCAAGACTGCTGAACAAACTCCTCTATCGGCTTTGTATATCTCCAAGTTGTTGCATGAGGTTCGTGCAAATAATATTTCATGTTTTATTTGGTTTTATTAGTATGGGAATTCAATTAACAATCAATTATTGTAATTGCACTTATTGAATTTACCTTGAGAATAGGCTTTATTTCAACAGTCAACCCCTTTTTATGCTTCATGCTTCATTGATTTATGTTGTGTTTTATTGGGAATAAAAGCCGCTATAGTATTAGTCAAACATGTTCTTTTTTATGTATTATATGATAGATGTATGGAGTGATATCTTAAACTTTAATGTTATTTTACTAAATTTGCTCCCTTGAGATGCTATGCACCATCACCACTCCCAAGAGGGTAACATATTAGAAATAAAAACAAATTATGTTAAGCCAAATGTTTCAAATTTCAGTACACTGAGTCAATTGTTTAGTTCTCTGTTGATGTGGTCTTGTTCCAATGCATATACAGGATCCTTGTTTCAATGCATATATAGGATATGGTTGCAACGCAGACTGCAAAAGTTTAAATAACTTATGCAAAATGTAAAGAATGCACCTCATTTTATCTTGAGGGCTAAAAATCCCAAGGCAATCCGTAATGGAAAATCATATCTTATTCATATAGAGAAATATAAAGGATCTGCATGCCTACTTTGGTAGGCATTGATTGCGAAAGTTTAGACCTGTGGATTAATAAGGTTAAGCAACATCTTTTTGAGCTGTGGATGAAAACTACTATATTTTAATCAGAATTATTTAGAAAACAGGAGGGCCAGGCCCCTGCTTACAAGATGTAAAAATTAGAAAAATATTGTGATTTTGCTTCAAAAGAAAAATATTGTGATTACGTATGTCTCGCAAGTATAACTGCATTTACAGATCTAGCCATGCTTGAGTGTTTTCAAGATGTAAAAACCAGAAAAAACAGTGATTACACATGTATTTCAAGTATAACAGCATTTACAGATCTAGTTGCACATTGAGAATGCAATGGACTGGTACAGATATAATATATAAGGAATAATTTTTTTATAGCCTGTAATTTTATTTTTCAACCCGAGCTGATCATACCTTGGATGTTATATAGGCTGGACTTCCTGAGGGTGTCGTGAATGTCGTCTCTGGTTTTGGTCCTACTGCTGGTGCTGCTCTTGCTAGTCACATGGATGTTGATAAGGTAGGCATTTCTTGTATTTTCTTATAGAGAATGGCCAGAACAACAATACACTATGAGTAATCATATATTTCTTTCCTTCAACAAAGCTTGCATTCACTGGATCTACCGACACCGGAAAAATTGTTCTTGAGTTAGCCGCAAGGAGCAACCTTAAGCCAGTGACACTGGAGTTAGGAGGCAAATCTCCTTTTGTCATCATGGACGATGCTGATGTTGACCACGCTGTTGAGCTTGCTCACTTTGCCCTGTTCTTTAACCAGGTATTTATTGGCACCATGTCAAAATTAGCATGATAGTTGTGGAGTTAGTTTTTATTTCTTTTACCAAACGTATTTCCTTGTCTTATGAATTTGTAAGGGACAATGCTGCTGTGCTGGATCTCGCACGTTTGTACATGAACGTATTTATGATGAGTTCGTGGAGAAGTCCAAAGCTCGTGCATTGAAGCGCGTCGTTGGCGATCCATTCAGGAAAGGTGTAGAACAGGGCCCTCAGGTACATATTGTTCTGATTCAGCATGTTTAATAATTTATCAAGTTTCCAACTTCTATAATCACATTGCCAGCCATTAATTTTTTGGAGCTTCTGGAGGTTTGACATTTGCTTCATGTAGTAGTTACATCACCAACCAACTCATACCAACTTCTCAGTTCACCTAGTGAGCTATTACATTGCCAATTATTCTTCAATACAACTCATGCAAATTTAACCATTCCTTCAATCAACAAAAACCATACAATAGAATCTTGGAAGTTTCTTCGTTTGAGATGGATGACAATGTTCACTATTGTGACTCTAAATTTCCTCCACATTGGGACTGATGATAACTTGCAAATTTTGTTCATTTGTAGATTGATGATGAGCAATTTAACAAGATCTTGCGCTACATTAGATCTGGTGTTGACAGTGGAGCTACCCTTGTCACTGGTGGTGATAGGTTGGGTGACAAAGGTTTCTACATCCAACCAACGATTTTCTCAGATGTGCAGGTAAGCTTTGACTGCATCAAAGTACTATTGGAAAATTGTTTTTTGTCTCTTGCAAGATATGATTAATATTCCACAAAAAACAAAAAAAGTGTATGCTTAATATTCATGATCTGGCTGGTATAGGATGGCATGAAGATTGCTCAAGAAGAGATATTTGGGCCTGTCCAATCGATCCTCAAGTTCAAGTGAGTATTATGCTCTTGTCCGTGTGTCTAATATCTGAAACTCTGAGTAATAGCCAAGCAATTAACAATTGCAAATAAATCTTAAGCTGCAATCAATTAGGTTTGTAACCTTTTGCCCTGCTTCAACAGAGATCTGAATGAGGTTATCGAGAGGGCAAATGCAAGCCAATACGGATTGGCCGCTGGTGTGTTCACCAAGAGCTTGGACACGGCCAACACCCTGACACGGGCACTCAGGGTCGGTACCGTCTGGGTGAACTGCTTCGACGTCTTCGACGCCGGGATCCCCTTCGGTGGGTACAAGCAGAGTGGCATCGGGAGGGAGAAGGGCGTCGACAGCCTGAAGAACTACCTGCAAGTGAAGGCCGTTGTCACCCCTATCAAGAATGCCGCCTGGTTGTAGGTGTTGCATGTGTGTGACCCTACTGACATGGACTGGGAAGTCCATTTCCTCTCTACATCCCGAACAATGTGAAGATGGCGATAGTCGGATCGATGACGATGAAGAAGGTGAAGAACAACCCTAATAAGATTTGCCCTAATAAGCCCTTCTGGTTGGTGCCTATCTTGTGTAATTGGTTCCTCTCTTTTGCTTTTGAGACACAAGACTGTTATATTGTAGCAACGGATTTGTGTTCATTATGAAAAAGAAGTTGGATAATATTTGCGATGGACATGGAAGTAGTTGGACAGCGTCGAATCCAATTAAAACGCTCAGACGTGAGCTGCTATTATATGCGAAATTGCGAAGGAACTACGTGGTTTTTTTGGATAGCAGAGCATGTGCCCACCCACGGTTACGGGAACCGATTCTTTTTGGACTTTGGACAAAAAAATGAGTCAACCTGCATAACACAGTATGGCAGGATGTGGTCCTGTTTGTGGTGGGTGACTGAAGATTCAATTTCTCGAGATCCAAAAGGGAATTGATACTATAAGTAGAGACCGGGGATGCACTGCCAAATTCTCATCACGAAATTTCTAGGTCGGTCCGTTCCCGAAGGAACAAAAAGATCGACCAGACGGGAGGTGTTGTGAATGGAAACTTGAAGACAAAAACTCTTTATTTGATAATATAAGTCCTGAAAAACTTTTGAGTGAACGGGTTCCTAAACTTATCATGGGGTGTCATCTAGGGGTGTCATCTAGATCTTTAAACTCTCAAAACACATTTTTAGATCCATGAACTTGTCTCAAGATGCCACCCGTATCCCTAAATTCTCAAAACATATTTTCACGTCCTCCAACTTGTCTTAGGGTGTCATCTGAGTCCTTAAACTCTCAAAGTGCATTTTAAGATCCTCCAATCAAACGCTGAGCAACACATGCATGATCACTAGCATAAGGTGGTTGTGAAGGCAACAAGCGAGGAGGAAGCATTGCCATCAGCGACAAGTGACAAGTTTTAAGATTTGAAAGTGTATTTTGAGAGTTTAGGGACCTGGATGAAACTCGAGGACAAGTTGGGGGGGTCTAAATATGCACTTTGAGAGTTTAGGGACTCAAATGACACCTTGAGACAAGTTCAGACATCTAAAAATGCATTTTGAGAGTTTAAGAACCCGAATGACACTAGACAAGTTCAGGGATCGCTGGTATTTTATTTTGGTGCCTTATATGACATCGGGTTTTAGTTTTGTTCCTCCCACGACACTGCTGTGAGTTTGTTGCATAGACGCTGTGAAATGGACTATGGAAAGACCAATTTACCCCTCTGATCAGCATGAAACTAGTTTTTCTTCTCATTTTCCTTCACTGACACTGAGGGGAAAAAGTTTTTTTAAACAACTATTTTTGAAATCGAACAGTGCCTAAGTATTAGGTAGCCAAAATATGCATAAATTACAGATGCACATATTTGTTAGAGGTCAACATTTTGGCATTTTGCATGGTAATATTTCAGCATATTTCACGGCGTCAAGTGCATATTTGAACAAATCGCAAAATGTCAACAGGCAGACATTAATTGGCACAAGGTCAACATTTCAAAGTGCTACTACAAGTTGAACATCTGTTCAGAAATATTCCATAGGACCATAGCTACTACAAGTTCAACATTTGAATGTGCACACATATTACATTCTGGTCCCAAGATCGACATATAGATGTGGCCATTTAGTCCAAAACATCAACAGGAACAAGAAGTTCGCATGACAATACTGGTTCACAAACTGATACTATTAGATTAGAGAGATTCTCATTCGTATCGGTTCATTCGTGCCACAAATGAGCCGGTACTAATAAATCATTCGTGCTGGCTCAAATAGACCATTCATACTCCTTGGGGAATGACAAGTCATTACATGAGACGCCAGGCTGCAGCGAAGAAAAACGAGCCGAGGCGAGCTGGGCTGCTACGGGCCAGCTGATTCTGTTAAGCTGCTGGGCTGATTGCTGCTGCTGGCTGCTGGGCCGCTAGCGGGTTAAAAGCCAAAGCTGGCCGAAAGAGAGAAGGGAAAAGAAAGAAAGAAAAAGAGAAATGATTTTCTATTTATTCAAAAGGGATTCAAACAACAGAATTTAAATTTGAATCTGAACTCAAGCAACCAAAAACAATGCACAGCACGAAGTGCAACAATAAATTCCTATGATTTCTTAATTATGTTAGAAAAGGATCTTAATGCTTAATAAATAAAACCTTAATGCTATAAATATACTCAATAAACCGTTGATGCTGCGACAACATTGATCGAGAAGATGATCTCTAATCGAGGGTGGAGCGATGAACGACTCCAGCCCCGATAGAGAGGTACGAATACCGTCAAGGAAGCGGACAAGCTTACCGCTGAGATGGACCTCCTCATGAAGAGATTGGATGACTTCACCAAAGAGAAAGCTGCCACGTCCAACACCGTTCAAGCTACGGATTCTCACATGACATGTGAGGTTTGTGGAAATACTGGACACTTAGGGAATAATTACCCCGAGACTCAGGAGGACGTGCTGTACATGAACGGCAACAACAACGGATGTCGTCCACAAGGAGGCCAAGGGTGGAATCAGCAACGCCCTTACCAAGGAGGTAATAACGGTAATTCTTTCACTCCTAACCAACCCTCTTTCAGAGATCTAGTTTTGGGCAAGCTAAGATCAATGGAAATTTTACTAAAAAGCTAGCTGCTAATGAGAAAACCTTGGATAGCCTCCACATAAAACTTGATGGTCTTTCTTCTGCTTTTAAGAACCAGTTGAGACCCAGTTATTTCAGCTGGCCGCTACTGTTCCTTCTGTTGAGATCGGGAAGATCCCGAGGCAACTCGAGTCTTCTTGAGAAATGTTAGTGCAGTGACCGTCAGATGGGGTAAGCTATCTCAGAACCATTTGTTGCTAACCATGCAGGAAAAGCTAATACACCAAGAAAAGAATCATGGGATGAACTAGTAGCGACAAACAAGGAAGATCCGGGATACCCGGCGATCAGCTGTTCAATATGTGGCTGTCACATCGAGCAGTCCCTTTGTGACCTTGGAGCAAGCGTTAACATCATGCCCAAGGTAATGTTTGAAAGATTGAACTATCCTACTCTTTCCCCTACCTTGATAAGGTTGCAGCTAGCCGACTCGACGATCCGATACCCCGAGGGAATAGTAGAGAATCTTTTGGTAAAAATCCAAGGTTCCTACGTCTCCGTGGATTTTGTGGCCCTCGATATGGAAGGTGACTTGGGAGTGCCACTCATTCTCAGGCGACCATTCCTAAATGGCGCAAAAGCAAGGATCGATGTTGGAGCTAGAGAAATCTGCTTTTGTATTGGGAGGAAGAACATGATATTCAAGTCACAACCAAGGGAGGAGCAATGCTACCTGATCCATCAAGATGATGAGTGGCACAGGGAGTGGACGGAGCCACATCCCAAATCCAAGAAGCCACTGACCGCACCGACAAAACCTAAGAAGACCAAGAAGGTGTGGCAGAAGGTGGAACGAGCGTCTTCATCCACTTCTCCAGGATGGGACGCCGAGTGGTAAAACACGATGGAGAAGAAACCCACTCGTCGGACTCAAAATGGTGAGCCCTTCGTCAAAAGGTAAAATTGGTAGTTATCTCATATTTTCCTTTCAAAATTTTGATTTTCCTATCATTTGATTTTTTCCAAATGCATATTTGATTTTTCCAACTCACATTTGCATGCTGGAATTTTTCTAGACATTTTCCCTTTTCATAAAAAAATTCTGAAAATGATTCTTGAGCTAAATCTCTTTGAAAAATCTTCTGAGCATTTATTGAGCAAACTTTGCCCGAGGCACCCAGGCATGACGTCATGTAGCCGTTGGGGAGCCGTGGGCCAAAGTTGTCAGCAAGTGAGGCCAGCCAGGGGTTGGCCAAACCCAGCTGACCGTTGCTGGGCCCCAGCTTTAGCCAACGGCTAGTAGCCATTGCATTTGGTTGGGATTCGGCCGTTTGCGATTTTTGCTCTATAAATAGAGGGGCTGAGGGGGTGATCTTCATCCATTCAACACATTTCATTCACTCTCTCCCTCTCCACTCTTTGCTCTTGAGTTTTCTTGGAAGTTTTGCTCAAAGTTGAGTGCAAGCAATCTCTCTCTCTTGATTTCTTTGCTGCAAGATTGGGCAAGCATTGGAGGAGCAACTTCAGGTAAGGATTTCAGTCAATTACACTAACCCATTTTGAGTTGCTCTTGTGTTTCCTTTATCTTCGGTAGCAAGCATGAAGCGGGTTGCTGGTACGTTTAGGAGGATGATGGGTTTGAGGTCATCCTGTTTGTGGGCTAGCGCGAGCTCTCCTCACTCCTCCGAACCAACACCGAGCCCAACCTCGATGGACTATGAAGAAGAGCAAGCTGAACCAAAAGTCAAAGCTATGGAGGTGGACGCAAGTGCTACCCCCTAACTCGACTTGCAAGGTGATCGAGAGAAGCAAGCCTACGCCATCCTCAAGGACCGAGCCTTCGGTCACACTAATGCCTATGACTCGGAAGAAAATAGGTATGGATATTGACTTCACCTCTATTTGATCTGCTATTGGATGGGATGAGTTTTCGCCGGTTGAGGAGCTTGGTTCTCGGCTCCTCACCATCTAGTTTCTTTGCACTCTTCGGGAGGTGACGAATGGTGTTTCTTTCTGACTCTACGGGATAGAATACCATTTTACTTGGAAAGAACTTAGCCATCACCTTGATTTTTGTCCTTGCTGCGCTATTTCTCTTGACAAAGCTTGCCGTGATTTTTCTCGACATGGTTTTTGGGGTGAAATCTCTGGTCAGATTGTTTATGGAAAATTTGCACCTTGGTGCAATGAGATTCAGAATCCGACTCTTCGATTGATGCACAAGTGGTTGGCCATCACTCTCTTTCCAAGAGAGGATGTTAGGCCCGTGCACAATGATGAGTTGATAATTTTATATGCCATGGTCAAGAAGATCAATATCTCCCCCATCAAGGCAATGGTTCAGCAATGGCTTGGGAATTTTAAGATGATGGGTCCCATTGAGTGCACTTCTTTGATCACTCGCATTGCTACAAGGATCGGGGCTCTAGAAGGGATTACGATTTCTTTCATTGAGACACCTCGTCCTCACATTAGCGAAGTGTATTTGGTTTATGGCCACACATTCAAGAAGGACCCAGATGATTCTTTGGTTTTCTTCTTTCGTGGCTATACAAATGGGATCCCGTTACCTAACCCAGGGCTTCGTTTGTATAATTGCCAGTCGCTGACCATGCCTCTTGAGCCACAATAGGAAGCTCGTAGGAGCAATGTTTCTAGTGGCAGGATGACTAGGAGGATGTCAAGGAATGCAGCCATGCAGCGGCCGCCACCACCACAGCCACAGCCACAGCCTCCCGTATCTACAGTGCCGGCAGGATGGGCTCCGATTGGGTACATGCCTAGGGTTACACCTGGATATGCTCCTTGTTGGGACCAGCCCTCCTATCAGCACAGGGCGAGTAGCTCGGTGTGGTAGAGCACGGGCAGTGATGAGTGGGCCCAACCGATCCATCGGGATCAATCCACTAGTTCCAGCTCGGTCGTGTTCCTTCCATGTCAGCCACTTGGCGCTCGTTCTCAGCTCGAGATGACTCTGACCTTGCTCAGCAGCTGAGTGAGCTCACCATGCATACTAGCGACATGGAGGAGTCGTTGAACCAGCACCTCCAGTCCACTCAGGATTGGCACTGATAGACCGGTGGGATGATCCACGAGATGCAACAGTTCCAGCAACAACAGCGACAGGAGCTACAGGCTTACTTTCATTGGATGGGGTACAACCCCAACCAGCAGTAGTGAGCCTGAAGCTAGCTTGGGGGAGGACCCCCACAAGAGAGGTAACTTATATCTTTACCGCTTTTAGAATATGCATGATAAAAACAAATAAAAATCTAAAAAACTAAAAAGACCAAAAATATTTACTGCTTTCTTATGCGCGGTAAGAATGTTTTAAATCTCCATGGTTGAAATGATGAATAGTTGCTCTGTTTATTTCCTCTCATATGTGTTGCTACAACTTATTATCCTACCCATGCTTTTGAGTTTGTTGGCTTGCATGATCAAACCTTAGCTTGAAACTTGTGGGTAGCAAAAAGCATGATCCATGTCTAGGTTGTTGTGAGATATGATATGGTAGAATAGAGTTACTATGATCTTGTTCTATGTGATGCTTGATATCCGGATTTTTATTTTTGAAAATGCTAAAATGATAAGTTCCTCAATGATGAGAAATTCCTATCCAAGGCCATATGTGATCCTATTACATAGCTTCCACATATGCAGCTTGTTCTCTCATTGAGCTGTCAAATTGTTGTGATCCTTAGTGAGAAACTTGTCATACTCCCATGATCAAGATCACGTACACACCACCACCATTTGCTATGCTTCTACAGTGGAAGTTTGCAATCATCATTTCATCCATCCACAAAATAAAGCTCCATGTTGTTCTATGACCTCTCTCTCCAAAAGTATCCTTACAAAAGAGACTTGGGCTATGCAAAAAGAAATAAAGTACATCCTCATGAAAGCATGATGAAAAAAAGAAGAAAAGAGAAAAAGATAGCCCATGTCTCCAAAGAAAAAGCAAAGGAAAGAGAAAGATCATACAAAAAGGAGTCCATACACCATCCACCATATTCACCATACACACACATGCACATCTTCTCCATAGGATCCAGTCTTTGAATTAGCAACAAATAAGAAACAGGTATGCCTTCATTCTTCCCTACCTACAGCTCCACATATAAGCCTATTAGGAGTAGGTTGTGAAAGAAAGGCAATCCTATGCCTTGGTGAGGAATCATACACATTGAGCAATCCGAGAGTATCATTTGAGGAACTTTGATTTCTTTTGAAATTTTTTGCAAAACCTCCAGATTGATAGTTGATCAAAGGATGAGTGAATGGTGCTTTATAAAACCATTCTATCTCTCAACCGTCCAAGACAAGGTGAAGCTACATTCCCCACAGAAGTAAGGTAAGAGGTAAGATCAATGCCAACTTATTCAATTCTTGGTAGAATATTTTGTTGTAGGCTTGGCATAAGTTAGGAATACAATATAGTAGCAACTCCTAATCAATCAACCTAAGTCTTAGCATTTGCTCGAGACGAGCAAAGGGCTAGCTTGGGGGAGTTGTTGACGGTCGTTAAGTACCAAATATGACCGTCAATATACTCAAGAATAAAGAAGGATTGACATTTCTTACATGCATATTTGGTTTTGAATAATGTAGTTCCGGTTGTCCTTGGAGAATATTTGGTTGCAGGTGAAAAAGTACAAAAGGATGGAGAAGGCACCCTCCATGGATCCAAGAAGTACACTTTTGACCAATGGGAGGTTGCCACACGTACATTCCATGGATTGAAGGGCCCACAAACTACCACAACCACCTCAATCCATCGGATAACGCACACAACCGCCATTGGGACCAACTAGATAGTCACTCGGAGAAAGGTAGTTACGAATGGGGCGCACAGGGAATCAGCCGAACCCATGGTTCGGCCGAACTGCCCTTGTGTCCTCTCTTCTCCAGCTTCCATGTGGCGCTGCCTTACGTCGGTTATGGGAAATTCCCTGAAGATTTCCTCGCAGAACTGCCTCTTGGAGCCTACAAATATGAGGGGAGGGGCTCTATTCTAGAACACACACAACTAGTGATTCACTCTTTCCCTCTTATTTTTCAAGTTAGTGGCATTAGGCTAGAGTAGCTCTCCTTTAGGTTTCAGGTCTCCTTGGAGTCTAGGGTATGGCTATTGTATCTTTTATTCCTAAGTTGACTTTATTCTATTCAAAGTATACATCTTCTTTATATAGTGTTGTGCCTAGTTCTTATATGCATGAGTTAGATATATACCCTTGCTATGTTGATGTGCTAGGCTTATACACTCATATGCTAGTTGTATACCCTTGCTATTGTTGTATAGGCTTTTATACGCCCATGTATGCCTTGATACCATGCTTCAATACATACTTTGTGTGCATATATACCTTGTGTAGCTTAGTTGATCTATACTACGACATCGATTCAATGGCAATTTCTATGGCGGCTTCAGCCATTGATACAATAGCCCAGTATGGCTGGAGTGTTGTTAACAATGCAAGCATGGTGCTTGGATTGCTTAGCTTCATTGGATATGAGTTTGCCCCACGGGCTGCAGAGGTAGGCCGCATGTGGTGACAGCCCTGTTGGTCATTTTTAATCCTCCATGTTTGGGTACGCTGTAGGAGTTTGTAAATTAGTAGTAACTTTGCTGGACGGAACCAGTACGAGTACTGTCTCCCCATGTGTACCTGGGTACATAGGCCTGAGTTCTATACAATGTGTATGTATGTGATGCTTGTATGATCTTTGCTGTATATAGGAAGTACATATGAACCTAGAGCTAACTCTTAGTCCTTCTCCCTAGCTTAGTTATCTTGAGATGAATCATGTGTGTGTCACACTACCTATCTTACCTTTACCTTGAGTATTGTCTCTATCCATCTATGGTATATTCATATGCATAGTAAACTTTTTTGACCTACCCGCCTTCCTTTGGGAAATATGATACCCTTGGGAATATTATTGGGTGAAATACTACAACGGTATATCCGTGCGCTTGTAGATTTATTCGTGATCGTTAAATATACCAACAATGACTCCTAGCTCCAGAACTCCAGCATGATCTTCCTTGCAGGGTGATCACGCTGGCAGGGGTTGAGCTACACTAACCCCCGACAACTGCACGGCCCTCGGCTCTCTGGAGAGGTGTCCCTTAAGCTCCTTCTACTTCTCTGCTACTTCACATCGAGTACATCATCTTCGATTATTGGGCTCAGTGTTTTTTTGGGGTATTTATAATCTAGAGGGCGCGTGGAAAAAATTGGAAGGCGAGGGGGTGAAGGAAAACCCCAGGCTTATCAGCCTAGGAGGGTCCAGGTCAATCGCCTTGGGCCTTCCTTTTGCCCTCTCACATTCTGCTTAATCCCTAAGTCTAGATGCTCAGGAGTCTTATTTTCACTTGCATGTGGGCTGGCATGTTGGTAGCTTCAGGATGAGATTGATCTTCAATAACTTTCCAAATCTCCACTTGATTTTCTTTGATTCCTCTTTAATCCTGAAGTGATCCTTGCCATATCTTCATAAACTTAGCCCTTAAGTCATCTCGGAGGATTGATTGCCAAAGATGGGCGTCAGAGGACCCTAGGCCGATCGGCCTGGGCTCCTCAGGGCTGATCGGCCTAGGCCCTTCCTGGGCCCGTTGGCCTTCATCTTCAACTAGTTCATTGCTCGTTTAGTGCTTTATCCAAAAATATACTTTTAAGTCCAATTTCCTGCAAAAATAGAATATCCTCCAAAATATGTTGCACATGTGAAAATGACTGGTTTATTAGGTGTGATCAATAGTTTAGGTATTAAATTCATGTCATTATTGAAGATAAACAGGGGTAAAAGTGTGTCAATAATGAGCGTCAATAGCCAGGCGACTCTGGCTAATGGCTCTACATTATATCCGAACATGCAGGATTATAATGGACCACCTACGGCCTACCTCTAGTAATCCGTGGGATATAAGGCAAATGAAGGATAAACCCTAGCCTACACCATGTCTACGCTATTGATTACTACTTTAATCTAACTACATCTGGTACCCCGTAGAAAACTACAAGACTCTATATAAATATAGAGCGACGAACGCACAAGCAAAGAGAACTGATCTCACTTAGATATAAGTACTACGAAAAGGAAGGAATCACGAATACTTACTTACTTTACTCTGAAGGAAACCAACATCCGTAAAGGTACAAGCTAGGAGGAGAGTGCCTCACCACAGCACTCCTTCCGAACACCCCTCACTCTCTCCCTATTCTAAGCACTAGATAGGTAGGGCTTCCCCTTTGCAATGGATCACTAATTCTTCTCTTGGATGGTGTGTTGAGAGTGAGGGTAGGGGGTCCTATTTATAGTTTGGAGGTGCATTGGGAGAGTGGAGATGCTCCTAGCATCCTAAGGGAATATTCTCCTCCAACTCCTCTCCTTGTGCCATCTAGCAGGATCCAAGGCCTCAAGGTGGTAAGTCCCAGCGAAACGGTCACAACCGCCTTTAGGAAGTCACCAAGCATCAACACGTGGAAGCTGGTCACGAGCAGAGTCAACGTTGGTTCGGCCAAACCTGTGGGACCACCTCTCACGCCGCCCTTCATTTGGGATGCTGCCTGGTGGGCCCTCAAGTCAGTTCAGGGTGCTCCGCACCAAGTTAATGCAATTTAACCTTCTAATGTGGGCCCTTGGATCCGTGTGCTCTTCGCTGATTGGTTGGAGTTGTGTTTCTTTGCCTCTTGGGTGTGTTTTCTCCTCCGTTCTATGGATAAGTCACCTGCATACAAATATTCACCAACACTTGTGGAAATGATTAGTAATAAACCCCTATCACTAGGTTTGGTGATTGATCTTAATAGATTTTATGCAGGATTTGATGGTCAAATGTGGTACTTAAGGAGCATCAACAACACCCCCACATTTAGCCTTTGCTCGTCCTCGAGTGAAGGGCAAAGTCTAAGATGGAACATAACTTCTTATAGTAAGGATCAAACATGTAAGTTAATCAAAGCCATACCTGTTCTTGTGAACTTTTGAAGTGTCTATCATGTTACCTTGGGCGGTTGATTCCTGGAACGGTCTTAATTCAAATCCCCTCCACTCTTTTTTTCTTAGTAACTCGGGTTTTTGACAATGTTTTTCAAAAGAAAACCTTACCTAGCTCTTGCAATGATTCTCTCAGATTGCTCAATGTGTATAATCCTCACCAAGGTATTCACTTGCCTTTCTTTACCCTACTTCTAATAGGGCTTATTGTGGAGCACAAGGTAGGGGTAAAGATGAGGCATACCTGCATCACATATGTTGCAAAGCCAATGACCAGATCATCATAGAATACTAGTCATACAATCTGATCAAGATGTGCAAGTGTGTGGATGGAATATGGTGGAAAGGTGTATGGACTCCTTTTTGTATGATTCCATCTCTGTCCTTTTTTCTCTTCTTTTGGACATGGGCTATCTTTTTCTCTTTCTCTTTCTCTTCTTTTTTTCTTCTTCTCTTTTTTTTCATCATGCTTTGAGCATGGCTTTATTTCTTTTTGCATAGAACATGTCTCCTTTGCAAGGATACATTTTGGAGAGAGATGTCACATGTGGAGCTTTATTTGATGGATGGGATGTTACTAGCTTCTAGTGTAGAAGTCTAGTATGTGGAAGTGGGGTGTACGTGATCTTGATCATGAAAGTATGAAAAATATTCCACAAGGGTCACAATAATTTGGCAAAGCTCAAGATGATAACAAGCAGCATATGTGTATAGGTTTTCAATAAGATCAACATATGGCCTTGGTAGGATGGAGGCATATCATTGAGGAGCTAGCTAGGCTATTTGATTCCTAAGATAAATTTCTCAAACATCAACAACCTAGGTAGCATGCTTTCCTAAAGATATAGGTTGACAAGCAAACAATTGCAAGCAAGGAATATAGAACATGTATGACAACCATAAGGAGCATGTTTTCAGCCAAGGTTCATTAATTCTGCATTTAATTTTTAATGATCAGAGACGAGATTCATTTAAGCTCATGAACCAGGGAGTAGAGAGGTAGAATGCACATACCATTGCTCTTGAAGTAGATGGGGAACGAGGTGGACCAGTGGTGATTCGGCCAACCCACGGGGGTGACCGACTCCTTCTGGTGCCCTGGCCTTGTCCCTTGTCATGTTGGCACAATCGATGTTGTGCAACACCTTTGTGGGAGTTCTCGAGTGTGTGTATGTCCATGAGCTTGAGAGGTCTCCCCCACACTTGTGCTTGTACCTGGTGCTTTATTCAAACAAAAAGGTGGAACCAAAAGGTGGACTCTTCTGGTTCGAGAACCAGGGAGCCTTACTTTATTGGAACTTAAATATTTTTGGAATTTTTCAAATTATGCATTTTTTTATTTTATTTTCACCATTAGGCCTAACTCAAATAAGTTTGAATTAAAATTGCATCATCATAAGCAAAAAAGGGTATACTTACAGTGGATTCTTGAAGGGCGATATGTTCCTCCTTTGTATATTGTGCAACATGAATCCGATGCCTTGGCTTATCTTTCCATTTGAATCAAGCTCAATGACTTACCCATTCAGATTTGAAGATTTTTCTGCAGGGGTTAGTCAACATATACAACCAAGATCTATGAAAGTGTTAACTCCAAGGTCCATCAATGAAACTTGACACCATGTCTTGTTTGATTGAAGAAGACATTTTAGCCTAAGCACCATGCTTAGTTTAAAAGGCCTATGAATGCACGTCGCAAAACATACATACAAACCATGGCATACGGGCATAGATAAAGGAAGAATGAAAGCATAATCAAGATATATTCAAAGGGAGATAAGCAGGAGTATAAGATTGGTGAACTTCGAGCTACCTCCCGGAAGGGCTTTGTTTAAAGTCAAAAGCATGACATACCTGAAGGTACTTACCATGGTGTTCGGGTGATGGAGAATTCTGAATCACCGCTATGGTAACTCCCTCTTTTTTTTTCATTTTTTAAAGAGAAAGATGCAAGAACTAACACCATCTCTAAACCAAGATAAGATTTGGCATGAAAGGAACTTACTCGGGATACTCACATACCTCCCCCACACTTGGAGTTTGGATTGCTGGGCAACACAACTCAAGTGTGTGGTGTTGAAGCTTCCTTTCGAAATCATTCCCTCACCAAAACTTACCAATGTGTTGTAGTCAATGTAGCTCCCATGTTCTTACAATTCACCTATCCATCGTTCTTTTTAATCTCCACCTGAAATGGTTAGCGACAAAAAAAAATACTTGAAGGAGAGTTTATCCTAAAGACAAGCTCTTGCTTTATTCCAAAGGGAACAATCTATGATAATCTGGACTATCTCCTGGCAGTGCTTTGTTTATGGTCAAAAGCTTGACCAAACATCCTCTTGCAGCTGTCGTCAGCGATGTCGTTCCCTTGTCACCACCAATTGTTGATGTGTCATTGAGGCTTTAGCTGCAAGGTTAGTGCCACAGTGCATCCACCAAATTTGCAATGCTTATGTTCCGCAAGACTTACCCGTCAGGTGTTATTTAATCCACTGACTCCTAGACATGCAAGGCTTTTTGGCTGAGGGGTTTATTTTGCCAAAAGCTTCTAAAATAGGTCCTTGCTTTCAAATTTTGGCATCAAATTCTAGTTGATTAACCATTCTAGGTAAGCATCTATTCTAAGCAAGCATGGTAGAACAAGCAAATTAATCAAGCATCAATATTAAGCATCATCCTTGTTCACCTTCTTACTCAATGCAGGAAAAGAGGCCAAGCAGTCCCAAACTGTGAGAAGCAGATGATTCAAATCGAATTTTTTTAACCTTGCAAGGTGGACCTAAACACACGACATATGTTACTGCCGTGACGGGTTCACATATATCAACGGTTCCCATCAATTCGCGGTGTTTGTCCAGAGCTTACTTCCCTTGGATACAATGCCCCACGGTCCCGGAACGACACCGTACCGTGGCTGCACTTCTACCCACATGAGGCCGCATGGGAATCTAGTTCAAGAGAGAGCGTGGTAAAGGTCCACGCCGGTTCAATTAGGTACTAGGCTTACTGATTCCCCATACTCTCAACATGTGCTTAGTATGTTCAAAAACTTGACCAAGACTCCCACATGTTTTGACCTTAGCAATTTTTACTCTATACAGATGGGGCATCAATAATTGCAGAACATAGCACCAAGCCCCGCCCGTCAACCTTATGATTCCAATATAAGTAAACAGGCAACTCCTATAGCTCGCGAGTAATAGGAAATCACTCGACTTATCGTGCTAGTATTCACAACATAGGTACTTAGGATCATGCAACTAAGGTTTCAAGCAACGCCTATAAACTTAATGCACAACCATAAGAAATAAGATATTGTATAACTTTAGAAACCAAGGTTATACTCCAAAGCTTGCCTTCCTATACTAGGTTAGTCTGTGGCTCGCTCGAAGCTTGACTTGGGTCTTGTGCGGCCTCCATTTGGTTCACCTCCTCAGACGACTCTTCCTCAGCTTCCAGGATCAGCTCGTAGGTACCGTCAGTGAGATTTGCTTCTACATGAGATGCATATATAAGAGTTCAATTTTCCATGCTTTCACATGCAGGTTGCATTTCATGATCTATTACAGAGGTATAAATTGCATTTTGACCACATTCACTTAGACAAGAATTAAACTCTGATTTCTTTGTAAAATAAAGTGTGTTGCGATTTAAAACTCGGGCTTGACTTGATGGTGATTGTGGACACATATAAGGTTTTAACAATTTTAGACTTCACTAAGAAAGGTGGGGGGGGGGGTTATTTTGGGGTTGCTGAACATTCATTTGGAAAGTTATCCTGTTTCTGAATTTTAAACCAACACAACTTAGCATTTAAGTGTTTGGACTTAAAATAGTATGAACATCAGGGATTCTAGTAGCACAAATTTCAGATCTAGAACATGCATGTCAAAAGTAAACTAATAGAAGTGGTTTCACATTTTTCAGAGCATTCTATGATTTACTATGCATTTAAAAGGCTTACCAAATAATATCTAGTGCTAAAATTATCATAGTAACATGCACATGGATATTTTTAAATAAAACTAGACATCACCAGGAACCTAGCAAAATAAGTTTCACATTTTTCCTATTTTTCTACATTTTTCTATGCCTTTTCAAAGTTTGCAGCTATTTAAACTAGGAAAAAACATAAAGAAAACCGAGACTATTTTGCAAAACCACCCTTAGATCCAAAGTTTTCTCGTGCAAAGGTCCCTGGACTCTTCCCCATAACCTCTTGTACTTCTCCTTCTTCTCCTAACAGCACCCTCGCGTACACAGACAGAACAAACGCGTGGGACAGAACCAAAGGCCGGCCACTGCCCTGTGCAAAACGGCGGCAGAGGGGGGGATGGCGCGGTGGCTGTGGTGGAGAGACAGGGCGGTGCCTTGGGCCACGGGGTGCTCACCAGCGGTGCTGCGACGAGGAGGGGGCGGCTCAGCAGGAGCTTCATGGCAACAAAAGATGGTGCGGAGGGGCTTGCCGTGGGGGGCCCTATCCGGCGGAGGAGGCGGTCGGGAAGTGGCAAAACGGATGTGCAGCGTCGTGGGGAAGGCGTGGCTGTGAGGAATCAAGCTGAGAGCTCACCATGGTAGCGGATTTTGCCAGCAAACTGTGAAATTTGGAGGTGCTGCAATGGTGGAATCAGGGCCAAAGCTTCCAGGAGAAGCCGATGCGTGCTTTATAGGCGAGGAGGAAGCGAGGGTAGGAAGGGGATTTCGCGTGGGCGACGTCCCTAGGCCAACTGGTGACAAGCGGCCTACTGGTAGAGCCCAACCGGCGGGCGAGTGGCTGGTGCTAGCCAATGGGCGTGCAACATTGCCGGTGTTGCCCAACTAGTAGCGTGCAGGTGTGGAGAGAGGTGGAAGATGACTGACGCGTGGGCCCAATGCCTATACTATTCAACTTTTCCACTTCAATTGACACAGCTACAGACGTCCCAAAATTTCCTAAAAATACTTGTTTGAAATATAAAAACATAAAGAACACAATGCCATAGAAATCAACTCAAGAGCTGCTCATATTTTCACACGATTGACAAAAGAAAACAGCCAAAATTGAACTTTAAATGAATTTTTAACACAAGGAAACATCACTGAAAAATTAAGTAAAAAAATTGTAAAATCATCAAATTGTATCTAGCATTTAAATAAATTAATAAGAGTCACATTTGAATAGAAAAAATTTGAGTTTCTTCACAAGTTTGAATTTTGACAATAAACAATAATTATGTGATCTTAACAGTGCATAAGTTCTACTCAATTTTTGGACACCTTCCACTCAAAATCAAAGAAATCTCAAATAACAAAAGTTGCTTTTTTTAAAAAGTTCTACAACTTCTATATTGGACAAAAGTTAAGTTCTTGTGTAAAATTTTATTTTTAATTTTGACCCAATGAAAGTGCCTTTTAGTAGTGTTTTCAACACTTGGTCATTTAGAGTTAGCTTTGATTTATTCCTTAATCACTTTGATGTTTCTTTAATTTAGTCTCTTAATTACTAGGGAAGTGACAATGACAGTGTACGGTCCTTCCCATTTGCTCTGAAGCTTATCTCCTGGCTTGAATTCTTTCTGGTTGATCCTTTTGTCATGCCACTTCTTTGTCTTTTCTTTGTAGATCTTGGCATTGTGGTATGCTTTGTCCCTCCATTCTTCTAGCTCTTCTAGCTATTGCTTCCTCTGTTTTCCAGCTTTCATAAAGTCCATGTTGAATTTCCGGATGCCCCAAGTGCCTTGTGTTCCAGCTCGACGGGTAAATGGCATGTTTTCCCATACACTAGCTAGTAGGGTGACATGCCTAACGGTGTCTTGTAGGCAGTCCGATATGCCCAAAGGGCATCAAGTAGCTTTGTCTTCCATGATCTCCCCATTTGTTGTACGGTCTTCTACAGAATGTTCTTGATTTGCTTGTTCAATATTTCTACTTGGCCACTTGTTTACGGGTAATATGGAGTTGCAATGTTGTTCTGTACTCCAAGCTCTTTTAGAAGGTTCCAGAAGGTCTTTTCAATGAAGTGAGACCCTCCATCACTTATCACAAACCTTGGTGTTCCGAAACGAGGGAAGATGACCTCTTGGAACATTTTTCAAGCATGCCTGGAGTCGGTAGCACAGCATGGTATTGCTTCTACCCACTTCGACACATAATCAACCACCACCAAGATGTACTCGCTGTCATAGGACTTTGGGAAGGGTCCCATGAAGTTAATGCCCCATACATCAAATAATTCTATTTGGAGGTTGTTCTGTAGGGGCATTGCATCTCGTGCGGTGATTCCTCCATGCTGTTGGCTTCTCCGGCACTTTTGAACAAAATCTTTGGTGTCTTAATACATGGTTGGCCAAAAGAATCCACTCTGCCAGATTTTTGCTTGAGTACGAAATGCACCATAGTGTCCCCCATATGGTGCCACATGGCATCTCTCAATGATCCTCATTCCTTTGGCTACGGGTACACAACTCCTCAGCAAGCCATCAGAACAAACTCTATAGAGGTACGAATCATCCCACAAGTGAAGTCTACTTTCGTACATCATTTTCTTCTTTGTTCCCTCCTAGTGGTACATAACCTGTAAACATAAAGTTCACAATATTTGCATACCAGGGGGTGTAGTCCATGACCTTTAGTAGCATGTCATCCCGGAGGAAGTCATTTATCCGTAGCTCCTGCATGTTAGTATAATTCATACGCAACAAATGATCTGGAATAGAGTTCTACCCCCTTTTTTATCTTTTTCAAGGTCAAATTCTTGGAGTAGAACAATCCATCATATCAAGCGGGGTTTAGCATCTTTCTTAGTGAGCAAATATTTCAATGCAGCATGATCGATGTGAAAAATGATCTTGGCTCCTACTAAGTAAGATCTAAACTTATCTATAGCAAAGACAATGTCAAGGAGCTCTTTTTCGGTGGTGGCATAATTGAGTTGAGCTCCTATCAAAGTCTTGCTAGCGTAAGCGATCGTGTGATGCTTCTTATCCTTAGTGTGGCCTAGAACGTCCCCTACTACATAGTCACTAGCATCACACATGATCTCAAACGGGAGCATCCAATCTGGGGGTTAGATGATTGGAGCTGAGATGAGTGCCTTTTTGAGGGTGTGAAAGGCAGCGAGGCACTGATCGGTGAAGTCAAAGGGTGCATCCTTAGCTAAGAGGCTTGTGAGGGGTCTAGAGATTTGAGAGAAGTCGTTGATGAAGCGGCGATAGAACCCAGCATGGCCTAGGAAGCTACGAATTCCCTTAACATTGATAGGAGGTGGGAGCCCTTCTATAACTTCAATCTTGGCTCAGTCGACCTTTATCCCTCGTTCAAAAACAAGGTGCCCTAAGACAATGCCCTTGCGTACCATGAAATCGCACTTTTCCCAATTAAGCACCAAATCCTTCTCATGGCATCGTTGCAAGAGTTTGTCTAAATTCTCAAGACAATGATCTAAAGTTTTTCCATAGATGGAGAAGTCGTCCATGAAAACTTCAAGGATTTCCTCGATCATGTAGACATCATGCACATTTGGAACGGAGCGGGTGCATTACACAACCCGAATGACATCCTACGATAGGCATACGTTCCATAAGTGCATGTGAAGGTGGTCTTGCTTTGGTCATTGGGATGGATGGGGATTTGATGATAACCAGAATACCCATCAAGGAAACAGAAGAAGGAATGATTTGCGAGCCGTTCGAACATTTCATCAAGAAGGGCAGCAGAAAATGATCCTTCTTTGTAGCCTTGTTGAGCTTCCTATAGTCAATGCACATCCTCCACCCCGTGGGGAGACATTGGGTGATTAGCTCATTCTTGTCGTTAGGAACGACCGTTATCCTTCCCTTCTTAGGCACTACCTGAACGGGACTAACCCACTCACTATATGGCACGAGGTAGATGATCCCGACATGTAGGAGTTTCAGGACCTCCTTCTTAATGACATCCCTCATCATATTGTTTAACCTTCTTTGAGGTTCCCTAGAAGGTGTGATGGTAGAATCTAGGGGGATGCGATGTGTACAAAGAGTTGGGCTAATTCCCTTGAGATCTTGGAGGGAGTATCCAAGAATGGCTCGATGTTTCTCTAGGACGGTGATGAGTCTCGCGGATTCTTCTTCTGAGAGTTTGTCACTAATGATTACGGGAGACTCGGTGTCACCATGGAGGAAGGCGTATCAGGGGCCTACAGGTAAGGGCTTTAACTCAATCGGAGGTCTAGGGCGAGTCTCAAACTTGGATATGTCTATGGGTTTATCAGGGTCATCCTCCTCTTCGATGAATTTTCAGCGTCTCCTTCAAGGAGCAATTTCGGTGAGTCAACAACCCATCACCTCTTTGATCAGTTCAGAATCAAGAGAAGGATCTATCATGGAGTTTTGGCTCTAGAGATCTAGATAGAAAAGGTTTCCTTCCCTAACTGGACATCGAGCTTATCCTGAGTCGGGGCATCGATGAGCAACTTCTCGATAGGATGCCCGATCATGAGATCAAAGTTTTGGACATCGAAAACATGAAAGTTAAGGATGGATTTGACATCTTCATGTCTAACAAATACGTGCTGTAGAATCCCAACTCCTTTCAGGAGTTCTCCAGAGGAGGTCCGAAAAGTTTTGTTGGTTGGAACCCAACAGCTCATCTCCAAAAAGTTTCATCGCGCATTCGCTGGAGATGATGTTGGCTCCGATAGTGGAATTGTAGAGGATGTTCACTATTGGCGTTCCTTAAGCCTAACAGATAAATCTGCATGTGTACGGATACCGATGTAGCTTTCACCCGGGAGTATTCCAGAGTATCGATTTCCACGGGGAACGAGAAGTGTACTAATCAAGAACCTAATTTGTCCAGCGGTAATGACAAGAGAAGATAAAAGGTATGGGTAGAGAGGGTTGAGGTTTCACTTAGCGCACTATCTATTTGGTCGGCAAGTTAGCTCCTTGGTTACTTTGCTTACTTTGGAATGCTAGCAGATCTAGTCCTTAGAAAAGGATGAGAAGGGGGTCCGGACGTCCGCTAACAAAGGCCCTACAGCTACAACCTGAACATGGTGGAATCCAGAGGACAGACAGGACTGTCATCACGTGCCGCCTACCATGGCTATCCGTGGGGCTGAGCGCAATCTAAGGTAATCTTTAGTCTAGACAGCACGCCTACACTATTGATTACTATCTCTATCACAGCTATTGACAATGATAATTATGACAAATAGACAAAGCTATCTATCATAAACGAAGAACCCACAAGCAAATAAAGTAAGATCTAAATTACTTCTCAAATATAAAGTAAGACTAAGTGTTACCCGAACATAGGAGGAGCTTCACTCGAAGTTGAGCTTCATCCTCGAAGTACAAAGTGGAAGAGAAGCCGACAGCTCCGGCTTCTCCCCGCCACTCTCACCATGCCTCCCCCTATTTTCTAAGTGTAGTAGCAGCAGCGCTTTGCTTGGATTTGCTCTTCTTCTCTGTGTGTCTTCTCCTGATGAAAATTCCTCTATTTATAGCACCTAGGAGGCAGGGGGTACTTGTAGGGATCAACCAACATCGGTTGGAGGTGGGCCCCTAGGTCGGCTGAACTGACCAGGTTAGCTGACCCTAGGATGTGCCGCCTTTGCATGATCAGCACTTGAGAACATCTCCTGGATGTCGGTATCTTGCATGCAGTTAGGCAGTATAGCTCTGTGGCGGTTAAGGGTCATGTTGACCAAACTGGTTAGGTCGGTTGACCTTACACCCCTCGCCTGAAGTCACTAGTTGCACTGCCTTATGTTGTGGACACCTTGGATCAGCCAGTGGGGAAGTTATTTGGTGAAGTTTGCTTGACTTGTGGGCTCATGGATCCAAGGAAGTTACACCGAGTCCACAGGATCAAACTGATGTTCATCCAACGCATAGGGCTGGTTCTGGGTGTGTTTCCTCGTGCATTTGTGAACCTGAACCGGAGCGATGCAACATGGTTGGGTTGGTCGACCTGGTGGGTGTTGATGGTTCTTAAGTACCAAATCTAGGCCATCAACTCTTGCATAAATGTTTGGTATTTTATCGATGTGCGAATGAATTCGCAAGCGCACAGATACCGTTGTAGCTTTCAACTCAGAGTATTCCAAGGGTATCGAATCCAGGGGAACGTGTGTGCATGCCTACATCTCTAGTATCCAATGACAACCAACCAAAGGTAGGTGAAGGGTAGAGAGGATTCCTATGGGTAGTACTAGGTAAGTTAAAGGTCGATCTCTCGAGTCAGAATACTCGCTTCGGGCGCCAACTTACCCTGAATGAGTCAGGCACCTCCGGCCAACGGCCCTACGCTATATCTAGACATGGAGGACTACGAAGGACCAATAGGGCTGTCACCACCTACGACCTACCTCTGCGGCCTATGGGATATAAGGCAAATGAAGGATAACCCTTAGCCTAGACACCACGGCTATGCTACTGATTACTGCTGCAGTCTAACTACATCTGTCAACCCGTAGCAGACATACAACACTCTGTATAAATAAGAAGCGACGAACCCATGAGTAAGAGAACTGATCTCACTTATAAATAAGTACTAAACCAAAGAAGGAATCACCAATACTCAGTCTCTTAACTAGAAGGAAGCTATCATCCGTAGAGGTATATGGCTAGGGGAGAGTGCTGAGGCACTCCTCCGAGCTACTCCCTCTCTCTCTCTCTCTCTCTCTCTCCCCCTATCCTTAGACTAGCCTAAGCAAGGTTTCATAATGGAGCTCTTCTCTTGATAGGAGTGGAAGTGGAGTTGGAAGGTGTTGGTGGTGTTGTCTTGAAATGAGACCCCTCCCCTCATACTTATAGGCTCTTGGGGTCAGTTCCGAGCATGGATATTCGGGGAATCTTCCACAACCACCATAGGGAAACCATCAACCGCTGCCACGCGTCGGTTGGAGACGAGAGGAGGCAAGAAGGGTTCAGTCGAACTAGGGGTTCGGCCAACCCCCCAACCCCGCATTTTGCACCACCTTTGCTCTAGGTTGCTGCCCTGTGGGTTCTCATGTGGGTACATGGTGCTTGGTGGTGAATGTAGTCGATTTCCTCCCAATTGTGGGATCATGGATCCACGTGCTTGCTCCTGATTGGTTGAGAGTGTGTTTCCTTGCTCTTGAGGTGTGTTTTCTCCTTTAATGGACCTGCATACAAATATTCACCAACACTTGTGTTTCATTAGTAATAACTCCTACCACTACTGTTGATGTTCATCTTTTCTATGTTTATGTAGGAGTTGATGCTGTAGATTTGGTACTTAAGATCCGTCAACAACACCCTCACACTTAGCCTTTGCTCGTCCTCGAGTGAAGGAGAAATGACTAAGGTGAAACATAACTTCCTAAGGTATGAAGCGAGCATAAGAGATATTGCAAACCTTACCTTGCACTTGTAAAATTTGAAGTGTCTATCATGCCATCTTGGGTAGTAAAGGAATGGAACAGTCTTGAATCAAGTCACCTCAACTCCTTATGTCAAGTAACTTGGGATTTTTTAATAAGTTTTCAAGAGAAACCTTGCTTAGCTCCTCATTTGATTCTCTCAGATCACTCAATGTGTATAGGTCCTTAGCAATTTGGCATGTACTTGCACGGTGGTGCGCAGCTTGCTGCATTCCTAGCATGGCCATCTCTTCCCTTTTCTTGGTGCTTCAGTTTTTTGCATTGTTTGAGGGAAACTGAAGTCTTCACAAAGATCGTGCAGAGAAGCATGCAAAGTAAGACTCTTCAGAAGAAATTCCATCTTAGCTAGTAGCCTTTTTTTAATAAGATAAAGGTAGGATTCGAGCTTCAGTTATCCTCTAAAGAGAGGCTATAACACATCAAATTATTACATGGATACATCTTCTAAAGAACATGTAACAAAGGCATTGCCATCGTCATGCTGGATCATCGTCGCCGTCGTCCAGCATAGCTTTCGTCATATAGATAGATTGCTGCCCCATCACCCCATCCAAAGAGGGGGAACCTTAGCCAGCCACGGCTAATTAGTAGAAACACGCAAAGTGCAGCTTCACAAGTCACTTACATTGCCAGCTTCTCGCCACCACAGAGTCACATTGACCAGCTTCGCCTTCGCCAGCCACCTTAGTTTTCCATGGCATCTTCCACCCTAGCGTCCCCGACGCTGCGTCATGTCACCATGCTCCCCTTCATGGCCAAGGTCCACGCCATGCCGCTGCTCCACCTGGCCCACTTGCTTCTCCGTCGGGGCCTCACGTCGGTGGTCACCTTCCTTGCCACCCCATGTGAGTCGCCCTTCATCCGCGCCGGCGTTGTGGGGGTCCCCGTTGCGGCCGTCGTCGAGTTGTTGTTCCCCTCCACCTCGGCAAGTCCCCAGAGCATGGACGAGCTCCCCCCACCATCCGTCTTGCTCGATCTCATCTCCGCCGCCGCCACGCTCTACCCGGTGTTTGCGGACATGCTCGTCGGGCTCCAGCCTCGGCCAGACCTGCCCGTCCATGACGGGTTCCTCGCGTGGGCCAAGGACACTTCGGCTTGTCTCTCTCGGCAATGGCGCTTTCGCCCACCACGTCTCCCATGCCATTACGGTGCAGAAGCCGCACGCCCGCGTGAGCTCACTGTCAGAGCCGTTCGAGGTCGCCGGCCTGCCAGGGCTCCGGCTCGCCAAGGCTGACCTGCACCACCCTTCGACTATCCGAAGCTGATCGGCCAGCACTGGGACTTCATGTGTGAATGCTGGCTGGTCGCTCTAATGGGGTGTTTGGTTTCTTGAGCTAAAGTTTAGTCCTTGTCACATCGAATCTTTGAATGCTAATTAGGAGTACTAAACATGAGCTAATGATAAAACTAATTACACAGATGGAGACTAATTCGCGAGATGAATCTATTAAGTCTAATTAATTCATGATTAGTATATTTTTACTGCAGCATCACATTATCAAATCATGGACTAATTAGGCTTAATAAATTCATCTCGCGAATTGGCCTCCATCTGTGCAATTGGTTTTGTAATTAGTCTATGTTTAATACTCCTAATTAGTATCTAAATATTCGATGTGACAGGGACTAAACTTCAGTCCATGGAACCAAATGGGCCCTAAATCGATTGGTGGAACCAGGAGATCCCGGTCAAGATGTGGCTAGTCCGTCCACTGTGTCTTGCTAGTGAATCAACAGCCGGGATCTTGGATTCAGATCTAGCTGGATGGCTCGACTCAAGGCTCACCTTGAACAGGCCGGTTCTCTATGCCGCGTTCGGCTCCCAAGCTCACCTGAGCCGGGAGAAGCTCGAGGAGATTGCAACCAGCTTGGATTGGTCAAACTTGGACTCGTGTGGGTGGTTCGGTCCAAGTGGTTGGAATAGGAGGATGAGCTCGAGGGCAAGTTCGATGATAGGGGCAGATTGGTCAAAATCTTTATCAACCAGCTCGGTGTGCTGAGTCACAAGGCCGTTACGGGTTTCTTCAGTCACTGTGGATGGAACTCTGTGATGGAGAGCATTAGCATGGGCATGCCCGTTCTAGCGTTTCCAATGGCGGTCGAGCAAAAGATGAACGCAAAATTCATCATCGATGTGATTGGAGTCAGACTTAGGATTTGGCCATCGGACGGAGACAGTGATGACACTGAAGGAAGGCTAGTTGCGAGCGAAAACATCCGAGCATTGTCAATGTAACATCCGCAAAAATTACCAACCTAAATCACCCGTTAAAAATCGCTTTCAAAATCTTTTCACCGTTGAGCTCTCAAAAATCCAAACTCTTCCCGGCGATTTCGCCATCCCGACACCCAAAGCCGACAGCCATCATTTTATCCTCTCCCGTAATTTTCGCCGCATGCCGGTCGACAGACTGCCGCGCGTGCTCCGACCGCGTGCCGCAATCACCGCCGGCTCCCCCTTTCTTTTTCCCTTTTTCCTCCCATTTCTTTTTCCCTTTTCTCTTTCTCTTTCTTTTTCTCCTTCTCTTTCTTCCTTTCTTCTTCTTCCTCCCTCTTCTTTCTTTCTCCTCCTTCTTCTTCCTGGCTCCTAGCGCCATCCTCCCGACCCCTTCCTCTGGCGCCACTTCCCCCGGTGCATTTACTCCCCCCGGCTCCCTCCAGCGCCCGGCCCCCGGCCCCGCCCGCCCCGGCCCCGGCTCGCCTGCGCCCGCTTTCCCCGGCCCCGGCCCCGCCGACCCCCAGCGCGCCCAGCACCGGTGCTCCTGCCATGAACCGTGCCGCCTGCGGCCGCCCCTCCCTCTAGCGTGCCCTGGCCCCCTCCCTGCATGCGCCCGGCGCCAACGACGGCGCCGCTTGCCGCGCCGGCCCCCACCCACGCCCGCCGGAGCTCGCTGGCCCCACATCACCGGATGCTCCCCGCCCCTCCCGCTAGCCTATAAAAAGGGGCAACGCCCTAGCCACCACCGCCATACCTCGCCCCAGACCTAGCTCCGCCCAAGTCCCTCGCCTCCTTGTGCCTGACCGCCACCGCCACCATAGCCGTGCACCGCTGCCCGTAAGCCATCACTGGCTGCGCCTCTCCCATCTCCGATTCTATGAGGTAAAAGGCAAAATGAAATCCCCTCCCCTTCCTCCACCTTCCCCGACCCTCGGCTCGCCGCCGGTGAGTCCGGCCGGCCGGCCGCTGCCGGCCATCTTCCCCACTCTCTCTCTCTCTCTGTTCCTAAAGGAAGGAGAAGGGATAAAATTTCCCCAATTCCGATCTAACCCTCCCTTTTCCTAAATTCACAACCTGGTCCTTCCACCACTCTCAAGAGCTTCTCACAGATCAGCCCCTCCACCTCCAAAAATAATTATAGATAGGTCCCTGGTTTCTCACGGATTAGTCCTAAACCTCCTTTTAAGCCCCTAATCCATGTTTAACTCGTCATTTCATGTGCCAAACTTTCTCCAATTAATCCCAAATTCGACCACATCATCCTCCAGTATACTTCCGCCAATCCATATCCAAATTTCCTGAAAATACTCATTCTACCTATTTTCCGTTCGCATTCTCTGTTCGGAGCTCAACGGGTAAAAATCTTATTTCCTTTTATTTATTGTGTGCCCTTTTGTGTGTGCTGTAGATCGCGGAGTACCCAAGGAGGAGAACGAGGAGTTTGACCACGATCCCGAGCCCGAGGACCAGTAGTGCGAGCCGGAACTCCCGGAAGGCTTTGAGGACGGCAAGTCCAATCTCACCCTTTGATGCATATTTATTCCTAGTTTTTCAAACACAACCTATTGCCCCGTTTTATAAAAATGCATATTGTTTTATTGCAAGACATGGTTGGATAGGCACCCCTTGATTATTATGAATATTCCTTGTTATCCTATAATTATCTCTAAATATGACTTGCTCTGTTTAGATGATAATTATTGCTAGAATGCTTAGGACCTCGTTACTCAAATTCAATCATGACTACAATGGTTTATTTAGAGAATAAATGTGTGAGTTCTTTCAAATGAGAAAATGGGTTTTCAGGTATGAAGGCAAGAAATGCTTAGATGAGATGGATGGGTGTTTCTTGTGTGAAATGCCAGAATGTTGGGCTCGTACCTTAGTGGTTGAGCAAGTTGGGAGATATCCATCTTGTCATGGTTAAGGACCGAGTTGATGTGTCATCTTGCCTAATTCAACCATCGTGCAACCACTCGACCGTTGTATGGGCAACGACATAGCATAAATCCCACTAGCTAAACTGATAGTCTTCGGGTGTGCTGGTGAGCAACGGGAGCCCATGGAAAAGGAGTAAGATCTTTGTGACTTAGGTCCCGTTTACGGCCTCGTGGATAGGTTGTTAACCCCTTTGGTGCTCTCGTGTTGGCTGTTCAGTCTTAGCTAAGGTGGGTAATGGCTTTGTTAGGATCCGCACTGGCACTAAGGTGATCATGCTGTGGTACCCTACTTGTGGGAAAAGTGTACAACCTCTGCAGGGTTAAAACCTATCCGGGTAGCCGTGTCCATGGCATTGGACGAGTTACAGCTTGGTCACATAACTAACACTTGGAGATGAATGGTTTTTATGGTGTGTGTTGAATTTTGGAAGTGTCCGGCAGTTGTGCCATGAGCTATGGCGGACGGGGAGTCCGATAGCAATAAAAGTTGGATCCTTTGTGTAGGATCAACCCCCACTTAATGTTTCAGTTACTAAAGGAAAAGCTTTGCAAAAACTCTTTTGGAAAATGAACACGTGCATGTGTTGAAAATCTAGCTTTATGGCAAAAATGAACCTTAGCCTTATTATTGTTATATCCTATGCATATTCTTGCTTGTATCCCCCTCCATGGATGGGGTTGGACTTGTTGAGTACTTTGGTACTCACCCTTGCTTTGTTGCTATAGAGGAAGACCCAGACTTCGTCGCCAAGGACTTTGAGTAGGAGGTTGTGTCCGCACCCAACGCTGCCTGTGGTGTTGGCCTCCACAAGATGCTTCTGCTGCTGTCCCGAGTGCTGTCTTTTGGGAGTCGCCTTGTTAGCCGCTGTTATTTATTTGCTTCTTATCGTGGCGTGGCTTTCACGCCCACTCCCTCGGGAGTTGTACGGTAACTGAACTATCTGTTGAATAAATGTGTTATCAGCCTCCTGGGACTGGTATTTGCATCACATTTGGTCTCCGCTGATGTGGGGATGCTTCAATCAAGGGAGCTGATCTTGGGAGAGGGGGGAGATGTGCAGTAGCTAGAGTAGCTGAGCATGCAGCCTCTGCTAGAACTGGCATGGATGTCGGCAGTTCCTCGTTTGAGAACCTGGAGCTGATAGTCTATGAGATAACTGAGATTAGCAGGATTGAGGCTAAGTGGGGGTACCTAGGAAATAGTCTTCACTTCACTGCTGCTCAGGTTAATAGTGTGCTGCTCGAGTTAATAAAGTACTACTGGAAAATTGAGCATTCCTCCTAGTCCTTAGTACCGGTTGCATTTTGGTCTGGTAGTAATGTGAGCATTAGTACTGGGCCTAATGGCTAGTCCCCGAGGAGCCCCCCGTGAGGGCCTTTAGTATCGGGTGGAGGCTTCACCCGATACTAATTGGCAACCTTTAGTACCAGGTAAACCTCCACCCGATACTAACGTCCATCCTATAGATCCGGCTTCTTCTTCTTCCTGCCCAAGCCACCCACCACAACTCAGGATTCATCCTTTCAATGGCGACCTAGGGGAGGTGCTGCCAGATTTTTGACCATTTCATGGGGATTTCACTCATTCAAGTGTTCTAAAGGTTAGAAACTTCATCCTCCCTTGTTACATGGTTAGTATACTAAGCTTTATGCTTTAGACCTAGAGTAATCTGTGATTTTTAGAATAAGCTCTAATGGAGAAAATTTTCATTTATATGCATATGTTATATATGTTTGAGCTATAATTTTTTGGATGCTATGTTTCGTATTAGTTAAAGAAATTGATCAATATGAGGATAAAGGAATAATAGAGATATTAATTTCATAGTTTAGTCCTTTACAAATATGAGCTAAATAAATTGTGGGGAAAAATATAATTTGTTCGTAGTTTAGTCATTTACAAATATGAGCTAAATAAATTGTGGTACATAGAGATAATAAGATTAAATAGAGGTATGTAATTAGTCATTTTTAGAATAAGTTACAATGGAGAAAAATTTCATTTATATGTTACGTTGGAGCTAAATAAATTATGGGGAAAAATATAATATGTTCGTAGTTTAGTCATTTGCAAATATGAGCTAGATAAATTGTGGTACATAGAGATGGCTACTGCTACTGGAGGGAGTGGCAACCGTGGGGTGATCATCGTTCCTCTCGCGGCATGGGGAAAACCACAGTTGGCCCTCATGAGAAGCGTGGGAGAGAGCAATGTTTCGTTATTTGGAAAGATGTCATGAAGATGCTATTGCTGCGGGTCAGGAACCTCCTTTTGGTGGTCGTTATGCTTCACTGCCAGTCCTAGGGGGTTTGAGATCCACTGAGTACTACCGTTGTAGGAGGCACAAATAATCCACAGGGTGAGGCTGAGTCAGCTAAACCTTCATCTTCGCCGCCGAAGGATGCTTAATGTCCTTCTCGGTAGTACTCAGTGGATGGTTTGTCATAGTGTATCATGTTGTTTAGGTCTGAAATTTAAATTTGTGTATTTCTATCTAAAATTTTAGCAACAATTTAGTTTTATGAAATTTGTATCATGTTTGTTATGCTTCATAACAAACATAAAGACCATGCTTCCCGAGGGGAATGAATTGCTATCCTCAATGTACGAAACTAAAAAGGTTGTTTGCCCTCTGGGTTTGGAGGTACAAAAGATACATGCATGCCCTAATGACTATATTCTCTATCATGCTGCAGAATACGAGAAATTAGAGGCTTGTCCTGTGTGCGATGCGTTGCATTATAAGAATAGGCAAGATGACCCTAGTGATGTTGAGGGGCAGCCCAGCAAGAAGAAAGTTCTTGAGAAGGTAATGTGGTATTTCCCTGTAGTACCACGCTTGAAGCGTTTGTTCAAAAACAATGCAATTGCAAAGTTGATGCATTGGCATAAAGAAGAACGTAAGCAAGATGAAATGATGAGACACCCTGCTGATGGGTCCCAGTGGAGAACAGTTGATTGAGAATTACCCGAGTTTGAAAAGGATGCAAGGAACATAAGGTTTGGTCTAAGTACGGATGGATTCAATCCATTCAGTGAGTTTAGTAGTGGTCATAGCAGTTGACCTGTGACCTTATGTATGTTCAACCTTCTGCCCTAGCTCTGCATGAAGTGGAAGTTCAGTATGATGTTGTTAATAATCCAAGGCCCAAAATAACCTGACAACGACATTGACGTTTACCCAAGACCGTTGGTTGAATAACTTTTACTGTTATGGATGGAAGAACGTGTACGTGAGTGGGATGATGACAAAAAGGAGAATTTTTTTCTACAAGCATTGATGTTTGTAACCATCAATGATTGGCCCGTGCTTGGTAATCTGTTAGGACAGACAACCAAGGTATATCGAGCATGCACATATTGTTTAGATGATATTGACAACATGTATTTGGAATACTGTAGGAAGGTCGTGTATATGGGCCATTATCAATTTCTTCCTGCTAACCACCTGTTAAGAAATAAAGGGAAGCATTTTGAAGGGTAGGAAGATAAACGTACTAAGCCCATGCACCGTAATGGTAAACATGTATTTTCGATGATAAAGGATGTGAGGGTAGTCTTTGGCTAGGGTTTTGCTAGCCAACCTGTCCCAAATGACAAGGACGGACATGCACCCATGTGGAAGAAGAAGTCAATATTTTGGGAGCTACCTTATTCGGAAGTCCTTGAGGTCTGTAATGCAATCGTTGTGATGCACCTAATGAAAAATCTTTGCATGAACGTGCTTGACTTCTTGGGTACATATGAAAAGGCAAAAGATACAATTGAATCACGTCGGGACCTGAAACGTATGAAACAATGAGATGGCCTACATCCAGAAAAGAGAAATGTTGGACATTACTTACATCCTACCAGTTACACTCTCTGCAATGAAGAGAAGGAAAGCATGTTTGATTGCTTGAATAGTATCAAGGTCCCATCAGACTGATCCTCAAATATACAGAGAATAATAAATATTAAAGAGAACAAATTCATAAATCTAGAGGTCCATGACTGCCACGCCCTGATGACCCAATTGCTGCCTGTTGCACTGAGGGGTATTCTAACAGAGAATGTGAGAATGGAAATCATGAAGCTATGTGCATTCCTTTGTATGATTTCTCAGAAGGCAATCTATCCAAATAATCTACTAAAGCTGCAGAATGATGTGGTGCAATGCCTTGTCAGCTTTGAGATGGTCTTTTCACCTTCCTTCTTTAATATCATGACCCACCATCTAGTCCACTTTGTTGAAGAGATTTTTGTTCTCAATCCTATATTTCTACACAATATGTTCTTTTCGAGAGGTTTATGGCAGTTCTGAAGAAGTATGTTTGTAATTGTGCCAGTCCAAAAGGAAGCGCCACAAAAGGATATGGAACAGAGGAGGTCATTGAGTTTTGTGTTGACTTTATTGATGACCTAAGTTCAATTGGAGTCCCTGTATCACACCATGAGGGGAGACTCAAGGGAAACAACACACTAGGGAAGAAAGCTCGGATGGACATCACTGAGATTATATTTCGTAAAGCACACTTCACGGTCCTACAACAATCATCCCTGATGGCTCCATATATGGAGAAGCACAAAACCATTGTACGGTCCTCAAACCAGGGGAAGACTGAGGCCTAGATTACACATCATCACATTAACACTTTCACCTCTTGGTTACGATGATGACTGATGGGTGATGACACGATTGAAGAAGAACTAGCATGGTTGGCTAGGAGTCCATCTATCTCAGTATCAACGTTTCAAGGATACGAGATAAATGGGTACACATTTTACACGACAGCCCAAGACCAAAAGAGCACAAACCAAAATATTGATGTCTGTATAGATGCAATAGACAACAATGGAAAAAAAGACAGATACTATGGTGTCATTGAGATATGGGAACTCGACTATGGACCTTCGCGCCTCCACCTCGCAGCATTCCCGCAGACGCTCCTCCAACATCCCTTGACTCATCCCTCAGTGTTCCATTGGATTTGAGCATCTCAGGAGAGGGGATCCTTCTTTAAAATCTTATCCACCTCCTCTCCTTATTCACCCCACTCTCATCTCCATCAAATTCACCAAGATCCCCAGCAGAAACCCCTGCTCATCACCATATTTGACAAAGGCCTCATTCCCTTCACTAACTCGGGCTTGACCTTTGATCTTGGTGGGGAAATTGCTCCGACGAATGTCATTGCCCCCGTCAGCGATCTGGCGATGGAGGTGGTCCAGGCACTAGAGGTTGAGCCCTTGGCTGTCATACCACCCTTAGGATGAAGCGGGGGGCGCGAGAGGTGCCACTGGAGTTCGGCCGAACCCCAATTCGGCCAAACTAGACTGGCGCCGTGTCAGCCGCCCGCTCGACCGTGCGCTCGCCCTCGCCAAGGAAGATACCAAAATCGCGTGCGTGTGGGACGAGCCCCTATAGAAGGCTGATGATGGGTGAGATTTACCCAAGAGAGGCGGTGAGAGTCTAGTTGCCCCATTGTATTAACATCCCGAGGCCATCAAAGATCGGAGGGTGCAGCAGCTTCGATGCAGTGTCTTACTCACCGGAGACACCACCGCCGCCTCTCACGTTGAGGTGTTTGGGGGTGCGAACCCCGAACGACGGAGGCGAAAAGGGAGTCAAGCCAGCTCTCACTCCTATAGAGAAGGAGTTGGATGGATTCTTTGGTCCATCTTTGGGAGGTGACTAGGTCAGGTGGCACCACTCACCGCCATTGATCAGAAGCCCGGGGGGCCAATTCCAGGATGACAATGAGAAATCTCCAAAGGCCCCCTCGGTTAAGCAGCTAACCTCCATGATCATAGACTTGCACTTAAAAAATAGGAGGCTTAGTTATGCGTTAGTGGAGCGGAAGTTAGAAATAGAAGAACTTAAGGATGACTTCCGTGTTCTCCGCCGTGGTCTTTGCGCTAAGATAAAGCACTTGTACAAGGCCACGGGGCACAACGATCTTTACGATGCAGCTCCGTAGATGTGCCCCTTGTATCCTTCCCCTTTAGGTTCCTTTAGAATAGGTTTATTTACTTCCCTTCATTTTTATTTCCCAATTCAGAATTGTAAGGACCTCTATTTTGATTTCAATAAAGTTGAGACTCACCGGTCATCCAACCTGGTAGAGTCCTTGTGTCACTTACTTGTCTTTTTTAAGAAGCATCTAGGTACAAAATAAGTGTGGGGGAGAGCCACGGTCTCTCCAGAGCTGAAATGATGCACAACACCCACGAACAGAACACACCACGCTGCACCAGGACGTACACGAAAGGGAAGCTAGAGCTGGACCCATATGGGTTCGACCGAACCCATGGTTCGGCCGACCTAGGGGGTGGCCCACTCAGGCCCATCTTCGTTCACCACGTCGGTTTGTGTCTCTTTATCCCTGATCTGCCTGGTTCATGACTTTGAATGATTTTTAAAACTGATCAACTAAATCAAACTCAAATAAAATGAATCAACATTCTCCGCCTGCTCGACATCCTTTCTATGGTTGGCGTACATATGTTTTATTCCATGCTTATCATCTTGATGCTTGCGAACAAATATCTTTAGAACCGCATGCTCATCTAAGTAGCTGATGTTTGTGATGTGGTTTGATGATATGATCTTCGCTCCTGATGTATAAGTGCTTGTGAATTTTATTTGAAAATTTGAAAAACATTTGCAAAGCTCCTCTTGAGATGCTGAAGTCCTACCAAAGCCATATGATGAGACATATTGAAAACCCTATACACATATGTTGCTTGTCTTTGCATTGAGCTTTGTCAAATTGTTGTGACCCTTGAGAGAATTCCTTTCATGCTTTCATGATCAAGATTCACGTGCACACCATATTCCCTTTGCTATGCTCATATGAGAGTTAGCATTGTACCATCCATACATTCCACAAAATAAATGCTCCACCATATGTGTTGGTCTCTCTCTCTCTCTATTTATTGTTACAAAAGAGACATGGGCTATCGAAAAAATATATATGGACACATGAAGGTCCAAACATTAAAAAAAATGTTGGACACATGAAGGTCCAAGGAAAAAAAAAGAAAGATAGCCATGTTCTCAAGAAGATTTACAAATGGAGAGAGATCATACAAAAAGGAGTTTCTATTTCATTTCCATATACCATCCACTATATCCATACACGTGAACATCTTGATCTGATTGTGTGACTTGCTTTTCTCCTTGGTTGCAGTTTTTGACTTTGCAATATATGTGATGCAAGTATGCCTTATTCTTCATACCCTACCTTGAGGTCCACATAAGCCATCATTAGAAGTAGGATGAAGAGAGGCAAGTCTAAAGCCTTGATGAAGACATATACACATTGAGTGATCTAAGAGAATCAAATGAGGAGCTAAGCAAGGTTTGTTTTGAAAACTTATTAAAAAATCCCAAGCTACTTGACATGAGGAGTAGAAGTGATTTGATTCAATACCGTTCCATGCCTCAACTACCCAAGATGGCATGATAGACACTTCAAAGTTCACAAGTGCAAGGTATGGCTTGGGATATCTCTTATGCTCGCTCCATACCTTTGGGCAGTTATGTTTCATCTTAGTCCTTTCTCCTTCACTGGAGGACGAGCAAAGGCTAAGTGTGGGGGTGTTGTTGATGGCTCTTAAGTACCAAATCTATGCCGTCAACACAGAAAAGATGAACATCAATAGTAGTGGTAGGAGTTATTACTACCGAATTCTACAAGTGTTGTGAATATTTGTATGCAGGTTCATTTAAGGAGAAAACACACACTCAACCAATCAGAAGCAAGCACATCGAATAAAATGATAAGATTCACCGCAAAGCACTCCGTATATGTTAGCCCCACTTGCCTCTAGCCGCCACGTGTCACTAGTTACCGACCTTGCAATGGCGGTTATGGAAGATTGCCGATCCAAAGAGCCTATAAATATGAGGGGTGGGGTCTCATTTCAAGACACCACCAACAATCACCACCACACATCCACTTGGAGAAGTGCTTCCTCCTATCAAGAGAAGAGCTCCATGGTGAAGCCTTACTTAGGCTAGTGCTTAGGATATATATATATATATATATATATATATATATATATATATATATATATATAGAGAGAGAGAGAGAGAGAGAGAGAGAGAGAGAGAGGGGGGGAGGGAGTAGCTACTCCGGCCATGTACCTCTACGGATGCTAGCTTCCTTTGGTATGAGTAAGTATTCGTGATTCCTTCTTTGGTTTAGTGCTTATTTATAAGTGAGATAAATTCTCTTACTTGTAGGTTCTTCACTCCGTATTTATACAAAGTGTTGTATATTTGCTATAGGTCGACAGACGTAGTTAGATTGCAGTAGTAATCAGTAGCGTAGATGTGGTGTCTGGGCTAAGGGTTATCCTTCGTTTTCCTTATATCCCATGGGCCGTAGAGGTAGGCCATAGGTGGTGACAGCTGTATTGGACCTTCGTAATCCTCCACGTTCGGATATAGCATAGACCAGTTGGCCAGAGGCACCTAACTCATTCAGGGTAAGCCAGTGCCCGATGCAAGTATTTTGACCTGAGAGATCTACCTTTAACTTATCTAGCGCTATCCATAGGAATCTTGTCTATCTTTCACCCACCTTTGGTTGGTTGTCCTTGGACGCTAGAGTCGTAGGTATACACACACGTACCCCTAGATTTGATACCCTTGGAATACTCTGAGGTGCAAGCTACAACGGTATCCTTGCGCTTGCGGATTCATTCGCGCATCGCTGAAAGAACCAACAGTGGCATTCCTCCTTAGATTACTCTCTCGATAGTTGATCCAGCTTCCTTTGCACCATCTACATCAAATGCGATGGCCCAAAAGACTTTTCGTGAGTACTCCGCTCCCTCTGCCTCTCAGGTGCTGAAAGGTCTTGAGGTGGACACGAGGAATGTGAACTTAGAGATCAAGATGGGTCTCAATACCGTGGTGCAGGCAAGCCCATTCTATGGGAAAGCCAACGAGGACACAAACACCCATCTGCAGCAGTTCCTTGAGTTCTGCAGCACCTTCACCATTAGCGGGGTGAGTGAAGATGCTATTTGTCTCTAACTATTCCTATTCTTTCTCGTAGGGAGAGCGAAGCAATAGTTCTACACGAGCCATACAGAGGTGAATACATGGGATAAATGCTCAGCAGCATTCCTCGCAAAGTTCTTTCCGTTGGGCAAAACCAACACCCTTCATGGAAGGATTTCAAGTTTCCAGCAAGCAGCAACTAAGTCAATTCCCGAGGCTTAGGAAAGGCTTCAGGAGTACATCCTGGCCTGTCCTCACCACGGGATGGATAAGTGGCTCATTCTTCAGAACTTCTACAATGTGTTGACTCCGACATCCTGAGGCCATGTTGATGTTGCTGCTAGAGGAACCTTCTTCTCACTTACTATTGAAGCTGCTACAACTTGAATCGAGAAGGTGGTCTCTAATCAAGGGTGGAGTGATGAACGACTCCAACCCCGTCAGAGAGGTATGTGTAGTGTCAAGGAAGCGGACATGCTTACCGCTAAGATGGACCTCCTTATGAAGAGATTGGATGACTACACAAATTGAAAGCTGTCATGTCCAAAACCGTCCAAGCTATGGATTCTCACATGACGTGAGGTTTATGGAAACACTGAACACTCGAGGAATAACTGCCCCGAGACTCAGGAGGATGTATTGTACATGAATGGCAGCAACAACTATTGTCCACAAGGAGGCCAAGTGTGGAATCAGCAACGCCCTTGCCAAGGAGGTAACAACACTAATTCTTTCAATCCTAACCAACCCTCCTTTAGAGACCTCATTTTTAGGCAAGCTAAGATTAATGAAAGTCTTAATAAGAAGTTAGTTGCGAATGAGAAAACCTTGGATAGCCTCAACATAAAACTTGACGGTCTTTCTTCTGCCTTTAAGAACTAGTGGAGTTTCAATAAAATGCTTGAAACCTAGTTACCTCAGCTAGCTGCTTTTGTTCTTTCTATTGAGATTGGGAAGATTCTAGGGCAACCCGAGTCTTCTCGTGAAAATGTTAGTGCGGTGACCGCCAGATGGGGTAAGCCATCAAAGATGCCATTTGTTGCTAACCATACAGGGGAAGCCCATACACAAAGAAAGGAATCATGGGATGAATTGGTAGCAAGCAAGGAAGATCTGAGATACCCGACGATCAGCTGCTCGATATATGACTACTACATCAAGTAGGCCCTTTGTGACCTTGGAGCAAGCATCAACATCATACCCAAGATGATGTTTGAAAGGTTGAACTATCCTACTCTTTCTCCTACCTTGATGAGGTTGCAGCTAGCTGGCTCGATGATCTGATACCCTGAGGGAATAGTAGAGAATCTCCTGGTGAAAATCCGAGGTTGCTATGTCCTTGTGGATTTTGTGATCCTCGATATGGAAGGTTACTTGGGAATGCCGCTCATTCTTGGGTGATCATTCCTAAATGCCGCCAATGCAAGGATAGATGTTGGAGCCAGTGAAATCTGCTTCCGTATTGGGAAGAGGAACATGATGTTCAAATGTAAACCAAGGGAGGAGCAATGCTACTGGATCAATCAAGAATATGAGTGGCACGGAGAGTGGATGAAGCCACAGCCTCAATCCAAGAAGCCACCAACCACACCGATAAAACCTAAGAAGACCAAGGTGTGGCAGAAGGTGGAATGAGCATCCTCATGCACTTCACCAGGAATGGATGACGAATGGTAAACACGACGGAGAAGAGTCCCACTTGTACGACTTAAAAGGGTGAGCCCTTCGTTGAAAGGTAAATCGGTAGTTGTCTTATATTTGCTTTAAAAATTTTGATTTCCCCATCATTTGATTTTTCCCAATGCATATTTGATTTTTTTTCCAACCCACATTTGCATGCTAGAACTTTTCTAGCCATTTTTCCCTTTCCATAAAAAATATCTAAAAATGATTGTGAACTAAAATCTCTTTGAAAAATCTTTTGAGCATTTATTAAGGAAACTTTGGCCACGGCACCCAGGCATGACATCATGTAGCCGTTGGGGAGCCACTGGCCTAAGTTGGCAGAAAGTGGGCCCGACCAGGGGTCGGCTGAACCAGCCCAACGGTCATTGGGCCCCACCTACCGCCAATGGCTACTAGCCATTGAGCCTCAGCCATTCCCGGCCATTGGCCCCCTTTGCTCTATAAATAGAACCCAAGAGCGGGTGATCTTCACTCATTACTCGCATTTCATCCATTCACTCCCTCTCTACTCTTTGTTGTTGGGTTTCCTTTGAAGTTTTGCTCAAAAGTTGAGTGTAAGCAATCTCTCTCTCTCTCTTGATTTCTTTGCTGCAAGATTGGCCAAGCATTGAAGGAGAACATTCGGGTAAGAATTTCATTCAATTACACTAACCTGTTCCGAGATGCTCTTGTGTTTCCTTTATCTTCGGTGGCAAGCATGAAGCAGGTTGTCGGCACGTTCAGGAGGATGATGCGTTCAAGCTTGACCCATTCGCGGATAGGGCGAGCTCTCCTCACTCCTCAGAACCACCACTGAGCCCGACCTAGATGGACTATGAAGAAGAGCAAGAAGAGCAAACTGAACCACAAGTCGAAGCTATGGAGGTGGACACAAGTGATGCCCCCTACCTTGACTTGCATGGCGATCGAGAGAAGCAAGCCTACACCATCCTCAAGGACCAGGCCTTTGGTCACACCAAGGCCTACAACTCAGAACTTCTAGAGAAAATAGGTATGGATATCGACTACGCCTCTGTTTGGTCTGATATTGGGTGGGACAATTTTTTGCCAGTTGAGGAGATTGGTTCTCGGCCCCTCACCATCCAGTTTCTTTGCACTCTTTGAGAGGTGATGGATGGTGTTTCTTTCTAACTATTTGGGATGCAATACCATTTTACTTGGAAGGAATTCAGCTGTCACCTTGGTTTTGGTCCTCGTTGTGCTGTTTCTCTTGATAAAGCTTGCTGCAGTTTTTCTCAACATGATTTTTGGGATGAAATCTGCGGTCAAATTGTCCATGGAAAATTTGCACCTCTGTGCAATGACATTCAGAATCTGACTCTTTGTTTGATGCACAAGTGGTTGGCCATCACTCTCTTTCCAAGAAAGGATGTTAGGACCGTGCACAACGATGAGTTGATGATCTTATTTGCCATGGTTAGGAAGATCAAGATCTCCCCCATCAAGGCAATGGTTAGGCAATGGCTTGAGAATTTTAGGATGATGGGTCCCATTGAGTGCACTTCTTTGGTCGCTTCAAAGATTGGGCTTTAGATAGCAATACTATTCCTTTCGTTGAGACGCCTCGACTTGACATCAGTGAAGTGTATTTAGTTTATGGCCACACACTCAAGAAGGGCCCGGACTATTCCTTACGGATGATTCCTTTCGCTCCCGGCTATACAAATGAGATCCCATTACCTAACCCAGGGCTTTGTTTGTATAGTTATCCGTCGGTAACCATGCCTCTTGTGCCACAAGAGGAAGCTCGCAAGAGTAGTGTACCCAGCTCAGGTGGGATGGGCCACAGCTAGTTATGTGCTTGGGGTAACACCCAAGTACACTTCGGTTGGGACCAACCCTCCTATTAGCACGATGCTAGTAGCTCAGTGTGGCGAGCGTGGGCAGTGACGAGTAGGACCAACCGATCAATCAGGATTGGTCCACTAGTTCTAGCTCTGGTGGTGTTACTTCCACGTCCGCTGCCTAGTGCTCATTCCTAGCTCGAGACCACAACGGTCTCACTCAGCAACTGAGCGAGCTCACCGTGCGTACCAGCGACATGGAGGAGTCACTGAACCAGCACATCCAGTCTACTCAGGATTGGGAGCGACAGACTAGCGAGAGGATCCACGCCATGCAACAGTTTCAACAGCAGTAGGAGGATGAGCTCAGGGTTTACTTTTGTTGGACAGGGTACAGCCCCAACCAACAATAGTGAGCCTGAAGCTAGCTTGGGGGAGGACCCCCAGAAGAGAGGTAACTTGTATCTTTACTGTTTTTAGAATATGCATGATAAAAATAAATAAAAATCTGAAAAACTAAAATGACCAAAAATATTACTACTATCCTATGCGCGATAAGAATGTTTTAATTCCTCATGGTTGAAATGATGAATAGTTGCTCTGTTTATTTCCTCTCATATGTCTTGTTGCAACTTAGTATCCTACCCATGCTTTTGAGTTTGTTGGCTTGCATTATCAAACCTTAGCTTGAAACTTATGGTTAGCAAAAACCATGATCCATGACTAGGTTGTTGTAAGATATGATATGGTAGAACAGAGTTACTATGATCTTGTTCTACGTGACGCTTGATATCCAGAGTTTTATGTTTTGGAAAATGATAAAATGATAAGTTCCTCAATGATGAGAAATTTCTATCCAAGGCCATATGTTGATCCTATTACATAGCCTCCACATATGCAACGTGTTCTCTCATTGAGCTTTGTCAAATTGTTGTGACCCTTAGTGAGATGCTTTTCATACTCACATGTTCAAGATCAGTTACACGCCAACACGATATGCTAAACTTCTACACTGAAAGTTAGCAATCATCATTTCATCTATCAAAAAAAAATCTCCATGTTGTTTCATGACCACTCTCTCCAAAGTTATCCTTGCAAAAAGATACTTGGGCTATGCAAAAAGAAATAAAGGACATGCTCATGAAAGCATGATGAAAAAAAGAAGAAGAAAAAGAAAAGATAGCCCATGTCTCAAGAGAAAAGGCAAAGGAGAGACAAGGATCATACAAAAAGGAGTCCATATACCATCCACCATATCCACCATCCACACACATGCATATCTTTATCAAGTTGTATGACTTGCTTCTCCAAAGGATCTGGTCTTTGACTTAACAATACATGTGGAACATGTATGCCTTCATTCTTCCCTATCTATAGCTCCACATATAAGCCAATTAGAAGTAGGTTGTGAAATAAAGGCAATCCTATGCCTTGGTGAGGAATCATACACATTGAGCAATTTAAGACTATCATTTAGGAACTTTGATTTCTTTCGAATTGATAGCTAATCAAAGGATAAGTTAATGGTGATCTTTTCAACCGTTCTATATCTCAACCACCCAAGACAAGGTGAAGCTACATGCCCCACATGAGAAAGGTAAGAGGTAAGATCAATGCCAACTTATTCAATTTTTGGTAGAATATTTTGTTGTAGTAATAGCATAAGTTAGGAATACAACATCATAGTAACTCATGATCAACCAACTAAGTCTTAGCATTTGCTCGAGACAAGCAAAGGGTTAGCTTGGGGGAGCTGTTGACGGTCGTTATGTACCAAATCTGACCGTCAATATACTCAAGAATAAAGGAGGATTGTCACTTCTTATACGCATATTTGGTTTCGAATAATGTAGTTACACTTGTCCTTAGAGAATATTTAGTTGCAGGTGAAATAATACAAAAGGATGGAGAAAGCACACTCTATGGATCCAAGAAACATACTTCTAACCAAGGGTAGGTTGCCACGTGTGCATCCCATGGATTTAAGGGCTCACAAACTACCACAACCGCCTCAATCCACCGGATAATGCACACAACCACCATTGGAACCCACAAGTTATACTACCACGTAAAGGCGGTTGCAGGAGGGGCCACCTAGGGTTCGGCCAAACCCTTGGATCGACCGAACCTCCTCTGGCTCCTCTGCTGATCAGCTTCCACGTGGCAATGGTTGACGGGGCCCCTATGTCGGTTATGACATATTCCCTGAAGATTCTTTGGCAGAACCGCCTCTTGGAGCATATAAATAGAGAGGCACCCCCTCCATTCTAAGGCACACCACAAGTTGAATCACTTTCTCCCTGTTAGTTTCCAAGTTAGTGGAGTTAGGCTAGAGTAGCTCTACTTTAGGTTTCAGGTCTTCTTGGGATCTAGGGTATGGCTGTTGTATCTTACATTCCTAGGTTGACTTTATTCTATTCAAAGTATCCATCTTCTTTATATAGTATTGTGCTTGGTTCTCATATGCATGATTTAGATATATACCCTTGCTATGTTGATGTGCTAAGCTTATACTCTCGTATGCTAGTCCTATACTCTTGCTATCGTAGTATAGGCTTATATACTCTCATGTATGCCTTGAGACCATGCTTTAGTACATAATCTATGTACGTATATACCTTGTACAGCTTAATTGACCTATGCTACGGCATCGGTTCAATGGCCATATTTATGGTGGCTTCAGCCATTGTTACAATAGCTCAGGATGGCAAGAGTGTTGTTAACAATGCAAGCATGGTGCTTGGATTGCTAACCTTCGTTGGATATGAGTTTACCCCATGGGCCGCAGGGGCAGGCGACAGGTGGTGACAGCCCTGTCAGTCCTTCGTAATCCCCCATGTTAAGGTAAGTTGTAGGAGTTCATAAATGAGCAGTAATTTTGCCGGGCGGAACCGGTACGTGTATTGTCTCCCCATGTGTGCATGGGTGCATAGGCCTGAGTCCTATACAATGTGTATGTATGTTATGCTTGTATGATCTATGCAGTATATACGAAATACATATGAACCTAGAGCTAACTCTTAGTCCTTCTCCCTAGCTTAGTTATCCTGAGATGATTCCTGTGTGTGTCATACTACTTATCTATCATTATCTTACCCCTGCCTTGAGTATTGTCTCTATCCATCTATGGTATACTCATTTGCATAGTAAACTCTTTTTACATACCCCCCTTCCTTTGGGAAATACGATACCCTTGGAAATACTCTTGGGTGAATTGCTACAACAGTATATCTGTGCGTTTGCGGATTTATTCATGGCCGTTAAATATACCAACAAGCATTTCTGGCACCGTTGCCGAGGAAGGCAGTAGCTAAAAGTTTTTTTCATATATGTTTATATCCATAGATAATAGATCATTACTCAAGCAGGCTAACCTTGATTGTCTTCTCTATCTTTGATGTAAAGGCAGGTAGTGTATGACTGGTTTCGACTTGCCGACAAGTTTCACTGAGAATCCAGAGTCACTTGTGAGAATGGTACAATCTCATGTCGTTCCTCCTCAGATTACTATCTCGACAGTTGATCCGACGTCCTTTGCACCATCTACGTCAAACGCGATGGTCTAGAAGACTCTTCATGAGTACTCCACCTCCTCAGCCTCTCTAGTGCTGAAAGGCCCTGAGGTGGACACAGGGAACATGAACTCTAAGATCAAGATGGGTCTCATCACCATTTTGCAGGCTAGCCCATTCTATGGGAAAGCCAACGAGGACGCAAGTGCCCATCTGCAACAGTTCCTTGTGCTCTGCAGCACCTTCACCACCAGAGGGGTGAGTGAAGATGTTATTCGTCTCCGTCTGTTCCCATTCTCTCTCCTGGGAAGAGCGAACAAATGGTTCTACGCGAGCCGTACGGAGGTGAATACATGGGATAAATCTCTTCGTGGGCAAAACCAACGCCCTTCATGGAAGGATTTCGTGTTTCCAGCAAGCAGCAACTAAGTCAATTCCTGAGCCGTGGGAAAGGCTTCAGAAGTACATACTGGCCTATCCTCACCACGGGATTGATAAGTGGCTCATTCTTCAGAACTTCTATAGCAGGTTGGCTCCAACATCCCGAGGCCATGTTGATGCTGCTACTGAAGGAGCCTTCTTCTGTCTTACTATTGAAGCTACTACAACTTTAATCGAGAAGATAGTCTCTAATCAAGGGTGGAGCGATGAATTACTCCAACCCAGTCAGAGAGGTATGTGTACCATCAAAGAAGTAGACATGCTTACCGCTAAGATGGACCTCCTTATGAAGAGATTGGATGACTACACAAAAGATAAAGCTACATGTCCAACACCGTCCAAGCTATGGATTCTCACATGACATATGAGGTTTGTGGAAACACAAGATACTCGGGGAATAACTGCCCCGAGACTCAGGAGGATGTATTGCACATGAACGGCAACAACAACTATCGTCCACAAGGAGGCCAAGGGTGGAATCAGCAATGCCCTTACCAAGGAGGTAACAACGGTAATTCTTTCAATCCTAACCAACCCTCCTTAAGAGACCTTGTTTTTGGGAAAGCTAAGATTAATGGAAGTCTTAATAAGAAGAAGTAAGCTGCCAATGAGAAAATCTTGGATAGCCTCAACATAATTAGCTGCCAATAAGAAGTTCGAAATTTTAAGTTAACATAAGTATTATGACCATTATAACCTACTAAAAATTTAAAAATAATACTTTTACTATTTTTGATAATTAACTGCATCTAATATTTTTATAGTGTATACCTAATCAACATCAAGCTAACAATTTTTTTTGCAATTTTATGAATGTTATTTGATTTCCTACGCAATAAATTAATATAATAGCAATTGTAAAAGAAAGAAAATAAAAAGATGTTTAGGCGGGAAGCCAAAACAATGGGCTACAAAGCCCTTTAGTACCGGACAATAAAAACACCTGGTACTAAAGGGGGGCAGTTTCATTTTGGCATGCTCTATCCCCCTTTAGTACTGGGTGGTAGCTTGACCCGGTACTAAAGGGTCGACCTTTAGTACCGGTGGTAGCTAGTACCCCGTACTAAAGGGTTGGAGATATTTAACCCCAACATCTTCCTCCCTCATCCCTTAACAACACTTAGCGAAATATTTCCATCGACTGCTGGCCCTCCCCGGATCCTCCATGCCACCGCCTCGACGTCCTCCCATTGGGCCGCCACTCACCCTGACACCGGCGCCGCCCCCGACCATCGCCCGACACCACCGCGCGCACCTCTCCCCCACTCCGTCACCACCGGCCCTCCTCTCCCTGATGACACCGCCAGCACTCGCGCTTGTACTCCGCTGCCAGAACCCTCCTCGATCTCCCCGACGATACGCCGTCAGCCTCCTCTTTGACAACGCCTCAGCCCTGACCCAGCTGCCGGCAGCTCCTCAACTCCGCCGCCGGCGCCTCCGACCTCGATGAAGTGCACGCGCGGCTAGTCGCGGGCTTGTCTTATTTGCTGACATAAGCCCGCGGCTGACTGACATCATATGTTTTTTATTTTTCCTTTTCTATTTGCAATATATGAAATTAGCTAGAAATTGTGGAAAAAATATTGAATTAGCTAGAAAATATAGAAAAATTCTTGAATTAACTGGATTATAGAAAAATTGTTGGAAAAGCCTATTAATTGAAAATTGTACAACATTGATTATGCCATGTTAGAAAATCCTATTAATTATTAGAAATTTCTAGAAATAAGTGAAAATTACTTTGATACTTCTAGAAATTTCCAAGAAATTTGATGATGGTGAATGACTACATTTCGTTCTAAATATGTTTGTTGTCATTTACTGTTACAAAATTCATCAATTAGTTGATGCCTACTAATTATTAGAATAATTCTTTTTATATTATATTAGTTACAAGAAATTTGATGATGGTTGTGAATGACGAGCAATTCATTGCAACAAATTGTACAAGTGTTTAATTCATTTTGTAATCATTCTTTTTATTGTTGATGCCTACTATTTCTTAGAATAATTATTTTTATAATATATTAGTTACAATCGCATGATCAGAGGACAAGTAGGCCCGATTGGATGAGGAATATCTAATGGACTTGATTGCTCAAGGTCGCATGAACGATCAACCAAATGAAGAGGCCGATCATAGCCAGACTGACATCTACCTCAACATGTCTGGTGATGGCAATGAGGAGGAACCAATTGCTGAGGGAGGCAATGATGGGCAACAAGGCGAGGTATAGCAATTATTATATGTAAACATGATTTGAATTCACTACTTATCAAGATTACTAGGAATTAATAGTTCTTTCATTTTCAGCCATCTGGATCAAGCAGGCCTAGAAAACGAGGCAAGAAGAAAAAGTTAGAGGGACGTATCATCACAGAACTTAATGAAGAGGGTGAACCAAATGCTCCAGACAATGCTAAGACCAAATTGGTGAATGAAATTGGGTTTCTTGTTAGGGATAATATCCCAATAAGCTTTCAGAATTGGAAAAGCTCTGAAACCGATGAGAGCGTGGTCCTCATAAGCGAGGTCCCCATAAGTGTGGTCCCTGAGTGATAGAAGGAAATGATATGGTAGCAGATAAAAGAAAACTTCACATTCATAGGTGTAGATGAAGCAAAAGTAATAGATTGGGGCTTTAGGAAGGCTGCAATTGCTTTTAAGACGTACAAGAGGAACCTGAACGAAGACTACATAAATAAGGGCCTTACACTAGATTTCACGAAGCACCCGAAGTTAAGATATCACTAGGATTCATTTGTGCAGTACAAGTAGTCAGAAAAGAGCGCTAAGGCAACTAAAACCAACACCGACAATGCTCCTTAGAAGAAATACTTTCATCGTCTTGGGCCAGGAGGTTACTAGAGGGGGCTCATCAAATGGTAGAAGATGGAAGATGACATAATTGACAAGGGAATCGTATCAGTGACTCTCGAATGGCCAGAGCGAGCAAAGCATTGGTATTATGATCATGGTGGCACACTCAATCCTGAAGATGGATCATTTGTGTTCGATCGAGAATTAAGAGATGCGGCGACGAGGCTTGTTGAGTTAATAAAGGCTACGGTCAAAGGAACTTTTGTGCCTGATCAAGAGAAGGACGAGCTGACTATGGCACTAGGTAATCTAGAACACCCTGGACGTTGCCAAGGTAAAGGTGTAATTCCATGGAAGTTTACCTTTTGTGAGCACATTGATTGCTATAGAAGTTGCCAAAGAAATAAGGCTGAACACGCATGACAGCTGTGAGTATTACAAGAACATGTAGCTTTGACGGACACAAGAATGGAGGAAGTAATCGAACAGAGTGTAGCTATAACACTTAGCAAACAAGCCAGTGAACAAGCAGCTGCATCATCAAGGGCTAATGCTGATGTAAGCCCCTCTCAGCATCGAAGCAACGTCGCTTCCACAGAACTCCCAGTTGGAGGATCTTCAGACATGGTTGAGGACAAACAACACCACCTTGCGGATGACATCACTAGGAGGGCCCCTTGTGAGCTTGTTACTCCCATAAAAAACAAACTCATCGTGATAGTTTATGGTGTGGCTGAACAACAGACCCAAGGCCAAACAATTCATGATGTGAAGATTCCAGCTCGCGGTTATGCTAAAGTTGTGGTGGACCGAGGGGTCGACGGTTGGGATGACCTTGAACTGGATGTACCTGGAGGTGATAGGGAAAAGAATCTAGGAGAAGCCATCCATGGTTGGATTCAATGGCCCAAGCACTACATAAGAATCTGCAATCGAATCCCCCAACCTTGCGATCATCTCCTTAGTGCTCAAGGGCAAGATCACCTACCTCATCTGCTAGTGCACCCTCTCCACTAGCTGCAGGAATCCTAGCATGCATCCATGCTCTCCATCGGCTGACAGGGATCCTAGCATGAGTCCACACTCTCCACCAGCTGATCGGGATCCTAGCATGAGTCCAGCTCCCCCTGTTATGAGTAAGGCTACATGCGAGAAATGCCTTCAGTTCCGCCTACTGCGGCTACAAAGAAGAAGCAAAAGAAGCTGAAGGAGAAGCAACCAGAGCCCAAGAAAGCTTATGAGATGATTGATGAGGAAATCGATGCGCAAGTGGATGATGAGGTTAAAGCTCACTTCGCACGAAAGCCTCCTGTGAAGGAAGATCCACCAGTTGATAAGGCTAAATTGCAGGCTTTCATTAAAAAATATCAAGAAAGCTAGAGAAACCAATGTTATCTGACTACGACTGCTCAATAACAAAGTCTTATCAGAAAAAGAAAAGGGGGTCAAGTATTCCACAGCTCGGAATCCAATCTGATAAAGACCGCTACAAGAAAGGTCCTTGGGATGGCCCGATCTTCATGGCAGTAGGTTTCATAACAAGATAACTTGCTGAAAATAGTGGGTAAATAGCTTTATACCTGACAAGGTTGGATGCGACCAAGTGACAAGGAGAGAGGCACCGAAGAGAACTCCAACTTGATCTCCGAACGAGCACAGAACCATGATCCGGGGTGGATGCGACCAAGCGATAGGGTGAGAGGCACATAAATCTTGAAGACTTCGACTCGATCATCGAACAACCGCTAAACCACAATCCGGGACTAATCCACACAAAATGGTGCAGCCGAACTGGAAGCTGTAGAGCATGAACTAGGTGACCTCAGAGAGATCTTCTTCACAAGTCCTCGAAGAATAGGGAAGAACAGGGGTGTGCAAGGCACTTAACAGCTTGGTTGCAAAACCATATGAGGTTATCTATTCATCAAAATTTAACTTGTTTTTCCAGTAGTACATAGGGCTTATTTATACTAGGAACAACCCTCCTAGATTGGTATCAACTGAACTCTCCACATTGGAAGGTGCAAGGTCAAGTGGTGAAGCATTCACGAGGTGACCTTTGAATCCCGCACGTCTTCTCAGCTTCTATGCAATCTTCACTAAATCAGTCATAACTACTTATTGAGAAGTCCAATGGACATGTGGTTACTTGCATTGGAAACTAGACTTCAAGACCATTCCATCAAGTACTCATTCATCTCCATATCTATCAGGAATCAAGAGTTATGACTGATTCATTATGCAGGTCTGATCGGATCAAAATGGGAACAATCTAGAAGTTTGGCTTCATTAGATTGGTCCCCTCGTATCCAAACGTTCCTTGTTGGTCCATTTCTTGTGGTTTGATCTGATTGTTGTGTTTCGTCTCCATCTAGTGTAGTACCCTCTCTTCATGTATATACATAATCACAATCAATGTAAAGGATTTAGGTAGTATAAAATTCTCATGTATGTTGAAGTTAATTTCAGCAAGAAAAGCATGCAACTCTTGTTGGAGTTTCTTACACGGTTGGGTGTAATTGGTCCTTCATACACATGAGCTTGTGTTCCTGATGAATGGTCTTGTGTAACCAGTGGGATGTCCACATCATCCTCCCCCTCTTGAAAAGGAGTCGTCCTCGACTCTTCCAATCTAAAGAGCGGAGAAAGATCGGCGACGTTGAAAGTTGTACTGACACCATATGTACTTGGAAGATCAATTTCATAGGTATTGTCATTGATCTTTTGAAGAACTTTAAATGGTCCATCGGCGCGTGGCTGCAACTTACTCTTGCGTTGGTTGGGGAAGCAATCGTAGCGTAGGTGCACCCGGACCAAGTCTCCTTGTTCAAACAACATCTTCTTGCGACCCTTATTGGCACACTGCTCATATTGCCAAGTCATCTTCTCAATGGTGGCTCTTACTTGATCATGTAGTTTCTTGACAAATTCACCATGCTTGCTTGCTTCAAAGTTCATGCATTCCTGCATAGGCAAAGGCAAAAGATCGATGGGAGCAACAGGTTTGAAGCCATATACAATCTCAAATGGACAAAATTTTGTGGTTGAGTGTACCGCCCTATTGTATGCAAATTCCACATGAGGCAAGCTCTCTTCCCAAAGCTTCAAGTTCTTCTTGAGAATAGCCCACAATAAAGTTGGCAAGGTGCGGTTCACAACATCAGTTTGCGGATGACATGTTGTGGAGAACAACAATCTTGTCCCAAGTTTTCCCCACAAGGTCTTTCAAAAGTAGCTCAAAAATTTGGTGTCACGATTAGACACAATTGTTCATCGCACACCATGTAAACGCATAATTTCCCTAAAAAATAATTCAGCAATGTGTGAAGCATCATCCCTATCATCCCTATTATGATAGGGAATAAAATGAGCCATTTTGCTAAAGTGATCAACCACAACAAATATTTAATCCCTCCCCCTCTTTGTTTGAGGTAAACCAAGAACAAAGTCCATAGAAATGTCTTCCCACGGTACACTAGGAATAGGAAAAGGAGTGTATAAATTGTAAGGGTTCAAGCGTGACTTAGCTTTGTGGCAGGTTACGCAACATAGAACGTATCTCTCCACATCCCTTCTCATCTTAGGCCAAAAGAACTGATCAGTCAGCACTTGTTCTGTTTTCTTAACACCAAAGTGGCCCATCAGTCCTCCGGCATGAGCTTCCTGCAAAAAGCAAAGGATGAACAGAACAATCTGGAATGCAAAGTTTGTTAGCTCGAAACAAAAATCCTTCATGCAAATGGAATTTTTCCCAGCCCATGCCATCACAACATTTAGAAAACGGTTCAGCAAAATATGAATTAGTAGCATACAGATCTTTGACACTTTCCAAACTAAGAATTTTAGCATCAAGTTGAGAAAGCAAAGCATGGCGTCGAGATAAAGCTTTAGCAACAACATTTTCCTTCCCTTTCTTGTACTTGACAATGTAAGGAAAAGATTCAATTAATTCACTCCATTTAGCATGTCTTTTGTTTAGTTTTTGTTGATCCTTAAGATGTTTCAAAGATTCATGATATGAATGTATCACAAATTCTTTAGGCAAAAGGTAATGTTGCCAAGTTTCCAAACTCCTCACAAGAGCATAAAGTTCTTTGTCATAAACTGAATAATTGAGAGTTGGACCACTTAGCTTTTCACTGAAGTATGCAACAGGTCTCCCTTCTTGCATGAGGACGCCTCCAATCCCTACACCACTTGCATCACATTCAATTTCAAAAGTCTTACCTAAATCTGGAAGTGCAAGGAGTGGTGTTGCTGCCAACTTCTTCTTTAGCTCTTCAAATGCTTTCTCTTGTGCTGCACCCCAATGGAATGGTACTTCCTTCTTTATCAACTCATTGATTGGGGCAGCAATGGTATTGAAATCTTTCACAAACTGATCATAGAAGCCGGCAAGTCCAAGGAAGCTCCTCACTTGGCTCACATTTTGTGGAGGCAACCATTCACGAATAGCTTTAATCTTTTCTTCATCAACCTCCACACCTTGAGCTGAAACAACAAAGCCAAGAAAGACTACCTTGTCTATGCAAAAGGTGCACTGGGCAAGGTTAACATACAAGCATTCCTTTCTCAAAGCAGCAAGCACACAGTTTATATGTTCAACATGTTCATCAAGAAACCTGCTATAAATTAAGATATCATCAAAGTAAACCACAACAAACTTGCCAATGAAGGCCCTAAGGACATGATTCATCAATCTCATGAAAGTACTAGGTTCATTGGTCAAACCAAAAGGCATCATCAACCATTCATACAGCTGAAACTTGGTTTTGAAGGTTGTTTTCCATTCATCTCCCTCTCTCATACGAATTTGGTGATAGCCACTTCTCAAATCAATTTTTGTGAAAATGATAGCACCACTAAGCTCATCAAGCATGTCATCAAGCCTAGGTATGGGATGTCCATACCATATGATAATGTTATTAATGGCTCGGTAATCAACACACATTCTCCATGAGCCATCTTTCTTTGGAACTAAAAGAATAGGAATTGTGCAAGGTGAGAGACTTTCCTTGACATACCCTTTGTTGATGAGCTCTTGTACTTGGCACTGAATTGCTGTTGTTTCCTCCGAGTTGGTACGGTATGGTGCACGGTTTAGAAGTGAAGCACCAGGAATAAGGTCAATTTGATGTTCAATCCCTCTTTTTGGTGGCAGCCCTGGTGGTACTTCCTCTGGAAACACATCTTCATATTACTGTAGCACATCGAAAACAGCACTAGGCAAAGGGTAAGTCATTAGTAGAAAGAGAATTAACCCTGTACAGGAGTACAAAGAACATGGCATTCGGTTCACTCAATTCTTTTAAATCCCCTTTCCTAGCCATCATCACTGAACCCTCTTTTCCCTTTGGCTCATTTCTTTGCAGCTGTGGAGTTTTATTTGGCTTTGGAGACTCTCCCTGACTATGTTTGTGGGTCACTCGCAAGTGTTTCCCACGCTCTCGCTGTTTTCTTTTGATGTCATGTTTCAAAATCTCCTCCGGTGTTAATGGGAGCAAAGAGATGCACTCTCCTTTGTGCATAAGAAGAAGCTTGTTGGCTCGACCACAAATCTAAACATCACGATCATACAACCATGGTCTTCCCAATAGCAACTGGCATGCTTCCATAGGCACCACATCACACTCCAGTTGATCATTGTACCTTCCAATAGAGAAAGGAACGGTCACAATATTGGTTACACACAGCGCACCACAATCATTAAGCCATTGCATCTTGTATGGATCGGGATGACGCCGCGGTTTGAAACCCATTCTATCAACCAATTCTTGACTTGCAATATTATTGCAGCTGCCATTATCAACAATGATTCAGCACAACTTGTCCTTGACCATGCCTCGAGTGTGAAAAAGATTGTGCTGATGTACATTCTCTTCTTTTGGAGCAGTGACACTAAGAACACGACAAGAAATAAAGCAATTATTGTCACCTTCGTCGGGTTGGATCTCACACTCATCATTCACAATTTCTTCACGATATCTTGGAGCATCTTCTTCTTCACTTTCAGATTCCCATTCACCTTGCTCATTCAATCATGGTCCTTCTTCTAGGACATTTAGCAGCAATATGTCCACGACCTTGGCACTTGTGACACACATTGCTTCGGCTATGTGAAGATGATGCAGCGGCTGATGCACCTGAGGGGGCTACTGCACTTGTAGTAGGACGCCGATTTTCTTGCTGAATTGCAAGTGAAGAAGCAGTAGAAACTATAGTCCTTGCAGCACCAATGGATAGAGAAGGCCTAGCTGCAACGCCTTGAGATCGACCACCACCAACAAAGTATCGGGCTGTTGTCGGCGCCATGGAGTTGAGATAGATCAACTCCCATAGGACCGACCACGTCCTTCTTGCTGAATTTTCCTCTCGGTGCACATGGCTTGATCAACAAGATCCTACAAATTATGATATGGAAACATCTTAACAAAACCTGAAATTTAATCATTCCGTCCATGCAAAAATCTTTCCATTTTAGACTCATCATCCTCTATAATTCCAGATCTGATTAAGAGCAATTCCATTTCCTTGTAATAATCATCTACTAATTTGGAACCTTGACTCAATGTTTGTAACCTATTGTGAAGGTCATGGTGATAGCTTGATGGAACAAAATGCCTCCTCATCACACACTTCATTTCAACCCATGTGTTGATATGATCACACCCCAACACAAGCTGATTTTCTTATATTTGATTCTACCAAGTGAGAGCATAACCAGAGAACTCAATAGAAAGAAGACTAACACGCCTCTGGTCACAGAAATTATGCACTCTAAAAATCTGATCACATTGCTCTTCCCAATCAAGATATCCATCTCCATCTTCCTTTCCTGAAAATTTTAGAACACTTAACTTCACACGAGCAATGCTGTCCAGATCATCCCTATTGCGACCACGATGATGTTCACCATCATGACCAGCACCACGACGATGATTTTGGCGATGTCCAAACCGCTCATGGTTTGTATAAGGATTTTCATCATCATCATATCCTTCCTCATGGCTACTTTGAGATTCATCTTCATCATCAAAACGAACACGGCGACCATGTCCATGATCACCTCTTGCACGCCGATCCTCATGACCAGCACACATACCACCACCATGACCATCACAAGCACCCGCAGCAGGAAGACGTTCATTGAACATCCTCTCCATGGCCTCCAAGAGTGAGTGTTGTAGTTGATGTAACTCAGCTCGCTGAACAGGGGCTTCTTGTTCTCCACAATGACCACCATGAACACTTGAATCAGATCATGCCATGTTAGGATATTGCAAGAGAAAGTGGAATAGAAAAAATTGGAGGAATCACACAATCTCACCTCTTGCCTACCCAAGTTCTTACCCATTCTCAAGTACTGTGAGTGTGCTAAGTGGTGTATCCCAGCTGTGATTAAGTGGTCGAAAGGTTTACAAAACGAGAGGTCTGATTTATGACTTTTTGTGGAGCTATAGGTGGCTGTTCAAGGAAGGCTATGGTACAACAATGTGTATATCATGTTCAACAAAATGTAAACACTGCTGTCCAGAAATTACCACCAACTTGAGTTGCAAATATAAAACTTTTGGTAACACGATCCGCAACACAGCCCCTTTCAACTTCTCTTTTTGTTTCTTCTATTTTTTTCCACCAGTCAATTGCCCCACTCTAGGTGCTTTTGGAGTTTGATCAGACCTGCTTATATTCGCTAAAGATACAAATCTCACCGCAGCTCAAATTCGTGGGGAGGATCACATCCCAAACCACCCTGGGGCTGGTAAATGGAAATTTGAGTTAGGGAAAGAGCTTGTGTGGCCGCAGTTGGTGGACCGTCTTTCAACAAAGATGTAAAAATTGCACCAATGGTACATGGAGGTTTCAGTCAACGGTTTCCTCATGCTCGAAGTTCGGATTGGAGATCAACATTATTTCCATGGGGATGCCATTCTAAATGTGCCGCTCGAGGAACTTTATTTCCTTTACAATCAAGACGTACTTGACAAATCACTCATCAGTTCCTAGGTTCTATAAGTATTTAATTTGCTCTAACTTCAAAATCCCCACTCTAGTCATTGTGTGACGTCTTATCTCCTATTCTATTTTGTATCATGCAGGATGGAGATTCAAGCTTGCCGGAGCAAAAGATACTATGACATCGGCTTCATGGATCCGGATGTTATAAACAAGGCAACTGTAAGAGATAAACCAAATCGGACCTTGAAAAATATATATAATTTCTTAGACAAGCAACGTTACAAGAAGTACATACTTCCATCATACAACTTCAAGTGAGCGTGCTTCCTATCTTTTTTCTTTTTTGAACTAGCAATTAAAAATAAGACTAACTAGCTTTTGACTATGCATATATGTACAGCTTCCACTGGATACTCCTTGTTATCGTGGTTGATCGAAGCGCGGTCTATATCCTAGAATCTTCGAGGAGACAAAGAGATCAATACACCAACCTTATAGTCATGCTTAACAAAGCATGGGCTCGCTTCTGACAATATCACTTAGGTGTATTCAAGGAGGGACTTGACATCAAGCCTGAATTCCTGGTATGTATTGAATTTGCACATCTCGTGTCACTTCCTTGAACACAACAAATATTTCATAACTTCTTTTGCCACATATATAGTGTTTGAGACAAGATCCGGGGAATAATTTATGCGGATACGATGTATGTGAGTTCATCCATAGCTTTGTACGTCCTAAGCATATGACCGACCACGAACTTAGAGTACGTAGATAAAATTCTCAACAATATATTAGTTCTATTTATGCAGATCCATTGATATAATATAATAACCTTTGCCAATGACACAGATGATGCACATGAAGGAAGCACTCCTCGAGACGGAGAAAGTCAGGGCAATTCAAGAACAACTATATGGATTTCTTATCGACGAGGTAGTAAATCCAGCAGGGGAGTTCCATAATGATGGATCAAATCTGCATCACCGTTAGGACTCGGATTTAGAATAGTTAATCCAAATGTTGAATTTGAAAAGTTGATGGAATTGAATGTAATATTTGATGTACGTGTATGCACAAGATGTCTATATATAAGATTATCTCAAATGTAATATTATATATCAAATACAACTTACTTTATATATATTAGCGTATTAGAAATAGTATATAGGAAACAAATATGAAATATTAATATAGAGTAAAGAAAACAGAAAAGAAAATGAGAAAAGAAAAGGAAAAGGAAAAAAGATCTTAATACTAGGTAATACCAACTGGTACTAAATTAGTCTTGGCCACATGCAACGTGGCTGCCAATTTAGTAGCGGTTGGACTACCCAACCGGTACTAAAGGTCCCCTTTAAGTACCGGTTATTTGACCCGGTATTAAAGGACCATTTTTAATACTGATATAGCAGTACCGGCACTGGTACCAAGCCTTTTCCCAGCCGTGAAGGCTACTAACAAATGTAATAGCATCTGACATATGTCATATCTGGTGCCACATACGCCCACGTATACCAACGGCAACGTGAGCTCGAACTGCTTATCACAGATTCACAGCACTACTCATTATGTCATATCTCGCGTGATCGTCTCCGGTGTTTCCCTACCGCTGGTGAGTGTACCATGTGCATGCAACAGCTTGCATCGTACGTGGGATCAGGGTCCACTGAGTTGCCGGTCACGGGTCACGGGTAATAGCAGTATCAGCGGCGGACGCTGCAGGCTGCCGTCACGCTAGCGTTTTGCTGTATTAACGGGCCATGACGACGCTATGCATTTCATCCGTCTCACGACACATGCAAATAGCTTGTTTGTATTTGCCCCTGCCGCCTATTGTTGTCTTGATGACGTTCAGATCGGAGACCACAGAGTTTTGTCTCAGCTTGCCTCTGTTCGGTCACGAGGAGCGTAACAACACCAGAGATCGGAGATGCGAGCAGTAGGCGGGGGGCTCACTGCCAAGGTTGTTAACGGAATCCTAGGTAGAATACCAGTAAATTTCAAGTGTTCACGGTTGATTTTGTTAATTTGACAACTTAATCAAAACTGTACGCATGCCTGTTCAATCTAACTTAATTTTAAGAAATATTTCATCATAGTTTGATTTCATTTGAGAGGTCCGGTATAATAATTATTATATTCCTTTTTTTCCGGTAATTATTGTATTCCTTGGCACAATTTGTAAAATAGTCTAAAAAATATTAGACTAAATTGAAAGAGGACTTAATTTCTTTTAGATATCGCTAAACTATTGTTGACGCCAGATTTTGACACATATGGAATCGGCGTCAAGAAGGGGGAGAATTGGCTGATGCGGCGAGGCAAGAAGGTCACGATTGGGAATCGGCTGATTGGTGCTACAGTTGGAGATCGGCCGATTAGTGCTGCAGTATTTCGGCGGACGGAGTTGGTGGAGATCGGCCGATTGGGAGGCTGGAGCAGTTGGGCCAATATGGGCTTAAAGTGGATTATGAAGATAAAAAGGAGACTGGCTCATAGGAGCGCGATGACCAACTCCGATACGAGTTATGCTTGTAAATATTCGTTTTCGTTTAAACTTAGAGATAGAGTCCTAGTCGGTTAAGAGATTGGTTGTAACAGGCTATACATCTTTAGAGATCTGTAATCATCATCAAATCAATACAACAATCTACTATTTCCTCGCACTTTACTTTCGAGTTGACGACTTCGTCAGTACTTTTCTTCTTTTCACGAGTTCGTACGGGTTGGCGGGGATGCATCAACTTGATCTCCGGCCGATTCTGTAAGTTCCGTTTATTGAGTAATATCTAAGCTTTAACTTCGGGCGCATCGCTGTCTTTTCATTTAGATTTATTCATCAGTTATCGATATTCACTAGAATTCTAGGTTTTACATGTTGTTCTAGTTTTATCACCAGTTATCCAGCTTGGAATTAGAGCTTTCGGCTTACTTATATTTTATTGCTTAATCTACCGCTTTTTGCATAGCCGATTAGATCTGTTCCTAGTGTTGCTACTGTAGCGTTGTTTAGTTTACTCTAGCAGTGTTCTTCACCAACGTTACCTGGTAATCGGCTGTATTATAGCCGATTTTTTTACCGATTCGCTGATAAGCTTCCTCGAGATCGGAACCTTAGCCGATCGCAACCTCTGGGATCTGACACGTTTCTTTCCTTGCCAATCAACAGGTCAGATTGGCTGGCACGCCGCACGAACCGCACCAGGGCGATTACCCGAACAGGAGTTAAGCAGATTCTCCCGGGTCGTGTGTCCGACGCTAGAGATTCAATCGACTGATTTCTAGTGCCAACACACTTTTGGTACACCCAGTGGGACGAACATAACCACAAACATGTCAAAAGCTGCCGAAGTCTCTAAAGATAACGTCATCAAGGTGACGGAAGCAGACCTCAAGGACGACCAGAAGGAAGAACTGGAGAAGCAAATAGCACACTACCGAAAGACATGCTTACAATCCTTCAGTCGTACCAGGAGCGGGAAAACTATCAGGAAGGCTCCTTTTCCAACTCCCCGCTAGATTACAATCGCCGAGGACTCGGGCAAGATGTCCGAGATGGTTCAACAGTCTGTCTACCAAGATTTCATCGATCAATCCCCGGTGATAACTAATACGGTGTACAATGCCGTCATCAGCTCCCTGGCCAATGGCGTGTCTCAACGATACCAGGGGCCAGCGTACACCCCACCTATCACGGCCCCGGTCAAGAGTTCTCCAAGTATACCCTACTCGGCTCCTCAGCCGATCCATGGTCAGCCTGGAGGATCTAGCGCTCCTTCGTCATCAATGCATCTGGGATACAACGGCGCACCATACCTTCAGTCGCATGCGCCACCTCAACCTACTCAAATTTCTTTCGCACAATTATCTTCACTGAACTCAGTGCCTTGGGGGGCACCATCAGCGTCAGCCGGCCAAGATCAGTCGGCGGCTATGGAAGCTCTCCGATCCAGGCACCTTTCCAATCGGTCGTGCGGCCGATGGTCCCACAGTATCAACCAGCCACGCCGGAGATGGGCATGGGGGCAGAAACAGCAGAAGCACTTCGGGGCGCTGCGCCGATTGTACTATATGATGAAACGGCCAGTTCAGTGAGACAACCAATGCCAACTACACAACCGGCCACGTCACCACAGGCGCCGCACGCCTTCGTCCATCACCCAATTGTCCCTCTGCCGATCTACCAACACGTGCCGGTTCCCCAGCCAATAGTTCATCAACAACAAGCAGACTGGACGGCACGGATAGCAGAAGTGATTCAAGAGCAATTCGGTTTAAAACCAAAGGTACAAACCTACACATACAGGACGCCATACCCGTCTACCTATGACTTACTGTCGTTTCCCCATCGGTATAAAGTTCCTGATTTCACCAAATTTTCGGGGCTTGATGATACCTCAACTATGGAGCACGTAAACAGGTTTATCATCCAATGTGGGGAGGCGGCTACACAAGATGCTCTACGGGTACGCCTCTTCCCATCGTCTCTGTCCGGGTCGGCCTTCCAATGGTTTACTACACTACCACCCAACTCCATACTCACTTGGGCCGATTTGGAGAAGCAGTTCCACAAGTACTTCTACGCGGGCGTGCATGAGATGAAACTCTCAGATCTGACCAGCCTCAGACAAAGGAGTGATGAGCCGGTGTCCACATACGTGCAGAGGTTCAGGGAAGTCAGGAACAAATGCTACACCCTAGTCCTGACCGACTGTCACACCCTGAAATTTCCGAATTTCAGGATGTGAATAAAAGGAATAAATAAACCATAATTTTCTCATAATTTTAAAATTTTCCCAACATTTATTTTTCTTTACAGGAAATTTAGTATAGGAAATTTTTTATTGTTTGCTTTTATTAATTAAATATTGCCGTTCTATGTCTGTGCATTCATGTCACTGCATCTTGGTGTTTCTTGAGTGCAAAAGTTTGAAAATACATTTAGACGTTGCCCAGACCCTTGTGAGAATTTTCCATCTTTTTCTGAAAATTATTCTCCTAGAGCTAAATCCAATTTTTGGAAGGCTTTAGAATCCTTTTCACGGGCTCCAAGTATTTTATTTGGATTCTTTGTGTCCCAATCCATCTCTGAGATTTATCTCAGATTTTTCGGAATTTTATAGGTATTTTTCTCGCTTTAGAAAACGAGTCCAGCTATTTCTGGAATTGTTTTCGCGCAGATAAATAAAATCAGAAATTCCGAAAATAAAAAGTCAACTTGAAAATATCTTTTTCCGAGTGTGGCCTATATATATATCACCGCGTTCGTCTCGACGCGAGGATTTCAGATCTACAAACCTTTTCACGAGTTACCTCTCCTAACTCCGTAGATCTGAAGTCAAAGTTCGGTCTTCGTCAAACTCCGGCGAGCTTTTCCGGCGAAACCGTGGACTTCCGGCGAAAACCGACACCACCATGGAGTTCCTCTCTTCGAGCTCTACGCCGTGGTGTGGTGGATTGCATGAATCCGATGTCGGCTCCGTCGTCTTCCCCAACTCCGACGAGCTTTTCCACCGCCATTGTTCATCTCTGGCCGAAAGTGAGCACACCATCTTGTTCGTCTCGTCGATATCGTTCCATTTTGCCGTTCATGCGCGAGATCGGACTTCGTTTCCGGTGATCCTCTCTTTCTCTCTCTTTTCCTTGTTTCTTGCAACCGTAGCAGACCGAGCTTCTGGTTCTGTTGCTGCCGCGCGCCGCCTGCAGCTGCCCGCCGCCGCCTGCAGCTGCCCACCGCCGCGCCCCTAGCCTAGCCCGGCCCCGGCCGCCGTCGCCGGCCAGCGCCGCCGGGAAGCCCGGGAGGGCCGGTCGGGCAGTTCATCGGGAGGAAGAAGATAAAGGTCACTTTTGCGTTTTAACCCCCCGAAGAAAAGAGTAATCCAGCTGGAATAGTTTGAGTCTTGCACGTTTTGTAGAAAGGACCTTGAGAGTTTTAGATTCCTTGAATCCAGTCCAGCCCCTGCGGTTTTGCAAATCTAACCCTGTCCTTTAACCTTTTCGCGAGCACTATTCCTTGTGTCTTGCCAATCTTCTCAGCTAACCCTCCAAGTCTACGGTTAATTATGTTTAGGCCCCTACAACCTTGTTTAACCCATAGAACCCACGTTTTTATTCCGTTTTCGTCCGTTCAAGTTGCGTTAGATGCATAACAATGTAAAGTACACGTTAGTGGTAATGTTTTCCTTCACACATATTTTTGAAAATAAAATTTATATTAAAATTGATTAATGCCTGACAAACGAGTTCTTCTCTAAATAAAATCTATTTAGTGTTAAACATCGTTTTTCATAATAATTGTTAATTTGATTAATGCCTACTTCGTACCCTCTTCTAAATAAAAGCCAATTAGGTTATATATCGGTTTTTCATAAACTAAAGTTAATTGGATTAATGCCTATCTAAATAATTCTTCCAATTAAAAGCCACTTAGAGTTATACCTCGGCGTTTCATAAATTAAATTCAATTTGATTAATGTTTATTCAATTTGTTTTCTAAATAAAATCTGTATAGGTTATATCTCGAGTTTTCATAATTAAATATTAATTTGGCTAATATAAATATAAATGTGTTTTTAATGTAATCTACTTAGTTGAACTCGAGATGTAAAGCTATACGCTTAGATGTCTACATGTATCTTATTTTTAAATTAAATATTTAATTTGCATAAATTGTACTCAAATATTTATAAATAAAATTGGAGTAAGCTTTACACCGTCTTTTCTCATGAAAATATAAATATGACTTGATTAATTCTAACTAAGGATATTTCTCTGAAATATCTTTACATTGCTTTTCTCAACTAAAATAAATAAAGCTTGTAGCTCTTATCTTTCTTTTATAATTCAAAACTCTCGATAGCTTTATCTTTTCAACCATAGTCCCGTTTTAAGCGTTCCTTACGTTCGCGTGACCTTAGATCGAGCCTTGTCGTTAGTACGCTCTTTTAAAGCTTTCCTTTTGTTTTGGTGTACTGCTCTTAGTTGTATTTGTTTGTTTGCTTGTATGATTGTGCTGGTGATTGCTTCGAGTAGAAGGATCGCTGTTCGAAAGCTTTGAAGATTAAGAGTTTCAGGAGAGCAAGAGCCGAAGAGCAGTAAGAAGTAACTTGTCGCTGGAGAAAGGCAAGTGTGTCCTTGTGCTTTTGTCCTAATAACTTTGTTTAATCACTATTGCATATGCTTGCATTAAATTTGTTGGGTCCTATTAAGGTTTGCCTAGTTTTTATGATTATTCCTTGCCAACCTAGGTTTACCTTTCTGTTGGGTAGCTATGCTTAGCTGCTATACCTGGGTTATGGTGGTTCTAATGAACAAAGATGATGAACCTATTTTATTTATGCTACACCTTTCTTTAATTCAAGATCATTATGTTAATTGGAACATGGAGAACCACCCAGGAAAACAGTGCTACCACAAGACTAAATGGCTCTGATCTTGGCTGATTAATTAGAAACCTTAGTCTGGGGTGACCTTACTCATGATGAGGCAAGAGGGGGGACTGAGTCGTTGCATTTTACCTGGGATGGGTGGTGCACGCCAGACACCGAAACCTTAGCGGGTTACCACTGACTAATGAATCTTTGTAAAGGCCTCGTAGCGTCCCTATGCAATCACACCTCGGAAGTGTGGTATTGTGCCTGATCAGCACAAGCGTGGTTGGGTCTAAAGTTCTTTTGAGCTTTTACGCGACTTGTGGGTAAAGATGTGCGACCTCTGCAGAGTGTAAAACTGATTGATCAGCCGTGCTCACGGTTAAGAGCGGCCTGGACCCTCACATGATTAATATACTTGAAGATGGATTTAAATTGTGGTTTATGCTATGGTTATGGTTGTGCCATATGCTTATGGCTTATGTTTATGTTTCTATTAATTGTGGGTTGGTATATACTTATACCTTAGTAATCAGGTGCTAATAAAATTTGACCAACTAAAAATGCTTAATGCAGTCAACCAGTCAGCCTTTCCTTGTTTAACCCTTGCATTCATATTCTCCTCACACTTGCTGAGTACGACAAGTGCTCACCCTTGCTATAAACAACATTGCTCAGAAGAAGAAGCTGCTATGAAGTTGTTCCGAAGATGATGCTGAGTTCTAGGCGTACGCAACCCCCAGTCGATTGCCTGTGAAGTTTGAAGCCTCCGTTTCCAGTGTTTAAGCTGTGTATCTCTGATAGTCTCATAAGTTTTTATTTGTATCTGTTTACGTGATACTGTTGCTGTTATTCACTAATGATGTCACTATATGTATGAAACTTGATCCTGGCATACATATAGGTAGCATTCAGTTTTACCTTTAAAACCGGGTGTGACACCGACGCACAGTTAGCCGATATAGTCTTCCAAGGTCTCCTGCCTCACATCAAAGAAAAATATTTTTCACAGGAGTTCGAGAGCCTGAGCCAGATCGTACACCGACTGTCCGGTCAGGAAGTACGCCCCTTTGATCCACGGAGGAACTTCCAGAAGAAAGTGGCATACTTAGAAGGGGCTGAATCCGAAGAAGAGGCAGAAATCGGCTTGGCAGAGTGGGTTAAAGGAAAGAAGCCGATATCCTGTCCGTTCGGCAAAAAGGAACCAGAGGCATTCGGTTTCGACACGTCAAAGGCCGATAAAATTTTCGATCTACTCCTTCAAGAAGGACAAATCAAGCTCTCACCATACCATACGATCCCGTCGGCCGAGCAGCTGAAGAAGATGAAGTATCGCAAGTGGCATAATGCCACCTCCCATGACACAAACGAATGCAAAATCTTCTGACAGCAAATACAATCAGCCATTGAGCAAGGCAAACTCAAGTTTGAGGTCCCGACGAAGCTAGCAAAGCCGATGAAGATCGATCAGCATCCCTTCCCCACCAACATGGTTGATATAGGAAGGAACTCTCTCCAGACCAAGGTGCTGACATCCGAATCGGCTAAAAAGAGCGGCGCCGTAGACCCCAGGAATCAAGCGGCGCCCGAAGATGTCAAAGGGAAACGAAGGATGGAGGACGAAGGTGAAGGATCGGGAGAGCCACGCAAGCCCATCACCTCCCAATTTTTGCTCAACAAATATCAACGGCAACAAGAAAGTTCACGGTTTCGGAAAGAGATGATGCGACGACATGAAGATCACTGGCGATGCCCGTTCTTCATCCACTGCTGGGAAAGTAACCTTAGGTTGCCGCCGGCCGACAATTGCCCGGAATGCAACGGCCCATATCGCAACAATCGCCCATTCAGAAGGTCTCGCTCCAGAGATGGGAGGCCAGAGCTGATCAGCAGAAACTGGCGCGACCAAGAAGATCGGCGCCTTTCAGTACGTGATCGGCTGGGGGGCAGAAGTGACCAATATGATCAGTCGGAAGACAGGCGTGAGCGACATGATAGGCCGGGGGGCAAATTCGATCGGCGTGACCAACCAGAGGGCAGGGCCAGCGCACACGATCGGCTGGAAGAGATGGCTGATGCTCGGGTGTCAGACGAGAATCCCTTAGGACGAGAACCAGAATGGGAACGAGCCAGACCATCGGCTAAACCAGTAAACCCCAGGTGGTGCCCTGATGGATTGACCAAATCAAAAAAATGAAGAATCCAACGTCTCCGCCAATGGGAACAACAGGAAGAAGAGCAACAACAGTTGATGGACGAGAAAAATGACAGGCCTTGGGTTTGGCGCCCCAAAAGAAACAACAGGGAAAACCACAACAATCAAGAATCGGCAGCCGATGTCAACATGGTTTTCATTCTGCCGATAGAGTTCATGACTCCCGCCGACCGACATAACATGTCGGCGATAGAAGAACAGATGGCACAATTGGCTTTGGAGCCAATGACAGCCACATTTGAGAAACTCGAGGATGAAAAACGGCAGCACCTCAAGGCATTGTTCCTCAAAGGACATGTCAACGGCCGACCGGTCACCAGGCTACTAGTAGATGGAGGCGCCGCAGTCAACATCATGCCATACGCCATGTTCCGGAAGTTGGGGAAAAGCGATGATGATTTGACCAAGACGGACATGATGCTCAAAGACTTCGAAGGCAACGTGTCTCCCGCCTGCGGCGCACTCTGTGTCGACCTCACCATCGGCAGTAAGACTCTTCCCACCACTTTCTTTATTATCAATGGCAAAGGGTCCTACAACATGCTACTCGACTGAGACTGGATACACGCAAATTGTTGCATCCCGTCTACAATGCATCAATGCCTCGTACAATGGGTTGGCGACAACATCGAAGTGGTCACCACCGATTCCGCGTACAGCGTCGCGGCGGCCGATGCACAGCCATGGAGCTGCGAGCACGTCAGGTGCATATCCGGGAGGACTTGGGACACCGATTTCCTGAAGGTGTCCGATTTTGGCCTACAGCCGATCCGAGCAGTCGGCTCTGAAGATTCAAATTAAATGGATCAGTTCATCTGAGAAAACGGGAAGCTAGGGCACGGGTTTACGTCGGCCGATTTGTTAGAGATGATAGATCTAGGCGATGGCACCAAACCAAGGCCGACATACATTAGTGCTAATTTGGATATGGAATACAAATGTAAATTGACAAATTTATTGAAAGAGTTTAAAGATTGCTTCGCTTGGGAATATCATGAGATGCCTGGATTGGACCGATCCATTATCGAGCACCGGCTGCCCATAAAGCCGGGATATCGGCCATATCAGCAACCCGCACGGCGATGTAATCCTAAAATCCTACCTGATATAAAGGCCGAAATCACAAGGTTGATTGAAGTAAAATTTATTCGGCAATGCCGTTATGCCGAGTGGATCTCCAACATCGTGCCCGTATACAAGAAGAACGGAAAGCTACGCGTGTGCATTGACTTCAGGAACCTTAATCAGGCTACGCCAATGGACGGATACCCGATGCCGACAGCCGATGTGTTAATAGACACCGTCGCGGGTCACAAAGTCATTAGTTTTATGGATGGAAACGCCGGATACAATCAAATACTAATGGCCGAAGAAGACATATCGAAAACAGCTTTCAGGTGCCCAGGCCACCTTGGCTTGTTCGAGTGGGTAGTAATGACTTTTGGGTTGAAGAACACCGGCGCTACATATCAACGGGCCATGAATTACATATTTCACAAACTCATCGGCGTGCTGGTAGAGATTTACATCGATGACGTCGTGGTCAAATCAAAAGGGCACCAGGAACATCTGGCCGATTTACGGCAGGTATTGGAATGCACAAGAAAGCATGGGTTGAAAATGAACTCGAACAAATGCGCTTTCGGCGTATCCGCCGGACAGTTCTTGGGATTCATGGTTCATGAACGTGGGATAGAGATCCATCAGAAGACCATAGCAGGTATCAATAAAGTCGTGGCCCCACAGAATAAAACTGAGTTGCAATCCTTGATCGGCAAAGTCAATTTCATCAGAAGATTCATATCCAACCTGTCCGGACGTGTCCAAGCCTTCATGCCATTATTGAAATTAAAACCTGACCAGGAATTTGTATGGGGAGAAGAACAGCGTAAGGCACTAGAAGACATCAAACAATACTTGGTCTCGCCACCCGTATTAGTCCCACCACAAACTGACAAGCCATTCAAGCTGTACTTATCGGCCGATGAACGGGCTATCGGGTCAGCACTGGTCCAGGAATTTGAAGGAAAGGAACGGGTAATATATTATGTTAGCAGAATACTTCTGGACGCCGAAACGAGGTATCCCCCGGTAGAGCGGCTGTGCCTATGTCTTTACTTCTCATGCACCAAACTCAGACACTACCTATTATCGGCGGAATGCGTGGAAGTATGCAAAGACAACGTCGTGAAATACATGTTGTCATTGTCGATTTTGAAAGGACGGATCGGAAAGTGGATTTTGGCTTTATCAGAGTTTGATCTACGATACGAGTCGGCTAAAGCTATCAAGGGTCAAGTTATGGTCAATTTCGTCGCCCAGCACTGCGGACAAGAAGTCGCTATTGTAGAGCCAGTCCCGTGGACTCTATATTTTGATGGCTCATTATGTGGGGCCGGATCAGGAATCGGCATCGTCCTCATATCGCCCCGGGGGGCAAGTTATGATTTCTCTCTGCCGATAGAAGCATCCGCTACTAATAACCAAGCGGAATACCGGGCTATCCTAAAAGGAATACAGTTGTTGAGAGAGATTAAGGCCAACACCGTGGAAATTTTTGGGGATTCCATGCTCATCGTAGACCAATTGACAGGAAGATCCGAATGCAAAGATGACGTTTTGAGAATTTATTATGAGGATTGCCTCCAACTTCTGAAAGAGTTCAAATCCGCGGTCATCGAGCATATCCCCAGGAATTACAATGAAGAGGCCAACAGACTCGCCCAGCACGCATCCGGGTATCGGCCGATTCAAGGCACCATGACTCTGGAACTCGCGGCCGACGACTGGCGAAAGGAAATTGCCGATTATTTAAAAGACCCATCCAGGAAGGTGGATCGGCGGGTGCATTTTCAAGCCACAAAGTATGTATTACTAGAAGATGATTTATTCTACCGGACGATTGATGGCGTGCTGCTCAAATGCCTAGGGACAGAGGAGGCAAAAATCCTAATGGGAGAAATCCACGAAGGCGTGTGCGAGGCTCATCAATCGGCGCATAAGATGAAGTGGATGATTATAAATAATGGATATTACTGGCCGACGATCCTTGAAGACTGTTTCAAATATTATAAGGGATGCCAAGATTGTCAAAAATATGGGAACGTGCAGCGCGCCCTTGCATCGGCTATGAATCCAATTATCAAGCCATGGCCGTTCAGAGGTTGGGGAATAGACCTCATCGGATAAATTTATCCTCCATCAAGTAAGGGACACAAATTCATTCTGATAGCAATAGACTATTTCACCAAATGGGTGGAAGCGATTCCATTAAAAGCCGTAACATCGGCTGTTATGGTCGATTTCGTAAGGGACCACATTGTCTATCGCTTCGGCATCCCTCAAACCATCACAACCGATCAAGGAATGATGTTCACGTCAGGAGAATTCGAGGAATTCACCGCCGATATGGGGATCAAGCTGCTAAACTCCTCCCCGTATTATGCTCAGGCTAACGGCCAGGCCGAATCTTCCAATAAGGGGATAATTAAGTTGATCAAGAGGAAAATCGAAGAGCAACCCAAAAAGTGGCACTTATGTTTAACCGAAGCTCTATGGGCGTACAGAATGGCTTGCCATGGGGCTACCAAGGTGTCTCCTTATCAACTAGTGTACGGTCATGAGGCGGTATTGCCATGGGAGTTGAGAACGGGCTCAAGACGAACGTCGCGTCAAGATCAGCTAACGGCCGATGATTACTCCTCACTCATGAAAAGAGAACTCGACCATTTGGCGGGTCAACGATTGAGGGCCTTGATTAGCATTGAGGAAAACAAAAAGAAAGTAGCCAGGTGGTATGACAAGAAGGTTAAGGTCAAGCAGTTCTCCCAAGGGGATTTGGTATGGAAGTTAGTGCTGCCGATTGGATCTAAAGACCTTAAATTCGGTAAATGGTCTCCCACTTGGGAAGGGCCGTATAGAATCGGCCGATGTGCCCCGGGAAACGCTTATATTCTGGAAATGATCGAAGGGGAAGAATTTACTAGGACCTTAAACGGGAGGTACTTGAAAAGGTATTACCCCAGTATATGGGTCGATGCATAAAAGATCAATCACAGGGCATGACAAGACAGAATGATCACTCCCTGAATGATCATACAGCCGATACGAAAAAAGGAATCGCCTAAAGGAGAAAAATAATCATTCAAATCGGCCGATTTATCATTCGGTATGGACGATAAGTTACACGGCTGATGCGGTACAAGTCACCCTCAGTACAAAAAATATTTAACTATGCTTCTTCTTAAACTCTTCCTCAATCTGATCTAATTCCATCAGAAGACGGGCACTCCGTTCTTCCACATCCTTCATTGCGGCCTCCGCCTCAACCTGGCGAGGGAGAGGATGGCTCCGATCTAGCATCGGGCGAGATGTCCCCACTGCGGCATTTTCAAGGACAACCGAACGAGGAAGTGGGTAGCTCCTATCAACTTGCGGCCGCCTGTAACCATTGCCGTCAATGAAATCCCAGATCCGTTGGACGTCAGTAGGAACGTGATCTCTGAGTTCTTCACGGTGTGCCTTGATCAAGTCCCTATCCTCTTGCGACAATGGCTCGTCGGAGTGCATGAGTTCGATCACCCGTTCAAGTTCGGGGCTAAGGCGTATTGGCTGAAAAGGTTAACATATAATCGCCTAAAAGTTAGGACGGTTTAAGGGAATCAAAGTGAAAAGAAGGAGCGGAGACGGATCTCGTACCTGATTGACGGAAGAAGAGGAGAAAGAAGAAGATGAAAAAGACATGCCTGCAAATGTTCCGATGAAAAAGTAATTGGGGAGAGAGGAATCGAGTGGGGCAAGTACTCTTGAGAGCGAAATTAGGGCCAGTATTTATAAGAAGAGAAAGGGTGGAGGTTTGGTAAGACGCGTCCCATCAGAATAAAAGGGTAATAAATAAAAGGGCGCCGCGAAGGATGGTCAAAAGGTATTAATATTCTTACAAAACGGCCAGTACTTTTACAGATCATCCCAGAAGGGCATTAATGGCCACGATCGCTCGTCGCCTGATCTGATCGGCCGAGTCTAAGACTCGCTGGTCATCCTCCGCCGACTCCGGGACTTCTGGCATGTGACGATGAAGTCAGAGGGCCTCGTGGGCCAGATGCTGCCTCTCCTGCTTCAAATCGGCGATAACGGAAGGGAGTTCCTGAAGCTTCTACTCTTCAGTAGCTATCTCCTTGGTTACCTGCTCCATCTCCTTGGCGAGTTCTGCCCTTCGGCGCTTCAGGCGATCTATCGTGCCGACGATTCCGGGACGGGAGTTTTCGAGGAAGTGAATTCGATGGTGTACCTCTTGGGCCCGATGCTTGTACGAGTCCTCCTCCTCGCGAGTCTTGGCCAGCTTGGCACGATCGGCCATGTGACGCAGAGCCCTAAACACCGGGATCCGCATCGATTTAATATATGCAGCGGGTGCCAAGGCTTCTTCGGCTTCCTCTGGGACTCGGCCATTCACGTCACCAAAGAGCTGCCGAATCGGCGAAACGTCCTCCACCAGTCGGCCGATGTCTTCTTGGAGAAGGGTCCGTATACTTTCGAGCTTGGCGCGGACATCGTCGGGTACTAAGCTCAAGGTGACTTGACGAGAAGCGACTTCTTCGTCGTCAGAGAGCGCAACCGCAAATGAGAAGAGGCTGTTATTGGGAGTATCCTGTTCCTGCAAAATGATAAATAAAAGAAAAAATAAGTCAGCCGATGGTGGTAGCAAATCAGCCAATATGGGCTATGAGTCTTCTTACTTCTTTGAAGCGGATCTCTTCCATCTGCGTCTGCGGAATCACTACCCTCGTCTCGGGGACCGGTGCGATCGGCTCGTCGGAAGAGGAGGATTCGACGATAATCGGCGTTCTGCTCGGGCCGGCTTCTTGAGGGACCTCTCTGACAGGCGGCTGTTCAGAAAGCACAGTTAGTGTGCCGATGACCTGTGTCAAAATTGGTAAGGTCATCGTTTAAATATTAAAAGGATTAAGTTGAGAGACCCTATACCTCAGCAGGAGGAAGCACTGGTACCTCAGTTTCTGCTTGAGGCGTCGCCGATTGCTGTGGATCCACCGGGGCAGTTTGCGCGGCCTGGTATAGGAGAAAGTCAGTATTGAAGTGACGACCAGGAGAAAATTAAATGATGAGTTTACCTGAATGGCTTCCACCAACAATGACGCGGCAGCCGCTCCAGCTTCTGTAGCAGCTTGGAGGTCAACTTCTTCAATGACTGAAAGGGTCAGCGCAGCCAGAGTTTCCGCCGATGCAGCCGCGGGTGGATCGGCCGACTTTGTGCGAGCGCGCACCCGGCGGCTTGTTTTCTTGACAACTTTCTTCTGTGATTGCTTCAACCGGCCGGCAATGTCGTCAACAGAGGGGGCATGATAGCCGATAAGGGGGAATGCCGTGTACGGATAACGGTCCTCTATCGGCCGGCCGCTCCGATTGCGTTTTGGGGGAACGCGGCTCTCAGACTGAAAGAAACAATAAGAGTCAGTAGCATATAAAAGGAGGGATTTGAAAATTGTCTAAAGAAGGAGCGATACCTCTGCGTTCGGGTCAATGTGGTCGGGGTCCAGGATGTTGCAATATATCGCCGCAGAAGCACAGAATAGATGTTGTTTCCATTCTGCCCACTATAGCTTGAATTGCTGGACGGTGAAAGGAGACACTATCCAATCGGCTAGGTCTATGGTGCTGGAGTCTGGAATCTGGTCATATAGCCGACTATAGTCGAGACCTTTGGTGAGCTCGTTTCTGAATTTTACTCGGCCGGCGAAGTATGCATAAATCGGCAGTTGACCCAGGCCGAATTGCCGTGCTGCAATAGAAGGGTTGTAAAACTCATAGGTGGGGGCGTCCTTTCCCGAAAAGAAGTTCACCAGCAGGATCCCTGGCTTGATCAATTCATCCGTGAGGTCCTCATCAAATGTATTGGTCGTCGAGTCAAAGCAAGAGGGGAGCTCAAAGAGTGGTTCCTCCCTTTGATAAGGGAACCAGCTGGTCACATCTTCACTAAAGCCATTGTAGAAGCATCTGAAATACTCGGCCACCTTGGTGGCAGAATATGGGCAACCAGAGAAGGCCGATGCTGCTTCGCCGAAGGAAGTGCACCGGCACCGTACAGTGGGGTTCTCTGCCGATTCAATGTTGGGGAACGTCATGTACTCCACCCGCTGCTGAGAGATCTTGCTCATATACAGATTGAGCCACAAGTTGATGAACCACCAGGGTCCACCTGGGTTTCCGATCGGCTCTCCCTTAGATAATTTGACGCCGATCTGGTGAAGCATGTGGTAGGCCGATCCCAGTAGATGCTTACCAAGAGGAACAGAAGCTCCTATCGATAGTGCCTCGGCCAGAGCCTATGTATTGGAGGATGGACCAGCTGCTCTCCCGCAAAAAAGATGCTTCTCCAGCCACATCATCAGGAAGGCCGCGTGCTCTCTCTCTGCGACTGTCCCGGTCCTCTTGTTGCTCTTGATGAATCCTTTCCACCCGCCGATTTCCTTTGTCTCCAGCCGATGGGATGTTTTGACCAAATAACGGAAAGGAGTATCGGGAGAGGAGATGTCAAGGCCGGTCAACATGACCACATCGGCCAGGGTGGGAGTCATAGGCCCATGTCCGAAGAGGAACGCGTTGAGAGCGTCGGACCAAAAGTAGGAGGCTGCTATTACTAAAGGCTCATTCCTTTCCATACAAGGACAAGTCGATACACTGGCCGATTTTGTGCTCGTCCCATTGAACTCTTTTGGAGGCGGCTATCCGTTGATACCATTCTCTCCAGCCGGGGGTTTCATTCGGCCATGATCCCAGTGATCTAGGTCCATGGCTGATTGCTTGAATGGGATCCTATGGGTTTCCAAATTGATTAGGTTGGTTGGATCTGGGTTTCCCATGGGACTAAGACAGATAAGGCCGGGAGTTTCAGTGAGGCGAATAGTAATCTGGTGCCTAACCGCCTAAAAAAGGTAAAAAATGGAGGGGAAGTAAGAACAGATCTAAGGTAAATGCATTGGCATTAAGGAGTGGAAAGGAAAGTTTCAGTAAGAACCTCTGGTATAAAGCTCATCGTGGTTGGCGGGATTACCGGCGGAGCTACAGATGCCGAAGCTGTCGGTGGGGCCTCCGACATCGATGAAGCTCCTGCTCCCGCCAATGAAGCTCCCGCTCCTGCCGATGGAGCTGCCGCCATTGCTGCTGGTGGAGCCGTCTCCGGGACCTCGGATGTTGGTGGAGTGCCTGAAGGTGTCGCCATCGGGGAGGTGGGATGGAATGTAGATGGAAGAGCTCGCCGGAGGGAAAGATTGGAGGCTAAGGAGACGCCGGAGGAGGAAGGAGATCAGTGCGCCAAAGAAGGAAGACGTGGGCTCATGAAAAAGAAGTACGGGACGTGCTGATATTTAAGGACGGTCTGAGAAGGGGTAAAAGCGGGATTTTTACCACGCCGGCGGTTCGATTTTTTTTCGGGAGGAGTGGTTGTCGTGGGCACCCGTTTCAAAAAGATTGCAATCATCAGGCAGAAGACCGCGAAATGAAAGAATATTTTTAATGCATTTGTTTCAGAAGGGAAGTTGAAAGGAATTTCGAAGTAAAGATTATGTTTTACTCCGAAACTGGGGGGCATGTGTTGATGCCAGATTTTGACACATATGGAATCGGCGTCAAGAAGGGAGAGAATTGGCTGATGCGGCGAGGCAAGAAGGTCACGATTGGGAATCGGCCGATTGGTGCTACAGTTGGAGATCGGCCGATTGGTGCTGCAGTATTTCGGCGGACGGAGTTGGTGGAGATCGGCCGATTAGGAGGCTGGAGCAGTTGGGCCAATATGGGCTTAAAGTGGATTATGAAGATAAAAAGGAGATCGGCCCATAGGAGCACGATGACCAACTCCGATACGAGGTATGCTTGTAAATATTCGTTTTCGTTTAAACTTAGAGATAGAGTCCTAGTCGGTTAAGAGATTGGTTGTAACAGGCTATACATCTTTAGAGATCTGTAATCATCATCAAATCAATACAACAATCTACTATTTCCTCGCACTTTACTTTCGAGTTGACGACTTCGTCAGTACTTTTCTTCTTTTCACGAGTTCGTACGGGTTGGCGGGGCTACATCAACTTGATCTCCGGCCGATTCTGTAAGTTCCCTTTATCGAGTAATATCTAAGTTTTAACTTCGGGCACATCGTTGTCGTTTCGTTTAGATTTATTCATCAGTTATCGATATTCACTAGAATTCTAGGTTTTACATGTTGTTCTAGTTTTATCACCAGTTATCCGGCTTGGAATTAGAACTTTCGGCTTACTTATATTTTATTGCTTAATCTACCGCTTTTTGCATAGCCAATTAGATCTGTTCCTAGTGTTGCTATTGTAGCGTTGTTTAGTTTACTCTAGCAGTGTTCTTCACCAACGTTACCTGGTAATCGGCTGTATTATAGCCGATTTCTTTATTATAGCAAATCGGTCGATTCGCTGATAAGCTTCCTCGAGATCGGAACCTTAGCCGATCGCAACCTCTGGGATCTGACACGTTTCTTTCCTTGCCAATCAACAGGTCAGATTGGCTGGCACGCCGCGCGAACCGCACCAGGGTGATTACCCAAACAGGAGTTAAGCAGATTCTCCCGGATCGTGTGTCCGACGCTAGAGATTCAATCGGCTGATTTCTAGCGCCAACAACTATAGACATCATTAAATTTTTTTTGTTAAGATTAGAATCCTATAAATTTCATAGGATCCTATAGAAACTCAATCATGATCCTATAAAATTACAATTCTATGGGATTCGGATCGTTTGGATATGATGCCATCGTAGGATCCCCATAACCTTAGTCAGTGCTCGCTGGCTGCCTCTCACGAAACCGGTTCCAATACCTTAAAGTAGAGCTGAGCAAACTATCGATCGGGCTGGGCTCAGGCCACACCGGGCTAAAAAAAACTCACATTTTTAGCCTAAAATCTTTGCCTAAGTCCACCCATTAACTCTATGGAGCTAATAAAATCGGGCCCATTTCGAGCCAGGCTCGACCTCGAGTCGGGCCACCCATCAATTTCCAATGTAAATATAATTCATTTTATTGTTCGGACCGAGTTCAGATCGGCCCATTTTTTTCGGCCTTCAAAATCAATGCCACGTCCTGTCGGAGATACATCCCCAGTACCCGCAAGGAATGAAGAAAACGGACTCCTAGTAGAAATCTCTTGTAATCCTATTAGGACTCATACCTTGTAATCCTATTATGACTCATACCTTGTAACCGAACAGTAATCTTGCCCCCTGGAGTATATAAAGGAGAGCAGTGGTACCTAGATCGGTATCCTGAACTAAGAACACCAAATCACACCCAAGCGCAGGACGCAATATACAACACCCACAAAATGTAGGGTATTACGCTACTCTGGTGGCTTGAACCTGTATAAATCCATGTCTTGTGTCCTCACTTTTACCATTAAGTTCCAGGTCCAGCGATCCCCACCAACCAATCTAATACCTCGGGATACCCCTCGGTAGGTTGCAAGATATAAAACACCAACACGCCCGGCCACAAATGAGTGACGAGCAAGGCTTATGGGGTGTTTGGATACTAGATGCTAAACTTTAGTAGTGTCGCATCAGATGTTCGAATGCTAATTAGGAAGACTAAACATGAGCTAGTTATAAAACTAATTGCAGAACCCTTATGCTAATTCGCGAGATGAATCTATTAAACCTAATTAATCCATCATTAGCAAATAGTTACTGTAGCACCACATTGTCAAATCATGGACTAATTAGGCTTAATAGATTCATCTCGCGAATTAGACTCCATCTGTGCAATTAGTTTTATAATTAGCTCATGTTTAATCCTCCTAACTAGCATCCAAACATTCGATGTAACATATGTTAAATTTTAACAGGGTATGCCTTACCCTGTCGGGCCTCGGGTCGGACTTTTTTGCTCAGGTTACCTTGAAGGAAGGGGACGTACCCATCTGACGGCCTGAGCTCGTGCTCGTTCGTGAGCACCAAGCATAACGCAAGGACAGTGCTGCGTGCTGACCGCCGGATGTCCCCAATCCTCTGCCTTTACTGCAGGAGAGCATCGTCCACCCCTCGGCTCGCTAGATAGCGTAGCGTGGCGAGGTAGCACAAGCCCAATGCGGCTTGCTGCATGCGTGCGTGCTATGGGTGCCTTTGTGTCAAGGAGGCTCAGGAAGGGGACGAGTCTCCTCTGCAGTAACTACAGAAAGACTAGATCACTACCGTGTGGCCCTGATGGCCACCAGGCCCACGTGGCAGTAGCTCAGTTCTTCTGCAGTTACTGTAGAGGATTCAGGACACCTCCTCCGTCCGTGAAGAATGCAATTCTACGTTCCCGAGGCCAGATTAGGAGCGAGCGAAATTACATGCATGTCCCTGCTTTATTCCATTGGCAAACTTTGGCAGGAGCACTATCAGTACACGAGGATCGATGTCAATCAGAAGGTGGGCGGAGAGAAGGTGTGTGTGGCTGAGAAGACGCATGCAGCTGTGGCCGTACGTGAAAAGAACGACCACTGGTTGGCTACCTATGCGCCTACAAGTCTAGGGCCCTGTTAGGCCTTGTTTAGGCTGACCGCACCGCAGCACTGCATGTGCGCCTGCATGCGCGCGTGGGACCTGCATGCGCTGCACCGCGCGCCTGCATGCGGAACGCTACCCGTTTCAGCGGGGCAACGCTAAAAGGAGAAAGAGAGAGCTGGGGAGAGAGAGAAACGGAGGGGAATAAAATATAGAATAGTGGGATAAAGTATGGAATAGAGATAAACGGGTGCGGAATAAATAAGTATAGAGTAGAGAATCTTGATGACTATGATAGAAAATTCTTTTTAAGAGATGGAAATAAAGGTCGATGAGTGCGGATAGCCTTAGTTTCCAAATTGGGAGTGGCAAAGTTTACATTTTGCCATAAATGTGCAACAGTAGCATTTCGTTTGTATTTGTGAATTATTATTCAAATATTAATTAATTAGGCTCAAAAGATTCGTCTAGCAAAGTACAACAAAACTGTGCAATTAGTTTTTGATTTCGTATACATTGAGTACTCCATGCATGTACCGCAAGTTTAATGTGATGGGGAGTCTTCTTTTCGCATAGTGCCAAGTTGTTGGAATTTTGGAACAGTTCCACCCAAAATTCCAACAACTTGGCACTATGCGAAAAGAAGGCTCCCCATCACATCAAACTTGCGGTACAACAGTTCCACCTAAAATTCCAACAACTTGGCACTATGCAAAAAGAAGATTCCTCATCACATCAAACTTGCGGTACATGCATGGAGTACTCAATGTAGACGAAATCAAAAACTAATTGCACAGTTTTGTTGTACTTTGCGAGACGAATTTTTTGAGCCTAATTAGTCAATATTTGGATAATAATTCATAAATATAAACGAAATGCTACAATTGCGCTACAGTAATTTTGGTTGTTCAAAGTAGGGCAACTAAACAAGGCCTAGACTGCATTCTTTCTCGGACAAGGCCAAGGAGCTAAGGGGGCGTTTGGATACCAGGGGCTAAACTTTAGCCCTGTCATAGCGGATGTTCGGATACTAATTAGGAGGACTAAACATAAGCTAATTACAAAACTAATTGCAGAACCCCTAGGCTAAATCGCGAGACGAATCTATTAAGCCTAATTAATCCATCATTAGTGAATGGTTACGGTAGCACCATATTGTCAAATCATGGACTAATTAGGCTTAATAGATTCGTCTCTGATTTAGTCTAGGGGTTGTGTAATTAGTTTTGTAATTAGTCTAGGTTTAATACTCCTAATTAGTGTCCAAACATTCGATGTGACGGGACTAAAATTTAACCTCCTCCTCTCAAACACCCCTAAATTACCGGACAGAGGGAGTAGAGTTTTGCAGCTTCGGGTCACTCAGGCTAGTCCCAGTGCAAGGTTTCATCACACTGTTTCCAAGGATGCCACATCATCCCATGAGGTGTATTCTCATGAATGAAACAGAGAGTCCCAATGCATAGTTTCATTTCACGATTTCATAGGATGACCATGACATTTAATTGTGAGGCATGTGATTGGATATGGTTAGATGAAATGAAACTCTATAGCTCCCAATGCAAGTTTCATAGTCTTGGAAATAGTGTATACACAGTTTCATCCTGATGAAACTACTTCCCTCTCTCACTTCATAACTATCATGCCATGTCATCACATATGCTGATGTGTCACTGTATTTAATGTGCATGAAACCTCTATGAAATCCTCATTGGGATTAGCCTCACAGCCCAACTGCAGCGCTTCCCGCTTCCCGGGAAGGATAGGATTGCTGCTAGCCTCTACTATTAGGGGGTGTTTGGGAACACCCTATTAAAGTTTAACACCTATCACGTCGGATGTTTGGATGCTAATTAGGAGTACTAAATATAAGCTAATTACAAAACTAATTGCACAGATGGAGTATAATTCGCGAGACGAATCTATTAAGCCTAATTAGTCCATAATTTGATAATGTGGTGCTACAGTAACCATTTGCTAATGATGGATTAATTAGGCTTAATAGATTCGTCTTGCGAATTAGCACAAGGTTCTGCAATTAGTTTTATAATTAGCTCATGTTTAGTCCTCCTAATTAGTATCCGAACATCCGATGTGACACTGTTAAAGTTTAGCATCTCGTATCCAAATAACCCCTTATCCTCTCCCCGACATGAGCTCCACTGCTGCCACTGGAGCTGCTCCAATGCTAGAGGAAATCCTATGCATATCTCTCCACCCGAAAAGATTCCAAAACAAAAGCAGTCAACACCGAGTACAACAAGCTACTCTCTACGTAAAAAAAATGCAACTCTTGCCTGCCTAGAAGTATTCGAGGTACAAAATAAATATTAATAAACTAATCATATAATATAGTTTTATACTACTCGAGAAGCGAGGGTTGAATTGTTTTTTTGGACGGACGGAGCAGGCAGACCCTACACGAAATGTTCCAAAACAAAAAAAAGCAATTCGATACCAGCTAATAACCACACCGTCAAAACAATCGTAGACAGCTGGCCACTAGCAGCTTTGGAGAGAAACTTCTAGCTAGCTTTGATGATGCGTGCGAGTACATGATATTACGATCACCATTCACCGGTCACCACACGCTACAGCAATAAATTCGCATAAGACACCAGCCCGGCACCGCACGCACTTGCACGGCTCGACCGGCACGGTGCACGCGCAGCTCGCCACTTTGCTAGCAGCTAGCTGTATGTCCATGCCCATGGCCTCCTCCTCGCCGCCCCCGGTGCTCCGTCACGTGGTCATGCTCCCCTTCATGGCCAAGGGCCACGCCATGCCGCTCCTCCACCTGACCCGCCTCCTCCTCTGCCGGGGCCTCGCGTCGGCCGTCACCTTCCTCGCCACACCGCGCGACGCGCCCTTCATCCGCACCGGCGCCCCCCGCGCGGCCGCCGTCGTCGAGCTGCCGTTCCCCTCCTCGGCGGCAGGCCCGCAGAGCATGGAGGACCTCCCTTCCGCGTCCAGCTTCCTCGACGTCGTCTCCGCCTCCGCCGCGCTCCGACCGGCGTTTGGGGACGCACTGGCGGCGCTGGACCCTCGGCCGGACCTGCTCGTCCACGACGGGTTCCTCCCGTGGGCCAAGGACACCGCCGACGAACTCGGCGTACCGCGGCTCGTCTCGCTCGGCATGGGAGCCTTCGCCTCCTGCGTCCCGATGGCCGTCCTGGCGCAGAAGCCACACGCGCGTGTGAGCTCGCCGTCGGAGCCGTTCGAGGTCGACGGCTTTCCGGGGCTCCGGTTCACCAAGGCGGACCTGAGCCCGCCCTTCGACGACCCGGAGCCGGCCGGCCCTCACTGGGATTTCATCTGCGAGAGCGGCAGGGCCATGGGCTCGAGCCGGGGCAGTATCCTCAATTCCTTCCATGAGCTCGAGTCATTCTACATAGACAAGTGGAACCGTGAGATGCCGCTCAACAAGATGTGGCCGGTCGGTCCGCTCTGCCTTGCCGGCGAACCGGTCCGGACCTTGGATTCAGATATAGCCGCCTGGCTTGACTCAAGGCTCGCGATGAACCGCCCGGTTCTATACGTGGCATTCGGTTCGCAGGCTGACCTGAGCCGGTCACAACTTGAGGAGATCGCAATTGGCTTGGACCGGTCGGATCTGGACTTCATATGGGTGGTTCGATCGAAGTGGTTCGGTCAAGACGAGCCATTCCAAGGCAGGTTCGGTGACAGAGGTAAAGTGGTGAAATATTTTATCAACCAGCTCGGTGTTTTGAGCCATAAAGCTATCAAAGGCTTTTTCAGTCATTGCGGGTGGAACTCGGTGATGGAGAGCATCAGCATGGGTGTCCCCATCCTCGCGTATCCAATGGCGGCAGAGCAGAAGCTAAACGCAAAATTCGTTGTCGATGTGCTCAAAGTCGGAATCAGAATTTGGCCGTCGAAAATGGGGGACGGTGGCCCTGGAAGCGAGCTGGTTCCGAGCGAAGATGTGCAAACGTTGGCTAGAGAGTTGATCCTGGGAGAGGGAGGGAAATGTGCGGCCGCCAAAGCGAGTGAGCTCGCAACCTCGGCTAGAGCCGCTATGGAGACGGGCGGGTCGTCGTTTGAAAGCCTAGAGCTGATGCTCCGTGAGGTGTGTGAGATTGGAAGGCCGGAGGCTAAAGAGTGATCAGCAGCTATCGTCTTCAGTGCTAAGACGGTGTTTGGTTCGTAGTATGGTAATGTAAATGCAAATGAAATGGATCGTAGTCCTTTCAACTATGAAATGTGCGACTAAACTCTTTGTTTGGTTCTACTGCGGTAACGTAATCAAATAGCATGCTTCTTCTGTTTTCTGATTACGGAGGGAAGGGGTGGTAAGAGGCTCGTATAGCATGAGAATTTGATTACAACGTTAACCGATTATGGATGGGTGAAAACAAACAACTGTAACGTGATTCATTACCATCCGTAATCCGATTACGTTACATTTTGCCCAACCAAACACCACCTAAATGTACTCGTCAAATTAATGTAAGGCAAATGGGATCGTTGGTACTATTGTATTTGCCGTTTTAAAGCTAGAACTGATGCGCTGTGATGGAATCTCTATCGGTGCTAACCATGTAGTAGCACCATAAAAACCGAACGAGCATGCATCTAGATTGTGTACATTAATCAAGGTCTATTGGCCAAAATTACGTGTGTGATTGTTGCTTTGCCATGTATGGCAGCGAATGTTCAGATATTCACTTACCACCCACTAGCTGCATGCAGTGTGAGTAGACTTACCGCCGGTGCGAGCAGCATTTTATTTCCGCAACCATTTTATTTTCCAAACCCCTTGTGTACATCTATCTATAATTGAAGGTGTCTAGCTCTCTTAAGGACCTGGACCACGACGATGGTGATTGTCCTTGGTGCGACACCAACGACCAACACACACACATGTTAAACATGCGAAGAAGAAACGAATCATACCAACATCCTAACTTACAATTTCCATGCACACATCTCCACTTCAAATATGAAAGGAAGAGGGATTTTGGATTTGAGGTGTGTCCCAGATTGTTGGCTAGGGCTGTACAACGAATTGCAATGATCGCTCTAAAATGAAACAAATTGTACCATACCTCCAAATTTGTGATTTTCAAGCGACCCTTGACTATATGGCCCCTAGCCTCAACCTGAAGGAAGATGAGTTTTGGATTCGGGATGCGTCCCAAAGGCGATGATCAGATATGCAGTGGACGGTGCATCGAATGACGTTCCTTGTACATGGACAAAGGTGAAGGGATGTGCAGTAGCAAAACGAATGGATTGGCTACGGTGGGATCGGGGCTGCTGGAGATGGGGGTCTTTTATCAACTCACTTGGTGTCCTGACTCCGATCCTCTGCCACAATGCCATCAAAATTCTAAAGGGCTCTTCTTCAGCCACTGCAGGTGGAACTTATTTGGTGATGAAAAACCTTGTGCATGACTGCTTACCTCACACTACTCTTATCTCGCGCCGACCATTTCTCACATGATAAACCCTAACCCTTTTTCGTAACAAACCAGCAAATGGCTAGGAAGCCGGAGGAGCCGTTGCCGTTGCCGAGCTGTACGTGGATCCGGCCCCAACCTCGGATGAAACTTAACCACTGCCGTGTGGGTCTGATCGCCAGGAGGCCCACACGACAGTATAACTCAGCTGTCTGCAGTTATATAGCAGATGATTTGTTCCCCATCCTCTAGCTTTACTTAATTTGCTGATGGAAGCGGTTCATGTAGGGGGTGTCGTGATCACCGAAAGGTGAGACCCACATCTACCGGGCCTGTAGGAATCGTCATTTTCTATCAGGAAGGCTATGTCGTAGAAAGGAACGGCATTGCTAGCGTCCGGGTATTCGATAGGAATTTTCCTATCCGACATTCCGTTACAACATAAAAATAAAATATTTGTAACATAGAAAATATATAGTTGTAACATTGCAAAATATACGAAAAAATAACTACGTCGTTCGACTTGGGATAGAAAATTCCTACCGCAACATGAACACTATATTTCATACAATTAGAAATAGTAATTACAAAACCGATAATTGACGATTGCAACATACGTCGAGCATATTTTTTAAAGATTCCGAAACATTACCGTCAGGGCCCGTTTGTTTAGCAGGAATTGGGCTGAATTGGAATTGTTTTCCTAGACCGACCTGTTTGGCTCCGCATGGAATTGGAAATCGTCTTTCCAGCAATTTCCACGAGCTGATTTCCTTACCTGCGACACATTCCGGATCTAAAACGAAGAAATCGATTCCATCCCAACACGCCTCCCTTCCCCGACGCCGTGCCGCCTCCCTTTCCCGACTCCCCTTCATCCCGACGCCGCGCCCCCTCCTCTGGTGCCCTCCCCCGGCGCCCACTCCTCCGCAGCCTCCTCCGACGCCCTCCCCCGGTGCCGCCTCCTCCAGCGCCCCCTCCTCCGCCGCGCTGCACCTCCTTCGTCTTCCCTTCCCCGACTGAAAGCTCGCCGCCGTTCAGATCCGCTCACTCGGCGCTGCCAGCCGCTCCTCCGCCTCCCCATCTTCCTCCTCCGTCGCCCCCTCCTCCACGAAGAAGGCGACGTCTACCTCCTCCGCCACCCCTCCTTCGACGCCCCCGTCTACCTCGCCACCGTCCCTGATTGCACTTCGTCTCTAGGGTTCGTGCATCTCCTCCCTGATTGCACTTTGCTCTTACTATTTGTGGTTTGATCTGGTTGTTGCGTCCTCTAATTTGAGGTAATTTGTTGTGGATTTGAGGTAATTTAGGTTTTAATCATCTCGTGCTGCATTTGACAGTGCTTATGCATAGCTACTCAGTGCAATCAACTTCAGTAGTGTACAGATTTGATCTGGTTTACCTACTCAGTGCTTTGATCTGGTTTACCTACTGATTTTGAGTGAAAATACATATGTAACTTCACGTCTAGATATTTCTTTGTCATAGTGTCTTGTATTTGCTAAGTTCATATTAATGTACCCTTCAAATACTTGTTGTTGTACCCTTGTCAGTGAAATGGAACCCCTGTCCAAGCCTTGAGGTTATCTGTCAGATCTTTAGTTTTGGATCAAATTCATCTCAGCTTACAGGGATATTTATCTATTTCCTAGAGGTTATCTGTCCAAGCCTTGAGGTTATCTTTAGTGTTGCTATACTGCTGACTACATACTATTTCTTTCAATCAACACTGACTACTGTTTTCTTTTCTAATCAACATGTCAAATGGTTTAGCTAGTACATTAAATTGCTGATCAATTGAGCTGTATTACCTTGGATGTTATTCGTAGATATGTGCATACTGCGAGTGTGTCAGCTAAACATATAAATAATATTAGTAGATACCTTGCATAATATTTGCATGAAAGTATGCTTCCCTCAGTATCTATCATCAGTTCTAGATTAATCTCTGTGTGCATCTTAAAGAAAATGATGGTCCTTTATTCTTCTGTATACTTAAGAATGTATAGCTATCTTTTTTCTATTCCGCACAACTTCAGTAGGAAATACCAGCTAATTCATTTTCTTTTGTGGTTTGTTTTTTCATTTACTGGTCGTAGCAAGCGAGGAGGGAGTTGTGGGACTGACGACGTCCAACAAGTTCTTCCCTAGAACAACTTCTCACGATGCTGACTATGTGAGATAGCAAGTATAGTCCTCAGCTCACTCTTGACTATTTTCCTGTTGGTGAAACTTTTTTCACACTAATGTATTTCTTATCCATAGCATTTCGCTAACTGCAAGAGACATAGCTATTTTCTGACTATTTTCTACCAGATAGTTAGCCTTTATTGTGTTCAGTGAATAATTAGATGTATGATCAATGTAAGCCATGAAGATCCTAGCTATTCAGCTACTGGGCACTAGTTAAACATAGCACCATCTCCCAGTACTGCAAATCTTATGTGGCTTTCGGTCATTATGTGGCTGTGAATAATACACTCCTTATGCATTCATTGGTGTGTAATGCAGGACTGTATTTATGGCTCAACTTTCTTTCTCCTAGCATCAATGTGTAATCACAGATGTTAATATTATCAGTATATGCTAATGATTCAAGGAACCATTGCTCTATATTAGCATAAACTATTGATATAGATGCTTACCAGTCCAAGTAATTATGACTTGTATGTTAGCATAGAGAATCTTACAGTAGGTAGCATATTCTGTTATTCCCATGATTTCCTGGAGACCTGGACTGTTTGACACTTAGACCGCATAGCTTGACCCATATAAATTTTATTTACTGTCTCAGATTCTTTTCTCTTTTGTTAGCTACTGGTTAAGGCGTTGCTGGGCGGCTTCAAGAAGGGTGCAAGGAACTGATATGCTGAGGCATTGATACATTGTAAGTTTAAAGATTAGCGAGTGGATCCTTAGTTGAAAAATCATAGTTTTTGGTCCTTTTGAAATGTCACCTCCAAAATCTGATGGTTGTCAAATATGATAGTCGGTACATTTTGATTCTCATGTTTGATATTTCCTCGTTGCATCATATTGCTCCTGCATGCCTTCTGTGGAATACGACGTCCTGTTCATATTCGTATGCATGAAGATTCAGTTATATAAATGCTGATTGGTTAGACTCATCACCTTTGGAGTTCACCCCATTAGAATTGCATGGACTGTCCAGGCTTAACTCACCAGATCGTTGCCTTTCTTCGTTTCTTCTCACTTTCTAGAGGAGCATGTGGTGACTCAAATGTGCTTTGGTGCTAAGGAAGCATGTGGTGACTCAAATGTGGTGACAGTAGTTGGTATAGCGCCCATGGTGTATATCAGTATATGCGCTCTTATTTTCAGAGTCTGAGCGCCCATTATTTTCAGGCCGTAGTGACAGTGAGCCTAAGTGACAGGCCGTAGGTACAGTGTTCCTTGGGCCAATATAATGCTTACTACTGGGTTAAATTTCTCCTGGATGCACCTTAATTATGGACGACGTGATATGCATTTTACGTTGTAGCCATCTCTATCGTTTCTATTGTTTCAGTAGTCAACAAGGCATCCTCTGCAATTCATTTTTCCCCTTTGTAGCTAGGAGTGAGGTTCTGAGTTCACAGGTTATTAGTTCTAGGTCTGGGAGGAATTAGGATATTGATTTGTCCATCAACACAATTTCCTAAGGAAGCAGATGAAACTGACCTCAAGAAATTTCAAAATCTTTAGCTTATGATATTTGGTTATAATAATCTGTGTCAGGATAATTAGTTTCAAAATCTTTAGCTTATAATTAATCTGTGTCAGGATTAATGAGAAAAATAGTAGTCATTTCTCTGTAGGAAAAGGTTTTTTAACACATATGTTAACTGAGAATCTGAAATCCTTGTTTTTTAACACATGAAGTTACTGATTATCCAAAATAGTGTAACACATGAAGTTACTGATTATTTTTTGTCTTCTGATTATCCAAAATAGTGTAGCATTTTGATGATAAATTAAAATATTCCTTTTGCATATGTGCTTTAGATGCCTGACAACAACATAGACTTGGTTAATACAAGCATGGAGCAAATGAGAGAGATGCGTAGGAAAAAGAGAAAAAGAGTGGCTGCTTTATTTGTTTCTGCTATCATGAGCATGATTGTGCACTGGTATCAGCGTAAGAGACCTAGACATATCGTTGATCCGGATGAAGTGGCTGAGAGAGATGTAGCTACACGCAAACAAATGCTAAGAAATCTGTACCAAGGATCAAATGTCTATTGCTATGATAGTTTGCGCCTAACTAAGAGATCATTCTATGACCTATGTGCCATCTTACGTGAGAGATGTGGTATGTGTGATAACAAGAATGTGTCGGTAGAAGAAAAGGTAGCAATCTTTTTGCCTGTAGTGGGTCATGGCACTAAGATGAGGATGATTCGTAGCTCATATGGATGGTCGCTTGAGCCAATCTGCCACCACTTCAATGAGGTGCTTCCAGAGAAGATGAGGAAGAGGTGGCTTCTAAAACAGCTCAACAAGTGAAGAAACTAGTTCATCTAACTAGTTCATCTATATCAAGTGATGGATAATATCTATTGAACTTGTAATAATATGTGGTATTGTATGTACTATTTCTGTAGCTCGTCTGAAAATATTATCTTGTATTTTATCTGTATTTTCCTAGCTGGAGGTACGTAACTCGTGTATGATGTGTCCTTGCATAAAGATTGTTCATGGGTGTCCTTGCATAAAGATTGTTCGTGTATTATCAGATTTAACCTATATTTTCCAAAGAAGTAGTTTCCTCTCTAATCAACCAAACAATATTTGAAATCTAATTCTAGGAATTAGTTTCTTTGTACATCCAAACAAGAAAATTGAAATGAATCTAATTCTATGTAATTTAATTCCTATTGAATCTAATTGCTAGAATGAGATTCCTAGAATGAGATTCAATTCCATCGAAACAAACGGACATCTAATTGCTAGAATGAGATTCCTAGAATGAGATTCAATTCCATCGAAACAAACGGACCCTCCGAGAAAAGTTATACCAGAGGATCTCCATCCTCTTTTGCCGCCATATCCCTTGGCTTGTCGCATTGCCCACCTGAATGAACAGTTCGGACTTGCGAGAAGCCCACGCGGCCAGCTGCAAGCAGAGCCGCAGTATGTCCACGACACTGCAAGCAAGCAGGTGGAAAAAAAAACTGTATGGTGGGAAGTGGGAACGAGGCCCATGGTAGGGTTGCTCGAGCCTTGTCCACGTCAGCAGCAATAATACCCTAATACCAGAAGACCGCTTTCCAGGACAGAGCCAGGCAAGCATCCGAGCCGCCGGTTTGCTTGCTCCATCTTTGGGTTGGGTGGGTGGCTTTGCAACTACAACTTGCTGCAAATCCACATCATCTCCTATATCTAACACTGCCGCATCCAGTCTTCCCAGATATAAGTGCACTACACATCTTTTAAGGTCACATATGATGGCTATTTAGAAAATAAAGAAATCTATCCGGCCAGCTGAAACGTGGTACAATTTCTTTCTCGTTCTTGCAGAAAATTAAAGGCGTGTTCTACTGTACTGAGTGCAAGTAACGATAAGACAAAATTCAATGTTCAAGTGCTGAAAGTGAAGAGGTGGCTGGAGGAGTTTACGAAGACGGACAGAGATTACCAGGACGGCAGGACTATGAACACCTTTTATACTTGCCGGTATTTTGTTGCTAGCTAGGGTAATCGCCTTGTATTGCTGGAAGTCTAGTATTTTGGTTACCTTTGGTACTCTTGCATTTTGCATCATGGTTATATTCCTATGAAGCTGGCATACTCAGCATTTACGAACATTATATTGTTCCTATAAACCCAGGCTTACCGTTGTCTAATGAAATATGAATTCACGGATGAACTTATTCTTTTGGATCATGGAATTTCACAGTCCAAATAGCACGGTTATATATATGTACAAGCTTGCACAAAACAACACAAATCTTGTGTATGCAATACTAACACCCCTATGTAAGCCGGCTTGAGGCTCCGCCGCTCCGGCGGTCTGGCCATACCTTTGGCTATCTTTCAGCGACGACCCCCCATGCGACCGGGCTCCTCCGCTCCGCCATCTCCAGAGCCCCTGGCACCCCGGCCTCTCCCGCCGCCGCCGCCTTGCCCTCGCCCTTCGGCGGCCGGTCCACCACGTCGGCGCGGCACACGGGGCACGCGCTGCTCTTCCTCAGCCACGAATCCACGCACTCGGCATGGAAGCTGTGCTCGCATCGCGGCAGCCGCCGGCACCGATCGCCGGGCTCGAACGCCTCGAGGCACACCGCGCAGTCCCCGCTCCCGGTACCGGCGCCGCCGCCGTCGGCTGCGGCGGCCTTGAAGTCGTAGCACGGCAGCGCGCCGAGCTCGCCGGCCGACAGTCCCCCTCTGCCGCCGCAGCCGTCCGCCGCGCGTTCCTCGTCGGTGTGGGACGTGCCGCGGGAGCCGAGCCCCCGCCGCAGGGCCCAGAAGACCACGAGGATGTGGACGGCGAGCATCAGGGAGACGCCCGTGATGAGCAGCGCCACGGAGAGGATCTCGGTTGGGCTGGTCATCCTATGCTGCTAGTCTACAGTGATGTTGTCGACAGGCTATGGAGGAGCTGCCCTGGCACCTGGCAGGCTAGGCTTGCAAGTCTTCATGGATGATGTGGAATTTTTCTTGCTTGGGATATGGAGACACCAAGATATAGTGTCCAAGTGTTAGGAGAAACCAAAGTGGAGGAGACGACCTTACACCATCAGCAGCAGCAGCACGGTAGAATTATAGGTTTTGTATGCAACCGGCGAGTTACTGATAGGTACAAGGAAGAAAACATATAGCGCAGCTAGTTTTTTCTTTGAGATAATTGTTTATTTGACATCATAAGGACACTGCCACTGGTACAGTTAAGTTTTGTATGCTACCTGCGAGTTCCTGATAGGTACAAGGAAGAAAACTTATGGCGCAGCTAGTTTTTTTTCTTTGGATAATTGTTTATTTGCCATCATAATTACTCCCTCCATTTTTTTTATTTATAAGGCATGGTACGTATCACTTGGCACGGTCTTCCAAATTACACTTTAACCATTCATTTATCTTATATTATATCATTAATTATAGTTATAAACTTATGAGCATTGTAGAGTCTATTTGATTATAAATCCAACAATATAAATTTTACATTATAAAAAAGTTGATAGTTAAATTATTGATTAAAAATTATAAAGTTTGAATCTTCGTATGCACGTGCGCCTTAAAAAATAAACAGAGGGAGTACCTAACACGGCAAACTGAGCCGATTGTAGCACCAGACCACCAGTTAGTTAAGTTTTCCGTGTTCCAAAAAAAGTTATGTTTTTTGTGATTATTGTCGTGGAACATGTCCTCTTAAGTTCGAGTTCTCAACTCAGTATGAATTCACATATTTTTCTAATTTATTTAATAGTTAATGCCATCACAAAAGATCCAATTTGAATTATAGCGATGCCTCTTTAGGAAGAGGATGGCGTTTCATTTTCATGCTCGTTGCTTGCTAATAGGTTGACGGCCGAAGGGAGGGGACATATTTCAATCCTTTTTCCAAAGGTGCAATGATAATATGCATTTTTTTATTTACAACAATTCACTGCCACTTTGTCTTGTTACGATATGACAGTGTGAATACTATATCTTAATGGAGTAGTTAGAAAACTGATGGAAAATTAAATTACTTATTGCACAACTATGCAAGTTGAGACGACCGACTTTTGTCAGCAACATTGGATGGATCTGACGTCGTTTCAGCTCATGTACGTCATGTTTTGGTGATTTTTAACAAGCCACTTGACAACAATAAGATACTAACATCAGATTTGCAGACAGACAAAACTGGTGAGCTGAGATCGATGCGACACACAGCATAAAAGCAATGTGCAAACAAAGGAAAAGGCTCCATCTTTTATGTTTTAGCTTCGTGTAGATAATTGGTGCTAGGACAAATAATGGGTGTGTGGGTCTCCACCGAGGGAGCCGTCTATAATAAGCAGTTTTTAGAACGCGTTAGTCTTCCGACTTGTGCTCTTGTATGGGCTAAGAGTTTTCAGAGGCATAAATATTAGATTCTTTTCAAGGCTTCTTGCTAATAATAAAATTGTTTACCTTCCTCTCCAGTGAGGACTTGAAACCACTAGTTAATAAAAGTAAGATAATGGTTTACAAGTAGTAAGTAGTTTAGATATCGATTTTGAGAATTATTTTAGACTATTTTAAGGGTGGAGATGGGTACTTCTCTAGGAAACATGAATGGCTCTGTTGATTAGAGTAAATAATTTTGATATTTCGGAATTTTTATTCTTAGCATGTCTCATGAGGAATTAACATATGTAATTAGTAATAATAAGATAACAATTTACACGCCACATGGGTGTTTGATTTAGCTGTTCATCAGCTAGTCTTATGAGACACGTCAAATACCACTTGTAATTCGAAACAAGTGCAGGGTAAAAAAATAGGGATGTCCGGGTATGGTGATTGTGTACACATTTAAGGTTCTTGCAACTTAGACCTCACAAGGAAGGTGGGGATCACTTTAGGGTTGGTCTAAGGAAGGTGGGGATCACTTTAGGGTTTTTCAAGGTTCATTTGGAAAGTTATTTTGTTTCTAAATATTTTTCTGTACCTTTTCCATAAATTACCATTTAAGCTTACTAGGACTTAACGTTTTCTTTATTCATTTAAACCGGTTCATCTTCCAAAATTTGTTTTCATATTGAAAAAACAACATATGACACTAAGAATTTAGTAGTATCTCAATCATGTCATCACTGAGTTACTCTAAAAATTTGGGATCCATTGGATTAGCACAAAAATAGTTAAAATTATTTTATTACCCAAAGATAGCATGTACTTAACCATTTTTATATCAAAATCTACAGTGATTCTAAGGGTGAAACTTTAGCAGTGGGTTGAAGGTGTGTTATAGAAACTTTGGTGAATTATTCATGATTTTTGGTCAAGGACAACTATTTCCCATATTTATCTTCTATTTATCTTTCTACAAACAAAAAGGCATAACTCACCAAGTTACACTCAATGCACCATAATTTTCCTAAAAACTATACCTCAAAACTAAGCTACTCCAAGTGGTTTCATATTTTTCTTTGCTCTAGATTAAAACTTATGCAAAAAGAAAGATTCAACCCTAGATTTCAAGATAAAGTTAAAACAGTGATGCAAGGTTCTACACCAGATTCCTAACTATTTTTCCAAGCTTCTATTCAGAGAAACAAACACTTTAGAAGTAGATTTATCATTTTTACATTTTTCTGTGATTTACCAAGATTTAAAAGTCCTAAGTAAGAGATAAAACTATAGAGCATTATTTCTAATAGTAACATGGGCAAGGTTATTTTTCCATAAAACTAGGTACTTCAGTAAGTCCAACAAAATTTATTTGACATTTTTCTGAGCTTCCTACATTTTTCAGTGCATTTCCAAAGTTCCTTCATTTATGTGCCTTTTTAAAACACAAAAATCAGAATAGTTTCACACCGGGGCCCTTAAGGTTTTCAAAGTCTCACGGATAAGCCCTTAACTCTAACAACTAGGCCCCTACGAAGCTTTCCTAATCACACCCGTGGCCCTATGGAGTCACGCCGGCATGCGGCTTTGATTCCGGTGATGGCCGGCCTAATCGCGGGAGGGAAGTAACCGGGGAGGTGTGCTAGCTCACTTGGGGGCTTTGGCGGCGGTTGGGGGCGCGGAGACGGCGTGTGGAGGGTGGAACGGTGTGGGGAAGGAAGGCTCGGGCTGCGGCGAAGTCCGGCGGCATTCCGGCGCTCTAGGGGCTCTTCGCGGCAACGGACGATGCGAAGAGGTGCGCATGGTTCCGGCGAAGCGGGTAGAGGTGTTGGAGAGGCGCGGGGTGGCACAGAGCAGGGGGCTCCACGGAGGGGTGGTGCGGCGGCGCTTAGCACACAAGGGCGGCGGAGCTTGGCGAGTGCGAGGAGCTGCGCAGGCGGCGCATTAACCCCTTTTATAGGGTCGGGGAGGTGCGGAGGGCGAGGGCGGAGCCAACGGGTGGTGTTGGCGTGGTCGGAGGGGAGAGGGGAGCGGCTGCCGCACAGGGGATTGGGCGGCAGCGCCATTGGCAGAGGGGTGCGAGCTCTAGGGATAGGATCTCCCGGCTATTGGCCAAGAAAGATAGCAAGCGTGCGGATCCGTTCTGCCGAGTAGGTTGATTGGCAAGGCTGGGCGCTCCATCACGTCGCGTCACGGCGTTGGTTGGGGAGGTGGAGCCGGCCAGCGGGCTGCCATGGCATGGCGGAGGGAAGTGGCAGAGGCGCGGCGCAGCATTGGGCAACGGCAATGCTGCTGCACAGGGGAAGATGCTCGCGGGCGAGCATTGGGCAGCTGGGGCATCGATTCGTCTTGTCGTGGCCGCTGGTTGGCCGTCGGTGAGCTCGCCGGTGAGCGAGAGCCACGCGACGAGCGGCGCACGGGCGAACGTGATGGGTGCGCTCTGGCATCGAGGCGTTCGCGAGGCAGGCCAAAGGGTCGAGGTTTAGGATGAGCTTAAGCCAGATTTTTGAACTAAACTTTAATTTTTCCCTTTCTAAGATTTGTAGCCCTTAAGTCAAAGTTCAAACTCTATAAAAGGTTTCACTTACAAATCAAAACAGATTTGAAGTTATGGGGTTCCAAAGTTTGCTAGAACGCCGGTCATCCAGACTTAGGCAGATTTCCAAGTTTGTTGATTTCAAGGGTTTTGGCTGTTTTTGATCCAAATTTTGAATGGTTTTCCGCTTGAATTAGGCCAAGGTGTTATTGATAAAGTTGTTTTACAGACTGGGTACTAAAACTCTTATAAAGGGTTTTTCTTAAGTTTAGTGTAAGTTTTGTGAGTAACTTGCTTGCCAAGGTACATACTTTGAATGGTTCTCAGACAGCATATTTTTGCAGTTTTGGCTGGGTTGACTGTTTTGGTCGACTTTGACCTAACTTATGAAAAGCTTTTGTGCAGATTTTGGCCTAACTCCAAAGATCAAAGTTGTCAAAGACTTGTAGCACTAAAACTTTTATATAAGATTTTACTTGAGCTTACATTAGAAATTTTTAAGAAAAAGGGCTGCAAAGTTGAGGAATTTTACTATTTTCAGCACTTAGAGTATTAGAAGTGAGTTTCAAAAGCTACTGATTTTGATTCTAGTTTTTGAACCTCTTCCACTCCAAACCAGCAAAGTGCTAATCAGGAAAGTTGTTAGAAATGTAAAACTCTACAACTTTTAATTTGGCAAAACTTTAAGTTTCTATACAAAATTTCAAGTTTTGAGTTAACCCCGAACTTAAGCTTTTAAGGGCAAAAGGACCTTTCACTTACTAGATTAGTGTCTAAGCCTCCTATTCCAACTTAACCAAGTTTAGTTTAGGTAGAGTTGGTACACACTGGATGATCCGATGCTATGTGTCGGTGGGGCATCGGATGAAGCATATTTATTTTGTCAAGTTCCAAAGAGGTGTTGGCTAAGAAATTCCTACACTGGATGATATGATGGGAACCTACAGTACCAGCGGATGAATCGGTGTAATACGTTGGTGACTGTTTTGGTCACGGGAAGGCCAACGACTAGTAGCACTGGATGTTCCGATGCTACCTAAAAGCATACCATCGGAACATCCGATTGTACACTTTAACTACTGTTGGAGCAACGGCTCTTTGATACCTTGGGCTATTTATACCCCCTCCACTCGCCCATTTGGAGTTGCTGGAGTTTGCACGAATCCATTGGAGATCAAGAGTCATCAAGAACACATCCAAGCCACCAAAAGTGCATAAGTGATTATTCAAAGGCTTAGCACAAGCTTAGAAGAGTGATTAGTGCTAGGATAGGCCTAGATAAGAGAGAGTGTAAGGTGTTGCTACCTTGTGATCGGTTCAAGGAGTGAACCACAGCTGTACAAGGTGTGCCGACGCCTTAGAGCCTTGGTGGCTCGCTGGCAAGTCTTCAACCCTCTGGCTTGGTGTGAAGTGATGTCGACGACCATGTGCGTGAGACAAGGAGACCCCTTCCTTGGTGGAGAACTCCGTAGCCAAGAGGGCGTCAAGGGGGCCGAAAGGGAGGGAGTGGTGAGCCTTGCCTTAGTGTCAAGTTTCTCATCTGGCTTGGCACGAGCCTTTGTGGCGAGTCCAAGACCTTGATCGGGAGAGACTTGGTGACCGGGAGCATATCCTCAGTGGAGCTCCAACGTAGACTAGGAGTGGCATTTGACTACCGATACCACGAGATAAATCGTCGTTCCCGAGTTTGCATCCTTCTTAACCCACTTCTTTATGTTTCCATATTTCATACTTGCAACTTGAGTGTTTTACTTACTAGAGTAGAATCTTGATAGGATTGGCTGTAGGTTGCAAAACTTATTTTGGGTGGGAAGAATCACTAGTTCAACAATAGATTGTACATCTAGATAGCATGATCTAGTTTATATTTTGGAGCAAATTGTGAAAACCATAGGCTAAAGTTTTTAAGTTTGCCTAATTCACCTCCTCTCCCCTAGGCTACGAGCACCAATTCCTTACATTGGACTATCCAAACAAAGATCTAAAGGTGGTTATTAGGCTAAAATGAGAATTCAAAAACTGTGTTTTTCATAAAATAGACCATTACGAAAGGGTCTCTAGCCTAGTGGTTAGAGCACCTGACTAGCAGGCTTGGGTTTGACTCCTCGTGGGAGCGAATTAAACGGGTCTGGAATAAAAAATTATAAAAAATAGGTAGGAGCTTCCTCTGCTAACACTAAGGATAAAGATGTTGCAATCATAAGGGAAGGCTTGATATGGGAAGAGGTACTCAATTGAACACAGGCTCCCCAAATCATTGTTGGCCTACATGATCATTTTGTTTGTTTACATGCAGTGTAAACTACATAGTGGCTAACTTGTCCCTTTTATCAGCCGTCTATCCTATTTAAAATATGGCAGTTCCACCTGTTTAAATATTTGTTTAATCCAAATAAATAGCGATTAATTGTTTAACATGTACTCCTCCGTTCCGAATTATAGGTTGTTTTAGCATTCCTACGTTAATAACTTTTGCAATTCATCTAGATATACACTATATTAACATGGATACATAATAAAAATTATAAATTTACAAAATGCTACAACAACCTACAATGTGATAGAGGGAATATCAATTTAGATACATAATAAAAATTATAAATTTACAAAATGCTACAACAACCTACAATGTGATAGAGGGAATATCATTTAGGCTAACACTTCCCTTAAGAGTATCGAATATGGAATTTGGATTCTAAGTGATTGTACGTCAGCTGCAGCTTGAATTATAGTACGTGTACGCAACTGCTAAGCGGACGTACCGGATCGGAATCAAGTATCAAAAGAATGGTAACTCGTTTGAATTGGACCTGTCTCTAGTGTAACAGCATGTGGAGCAGCATGTCGTTGCAGGCGTCCATGGCGCCAGGCAAGCACCAGTGCAGACAGTCACGCGACACGTTGAACCTGTCGGGCTGCCACAGCCGGTACTTGCCCGGGTGCGCATCCGGCCGCTGCGCCATCGCTTCCGTCGCGTCGAGCAGCAGCATCCTCGCCGCCCCCTTCCCCTTCGCCTCCCTCCTCGCCGCCGCGAACTCCTCCACCTGTATCGCGTGCATCTCCTTCTCCACCGCGTTCACCTCCCACTCGCCGCGCGCGAGCGGCCGCGTCCGCGCGCAGTCACCGTCCTCGTTCCACGTCCCGTTCTCGTAGTGCGACGGTGAGACCGTGCCCACCACCACCGTCCTGGCGCGGCGGCGCCCAGGCGGCGCGCCCGCGGCGGCCGCCGCCCGGAGCGCAGTCCGGAACGCCTTCCGCAGCGGGTACCGGAGCGTGAGGTCGGTGACGTTGGGCGCCAGGCAGGCGTTGCAGCCGACGAGGTGGCCGCGCTCGTGGAACACGGACGGGCGAAAGAACCAGCTCCCCGCCGAAACCACCACGTAGTCGAACTCGCTGGCGCGCGCCGCCCACCCGGCGTCCGGCTCGTCGAGGTGGAGGCTCCACAGGCCTGCCCCACTCCGCGCCGGCCCGTCGGGGTCCGCCTCTGCGGCGTGGACGAGAAATGGCGACCAGAACGACGCGACCGTGAACCTGTGCCGCCGGAAGCGGAACGCGTGCCCCGCGGCGTTCGTCCACGGCGACGGCGTCTCGGCGCGCGCCAGGAGGCACACCAGCGAGTGCATCTGGTTCCTGGCGAGCGAGTCGCCGACGAACGCCATGGACCGGCCTCTCGCCGCGCGCAGGAACCGCGCCGGGTCGAGGTGGGGCAGCTCGCACCCGGCGGGGCGCCACCGCCACCGGATGAACCCGAGGTCTGGCCTGCCGTACCGCAGGCAGTCGTAGTGGCCGTGGATCACGGGGCAGGTCTCGGCGGTGTAGCACGGCGCACCTGGGTCCGGCACCCACTCGCCCTTGAAGATGTTGCACGACAGGTTGGCGCTGCCGCTATCGCCATCGGCCACCAACGAGGGCAGCAGCGGCTCGCTGTCGTCTTGCAGGATCACGACGGCGAGGATCACAAGGCACGTCGCAAGGAGGGCGGCGGGAATGGCACAATGGATGGTGTATGGAAGCTTGATCTCGTGAAACTTCATTCTGGCATACGATTCCAAGAATACCAAGCAACAACAGATCAACAATATAATTCAGCAGGTAAATATTCTTCATTGTTCATGAGTGGTGTGTGCGCGCGCGCGCATATATAGATCTTTTCCTCCTTACTGTTTCATGAACGTTCAGGAGTGATCTGATCGGGATCTGGAGTCCGAATCTATTGATACCGAAAATGGCAGAGACAAATTAACGTTCCACACTGGTATACGTAATTAGCAGCGACGAACACCACCTGTAATGGTGGATTACACGCGTGCGGTTATGAGATCCAGCTGTTAGATCTTAGGGCCTTCCTGGGTTCTGAGGAGAATGGGTGTAAAGCAAAAAAAGGTCCCAAGTGCTAAACAGGTGGTGTTATTTGAGACCATTGACACTGCCACACTGGCTACCTGTAAACATGCCTAGCGGTAGCTCTCCGTTTGGCTCCGGTAATGGTAGAACTTGACTTCACCAGCCGGTTGACAATTAATGGCATGGTTTCCTCCTTTCTGGATCTGCTCCAATGCTATGTTATTCTGTTGTCGAACGAGGGATTCCAAAGAAATTTCCTATCGCGATCCTGGATACAACGCACTTTTTTCCTTCACTTTTTGATTAAAGGAAGCCCAAACACCAGCACACAGCTGCAGAGGTTCAGGATAAACGAGCCATGCATTTTGCATACTTGAGTCAATGAACGTATAAGAATTCTTCATATTCCTCACTGGAGGTTTGTAATCCTTATTTTCCATCGCAAAGGTTACAGAAACAAAAAGAAGATTTGTTAACATCTTAGTAGATATATAAAAGAAAATTGCAAATGTCACACCTAGCTCGTAGATCACTTAGATTTTGAGATTCCACTCTATACGACGTTTTGATGTAAATGACCATGTCCCTACTACCTAGTAGGTCCTCCTAGCACGAACTTTAAAGGTGACAGGTAGGAATCGGTCCAACAAATGTATAGGAATAGGAATTTCTAGGTTTCAGTTCCCTCACCCAAAATACAAGCGCAAGTAAAGCCCCTCACCCAACACCATTGGTTTGCATATGGATATAGTCACCGGCGAAGCCAGGACGTGAATGAAGATGGCATAGGGACATATACATTTATATGTGTTTTTGGATTATCATTGTAATAGCTAGGTCATTAAGGGGTGCTTTGAAAGAATAACAACGCCTGTGGGTGGGTGGGTGGGGTGGGGGGGGCATGCTCCCTCCACCCCTATATTCAATTTAGAGAAATGTTATAAATCTCTTAAAGAAATCAAATGACAAAATCTGTCAATTTCCATACATTTATAAACAAGGATATCTTCATCTTCTCCAGCGAGCTCGGTACCTTCAGCAAGATTTTAGAATTTAAGTTTGGAGTTTCTAAAGAGGGGTAATTTGGGGACTCCGGCTCTAGAAGATTGTCAGGACTTGGGAAGCTTGTAGGCTTGGTGATGGTGGTTGGCGACAGGCATGATGGTGAGGCGGCAGGGTCGCCACCTACCGCTATGGTGCCGCTATGGTGAGAGATGGTGCGGTTGTGCGGTGCTCGTCAGTAGTGGGAGTGAAGTGGTTAGCATGAAGGTGGTTATAAGCGCGCCTCCAGCGGACATGGTGCTGCTGGAGCCGTACTAGGAGGTGTAGGTAGAAGAGCGCGACGTTGGGTGACGAGAAGCAGTTGTGTCATCACGTTCAAGTTGAGGGGAAAAAAGAGGAATGGAGGAAGGAGGAAAATGGGAGGGGGTGGAGAGCGGTGACTCAGGTCATAAGGTATAATTGATGTCGGGCAGGACAGAGAAGGAGGTGGAGGACAGCCTACATATGGGATGGGATCGGAACGAAGAAGTGTCGGTCACAGGGAGAAAAAGACGACTAGAGATATGTATAGTGTATCTCTATTGGCCGATGTTGCTTCCTCAATTGAATGCGTCTTCTAATTAGTTATTGCTGGTTCAAAAGGAAACTAAAAGAACGCAATCAAACCTTACACTCTTTCCTTCAAAGTGCACATCACCCTCGCTCTCAGCTCTCTAGCTTTGTGTTGAGCAATATCTAGGCCCTGCTCACGTGTTATGAAAAGTACGTTCAAATCCTTGTATTGGCATGATTGGGCCTACCAATGTGCTTCCTGAAGATGACTTTGGGCTTTATGTGGAAGATAAATACCTGGGCCATCTCAAAATTATTGCTCTTATAGGCTCAATCTAGGCCCATATAGACGCAAGCAACTGATCCTCTGTTTTTTCTGTGAGCAACTACAGCAGAAGAAGCAGAACAAAACATAATCACCATGGCATCGTTGTGTTTGCAGTACACTTTCACGCACGACTGAAGTTGTTATCAATCATTCGATTTAGACGTTAACATCACATATGGAGGACGAGGAGCAGGCCGTTCCAATCGCTCCGGGCAGGCCGCAGGCACCAGCAGTGCACGTAGTCGTGGACGAGTCGTGGTACACCGTACACGGTGAACTGAAGTACTTCTCCGGCTTCCAGCCCATGTACTTGCTCGGGTGCGCGACCGCGCGCAGTATCATCGGCTCATCGCCTCCGTGGCTCCGTCGTGTCCGTCAGCATCACCCTCACCTTCCCAACGCCGACCCTCTCCGTCCTCTCCGCCGCCGCAAACTCTCCTGTGGTCCAGTCGCGCGCACTCACCCCCGGAACACCACGTGTAGCCCTCAAGAAGTCAGATGAGCGAGTCGGTTTCCTTGTGGCGAGCTTGCTGCGATTGGTTGCCTGCTTTTGCTCGGGCTGGGCTCCCGGATGCAGAATCTTTGGTTGCCTGCACTATTGCTCGGACCTACCTCTGGATGTAAAATGCATAGCTCAACCTGGCTCCGTGAAAACGAGGACAGTGGCTGTTTCTCCCAGGCCACGCTCGCTCCAGCGAGCAATTTATCAGTTAATGACTTTATTAATGCAGGATTAGCATATTTTAAATAATATTAACATATTTTAAATAATATTAAGGAGTAATAAGATGAATTAAGGCTAAAAAATAGTTACGCATATTAAATATCATAGTGACGTTTGTTAATTTTTTTTATCCTATGCAACATTCCCGTACAACCAACCAAATATCATCTCATCTCGGCTAGGCCAAATGCATCGAGCAACCAAACATTACACTGTTGTATGCGAGTGGGAGCCTGATTCCAAGGTAGGAGCCAAGCTTGTCCCATTCAACAAACCAATTACCCCCCTACTCACTGAGAGCCCGACGCCACGGACTTGCCCCTCGTCACGGAGCAGGTGCGGCTGGACGATGGCGCTGGTGTCGAGGGCGCGGCTGGGTCCGGCACCCACCTCGCCTCGCCGCTGGCTGATTCAGTGGTTCGTGTCGCAGGCCCCGCCCCGCCGCGCGTGGGACGAAAGCGGCCGGTGATATGAGACGTGCCGGTTCGGGCAGACCAGGGTACAGGTTGGAAAGCGCATGAGCCGCGACGAGTAGGAGAAGACAGGGACGAAACATCTGCCGCTGCTGCTGCTGCAGTGCTTCTTCCTCGGTCGCAGGGGAATTGTTGCACTGGGGATTAGTCTGCGAAATGCGAGCGTGCACAGGAGAACGTACAAGCGATATGCATCGTTGCGTTTACTTGAGTCAGCCAGCAGTTTGTCGCTTATGCGCATTATCACTTCTGAATTTTTAAGCAAGTTCAGAGTTTAAGTCGTGAAGTAGGATATGTTATCACTTATCGGACACGCTTGGCTTTGCTAATCCTTCTCTATGTCAAGAACGGATGTGCATCTATTCTTTGGATGCTCAGGCCTGGTTTGGTTGGTTTGCTTATTTTTAAGCACCCATCACATCGAATGTTTAGATACTAATTAGGAGTATTAAACGTAGACTATTTACAAAATTCATTACATAAGTGGAGGCTAAACGGCGAGACGAATCTATTAAGCCTATTAGTCCATGATTTGACAATGTGTTGCTACAGTAAACATTTGCTAATGATGGATTAATTAGGCTTAATAGGTTCGTCTCGCTGTTTAGCCTCCACTTATGTAATGGGTTTTGTAAATAGCCTACGTTTAATACTCCTAATTAGTAGCTAAACATTGATGTGACACTTGCTTAAAAATAAGCAAAGAGAACCAAACGCCCCCTCAATTAGTTTGGATCAATCAGGAACGGAGAAGAAGCACACGGACCGCAGCAGCGATGTGATGCCGCGTGAAATCAATCAGGACGGATGATCCGGCAGGAGCATCTGGAGCAGCATCTCGTTCCAGGCGTCGATGGGTCCCGGCAGGCACCAGTGGACGCAGTCGTTGTACAGCGTCACGTTCTCGTGCGCCCAGTGCCCGTACCGGCTCGGGTGCCCGTCCGGCCGGAGCACCATCGCCGGCGTCGTGTCCATCAGCACCAGCCTCGGCCCCCTCCCGCCGGAGCCGGACGCCTCCACCTCCGCCTTGGCCCTGGCGAACTCCTCCACCTGCGCCGTGTGGTAGTCCAGGTCCAGCCCGCCCATCCGCACCTCCCCCGCCGTAAGCGGCCGCGTCCGCCGGCAGTCGCCGCCGCGGTCCCACGCGCCGCCCTCGAAGTGCGACGTCGGCGACAGTGTCCGCACGATCACCGTCCCGTTGAACCCCGCGACGAGGACCCGGAGCGCCGCCCGGAACGCCATGCGCAGCGAGTGCCTGTGCGTCAGGTCCGGGACGCCCGGGGCGAGGCAGTAGTGGCAGCCCACCACGCGGCCGGACTCGTAGAACATGGCGGGGCGGGTGAACCAGTTGGCCGCCGAGAGGACGACGCGGTCGAAGCCCGCGATCCCGGAGGCCCAGGCGGCGTCCGGCTCGTCCAGGTGGATGTCCCACATGTGCCGCCGGGGGTCCGGCTGGTAGCCCCGGACCAGGAACGGCGACCAGAAGATGGCCACCGTGAAGTTGTGGGACTCGTAGTGCATCGTCCTGAACTCCGGGTGCGTCGTCTTGGAGATGTCCTTGGGGTATGCCACCTGCCAACAAACAATTCGAGCAAATGGCATCAGCAGAGATCATAATCGAATCCCTATTCGGTGATCTGGTCGATTATTAATCGTCGAAATTAGTCGGAGCACAAATTTTTACTACATCGGCCATCACTGTTGCAAGATAAAATCATCGTTGTAAAAAGAAAATAATGCTCCATTGTTTCCTTGCAAGATTCAATAATGCAGAGTAGTTTTGGTCGTTGCGGTAGTAATAATTGACTACTCCTACCTTGGACAGGAGGCACATGAGCGACTGCATGTGGTTCCTGGCGAGCGAGTCCCCGACGAAGGCCATGGACGTGTCCCTGACGGCGTCGAGGAACGCGGCCGCGTCGAACCGCGGGAGCTCGCACCCCGCCGGCCGCCACCGCCACCTTAGGAACCCGGTGTCGGGCCGCCCGTACTTCATGCAGTTCTGGTGCTCCTGGATGAGCGGGCAGGTCAGGTTAGTGTAGTAGGGCGCGTCGTCGTCGGGGACCCACTCGCCCGGCCGGAAGATGTCGCACCCGCGGGGCACCCGCGCGGCGGCCGCGGCGGCGGCGCCCCGAGGGGGTGTCGACGGTGTCGAGACTATGGCGACGCCGGAGCGGTAGGCATCGAGGAAGGACGAGGCCGGCGCGCGGCGCGCGGCGGCGAGGAGGAGGAGGAGCGCGGCGACGGCGAGCGCCGGGAGCAGCGACGCCGCGGCCGGGGTGGCGGCGAGCTGGAGCTTGTGCACCGGCAGGTCCGACGCGATGCCCAGCAGCCGCTGCCGCAGGTGGCCGCCGCCGCCGCGCCGCTGCTGCTCCGCCGCCTTCGCTTGCTGCATCTCGCGTCCGCAGCGGAGTGACCCGAGTGAGCACTGGAGAGTGAAGAGAGCTAGCTAGTGGCGCAACGGGAGTAAGAAAAAGAGTGGCAGGAGGAGTTGGTGTAACAGTAAAAAAAAAAAGGGAGTGGTGCAGTGGTGCTACTGGTCTCGTTGCCGGCTGTCGTCGCGTGGCAGCGAGTAAATTTCTAATATCCAAGGACAGATATGATGGCCCGTTGGGCGCATGTGATGTGTGGCCGGCGTACAGGAGGCCCGGGCACGCTTTATTCGGCCTGCTGCCTGCGTCCTCCTGGTCCTGGGCGTGCATTAATCCGTCAATCACGTGGGGGGCCGTGAGATCAAGTGGATAATGCAGCCAGGGATGCCTAAGTTTTGTTTAAACACTCTCGGGAGGCAAACCATCTCTCCCTCTCTCTGTGTGTTGATGGTTTAGAATTTTCGAGAAGCTAGGAGAGCACAAGGCACAAACGCTATGAATGCATGGGACTCATGAGTGATCAGGACGGCCGTGGAGATGAAATAGTATGGTAGCCACAGGTGGCCTGCCGCGTGCGTCCGGGGGTGGGGGGGCCTTTGTGGGCCGTGGCATCTCGATGTGTCACGTAAAGGGAAGCAGTCCCACCGCCGTGTCCCGCCTGGCATGATCAGAATCGCCCGCCGGTAATGATCGGAAGCATTACCGGCCGGCAATGGTCATCACTGCTTAGTGGCGGCTCCGGCAAAGCGCCCCAAGCCATGACCAACCTGATGCTACCAGAGGAGCTATCAGGACTGCAGGAGCCCCAACGCCGCGCCGCTGCGTCTCGTTCTCATCTTTGTCCCAGAATGCGCCTCGTGCAGCCCAAAAAAGGGAGGAAAGCCTCCTTCCTTGTGCCGAAATGGAACGGGAACCCAAGCCGGCCCACACATCTGCTAGAAGGCACAGCTGCGCAGCCAAAGCCCAAGTCCGTCCGCAGTTTATCGGCCCATCTGAATAAACCCACGCCATCAAAACTGCATCGGCCGCGGCCCGTGGGCCGGTAAGCCCGCCAGTTCAAGACGTGACCGACCCACACTGCTGCCGTCGCGCGGCTGCTGTGCCGTGTGCCCGCGTCCGTATGTTTCCAGGACAGGTGCTCCAGGTCCAGGATCTATTTGTGGAAACTGTTTTGGTAAGGGTCTATTTGCAAAAACTTTAGTTTGGCAGCCCAATTCCCCACGGGGTCCTGAACTTTTCCCCGTGGAGGAATGCCACGCCGATTGTTTCCACGGGGCTCCCAACCGATGACTTTGGCAGCCCGCTAGGATGGGGACTTCAACCCAAGCGAGCCCAATTTCCCCGAGGAATTGCACCGACCTACGGAGATCAAGCAGTTCTCCCCGTCCACATCTCCCCGTGCTATCGTCTCGCGTACTCCCGTAAAAAGCTGCCGCCGGCCGCCTCGCGACTTCCTCCAAGAATCCAGTCCAGATGCGCCTCCTCCAACCCTTCTCTGATCCCCATCTCCTCCGAATCGTCCCCTTCTCATCCCCTTTCCTTTCTTGGCTAGGGTTCTACTCCGGCGCTAGGGAGATGGAGTAGGGGTAGGTGGTGCCGCCCGCTCCTGCAGGAATCCGCCGCCACTGCCGATCACCACCGTTGCTCCTGGCATCTAGCTCGCATCTCACTCCTGGTGTTTTCGTCTCCCCCGTCACGCGTCTCGCTCGCGCAAGCGAGAGAGGGGCGCCTGCTCCTGCTCCTGCAGAAGCTGCTACCGCCGTGGCTCCCAGCTCTCGCGCGACCTCCTCCAAGAATCCACGTCCAAGTGCGCCTCTTCCACCCCTTGTTGATAAATGCTTAGTTCATTGTGCTAATTAAGAATATGATTTATATATACATACACTAGATAATATGATCTTGGAGGAGCAAGTTAGGCAGTTCTTGTTGGAGGAGGAGGAAGAGGATGATGAGCTATTTTTTGTACTTGTTCCTGCCATAATCTCGTACCTACCAGAAGAGAAAATACATGTGCACACATCTTCTCTTCCTGGTGCCAAAAAGGTTAAGTAAATCCTTGAAGGGCACCCGAGTTGGTGTAAAGTTGAGTTCTAAATGGAGCTTGAAATATTTAAAGCCACAGCGGATTTCCTTAGAAGAGAAAATTTGCTCCTTGACACACGAGGTGTTGCTGTTGAGGAGCAGCTTGGGATGTTCATGCTCTCACACAATGCAAGCAACCAAAGGCTACAAAAAACTTTTCAACACAGTGGCGAGACGATCCATCGGAAAATAATAGAAGTTTGCAAAAAAAATTCTGCCTTGACTCATCGATTTGTGAGACTTCCAAGTTTATTCCAAACTCATATCAGAATCACAATAGATCATCATTTTATGCCCTTGTTTTAGGTGGGAATAATCCTTTCCCCAATCTTTTCTTTCCTTGCGTACCAAGTTCTTAATTTCTTTCCTTCTGTGCAGAATGGCATTGGTGCAATCAATGGCACTCATATATCAATCACCATCACAGAAGAGAAGGCCCCTCCCTATTTCCTTGCATGCCAAGTCCTTAATTTCTTTCCTTCTATACAGAATGACATTGGTGCAATCGATGGGACTCATATACTAATCACCATCACATAAGACAAGGCCCCTCCAATAGGAAAGGAACCCTATCACATAATGTTATATTAGCCTACAACTTCGATCTTAACTTCACATTCATTTCATGCGGATGGGAAGGGTTAACATCATATGCATGAGTCCTTAGATTTGTTGTTAGCAAAGGATTTATTGTGCCAGAGGGGAAGTTCTATCTTGTAGATGGTGGGTACGCAAATACATCATCCTTTATTGCCCCGTATCGAGGAGTTCGGTACCATCCTAGTGAGTTTAGAAGGCATCGTTCGTCTCAAAGTGGTTATGCAAACTAAAAAACTGTTCAACCATCGCCATGCATTGCTTTGCAACCATACAGAAAGGGCCATTGGTGTTCTAAAGAAGAGGTTCCCGATTCTGAAAGTAGGCATTTTTCATCCCATAGAAAATCAAATCAAGATTGCAGCTGCAACAGTTGCATTTCACAATATAATTAGAGGGTAAAATGATCAAGAGGTGTGGCTGGATGACCAACCAAACTATATGCTAACAGATCAATATGTTGATGTGCCGGAAGGGGACAACAACTATCCAAGTGAGGGGGAGCCAAATGATGGCAGTACTCTTAGAGATCATATCGCACACCAAATGTGGGCTGCTTATAATAATAATAATAATTACTTTAGAATAATATCTTTTAGAGGAGTATGGTTCCTCCAGTTTGTGTATGATTTACTTATGTAATTTTTGGAACTTTCTACTGCAAACATTATTGTAATAAGTACTTTTTAATGCAATTGTTATCTTTATACTTGAATTTCTTTTTTTGAGACACCTTGATCTTACTTATGTTTCTTTGTACTTCATCTTAACATGTTTTGGGAAATGCAGCCATGGTAGGAGAAGCTGATAGAGCTGCTTGGAACTCCGAATCTTGTTGAAATATTGCATGACTACAAAGATAACCCCAAATATAAAGGTCAAAATGGTTGGGTATCAGAGGGCTGGAGGATTATCACCAGCAAGTTCAATGAGAAGTTTCCCGTAGCTCATTTCACAAAGAAGTAGGTGCAGGAGAAGGAGCTCAAAGCTAATTACAAAGCATTAAGAGATGCTAAAAGAGATAGTGGTAATGGTTGGAATGAATCTTTGTGTATGATACTAATGGAACCAAAAGTACGGGAGAAGCTAATTGCGGTAAGGTATTTGAACTCTATATAAAATATGCTAAAAACTAGCTAAGTTATTATTGTTAACTAATTATTCTTTTCTGTTACATTCAATAGAATCACCCATACCAATTGGAATCACTATATGAAGGTGAAGCTCTCTCACTTGTATATCTTAATTTGTTACTTTCAACATTAAACAATTTATTGGTTCTTTGAAACTCATCTAATCTGAATTCCAATTATATCTATGAATAGGAAGTGTTGCTACAAGCAACCTAAACTTTATGTCATCTGCACCTGCAGCTTCTGCTCCTACTCCTGCACCTACTCCTGATCTTCCTCCTCCAGCTCCTGCTCTCCCTACTCCAACTCCTGTTGAAAGAAGTAATTCTGAACAAAGCTTTCATAATGATCTCAGTCTCTATGGTACAAATCCCTTTGCCTCCAATTTTGATGTCCAAGAGACCTCGAGTGCACGTAATGAAAATAATGAAGCTCGATCTGCCTCATCAAATAAAGATTCAAGGCAAGAAGAAGGTGGAAAAAAGTATAAGCAAAGTCATATTGAATCTGCTCTTGAGGGACATGTGGAGTACAAAAAGAGCCAAACTAGCTAAACTTTGGAAGCTCTTGAAGAAAAAAAAAAGGCAAGCGGAAGAATTTTCAGTTGAGAAATGTGTTGATCAAGTGGATGCTATGGTTGAATTAACCGATAAGGAGAAGTCATATACTTTGGATATTTTTGAATCTGAGACACTCAGAAAGACATTCATTACAACTAAGAATCCTAATGTTCGATTACTGTGGTTGAAACAAAAAATCAGGTACATTTCTTTGAATATGCTCAGTGTATGGTTCATGAAAAATTTACTTATCTGATCATGTCTAACCATGTAAAATTTTGCTTTGTATGAACCTTCTGCTGCTGACATGGCTAAATTATTTCATTTTTTTATTAATTGCAGAGCCCTTATGGGAAGCACTGCATGATTCGAGAGTCAGTCGCCAAGATCCCAAAGGTAGCTTTTGTGTTGTTTCTTTCGTGCTAAGTATCATAGCTTTTTCATCATGTCAGTTTTGCTATAGTTTGCTCCACGTTTGCTAAAATGATAGTTCATTTTTTCTGAACTTATCATAAACCAACTTATTTGCTAATCCTTGATTTGTTCCATTGATTATTGGTTGGTACAACAAGTTACTATTAATCAACTTGTGCTAGATATTACACTCTTGCTTTGTGTGAATCTTCTGCTGCTGACATGACTGAATTATTTTAAAATTTTTATTCTTTTGTTAACTGCAGTGCCCTTAGTGTGAGCACTACATGATACTAGTATCATGTGGATTGTCAAGATCACTAAATAATGAGTATCTAAAAGACCAAAACTCGAATATATAAGTGACTGTGCATGCAGATTTCTAGTTACTTGTGACATTTTTAATCTGGACAGATTGGACAGGCACAATGCATATAAGAAATGTCATGCCCTGGCTGCTTCCTGACAATCTACAAGATCTCGTGATAGATTTTCTTGACTGTCTTTTTTGATAGATTGTTGTGCTGGATAAGTACATTTGCTGCAAGATTTTATTTGCATTGTCGTAACAAAATTATTATGAGCTAAGCTAATCTGGTTTTATTTTTAAGTCGAAGCTGAAGTCATATTTTGATCTTGTCTTGTCTAGTAGGAAACTGCAACGACGTTGTCTCTCTGGTCTTTGCAAACTTGTGCTAGATATTTACACACTGCAGCAGCGTTGTCTCTCTGGTCTTTGCAAACTTGTGCTAGATATTTACACTTTTGCTTTGTGTGCTACCAATTTGCCACCTTCTACTGCTGATATGGCTGAATTATTTCACAATTTTGACTCTTTTTTGTTTACCTGCAGAGTCCTTGGTGGAAGCAATACATGATTTGAGAAAAATGAAACGATTTGTGCTGAATTGACATGCCAATTTACTGGCTCTTGATGCTTGCACATGTGTTTTTTATATGCTGAAGTGCGTTGTATCGTGCCACGATAACAGTTCTGAAAAATTTTGAACATGTTGTGTAACATAGGAGTCGTATGGTGTGAATCATTTTAGCCGTCTTCTCATTTTAAGTATGTTGGTACTGGTCGAGAAGGATTAAGCTTATATTTATATGTAATAGCACGTGCCTATTACCTCCGGGGACCATGGAGTAATATTCTGCTATTTTGGATAATATCTTGATAATATATACATTAAACCTGTATGGACTAGTATAACGTCTAACACTAGATTCTCCGTGTGCCAAGTAAATACCAGCGGGGCTTCGAAATAGTAGAGGAGCATTTTCCCCCGCAGGGTTATCTTCCCCGGAAATTCCCGGTAGGGGCTTTCTTCCCTGGGTTAGTTGCTCCTGCTGCCAAACTAAGCCTAAAAAGGGCTGAGCGCCTCGCGTTGCCTCCTCTTCCTGTCCGCTCCACGCCTTCGCCTCTCTGTTTCTTTCCTAGCGGCGACGGCGACGACGACAGGGCGAGCTTCGACGCCCTTGGCCAAGTCTTCGTCGGGCGCTTCGCCGATGACCAGCAACCGGCAGGTACGCCCACTCATTCCCTTCCCTTCCCTTCCTGCCGTGCGAAATCAAACACCCCAAAGTTCAAAACCCTAATACATGCAATTTGTGTTCGGATCTGAATGCCTGTCGCTGGGGAGGGTTTGGCCACGCCCGTGCTTGCCCACCACAAAATCAATTCATCGATTGCCCCTTCAGCACCCTCCCCAGATTTGCCCATATCCATGTGCCCATTACTTATGTTCCAGCTTTCACAGGCAATTAATCAAGAATAGGCAAACAAATCGTGATCAATTAATTGGCAAACACCCATAGATCGAACGCAGGGAAAATATTTCTTGTTCCTCACGTATCCACGCTCTCAGAAGCAATCCAATTAAGGAATGCTGAATCAATTCGTCGCAACAAAAACAAAAAGAAAGAATCGCGCAGGAGCAGCTAGCAATAGGAAAAGCGAATTTGTGGGATTTGTCTGCTTAGTAACCCATGTGCTAGGCCCTTGCCATACCTCTCATCACCGATGGTTTCTTCCAATCCTCTGTACCTGGTGTTTCCTGCTGCTAAATCTCACCTGGAGATGTTGCGATGCTTCCATTGGCGAGATCGCTGCAGCTATGAGCAGGGTGGGGGTCGGCGAGGTTCGGGGAAAGTAAGGGCAATGGCGGTTGCGGCAGATGCGAGTGCTATGTTGATGGGGAGCCTTGCTGGAGTCGCCGCTACTGGCGGCATGCTACTGGTGTGTACAGGGATTACCCTACCCTACCCTCTTATCAAACGGGTATATATCCATACCCTACCCGTCTTCTAATGGCTGCACGGGGATTAAGCACGTGTGGATTTGGGCAATGGACAAGGGTATCGAGTGGCAGTTTATAGATCTGACTATGTATTTATCTGCTAGCTTTTATTTTTTTTGCAAAAATTTATCGGGTGTACATGTGCACCCATGTCCTATACTGGATTTGAGCATTGATCTCTCCTTTTCTTTTTCAGCTGTCTGTGTTCTGATTCTCCTGGATTGAGGGGATTGCTCTTTGGAGATTCATCTCGAAGTTGGATTTCACAATTTTATGGCCTTTGACTGCAACAAGGGAAGAGGAGTTTCTTCGCCTGATAATTGCTCCAGCATTTGCCCTGAGGGTACACTCATCCAGGCAAATCCCTTATCTCACTACTGGAAGGCTAAAGGTTGGAAGAGCCGCAGCAAATTAGGGAACCAGAAGTCCAGTTATGAATCAATTCCAAGAGACTCTAATCCAAAGAAAGATGATGAAGTGCGGGGTGAAGCAACTGCCTCGACCTGTGGTCTCAGGTGCTTCACCGATTTGCCAGCTGCATTGGTCTGTGAGGTCCTTGCACGCCTCGATGCAAAGGAGCTTGGAATTGTATCTTGTGTCTCCACCCTTCTGCATACTTTAGCCACAGATCATCACGGATGGAAGAAGTTGTACTGTGAAAGATGGGGGCTTCCAAATCTTCCTGCCACCCTAAATGGGCCTTTGGTTCCAGGTGGTCCCCTAGACGGGAAGTCCTGGAAAACATTTTTTGTGGAGCGGGAGTTTCGAAGTAAATCATTCATGGGGAAATTCAATGTGGATGTTTTTCGTGGCCACAATGAGGATGTACGTGCTGTGTTCCTTCTGGCATCGGCAAATCTGATTTTCAGTGGCGGTCGTGATTCTGTGGTTAGGATGTGGAACATGGAGGAAGGGCTCTTGATTGATACATCCCGCCCACTTGGTGGCACCATCAGGGCGATTGCAGCTGACACTAGGCTTTTAGTGACTGGAGGAACCAATGCCTACATTCAGTGTTGGAGGGCTGTTGAAGGGAATGATCACCTTTTTCACATCTCTGGAAATGGTACTGACCAGAATTCAGAGTTTCGCCTCTGGGGACATGAAGGTCCTCTGACTTGTCTTGCCTTAGATTCATTGAGGATTTACAGTGGTTCTTGGGACATGACTGTTCGTGTTTGGGACAGGACTCGCATGGAGTGTCTGCAAAAGCTCATGCATGCAGACTGGGTCTGGGATCTTGCTCCACATGGAAATACCATTGCTAGTACAGCTGGTAGAGATGTATATGTATGGGATATCAGGAACAGTGAGTTGACAAGCTTAATTTCCAATGCACATGTTGGAAACGCGTATTCTTTGGCTCGGACACACTTGATGGATGTGCTATTTACTGGTGGAGAGGATGGAGCTATTCGCTTGTTTAATATTTCTGATGTCTCTGATGATGAGGATAGTAAACCACTTGCTACTTGGGTGCCACATTCAGGCCCAGTTCATTCTCTTGCTTTTGAGTATCCATGGCTTGTCTCAGCCTCGAGTGATGGTAGGATTGCATTGATTGATTCGAGGAAGCTTCTGACCCCAAAAAAGTCATCAAAGGGCCCTTTCAGTGTTAAGAGCTTTGATGTGAGCACCATAGAGCCTCCACAGAGGATGCTTCATGGCTTTAGATGTGATCTCTTCTCCATTGCCATTGGTGCAGATAGGATTGTATGTGCAGGCGAGGATGGTGTTGTCAGGGTGTGGAACTTCTCAGAAGCACTGGAGATTGAGAGGAGGGCACAGGCTCTAAGGAGTTTGAGGCAGGAGAACCGCATGAGGCGGAGGAAGGCACAAGCAGAGATGAATGCAAATGGTAGAAGGCCCGACCAGTGCTCAATAGCCATGAAAAAGAACCAACTGAAGGGTGATAAGAGTGTCACTTAGCATAACAAGCATTCCATTAACGAGAAGGTCAAGTCTTAGATTAGGATTTGCACTATTCATGCAGTTGCAGTTTATCATGGCCGTACATTTCCATCATTTGATATTTCCTTGTTGGAAATTACGTAGATTTTAATTCCATCCAAGCCAGGTTTACTAAATATGTTGTTCAACATTGGCACATTCAGATTTTCAACTTTTATATGGTTACAAAGCGTTATGATTATCCATTTATGGCCGGTTGTATATTGATGAAATGGAAAAGAAGTTCCTTGCATCTTTGAGTTGTAGTTTCATCTGGTCTTTAACTTTCTATTTGCAGTTATGACAGGAATAATCAACTTTATTTGTTTGTGTAAAATAATTGCATCAAAATTTTCAGTGCCAAGACTACTACCGGATGTCTTATATAACTTTGTGGCCTTCAGCATGAAAATCTTGGGTTGTACTGCAGCCTTCTCAAGGGTAGATTTACAATTTTTGGAGTAAGTTGCTAAGAAGTTAGCTGAAAACAAGTGTTACTACACTAGATATAAAATTGAACTGCACACAGATCCTCTCTTGAGTTCTCATAGAGATTATTGAATGATTAACAAAAAGTTTTTTATTTTACTTTTGTTTGCATAGTAAGCACTGTTTCATAAATTGAGGGATCTTTAAAAAATTTGAGTGTGTTGTGTTCGTCTGGTGGACCAGGAACTTAGTTTTCAGTTGGTTTCGGTACACCATATATGATCAGGGCCGGTTCCAGCAGGTGGTGGGATCTTGAGCCCCCCTTACCGCTGCCTGAAGCATGGATCCCCTCGCGTCGTACAGCACGGTGCAATACAGCGGTAGGCCAGCAGCAGTGCAGCACCAGTTTGGGAGCAATCAAGCAAGTGCCTAGGTATATAAATGCAAATATCTCATTCTCTGTAATCAGCTCCTGGAGTAGTTGGAATAGTTTACAGCTTCAATTGAGGATTACTTTGCCTAGTAATATTGAGCTGAACTTGAATCTGCATTTGGTTTGGTTTGAGCTGAATCTGAACCTCAATCTGCATTTGGTTTGGTTTGAGCTGAATCTGAACTTTGCTTAGTAATGTTGCATTTGGTTTGAGCTGAATCTGCTCCAACGATTTAGGAGCCAGAATGGTCAGGGCTCTAGTTTGGCAGTTCCTAGCTTCTGGCCGGACGGTTAATAGCATGAATGATTTTAGTATTGGAGTTTTGTTCAGCTTGTTAATACTTAATAGGTCAGTGTGCCGATTGGCTGGTCTGTTCAGTGTGCTAATTGGCCAATGTGGTCAGTGTGCTGATTGGTAGATGGCGATGTCACATCCCTGAACTTATCTACTGTTCTGAATCATTGGCAATGTCAGGCAGCATAATTTTCGATGCTTGTCAAGTTATGCTTTGTCCCTAATACAATTCTGCACTCTACACCTCCATTGTTTGTGTGTTATACACAACTGTTTGCATCTGACAGGCCATGCACTGGCCACATGCTGCAGGTTTTCACCAGGGACTGGGAATTTGCAGGGCAAGGGAGTTTTGATTCTTGCGCAGGAAGCTTACTGGATGCTTCCATCCCAAATTGATCTCAGATTTCCATTTTCCTTCGCCGGTTTCAAGCGATCATTTGAACAGTGGGGTCATGGTCTGATGTGGAAGCCACTCGGATTGTGATTATTTTCTCCTCATGGGTCAAAATCAGGTCTTGGCTCGACTTGAAAAGACAATGTAGCGTTGCCTTTGTTTGAAAATGAAAGTGCAGGCTTCATGTGAGAGGTTGGCACTTGCTCCCTAAGGCCTCATTTAGAAGTCTCAAACTCCTCAGGGATCCCAGACCTTTCCCGGGGAAGGGAGGCCACAGGGGCAGAAGCCGCGGGCCAGCAAACCAGCAGGTTTATGTTCATATATGCATCCACAGATCTTAGATTAGTTTATGATATTCTTGCTTAGGTTGTGCTCAGATTAGATTGGACTATACCTATGCACTTCTTGATTGTGTGGGAGGAAGATGATAGCTTGCAAATTGTAATTATACGGATGCATCACCATTGGTAACCTGCTATCCTCCTAGCTGTGCTTACGTGAAGTTCATAAAAGGATTGATCTACAATAGAGCTTGGTTTATGTGAAGTGTAGAGATTTTCAATCAGTTTGATGAATGATTTAACTTTCATGTAAGACACGGATAAATTATGCAAATTCTTTATATAGCTTTTCCAGACCAGGTGAAAGGAATCATCTGTAGGGTATATATCTTACTGAGCAGAGATATTGCATTGTTACATATATGTGCTTATTTCACTATATATTGCCATATAGTAGCTATGAAAATAAAATCCTAGATATTATGCAGATTTTTTTTGCTGTTTGGGAATGAAAATACTTTAGTTTAGGGATAAAGCCCCCCGAAAAAAGAAACCTGATGAGTGGATAATGTTAATGCTAATTAGTGGAGAGATGAAAGAAATGCAGTACTGCATATATTGGTTGGTTTCCTTTGTTTTCTTATTTACTGTTTGCTAATGTCACCCTTTTAGCTAGAGGTACTTGTCATCTGAATGCGGCATATAGTTTCAGCTAGTATAAGATTGGATGGTCGTTGAAAGAAAACAGTTATGCAGTTATGTTGGTGGTTGTTCAGTGCTGACAGTATTTGGTAGCAGCTATATCGTTTGCCGTGTTGCTAGAGATTGTTTGGTGCTGATATGTACTCTGTTTCTAGCCCATCCTGAATGTGCAAGTTGAATCAGCTGGCTGGTTGCTTGTTTGTTAGGGGCAGGAGAGGGAGCATCAAGTGATAGTATATTCTGAGCATATCTGGTCTGGTAGAGTGTATTGGCTTTAAAAAGCTACTCGTTCCGTTTCAAATTGTAGGTTGTTTTGACTTTTCTAGGTTTATAGATATTATTATACATCTAGACATATACTATATCTAAGTGCATAGCAAAAACTATGTATCTAGAAAAACTATGTATCTAGAAAAGTCAAAACGACCTACAATTTGGAACGGAGGGAGTACGTGTTTTAATATTTTTCCATGATATGTTCCAGTAGATCTCCATATCAAGAACATGTTTGTTTTTTTATCCCCTTATTGCTTGTTTTTAATTTGGCATATGATCATTTCATTGGCCGATTGTGATCTAACTGCAGATCTATCTAGGACCACACTTGCTGCAGGATGTCCCAGTGAACAGGGAAACAAGCAAGTGAAATTGTTTAGGTAGGTAATCAAGATGTTTGATTTTCCTATCTACTCGCTAGTTATTTAGAGCTATAGCCTACAGTTCATCCTGAGGTCCTCATGCCCTTTATAGCTTGCTCCAAAATGACTTTACTCATCTCGATTGAACCAGTACATTTCTTGAGATCGAAATGCAGAATGTGTAAATACAGTAATATCCTTGTCTTGCTTTCTTGTTGAAAAGATCACATAAACCTTTTCTCAATAACATGAAATATAGTGATAGAATCACAAAACAGAGCATTGGTAACCTTTTCTATAACTCACATGAATGAAGAATGATGCATATAGTTACATCTTAGGAATTTAGCTCGTATTCAGTAGTTCATAACTGCATTCCATGTTCTAATTTTGGTTGCCAGAATTGACCTGCACAGTATGAATCACACCTTCTCAATAGTGAGGTCCTTTTGCTGCTTGTATTTTAGAGGGTGTGGCTCAAACTGCTCGTCGTTTCAGAAGTTTCTAGTTGCGACGTGCATGCGTCTTGTGATGACGAAAGGAAAGTGAAGCTGTGAGGGGGCAATCCCGTAATGGCAGCTATCACAGGGCACAGGCCGGTGACCTTCCAGCCGTCCTCGTGAACGTGGCGAGGGGCAAAGCAAGGAAACACAGTACCCATCTGCGCGAGGAGGGACGAGGGAGGGAGGAACAGGGCCATGTGTTGCTGCACCCGGCATCTATCCCCTTTCTGTTTTAGCCAAGGGCGCGGTGTACTTGTGCTTCTAGGGATTCTAGAGGGAGGTAAGTTGCATCAGCGTTGCTGCATTGGTTATTTGGTTTGGTTGGGTGGTGGTGGGCTTGTGGCGATGTCGCCAGCAGTGGACACCGTTTGCTGTAAAGTGACACTAGGTAATGACCTAAAACGTATCTCTACTGCCGCACCGTTAATGTCTTATATACTTTAAGAGCTTTGTTACAATAATTTGAATGTACCCTTTTTTATTTGCGTACCAAAAAAGAATTAAATACTTAAATGATTTACACATAATTAAAAGGGTATCATAATAATTTCTCACTATTTTTTATACTTGGTGTCACCAAATTGTTATTTCTTGGTACTTTCTCCTTAAGAACTTCACGGTACTTCTTTTATTTCCACTGTTTGCGGGATGGACGGATCTTATTTTTTTCAATCACTCTAAAATCGATCTTATTTTAATCTCCATTCCATTTCAAGATGTAGGTCGTTTTAGCTTTTACAGGTACGTAGACTTTAC